>NC_090830.1:31048281-31648281 GCF_028021215.1 Eschrichtius robustus
AACTCAGCTTAGAGAGCATAGGGCACTTCCACTCATGGGCGTATAAATTGGGAAAACCAAAAATCAGCAAGACACAAGCACCCCAAAGTTTAGGGCTGCTCTGTTGACAAGAACCTCCACTTTGTTACACCTTAAATATCTCAGGAAAGAGAAAAATGGATAAAGAAGTTGTGGTCCTTATGTACAATGGAATATCACTCAGCCATGAAATCAACGTCATAAGGCTAGTAGCAGCATGATGAGTGGATTTAGGTACGACGATTCTAAGTGAAATAAGTCACACAGAAAAAGACACTTATCATAAGATATCACTTATAGAGGGAATGTAAAAACCGCTACCCTTGAACTGAATTACAACACAGAACAGAGTCACACGTTTAGAAAACACACTATGGCTGCCTAACGAGAAAGGTGAGGTGGGGTGATGCATAAAACAAGGGTTTCAAATTAGCTCAGATACCGTTCCATAAACCCAATATGTAATAGACAAGACCTACTCCTTGCTCAGTGAACTGGACTCAAAACCCCCTACTCACTGCCCAAGAATATACCTGACTAGTAAGAATCTTAAAACCTATGTATTGATATCTCTCTGTAAGTGAGTCAAGTGGGTGTAAAGCTGCATAAACACAGCAGTGAAAAGCAGCTAAACCCCATTATAAAACTCAATTAATTTTAAAAACCCGTGAAGCAAAGACAGTGAAAGAGAGAGAAATTCTTACAAAATTCGTTCAGGGGCTGTGATGCCACCTGGATTGACCATATCTAGACCTGCAGCTGATTTAGACATAAGGGTGGACACTCTTGGGGCTGACAGGTTTGGTGAGGTTGGGTGAGCAAACGCAGACGCTTTAAAGTAATACTGCGTGGTACCCATCCCATGGGTCCCAAATCTCCAGGTTCAAGGGCATCTTCCTACATGGAAAACATGTATGAGAAACCCAGAAGATGGTCCACCGAGTGATCGGGAAAGGTTTCTAAAACGCACCTCATTTCTCATCTCCTTGTGCTCGGGTTCGCCATTCCAGCCGCTTTACTAGCAATCTCCCTCCTTGGAGAATCAGCACCTTTAACCTCCTGTTCCATACAGGTTGCAATTTGTCCTGAGGATGAACGGGAAGACGGGGAACCAATGAGAGACTAGCTCTAGGTGTTGGGACAGGCACAGGTCACTATATTTTCCCATCAGGAAGAAGAATTAACCGCAGGCTCAGTCTGCTGACCGGAACCAGAATAGGGCCTGAAGCAATCCTGCGCTTTTGCGGCTAGCTCCCAAAACAGCGAGTTGAAAAATGGAGCTCAGGGGCACTGCAATTCACAAACCTGCAGAGTTATAAATGTTAACTCTCGTCCACAAATAGATTGAGGAAACGCAACGAAGAGGATTTGAAAGCAAGGCAGAATTGCAGGAAACAGATTTCAGGAGGCAGATTCGAATCGCCTTTAAAGCACAGGAAAAGCGGCAAAACCTCGACAATGATGCCCTTGGCCAAAAAGGGCGTATGCGTTTTTTCCTGAATATATTCAGGAAAAAACGCATACGCCCTTTTTGGCCAACCAAGCAACCTGGAAAGGCAAATCAGGGCTACAAAGAAGTCTCGCTTCCCATTGGTCAAAAGGGCCATGCTGAATAAAGTGTCAAAACCAGAAATGCAGGAAAGGCCACGGAGAAACGGGAGCCTTGCTACGCTGATGGGCGGGATGTAAATTGCCAACAGCCACTCTGGAGAAGTGTACGGTGTGTCCTGAAACATTTACAAAACTCAGCTTAGAGAGCATAGGGCACTTCCACTCATGGGCGTATAAAATGGGAAAACTAAAAATCAGGAGGCACAAGCACCCCAAAGTTTAGGGCTGCTCTGTTGACAAGAACCTCCACTTTGTTACACCTTAAATATCCCAGGAAAGAGAAAAATGGATAAAGAAGTTGTGGTCCTTATGTACAATGGAATATCACTCAGCCATGAAATCAACGTCATAAGGCTAGTAGCAGCATGATGAGTGGATTTAGGTACGACGATTCTAAGTGAAATAAGTCACACAGATAAAGACACTTATCATAAGATATCACTTATAGAGGGAATGTAAAAACCGCTACCCTTGAACTGAATTACAACACAGAACAGAGTCACACGTTTAGAAAACACACTATGGCTGCCTAACGGGAAAGGTGAGGTGGGGTGATGCATAAAACAAGGGTTTCAAATTAGCTCAGATACCGTTCCAAAAACCCAATATGTAATAGACAAGACCTACTCCTTGCTCAGTGAACTGGACTCAACACCCCCTACTCACTGCCCAAGAATATACCTGACTAGTAAGAATCTTAAAACCTATGTATTGATATCTCTCTGTAAGTGAGTCAAGTGGGTGTAAAGCTGCATAAACACAGCAGTAAAAAGCAGCTAAACCCCATTATAAAACTCAATTAATTTTAAAAACCCGTGAAGCAAAGACAGTGAAAGAGAGAGAAATTCTTACAAAATTCGTTCAGGGGCTGTGATGCCACCTGGATTGACCATATCTAGACCTGCAGCTGATTGAGACATAAGGGTGGACACTCTTGGGGCTGACAGGTTTGGTGAGGTTGGGTGAGCAAACGCAGACGCTTTAAAGTAATACTGCGTGGTACCCATCCCATGGGTCCCAAATCTCCAGGTTCAAGGGCATCTTCCTACATGGAAAACATGCATGAGAAACCCAGAAGATGGTCCACCGAGTGATCGGGAAAGGTTTCTAAAACGCACCTCATTTCTCATCTCCTTGTGCTCGGGTTCGCCATTCCAGCCGCTTTACTAGCAATCTCCCTCCTTGGAGAATCAGCACCTTTAACCTCCTGTTCCATACAGGTTGCAATTTGTCCTGAGGATGAACGGGAAGACGGGGAACCAATGAGAGACTAGCTCTAGGTGTTGGGACAGGCACAGGTCACTATATTTTCCCATCAGGAAGAAGAATTAACCGCAGGCTCAGTCTGCTGACCGGAACCAGAATAGGGCCTGAAGCAATCCTGCGCTTTTGCGGCTAGCTCCCAAAACAGCGAGTTGAAAAATGGAGCTCAGGGGCACTGCAATTCACAAACCTGCAGAGTTATAAATGTTAACTCTCGTCCACAAATAGATTGAGGAAACGCAACGAAGAGGATTTGAAAGCAAGGCAGAATTGCAGGAAACAGATTTCAGGAGGCAGATTCGAATCGCCTTTAAAGCACAGGAAAAGCGGCAAAACCTCGACAATGATGCCCTTGGCCAAAAAGGGCGTATGCGTTTTTTCCTGAATATATTCAGGAAAAAACGCATACGCCCTTTTTGGCCAACCAAGCAACCTGGAAAGGCAAATCAGGGATACAAAGAAGTCTCGCTTCCCATTGGTCAAAAGGGCCATGCTGAATAAAGTGTCAAAACCAGAAATGCAGGAAAGGCCACGGAGAAACGGGAGCCTTGCTACGCTGATGGGCGGGATGTAAATTGCCAACAGCCACTCTGGAGAAGTGTACGGTGTGTCCTGAAACATTTACAAAACTCAGCTTAGAGAGCATAGGGCACTTCCACTCATGGGCGTATAAAATGGGAAAACTAAAAATCAGCAAGACACAAGCACCCCAAAGTTTAGGGCTGCTCTGTTGACAAGAACCTCCACTTTGTTACACCTTAAATATCCCACGAAAGAGAAAAATGGATAAAGAAGTTCTGGTCCTTATGTACAATGGAATATCACTCAGCCATGAAAT
Source organism: Eschrichtius robustus (assembly GCF_028021215.1). NCBI lineage: Eukaryota > Metazoa > Chordata > Mammalia > Artiodactyla > Eschrichtiidae > Eschrichtius > Eschrichtius robustus. Next base: position 31,052,012 of record NC_090830.1, read on the forward strand.
CAACGTCATAAGGCTAGTAGCAGCATGATGAGTGGATTTAGGTACGACGATTCTAAGTGAAATAAGTCACACAGAAAAAGACACTTATCATAAGATATCACTTATAGAGGGAATGTAAAAACCAATACCCTTGAACTGAATTACAAAACAGAACAGAGTCACACGTTTAGAAAACACACTATGGCTGCCTAACGGGAAAGGTGAGGTGGGGTGATGCATAAAACAAGGGTTTCAAATTAGCTCAGATACCGTTCCAAAAACCCAATATGTAATAGACAAGACCTACTCCTTGCTCAGTGAACTGGACTCAACACCCCCTATTCACCGCCCAAGAATATATCTGACTAGAAAGAATCTTAAAACCTATGTATTCTTATCTCTCTGTAAGTGAGTCAAGTGAGTGTAAAGCTGCATAAACACAGCAGTGAAAAGCAGCTAAACCCCATTATAAAACTCAATTAATTTTAAAAACCCGTGAAACAAAGACAGTGAAAGAGAGAGAAATTCTTACAAAATTCGTTCAGGGGCTGTGATGCCACCTGGGTTGACCATATCTAGACCTGCAGCTGATTGAGACATAAGGGTGGACACTCTTGGGGCTGAGAGGTTTGGTGACGTTGGGTGAGCAAACGCAGACGCTTTAAAGTAATACTGCGTGGTACCATCCCATGGGTCCCAAATCTCCAGGTTCAAGGGCATCTTCCTACATCGAAAACATGCATGAGAAACCCAGAAGGCGGTACACCGAGTGATCGGGAAAGGTTTCTAAAACGCACCTCATTTCTCATCTCCTTGTGCTCGGGTTCGCCATTCCAGCCGCTTTACTAGCAATCTCCCTCCTTAGAGAATCAGCAGCTTTAACCTCCTGTTCCGTACAGGTTGCAATGTGTTCTGAGGATGAACGGGAAGAGGGGGAACCAATGAGAGACTAGCTCTAGGTGTTGCGACAGGCACAGATCACTCTATTTTCCCATCAGGAAGAAGAATTAACCACAGGCTCAGTCTGCCGCCCGGATGCAGAATAGGGCCTAAAGCAATCCTGCGCTTTTTCGGCCAGCTCCCAAGAGAGCGAGTTGAAAAATGGAGCTCAGGGGCACTGCAATTCACAAACCTGCAGAATTATAAATGATAACTCTCGTCTAAAAATATATTGAGGGAAGGCAACAAAGAGGATTTGAAAGCAAGGCAGAATTGCAGGAAACAGATTTCAGGAGGCAGATTCGAATCGCCTTTAAACCACAGGAAAAGCGGCAAAACCTCGACAATGATGCCCTTGGCCAAAAAGGGCGTATGCGTTTTTTCCTGAATATATTCAGGAAAAAACGTACACGCCCTTTTTGGCCGTCCAAGCATCCTGGAAAGGCAAATCAGCGGTACAAAGAAGTCTCGCTTCCCATCGGTCAAAAGGGACATGCTGAATAAAGTGTCAAAACCAAAAACGCAGGACAGGCCATGGAGAAACGGAAGCCTTGCTACGCTGATGGGCAGGATGTAAATTGCCAACAGCCACTCTGGAGAATTGTACGGTGTGTCCTGAAACATCTACAAAACTCAGCTTAGAGAGCATAGGGCACTTCCACTCATGGGCGTATAAATTGGGAAAACCAAAAATCAGCAAGACACAAGCACCCCAAAGTTTAGGGCTGCTCTGTTGACAAGAACCTCCACTTTGTTACACCTTAAATATCCCAGGAAAGAGAAAAATGGATAAAGAAGTTGTGGTCCTTATGTACAATGGAATATCACTCAGCCATGAAATCAACGTCATAAGGCTAGTAGCAGCATGATGAGTGGATTTAGGTACGACGATTCTAAGTGAAATAAGTCACACAGAAAAAGACACTTATCATAAGATATCACTTATAGAGGGAATGTAAAAACCGCTACCCTTGAACTGAATTACAACACAGAACAGAGTCACACGTTTAGAAAACACACTATGGCTGCCTAACGAGAAAGGTGAGGTGGGGTGATGCATAAAACAAGGGTTTCAAATTAGCTCAGATACCGTTCCATAAACCCAATATGTAATAGACAAGACCTACTCCTTGCTCAGTGAACTGGACTCAAAACCCCCTACTCACTGCCCAAGAATATACCTGACTAGTAAGAATCTTAAAACCTATGTATTGATATCTCTCTGTAAGTGAGTCAAGTGGGTGTAAAGCTGCATAAACACAGCAGTGAAAAGCAGCTAAACCCCATTATAAAACTCAATTAATTTTAAAAACCCGTGAAGCAAAGACAGTGAAAGAGAGAGAAATTCTTACAAAATTCGTTCAGGGGCTGTGATGCCACCTGGATTGACCATATCTAGACCTGCAGCTGATTTAGACATAAGGGTGGACACTCTTGGGGCTGACAGGTTTGGTGAGGTTGGGTGAGCAAACGCAGACGCTTTAAAGTAATACTGCGTGGTACCCATCCCATGGGTCCCAAATCTCCAGGTTCAAGGGCATCTTCCTACATGGAAAACATGCATGAGAAACCCAGAAGATGGTCCACCGAGTGATCGGGAAAGGTTTCTAAAACGCACCTCATTTCTCATCTCCTTGTGCTCGGGTTCGCCATTCCAGCCGCTTTACTAGCAATCTCCCTCCTTGGAGAATCAGCACCTTTAACCTCCTGTTCCATACAGGTTGCAATTTGTCCTGAGGATGAACGGGAAGACGGGGAACCAATGAGAGACTAGCTCTAGGTGTTGGGACAGGCACAGGTCACTATATTTTCCCATCAGGAAGAAGAATTAACCGCAGGCTCAGTCTGCTGACCGGAACCAGAATAGGGCCTGAAGCAATCCTGCGCTTTTGCGGCTAGCTCCCAAAACAGCGAGTTGAAAAATGGAGCTCAGGGGCACTGCAATTCACAAACCTGCAGAGTTATAAATGTTAACTCTCGTCCACAAATAGATTGAGGAAACGCAACGAAGAGGATTTGAAAGCAAGGCAGAATTGCAGGAAACAGATTTCAGGAGGCAGATTCGAATCGCCTTTAAAGCACAGGAAAAGCGGCAAAACCTCGACAATGATGCCCTTGGCCAAAAAGGGCGTATGCGTTTTTTCCTGAATATATTCAGGAAAAAACGCATACGCCCTTTTTGGCCAACCAAGCAACCTGGAAAGGCAAATCAGGGCTACAAAGAAGTCTCGCTTCCCATTGGTCAAAAGGGCCATGCTGAATAAAGTGTCAAAACCAGAAATGCAGGAAAGGCCACGGAGAAACGGGAGCCTTGCTACGCTGATGGGCGGGATGTAAATTGCCAACAGCCACTCTGGAGAAGTGTACGGTGTGTCCTGAAACATTTACAAAACTCAGCTTAGAGAGCATAGGGCACTTCCACTCATGGGCGTATAAAATGGGAAAACTAAAAATCAGCAAGACACAAGCACCCCAAAGTTTAGGGCTGCTCTGTTGACAAGAACCTCCACTTTGTTACACCTTAAATATCCCAGGAAAGAGAAAAATGGATAAAGAAGTTGTGGTCCTTATGTACAATGGAATATCACTCAGCCATGAAATCAACGTCATAAGGCTAGTAGCAGCATGATGAGTGGATTTAGGTACGACGATTCTAAGTGAAATAAGTCACACAGAAAAAGACACTTATCATAAGATATCACTTATAGAGGGAATGTAAAAACCGCTACCCTTGAACTGAATTACAACACAGAACAGAGTCACACGTTTAGAAAACACACTATGGCTGCCTAACGGGAAAGGTGAGGTGGGGTGATGCATAAAACAAGGGTTTCAAATTAGCTCAGATACCGTTCCAAAAACCCAATATGTAATAGACAAGACCTACTCCTTGCTCAGTGAACTGGACTCAACACCCCCTACTCACTGCCCAAGAATATACCTGACTAGTAAGAATCTTAAAACCTATGTACTGATATCTCTCTGTAAGTGAGTCAAGTGGGTGTAAAGCTGCATAAACACAGCAGTAAAAAGCAGCTAAACCCCATTATAAAACTCAATTAATTTTAAAAACCCGTGAAGCAAAGACAGTGAAAGAGAGAGAAATTCTTACAAAATTCGTTCAGGGGCTGTGATGCCACCTGGATTGACCATATCTAGACCTGCAGCTGATTGAGACATAAGGGTGGACACTCTTGGGGCTGAGAAGGTTTGGTGAGGTTGGGTGAGCAAACGCAGACGCTTTAAAGTAATACTGCGTGGTACCCATCCCATGGGTCCCAAATCTCCAGGTTCAAGGGCATCTTCCTACATGGAAAACATGCATGAGAAACCCAGAAGATGGTCCACCGAGTGATCGGGAAAGGTTTCTAAAACGCACCTCATTTCTCATCTCCTTGTGCTCGGGTTCGCCATTCCAGCCGCTTTACTAGCAATCTCCCTCCTTGGAGAATCAGCACCTTTAACCTCCTGTTCCATACAGGTTGCAATTTGTCCTGAGGATGAACGGGAAGACGGGGAACCAATGAGAGACTAGCTCTAGGTGTTGGGACAGGCACAGGTCACTATATTTTCCCATCAGGAAGAAGAATTAACCGCAGGCTCAGTCTGCTGACCGGAACCAGAATAGGGCCTGAAGCAATCCTGCGCTTTTGCGGCTAGCTCCCAAAACAGCGAGTTGAAAAATGGAGCTCAGGGGCACTGCAATTCACAAACCTGCAGAGTTATAAATGTTAACTCTCGTCCACAAATAGATTGAGGAAACGCAACGAAGAGGATTTGAAAGCAAGGCAGAATTGCAGGAAACAGATTTCAGGAGGCAGATTCGAATCGCCTTTAAAGCACAGGAAAAGCGGCAAAACCTCGACAATGATGCCCTTGGCCAAAAAGGGCGTATGCGTTTTTTCCTGAATATATTCAGGAAAAAACGCATACGCCCTTTTTGGCCAACCAAGCAACCTGGAAAGGCAAATCAGGGCTACAAAGAAGTCTCGCTTCCCATTGGTCAAAAGGGCCATGCTGAATAAAGTGTCAAAACCAGAAATGCAGGAAAGGCCACGGAGAAACGGGAGCCTTGCTACGCTGATGGGCGGGATGTAAATTGCCAACAGCCACTCTGGAGAAGTGTACGGTGTGTCCTGAAACATTTACAAAACTCAGCTTAGAGAGCATAGGGCACTTCCACTCATGGGCGTATAAAATGGGAAAACTAAAAATCAGCAAGACACAAGCACCCCAAAGTTTAGGGCTGCTCTGTTGACAAGAACCTCCACTTTGTTACACCTTAAATATCCCACGAAAGAGAAAAATGGATAAAGAAGTTGTGGTCCTTATGTACAATGGAATATCACTCAGCCATGAAATCAACGTCATAAGGCTAGTAGCAGCATGATGAGTGGATTTAGGTACGACGATTCTAAGTGAAATAAGTCACACAGAAAAAGACACTTATCATAAGATATCACTTATAGAGGGAATGTAAAAACCAATACCCTTGAACTGAATTACAAAACAGAACAGAGTCACACGTTTAGAAAACACACTATGGCTGCCTAACGGGAAAGGTGAGGTGGGGTGATGCATAAAACAAGGGTTTCAAATTAGCTCAGATACCGTTCCAAAAACCCAATATGTAATAGACAAGACCTACTCCTTGCTCAGTGAACTGGACTCAACACCCCCTATTCACCGCCCAAGAATATATCTGACTAGAAAGAATCTTAAAACCTATGTATTCTTATCTCTCTGTAAGTGAGTCAAGTGAGTGTAAAGCTGCATAAACACAGCAGTGAAAAGCAGCTAAACCCCATTATAAAACTCAATTAATTTTAAAAACCCGTGAAACAAAGACAGTGAAAGAGAGAGAAATTCTTACAAAATTCGTTCAGGGGCTGTGATGCCACCTGGGTTGACCATATCTAGACCTGCAGCTGATTGAGACATAAGGGTGGACACTCTTGGGGCTGAGAGGTTTGGTGACGTTGGGTGAGCAAACGCAGACGCTTTAAAGTAATACTGCGTGGTACCATCCCATGGGTCCCAAATCTCCAGGTTCAAGGGCATCTTCCTACATCGAAAACATGCATGAGAAACCCAGAAGGCGGTACACCGAGTGATCGGGAAAGGTTTCTAAAACGCACCTCATTTCTCATCTCCTTGTGCTCGGGTTCGCCATTCCAGCCGCTTTACTAGCAATCTCCCTCCTTAGAGAATCAGCAGCTTTAACCTCCTGTTCCGTACAGGTTGCAATGTGTTCTGAGGATGAACGGGAAGAGGGGGAACCAATGAGAGACTAGCTCTAGGTGTTGGGACAGGCACAGATCACTCTATTTTCCCATCAGGAAGAAGAATTAACCACAGGCTCAGTCTGCCGCCCGGATGCAGAATAGGGCCTAAAGCAATCCTGCGCTTTTTCGGCCAGCTCCCAAGAGAGCGAGTTGAAAAATGGAGCTCAGGGGCACTGCAATTCACAAACCTGCAGAATTATAAATGATAACTCTCGTCTAAAAATATATTGAGGGAAGGCAACAAAGAGGATTTGAAAGCAAGGCAGAATTGCAGGAAACAGATTTCAGGAGGCAGATTCGAATCGCCTTTAAACCACAGGAAAAGCGGCAAAACCTCGACAATGATGCCCTTGGCCAAAAAGGGCGTATGCGTTTTTTCCTGAATATATTCAGGAAAAAACGTACACGCCCTTTTTGGCCGTCCAAGCATCCTGGGAAGGCAAATCAGCGGTACAAAGAAGTCTCGCTTCCCATCGGTCAAAAGGGACATGCTGAATAAAGTGTCAAAACCAAAAACGCAGGACAGGCCATGGAGAAACAGAAGCCTTGCTACGCTGATGGGCAGGATGTAAATTGCCAACAGCCACTCTGGAGAATTGTACGGTGTGTCCTGAAACATCTACAAAACTCAGCTTAGAGAGCATAGGGCACTTCCACTCATGGGCGTATAAATTGGGAAAACCAAAAATCAGCAAGACACAAGCACCCCAAAGTTTAGGGCTGCTCTGTTGACAAGAACCTCCACTTTGTTACACCTTAAATATCCCAGGAAAGAGAAAAATGGATAAAGAAGTTGTGGTCCTTATGTACAATGGAATATCACTCAGCCATGAAATCAACGTCATAAGGCTAGTAGCAGCATGATGAGTGGATTTAGGTACGACGATTCTAAGTGAAATAAGTCACACAGAAAAAGACACTTATCATAAGATATCACTTATAGAGGGAATGTAAAAACCGCTACCCTTGAACTGAATTACAACACAGAACAGAGTCACACGTTTAGAAAACACACTATGGCTGCCTAACGGGAAAGGTGAGGTGGGGTGATGCATAAAACAAGGGTTTCAAATTAGCTCAGATACCGTTCCATAAACCCAATATGTAATAGACAAGACCTACTCCTTGCTCAGTGAACTGGACTCAAAACCCCCTACTCACTGCCCAAGAATATACCTGACTAGTAAGAATCTTAAAACCTATGTATTGATATCTCTCTGTAAGTGAGTCAAGTGGGTGTAAAGCTGCATAAACACAGCAGTGAAAAGCAGCTAAACCCCATTATAAAACTCAATTAATTTTAAAAACCCGTGAAGCAAAGACAGTGAAAGAGAGAGAAATTCTTACAAAATTCGTTCAGGGGCTGTGATGCCACCTGGATTGACCATATCTAGACCTGCAGCTGATTTAGACATAAGGGTGGACACTCTTGGGGCTGACAGGTTTGGTGAGGTTGGGTGAGCAAACGCAGACGCTTTAAAGTAATACTGCGTGGTACCCATCCCATGGGTCCCAAATCTCCAGGTTCAAGGGCATCTTCCTACATGGAAAACATGCATGAGAAACCCAGAAGATGGTCCACCGAGTGATCGGGAAAGGTTTCTAAAACGCACCTCATTTCTCATCTCCTTGTGCTCGGGTTCGCCATTCCAGCCGCTTTACTAGCAATCTCCCTCCTTGGAGAATCAGCACCTTTAACCTCCTGTTCCATACAGGTTGCAATTTGTCCTGAGGATGAACGGGAAGACGGGGAACCAATGAGAGACTAGCTCTAGGTGTTGGGACAGGCACAGGTCACTATATTTTCCCATCAGGAAGAAGAATTAACCGCAGGCTCAGTCTGCTGACCGGAACCAGAATAGGGCCTGAAGCAATCCTGCGCTTTTGCGGCTAGCTCCCAAAACAGCGAGTTGAAAAATGGAGCTCAGGGGCACTGCAATTCACAAACCTGCAGAGTTATAAATGTTAACTCTCGTCCACAAATAGATTGAGGAAACGCAACGAAGAGGATTTGAAAGCAAGGCAGAATTGCAGGAAACAGATTTCAGGAGGCAGATTCGAATCGCCTTTAAAGCACAGGAAAAGCGGCAAAACCTCGACAATGATGCCCTTGGCCAAAAAGGGCGTATGCGTTTTTTCCTGAATATATTCAGGAAAAAACGTACACGCCCTTTTTGGCCAACCAAGCAACCTGGAAAGGCAAATCAGGGCTACAAAGAAGTCTCGCTTCCCATTGGTCAAAAGGGCCATGCTGAATAAAGTGTCAAAACCAGAAATGCAGGAAAGGCCACGGAGAAACGGGAGCCTTGCTACGCTGATGGGCGGGATGTAAATTGCCAACAGCCACTCTGGAGAAGTGTACGGTGTGTCCTGAAACATTTACAAAACTCAGCTTAGAGAGCATAGGGCACTTCCACTCATGGGCGTATAAAATGGGAAAACTAAAAATCAGCAAGACACAAGCACCCCAAAGTTTAGGGCTGCTCTGTTGACAAGAACCTCCACTTTGTTACACCTTAAATATCCCAGGAAAGAGAAAAATGGATAAAGAAGTTGTGGTCCTTATGTACAATGGAATATCACTCAGCCATGAAATCAACGTCATAAGGCTAGTAGCAGCATGATGAGTGGATTTAGGTACGACGATTCTAAGTGAAATAAGTCACACAGAAAAAGACACTTATCATAAGATATCACTTATAGAGGGAATGTAAAAACCGCTACCCTTGAACTGAATTACAACACAGAACAGAGTCACACGTTTAGAAAACACACTATGGCTGCCTAACGGGAAAGGTGAGGTGGGGTGATGCATAAAACAAGGGTTTCAAATTAGCTCAGATACCGTTCCAAAAACCCAATATGTAATAGACAAGACCTACTCCTTGCTCAGTGAACTGGACTCAACACCCCCTACTCACTGCCCAAGAATATACCTGACTAGTAAGAATCTTAAAACCTATGTATTGATATCTCTCTGTAAGTGAGTCAAGTGGGTGTAAAGCTGCATAAACACAGCAGTAAAAAGCAGCTAAACCCCATTATAAAACTCAATTAATTTTAAAAACCCGTGAAGCAAAGACAGTGAAAGAGAGAGAAATTCTTACAAAATTCTTTCAGGGGCTGTGATGCCACCTGGATTGACCATATCTAGACCTGCAGCTGATTTAGACATAAGGGTGGACACTCTTGGGGCTGAGAAGGTTTGGTGAGGTTGGGTGAGCAAACGCAGACGCTTTAAAGTAATACTGCGTGGTACCCATCCCATGGGTCCCAAATCTCCAGGTTCAAGGGCATCTTCCTACATGGAAAACATGCATGAGAAACCCAGAAGATGGTCCACCGAGTGATCGGGAAAGGTTTCTAAAACGCACCTCATTTCTCATCTCCTTGTGCTCGGGTTCGCCATTCCAGCCGCTTTACTAGCAATCTCCCTCCTTGGAGAATCAGCACCTTTAACCTCCTGTTCCATACAGGTTGCAATTTGTCCTGAGGATGAACGGGAAGACGGGGAACCAATGAGAGACTAGCTCTAGGTGTTGGGACAGGCACAGGTCACTATATTTTCCCATCAGGAAGAAGAATTAACCGCAGGCTCAGTCTGCTGACCGGAACCAGAATAGGGCCTGAAGTAATCCTGCGCTTTTGCGGCTAGCTCCCAAAACAGCGAGTTGAAAAATGGAGCTCAGGGGCACTGCAATTCACAAACCTGCAGAGTTATAAATGTTAACTCTCGTCCACAAATAGATTGAGGAAACGCAACGAAGAGGATTTGAAAGCAAGGCAGAATTGCAGGAAACAGATTTCAGGAGGCAGATTCGAATCGCCTTTAAAGCACAGGAAAAGCGGCAAAACCTCGACAATGATGCCCTTGGCCAAAAAGGGCGTATGCGTTTTTTCCTGAATATATTCAGGAAAAAACGCATACGCCCTTTTTGGCCAACCAAGCAACCTGGAAAGGCAAATCAGGGCTACAAAGAAGTCTCGCTTCCCATTGGTCAAAAGGGCCATGCTGAATAAAGTGTCAAAACCAGAAATGCAGGAAAGGCCACGGAGAAACGGGAGCCTTGCTACGCTGATGGGCGGGATGTAAATTGCCAACAGCCACTCTGGAGAAGTGTACGGTGTGTCCTGAAACATTTACAAAACTCAGCTTAGAGAGCATAGGGCACTTCCACTCATGGGCGTATAAAATGGGAAAACTAAAAATCAGCAAGACACAAGCACCCCAAAGTTTAGGGCTGCTCTGTTGACAAGAACCTCCACTTTGTTACACCTTAAATATCCCACGAAAGAGAAAAATGGATAAAGAAGTTGTGGTCCTTATGTACAATGGAATATCACTCAGCCATGAAATCAACGTCATAAGGCTAGTAGCAGCATGATGAGTGGATTTAGGTACGACGAATCTAAGTGAAATAAGTCACACAGAAAAAGACACTTATCATAAGATATCACTTATAGAGGGAATGTAAAAACCAATACCCTTGAACTGAATTACAAAACAGAACAGAGTCACACGTTTAGAAAACACACTATGGCTGCCTAACGGGAAAGGTGAGGTGGGGTGATGCATAAAACAAGGGTTTCAAATTAGCTCAGATACCGTTCCAAAAACCCAATATGTAATAGACAAGACCTACTCCTTGCTCAGTGAACTGGACTCAACACCCCCTATTCACCGCCCAAGAATATATCTGACTAGAAAGAATCTTAAAACCTATGTATTCTTATCTCTCTGTAAGTGAGTCAAGTGAGTGTAAAGCTGCATAAACACAGCAGTGAAAAGCAGCTAAACCCCATTATAAAACTCAATTAATTTTAAAAACCCGTGAAACAAAGACAGTGAAAGAGAGAGAAATTCTTACAAAATTCGTTCAGGGGCTGTGATGCCACCTGGGTTGACCATATCTAGACCTGCAGCTGATTGAGACATAAGGGTGGACACTCTTGGGGCTGAGAGGTTTGGTGACGTTGGGTGAGCAAACGCAGACGCTTTAAAGTAATACTGCGTGGTACCATCCCATGGGTCCCAAATCTCCAGGTTCAAGGGCATCTTCCTACATCGAAAACATGCATGAGAAACCCAGAAGGCGGTACACCGAGTGATCGGGAAAGGTTTCTAAAACGCACCTCATTTCTCATCTCCTTGTGCTCGGGTTCGCCATTCCAGCCGCTTTACTAGCAATCTCCCTCCTTAGAGAATCAGCAGCTTTAACCTCCTGTTCCGTACAGGTTGCAATGTGTTCTGAGGATGAACGGGAAGAGGGGGAACCAATGAGAGACTAGCTCTAGGTGTTGCGACAGGCACAGATCACTCTATTTTCCCATCAGGAAGAAGAATTAACCACAGGCTCAGTCTGCCGCCCGGATGCAGAATAGGGCCTAAAGCAATCCTGCGCTTTTTCGGCCAGCTCCCAAGAGAGCGAGTTGAAAAATGGAGCTCAGGGGCACTGCAATTCACAAACCTGCAGAATTATAAATGATAACTCTCGTCTAAAAATATATTGAGGGAAGGCAACAAAGAGGATTTGAAAGCAAGGCAGAATTGCAGGAAACAGATTTCAGGAGGCAGATTCGAATCGCCTTTAAACCACAGGAAAAGCGGCAAAACCTCGACAATGATGCCCTTGGCCAAAAAGGGCGTATGCGTTTTTTCCTGAATATATTCAGGAAAAAACGTACACGCCCTTTTTGGCCGTCCAAGCATCCTGGAAAGGCAAATCAGCGGTACAAAGAAGTCTCGCTTCCCATCGGTCAAAAGGGACATGCTGAATAAAGTGTCAAAACCAAAAACGCAGGACAGGCCATGGAGAAACGGAAGCCTTGCTACGCTGATGGGCAGGATGTAAATTGCCAACAGCCACTCTGGAGAATTGTACGGTGTGTACTGAAACATCTACAAAACTCAGCTTAGAGAGCATAGGGCACTTCCACTCATGGGCGTATAAATTGGGAAAACCAAAAATCAGCAAGACACAAGCACCCCAAAGTTTAGGGCTGCTCTGTTGACAAGAACCTCCACTTCGTTGCACCTTAAATATCCCAGGAAAGAGAAAAATGGATAAAGATGTTGTGCTCCTTATGTACAATGGAATATCACTCAGCCATAAAATCAACGTCATAAGGCTAGTAGCAGCATGATGAGTGGATTTAGGTACGACGATTCTAAGTGAAATAAGTCACACAGAAAAAGACACTTATCATAAGATATCACTTATAGAGGGAATGTAAAAACCGCTACGCTTGAACTGAATTACAAAACAGAACAGAGTCACACGGTTAGAAAACTCACTATGGCTGCTTAACGGGAAAGGTGAGGTGGGGTGATGCATAAAACAAGGGTTTCAAATTAGCTCAGATACCGTTCCATAAACCCAATACGTAATAGACAAGACCTACTCCTTGCTCAGTGAACTGGACTCAACACCCCCTATTCACCGCCCAAGAATGTATCTGACTAGTCAGAATCTTAAATCCCATGTATTGATATCTCTCTGTAAGTCAGTCAAGTGGGTGTAAAGCGGCATAAACACAGCAGTGAAAAGCAGCTAAACCCCATTATAAAAAATAATTACTTTTAAAAACCCGTGAAGCAAAGACAATGAAAGAGAGAGAAATTCTTATAAAATTCGTTCAGGGGCTGTGATGCCACCTGGATTCGCCATATCTAGACCCACACCTGATTGAGACATAAGGGTGGACACTCTTGGGGCTGAGAGGTTTGGTGAGATTGGGTGACCAAACGCAGACACTTTAAAGTAATACTGCGTGGTACCCATCCCATGGGTCCCAAATCTCCAGGTTCAAGGGCATCTTCCTACATCGAAACCATGCATGAGAAACCCAGAAGAAGTTACACCGTGTGAACGGGAAAGGTTTCTAAAACGCACCTCATTTCTCATCTCCTTGTGCTCGGGTACGCCATTCCAGCCGCTTTACTAGCAATCTCCCACCTTGGAGAATCAGCACCTTTAACCTCCTGTTCCATACAGGTTTCAATTTGTCCTGACTATGTACGGGAAGAGGGAGAACCAATGAGAGACTAGCTCTAGGTGTTGGGACAGGCACAGGTCACTCTATTTTCCCATCAGGAAGAAGAATTAACCGCAAGCTCAGTCTGCTTACTGGAACCAGTATAGGGCCTGAAGGAATCCAGCGCTTTTGCGGCTAGCTCCCAAAAAAGCGAGTTGAAAAATGGAGCTCAGGGGCACTGCAACTCACAAACCTGCAGAGTTATAAATGTTAACTCTCGTCCACAAATAGATTGAGGGAAAGCAACGAAGAGGATTTGAACGCAAGGCAGAATTGCAGGAAACAAATTTCAGGAGGCAGATTCGAATCACCTTTAAAGCACAGGAAAAGTGGGAAAACCTCGACAATGATGCCCTTGGCCAAAAAGGGCGTATGCGTTTTTTCCTGAATATATTCAGGAAAAAACGCATACGCCCTTTTTGGCCAACCAAGCAACCTGGAAAGGCAAATCAGGGCTACAAAGAAGTCTCGCTTCCCATCGGTCAAAAGGGCCATGCTGAAAAAAGTGTCAAAACCAGAAATGCAGGAAAGGCCACGGAGAAACGGGAGCCTTGCTACGCTGATGGGCGGGATGTAAATTGCCAACAGCCACTCTGGAGAAGTGTACGGTGTGTCCTGAAACATTTACAAAACTCAGTTTAGAGAGCATAGGGCACTTCCACTCATGGGCGTATAAATTGGGAAAACTAAAAATCAGCAAGACACAAACACCCCAAAGTTTAGGGCTGCTCTGTTGACAAGAACCTCCACTTTGTTACACCTTAAATATCTCACGAAAGAGAAAAATGGATAAAGAAGTTGTGGTCCATATGTACAATGGAATATCACTCAGCCATGAAATCAACGTCATAAGGCTAGTAGCAGCATGATGAGTGGATTTAGGTACGACGATTCTAAGTGAAATAAGTCACACAGAAAAAGACACTTATCATAAGATATCACTTATAGAGGGAATGTAAAAACCAATACCCTTGAACTGAATTACAAAACAGAACAGAGTCACACGGTTAGAAAACACACTATGGCTGCCTAACGGGAAAGGCGAGGTGGGGTGATGCATAAAACAAGGGTTTCAAAATAGCTCAGATACCATTCCATAAACCCAATACGTAATAGACAAGACCTACTCCTTGCTCAGGGAACTGGACTCAACACCCCCTATTCACCACCCAAGAATATATCTGACTAGTAAGAATCTTAAAACCTATGTATTGATATCTCTCTGTAAGTGAGTCAAGTGGGTGTAAAGCTGCATAAACACAGCAGTGAAAAGCAGCTAAACCCCATTATAAAACTCAGTTAATTTTAAAAACCCGTGAAACAAAGACAGTGATAGAGAGAGAAATTCTTACAAAATTCGTTCAGGGGCTGTGATGCCACCTGGATTGACCATATCTAGACCCGCAGCTGATTGAGACATAAGGGTGGACACTCTTGGTGCTGAGAGGTTTGGTGAGGTTGGGTGAGCAAACGCAGACGCTTTAAAGTAATACTGCGTGGTACCCATCCCATGGTTTCCAAATCTCCAGGTTCAAGTGCATCTTCCTACATCGAAAACATGCATGAGAAACCCAGAAGATGGTCCACCGAGTGATCGGGAAAGTTTTCTAAAACGCACCTCATTTCTCATCTCCTTGTGCTCGGGTTCGCCATTCCAGCCGCTTTACTAGCAATCTCCCTCCTTGGAGAATCAGCACCTTTAACCTCCTGTTCCATACAGGTTGCAATTTGTCCTGAGGATGAAGGGGAAGAGGGGGAACCAATGAGAGACTAGCTCTACGTGTTGGGACAGGCACAGGTCACTCTTTTCTCCCATCAGGAAGAAGAATTAACCACAAGCTCAGTCTGCCGCCCGGAAGCAGAATAGGGCCTAAAGCAATCCTGCGCTTTTGCGGCCAGCTCCCAAGAGAGCGAGTTGAAAAATGGAGCTCAGGGGCACTGCAATTCACAAACCTGCAGACTTATAAATGATAACTCTCGTCTACAAATTGATTGAGGGAAGGCAACAAAGAGGATTTGAAAGCAAGGCAGAATGGCAGGAAACAGATTTCAGGAGGCAGATTCGAATCGCCTTTAAAGCACAGGAAAAGCGGCAAAACCTCGACAATGATGCCCTTGGCCAAAAAGGGCGTATGCGTTTTTTCCTGAATATATTCAGGAAAAAACGCATACGCCCTTTTTGGCCAACCAAGCAACCTGGAAAGGCAAATCAGCGCTACAAAGAAGTCTCGCTTCCCATCGGTCAAAAGGGCCATGCTGAATAAAGTGTCAAAACCAGAAATGCAGGACAGGCCACGGAGAAACGGGAGCCTTGCTACGCTGATGGGCGGGATGTAAATTGCCAACAGCCACTCTGGAGAAGTGTACGGTGTGTCCTGAAACATTTACAAAACTCAGTTTAGAGAGCATAGGGCACTTCCACTCATGGGCGTATAAATTGGGAAAACTAAAAATCAGCAAGACACAAACACCCCAAAGTTTAGGGCTGCTCTGTTGACAAGAACCTCCACTTTGTTACACCTTAAATATCTCACGAAAGAGAAAAATGGATAAAGAAGTTGTGGTCCATATGTACAATGGAATATCACTCAGCCATGAAATCAACGTCATAAGGCTAGTAGCAGCATGATGAGTGGATTTAGGTACGACGATTCTAAGTGAAATAAGTCACACAGAAAAAGACACTTATCATAAGATATCACTTATAGAGGGAATGTAAAAACCAATACCCTTGAACTGAATTACAAAACAGAACAGAGTCACACGGTTAGAAAACACACTATGGCTGCCTAACGGGAAAGGTGAGGTGGGGTGATGCATAAAACAAGGGTTTCAAATTAGCTCAGATACCATTCCATAAACCCAATACGTAATAGACAAGACCTACTCCTTGCTCAGGGAACTGGACTCAACACCCCCTATTCACCGCCCAAGAATATATCTGACTAGTAAGAATCTTAAAACCTATGTATTGATATCTCTCTGTAAGTGAGTCAAGTGGGTGTAAAGCTGCATAAACACAGCAGTGAAAAGCAGCTAAACCCCATTATAAAACTCAATTAATTTTAAAAACCCGTGAAACAAAGACAGTGATAGAGAGAGAAATTCTTACAAAATTCGTTCAGGGGCTGTGATGCCACCTGGATTGACCATATCTAGACCCGCAGCTGATTGAGACATAAGGGTGGACACTCTTGGGGCTGAGAGGTTTGGTGAGGTTGGGTGAGCAAACGCAGACGCTTTAAAGTAATACTGCGTGGTACCCATCCCATGGTTCCCAAATCTCCAGGTTCAAGTGCATCTTCCTACATCGAAAACATGCATGAGAAACCCAGAAGATGGTCCACCGAGTGATCGGGAAAGTTTTCTAAAACGCACCTCATTTCTCATCTCCTTGTGCTCGGGTTCGCCATTCCAGCCGCTTTACTAGCAATCTCCCTCCTTGGAGAATCAGCACCTTTAACCTCCTGTTCCATACAGGTTGCAATTTGTCCTGAGGATGAACGGGAAGAGGGGGAACCAATGAGAGACTAGCTCTACGTGTTGGGACAGGCACAGGTCACTCTTTTTTCCCATCAGGAAGAAGAATTAACCACAAGCTCAGTCTGCCGCCCGGAAGCAGAATAGGGCCTAAAGCAATCCTGCGCTTTTGCGGCCAGCTCCCAAGAGAGCGAGTTGAAAAATGGAGCTCAGGGGCACTGCAATTCACAAACCTGCAGACTTATAAATGATAACTCTCGTCTACAAATTGATTGAGGGAAGGCAACAAAGAGGATTTGAAAGCAAGGCAGAATGGCAGGAAACAGATTTCAGGAGGCAGATTCGAATCGCCTTTAAAGCACAGGAAAAGCGGCAAAACCTCGACAATGATGCCCTTGGCCAAAAAGGGCGTATGCGTTTTTTCCTGAATATATTCAGGAAAAAACGCATACGCCCTTTTTGGCCAACCAAGCAACCTGGAAAGGCAAATCAGCGCTACAAAGAAGTCTCGCTTCCCATCGGTCAAAAGGGCCATGCTGAATAAAGTGTCAAAACCAGAAATGCAGGACAGGCCACGGAGAAACGGGAGCCTTGCTACGCTGATGGGCGGGATGTAAATTGCCAACAGCCACTCTGGAGAAGTGTACGGTGTGTCCTGAAACATTTACAAAACTCAGCTTAGAGAGCATAGGGCACTTCCACTCATGGGCGTATAAATTGGGAAAAGTAAAAATCAGCAAGACACAAGCACCCCAAAGTTTAGGGCTGCTCTGTTGACAAGAATCTCCACATCGTTACACCTTAAATATCCCAGGAAAGAGAAAAATGGATAAAGAAGTTGTGGTCCTTATGTACAATGGAACATCACTCAGCCATGAAATCAACGTCATAAGGCTAGTAGCAGCATGATGAGTGGATTTAGGTACGACGATTCTAAGTCAAATAAGTCACACAGAAAAAGACACTTATCATAAGATATCACTTATAGAGGGAATGTAAAAACCGCTACCCTTGAACTGAATTACAAAACAGAACAGAGTCACACGGTTAGAAAACACACTATGGCTGCCTAACGGGAAAGGTGAGGTGGGGTGATGCATAAAACAAGGGTTTCAAATTAGCTCAGATACCGTTCCATAAACCCAATAAGTAATAGACAAGACCTACTCCTTGCTCAGGGAACTGGACTCAACACCCCCTATTCACCGCCCAAGATTATATCTGACTAGTAAGAATCTTAAAACCTATGTATTGATATCTCTCTGTAAGTGAGTCAAGTGGGTGTAAAGCTGCATAAACACAGCAGTGAAGAGCAGCTAAACCCCATTATAAAACTCAATTAATTTTAAAAACCCGTGAAACAGAGACAGTGAAAGAGAGAGAAATTCTTACAAAATTCGTTCAGGGGCTGTGATGCCACCTGGATTGACCATATCTAGACCTGCAGCTGATTGAGACATAAGGGTGGACACTCTTGGGGCTGAGAGGTTTGGTGAGGTTGGGTGAGCAAACGCAGACGCTTTAAAGTAATACTGCGTGGTACCCATCCCATGGGTCCCAAATCTCCAGGTTCAAGGGCATCTTCCTACATCGAAAACATGCATGAGAAACCCAGAAGATGGTCCACCGAGTGATCAGGAAAGGTTTCTAAAACACACCTCATTTCTCATCTCCTTGTGCTCGGGTTCGCCATTCCAGCCGCTTTACTAGCAATCTCCCTCCTTGGAGAATCAGCACCTTTAACCTCCTGTTCCATACAGGTTGCAATTTGTCCTGAGGATGAACGGGAAGAGGGGGAACCAATGAGAGACTAGCTCTAGGTGTTGGGACAGGCACAGGTCACTCTATTTTCCCATCAGGAAGAAGAATTAACCACAAGCTCAGTCTGCCGCCCGGAAGCAGAATAGGGCTTAAAGCAATCCTGCGCTTTTGCGGCCAGCTCCCAAGAGAGCGAGTTGAAAAATGGAGCTCAGGGGCACTGCAATTCACAAACCTGCAGAGTTATAAATGATAACTCTCGTCTACAAATATATTGAGGGAAGGCAACGAAGAGGATTTGAAAGCAAGGCAGAATTGCAGGAAACAGATTTCAGGAGGCAGATTCGAATCGCCTTTAAAGCACAGGAAAAGCGGCAAAACCTCGACAATGATGCCCTTGGCCAAAAAGGGCGTATGCGTTTTTTCCTGAATATATTCAGGAAAAAACGTACACGCCTTTTTTGGCCGTCCAAGCATCCTGGAAAGGCAAATCAGCGGTACAAAGAAGTTTCGCTTCCCATCGGTCAATAGGGACATGCTGAATAAAGTGTCAAAACCAAAAACGCAGGACAGGCCATGGAGAAACGGAAGCCTTGCTACGCTGATGGGCGGGATGTAAATTGCCAACAGCCACTCTGGAGAATTGTACGGTGTGTCCTGAAACATCTACAAAACTCAGCCTAGAGAGCATAGGGCACTACCACTCATGGGCGTATAAATTGGGAAAACCAAAAATCAGCAAGACACAAGCACCCCAAAGTTTAGGGCTGCTCTGTTGACAAGAACCTCCACTTCGTTGCACCTTAAATATCCCAGGAAAGAGAAAAATGGATAAAGAAGTTGTGGTCCTTATGTACAATGGAATATCACTCAGCCATGAAATCAACGTCATAAGGCTAGTAGCAGCATGATGAGTGGATTTAGGTACGACGATTCTAAGTGAAATAAGTCACACAGAAAAAGACACTTATCATAAGATATCACTTATAGAGGGAATGTAAAAACCGCTACGCTTGAACTGAATTACAAAACAGAACAGAGTCACACGGTTAGAAAACACACTATGGCTGCTTAACGGGAAAGGTGAGGTGGGGTGATGCATAAAACAAGGGTTTCAAATTAGCTCAGATACCGTTCCATAAACCCAATACGTAATAGACAAGACCTACTCCTTGCTCAGTGAACTGGACTCAACACCCCCTATTCACCGCCCAAGAATGTATCTGACTAGTAAGAATCTTAAATCCCATGTATTGATATCTCTCTGTAAGTCAGTCAAGTGGGTGTAAAGCGGCATAAACACAGCAGTGAAAAGCAGCTAAACCCCATTATAAAAAATAATTACTTTTAAAAACCCGTGAAGCCAAGACAATGAAAGAGAGAGAAATTCTTATAAAATTCGTTCAGGGGCTGTGATGCCACCTGGATTCACCATATCTAGACCCACACCTGATTGAGACATAAGGGTGGACACTCTTGGGGCTGAGGGGTTTGGTGAGATTGGGTGACCAAACGCAGACACTTTAAAGTAATACTGCGTGGTACCCATCCCATGGGTCCCAAATCTCCAGGTTCAAGGGCATCTTCCTACATCGAAACCATGCATGAGAAACCCAGAAGAAGTTACACCGTGTGAACGGCAAAGGTTTCTAAAACGCACCTCATTTCTCATCTCCTTGTGCTCGGGTACGCCATTCCAGCCGCTTTACTAGCAATCTCCCACCTTGGAGAATCAGCACCTTTAACCTCCTGTTCCATACAGGTTTCAATTTGTCCTGACTATGTACGGGAAGAGGGAGAACCAATGAGAGACTAGCTCTAGGTGTTGGGACAGGCACAGGTCACTCTATTTTCCCATCAGGAAGAAGAATTAACCGCAAGCTCAGTCTGGTGACTGGAACCAGAATAGGGCCTGAAGGAATCCAGCGCTTTTGCGGCTAGCTCCCAAAAAACCGAGTTGAAAAATGGAGCTCAGGGTCACTGCAACTCACAAACCTGCAGAGTTATAAATGTTAACTCTCGTCCACAAATAGATTGAGGGAAAGCAACGAAGAGGATTTGTACGCAAGGCAGAATTGCAGGAAACAAATTTCAGGAGGCAGATTCGAATCGCCTTTAAAGCACAGGAAAAGTGGGAAAACCTCGACAATGATGCCCTTGGCCAAAAAGGGCGTATGCGTTTTTTCCTGAATATATTCAGGAAAAAAACGCATACGCCCTTTTTGGCCAACCAAGCAACCTGGAAAGACAAATCAGGGCTACAAAGAAGTCTCGCTTCCCATCGGTCAAAAGGGCCATGCTGAATAAAGTGTCAAAACCAGAAATGCAGGAAAGGCCACGGAGAAACGGGAGCCTTGCTACGCTGATGGGCGGGATGTAAATTGCCAACAGCCACTCTGGAGAAGTGTACGGTGTGTCCTGAAACATTTACAAAACTCAGCTTAGAGAGCATAGGGCACTTCCACTCATGGGCGTATAAATTGGGAAAACTAAAAATCAGCAAGACACAAGCACCCCAAAGTTTAGGGCTGCTCTGTTGACAAGAACCTCCACTTTGTTACACCTTAAATATCCCACGAAAGAGAAAAATGGATAAAGAAGTTGTGGTCCTTATGTAAAATGGAATATCACTCAGCCATGAAATCAACGTCATAAGGCTAGTAGCAGCATGATGAGTGGATTTAGGTACGACGATTCTAAGTGAAATAAGTCACACAGAAAAAGACACTTATCATAAGATATCACTTATAGAGGGAATGTAAAAACCAATACCCTTGAACTGAATTACAAAACAGAACAGAGTCACACGTTTAGAAAACACACTATGGCTGCCTAACGGGAAAGGTGAGGTGGGGTGATGCATAAAACAAGGGTTTCAAATTAGCTCAGATACCGTTCCATAAACCCAATATGTAATAGAGAAGACCTACTCCTTGCTCAGTGAACTGGACTCAACACCCCCTATTCACCGCCCAAGAATGTATCTGACTAGTAAGAATCTTAAATCCCATGTATTGATATCTCTCTGTAAGTCAGTCAAGTGGGTGTAAAGCGGCATAAACACAGCAGTGAAAAGCAGCTAAACCCCATTATAAAAAATAATTACTTTTAAAAACCCGTGAAGCCAAGACAATGAAAGAGAGAGAAATTCTTATAAAATTCGTTCAGGGGCTGTGATGCCACCTGGATTCACCATATCTAGACCCACACCTGATTGAGACATAAGGGTGGACACTCTTGGGGCTGAGGGGTTTGGTGAGATTGGGTGACCAAACGCAGACACTTTAAAGTAATACTGCGTGGTACCCATCCCATGGGTCCCAAATCTCCAGGTTCAAGGGCATCTTCCTACATCGAAACCATGCATGAGAAACCCAGAAGAAGTTACACCGTGTGAACGGCAAAGGTTTCTAAAACGCACCTCATTTCTCATCTCCTTGTGCTCGGGTACGCCATTCCAGCCGCTTTACTAGCAATCTCCCACCTTGGAGAATCAGCACCTTTAACCTCCTGTTCCATACAGGTTTCAATTTGTCCTGACTATGTACGGGAAGAGGGAGAACCAATGAGAGACTAGCTCTAGGTGTTGGGACAGGCACAGGTCACTATATTTTCCCATCAGGAAGAAGAATTAACCGCAAGCTCAGTCTGGTGACTGGAACCAGAATAGGGCCTGAAGGAATCCAGCGCTTTTGCGGCTAGCTCCCAAAAAACCGAGTTGAAAAATGGAGCTCAGGGTCACTGCAACTCACAAACCTGCAGAGTTATAAATGTTAACTCTCGTCCACAAATAGATTGAGGGAAAGCAACGAAGAGGATTTGTACGCAAGGCAGAATTGCAGGAAACAAATTTCAGGAGGCAGATTCGAATCGCCTTTAAAGCACAGGAAAAGTGGGAAAACCTCGACAATGATGCCCTTGGCCAAAAAGGGCGTATGCGTTTTTTCCTGAATATATTCAGGAAAAAAACGCATACGCCCTTTTTGGCCAACCAAGCAACCTGGAAAGACAAATCAGGGCTACAAAGAAGTCTCGCTTCCCATCGGTCAAAAGGGCCATGCTGAATAAAGTGTCAAAACCAGAAATGCAGGAAAGGCCACGGAGAAACGGGAGCCTTGCTACGCTGATGGGCGGGATGTAAATTGCCAACAGCCACTCTGGAGAAGTGTACGGTGTGTCCTGAAACATTTACAAAACTCAGCTTAGAGAGCATAGGGCACTTCCACTCATGGGCGTATAAATTGGGAAAACTAAAAATCAGCAAGACACAAGCACCCCAAAGTTTAGGGCTGCTCTGTTGACAAGAACCTCCACTTTGTTACACCTTAAATATCCCACGAAAGAGAAAAATGGATAAAGAAGTTGTGGTCCTTATGTAAAATGGAATATCACTCAGCCATGAAATCAACGTCATAAGGCTAGTAGCAGCATGATGAGTGGATTTAGGTACGACGATTCTAAGTGAAATAAGTCACACAGAAAAAGACACTTATCATAAGATATCACTTATAGAGGGAATGTAAAAACCAATACCCTTGAACTGAATTACAAAACAGAACAGAGTCACACGTTTAGAAAACACACTATGGCTGCCTAACGGGAAAGGTGAGGTGGGGTGATGCATAAAACAAGGGTTTCAAATTAGCTCAGATACCGTTCCATAAACCCAATATGTAATAGAGAAGACCTACTCCTTGCTCAGTGAACTGGACTCAACACCCCCTATTCACCGCCCAAGAATATATCTGACTAGTAAGAATCTTAAAACCTATGTATTGATATCTCTCTGTAAGTGAGTCAAGTGGGTGTAAAGCTGCATAAACACAGTAGTGAAAAGCAGCTAAACCCCATTATAAAACTCAATTAATTTTAAAAACCCGTGAAAGAAAGACAGTGAAAGAGAGAGAAATTCTTACAAAATTCGTTCAGGGGCTGTGATGCCACCTGGATTGACCATATCCAGACCTTGCATCTGATTGAGACATAAGGGTGGACACTCTTGCGGCTGAGAGGTTTGGTGAGGTTGGGTGAGTAAACGCAGACGCTTTAAAGTAATACTGCGTGGTACCCATCCCATGGGTCCCAAATCTCCAGGTTCAAGGGCATCTTCCTACATTGAAAATATGCATGAGAAACCCAGAAGACGGTACACCGAGTGATCGGAAAGGTTTCTAAAACGCACCTCATTTCTCATCTCCTTGTGCTCGGGTTCGCCATTCCAGCCGCTTTACTAGCAATCTCCCTCCTTAGAGAATCAGGACCTTTAACCTCCTGTTCCCTACAGGTTGCTATGTGTTCTGAGGATGAACGGGAAGAGGGGGAACCAATGAGAGACTAGCTCTAGGTGTTGGGACAGGCACAGGTCACTCTTTTTTCCCATCAGGAAGAAGAATTAACCACAAGCTCAGTCTGCCGCCCGGAAGCAGAATAGGGCCTAAAGCAATCCTGCGCTTTTGCGGCCAGCTCCCAAGAGGGCGAATTGAAAAATGGAGCTCAGGGGCACTGCAATTCACAAACCTGCAGACTTATAAATGATAACTCTCGTCTACAAATTGATTGAGGGAAGGCAACAAAGAGGATTTGAAAGCAAGGCAGAATGGCAGGAAACAGATTTCAGGAGGCAGATTCGAATCGCCTTTAAAGCACAGGAAAAGCGGCAAAACCTCGACAATGATGCCCTTGGCCAAAAAGGGCGTATGCGTTTTTTCCTGAATATATTCAGGAAAAAACGCATACGCCCTTTTTGGCCAACCAAGCAACCTGGAAAGGCAAATCAGCGCTACAAAGAAGTCTCGCTTCCCATCGGTCAAAAGGGCCATGCTGAATAAAGTGTCAAAACCAGAAATGCAGGACAGGCCACGGAGAAACGGGAGCCTTGCTACGCTGATGGGCGGGATGTAAATTGCCAACAGCCACTCTGGAGAAGTGTACGGTGTGTCCTGAAACATTTACAAAACTCAGTTTAGAGAGCATAGGGCACTTCCACTCATGGGCGTATAAATTGGGAAAACTAAAAATCAGCAAGACACAAACACCCCAAAGTTTAGGGCTGCTCTGTTGACAAGAACCTCCACTTTGTTACACCTTAAATATCTCACGAAAGAGAAAAATGGATAAAGAAGTTGTGGTCCATATGTACAATGGAATATCACTCAGCCATGAAATCAACGTCATAAGGCTAGTAGCAGCATGATGAGTGGATTTAGGTACGACGATTCTAAGTGAAATAAGTCACACAGAAAAAGACACTTATCATAAGATATCACTTATAGAGGGAATGTAAAAACCAATACCCTTGAACTGAATTACAAAACAGAACAGAGTCACACGGTTAGAAAACACACTATGGCTGCCTAACGGGAAAGGTGAGGTGGGGTGATGCATAAAACAAGGGTTTCAAATTAGCTCAGATACCATTCCATAAACCCAATACGTAATAGACAAGACCTACTCCTTGCTCAGGGAACTGGACTCAACACCCCCTATTCACCGCCCAAGAATATATCTGACTAGTAAGAATCTTAAAACCTATGTATTGATATCTCTCTGTAAGTGAGTCAAGTGGGTGTAAAGCTGCATAAACACAGCAGTGAAAAGCAGCTAAACCCCATTATAAAACTCAATTAATTTTAAAAACCCGTGAAACAAAGACAGTGATAGAGAGAGAAATTCTTACAAAATTCGTTCAGGGGCTGTGATGCCACCTGGATTGACCATATCTAGACCCGCAGCTGATTGAGACATAAGGGTGGACACTCTTGGGGCTGAGAGGTTTGGTGAGGTTGGGTGAGCAAACGCAGACGCTTTAAAGTAATACTGCGTGGTACCCATCCCATGGTTCCCAAATCTCCAGGTTCAAGTGCATCTTCCTACATCGAAAACATGCATGAGAAACCCAGAAGATGGTCCACCGAGTGATCGGGAAAGTTTTCTAAAACGCACCTCATTTCTCATCTCCTTGTGCTCGGGTTCGCCATTCCAGCCGCTTTACTAGCAATCTCCCTCCTTGGAGAATCAGCACCTTTAACCTCCTGTTCCATACAGGTTGCAATTTGTCCTGAGGATGAAGGGGAAGAGGGGGAACCAATGAGAGACTAGCTCTACGTGTTGGGACAGGCACAGGTCACTCTTTTTTCCCATCAGGAAGAAGAATTAACCACAAGCTCAGTCTGCCGCCCGGAAGCAGAATAGGGCCTAAAGCAATCCTGCGCTTTTGCGGCCAGCTCCCAAGAGAGCGAGTTGAAAAATGGAGCTCAGGGGCACTGCAATTCACAAACCTGCAGACTTATAAATGATAACTCTCGTCTACAAATTGATTGAGGGAAGGCAACAAAGAGGATTTGAAAGCAAGGCAGAATGGCAGGAAACAGATTTCAGGAGGCAGATTCGAATCGCCTTTAAAGCACAGGAAAAGCGGCAAAACCTCGACAATGATGCCCTTGGCCAAAAAGGGCGTATGCGTTTTTTCCTGAATATATTCAGGAAAAAACGCATACGCCCTTTTTGGCCAACCAAGCAACCTGGAAAGGCAAATCAGCGCTACAAAGAAGTCTCGCTTCCCATCGGTCAAAAGGGCCATGCTGAATAAAGTGTCAAAACCAGAAATGCAGGACAGGCCACGGAGAAACGGGAGCCTTGCTACGCTGATGGGCGGGATGTAAATTGCCAACAGCCACTCTGGAGAAGTGTACGGTGTGTCCTGAAACATTTACAAAACTCAGCTTAGAGAGCATAGGGCACTTCCACTCATGGGCGTATAAATTGGGAAAAGTAAAAATCAGCAAGACACAAGCACCCCAAAGTTTAGGGCTGCTCTGTTGACAAGAATCTCCACATCGTTACACCTTAAATATCCCAGGAAAGAGAAAAATGGATAAAGAAGTTGTGGTCCTTATGTACAATGGAACATCACTCAGCCATGAAATCAACGTCATAAGGCTAGTAGCAGCATGATGAGTGGATTTAGGTACGACGATTCTAAGTCAAATAAGTCACACAGAAAAAGACACTTATCATAAGATATCACTTATAGAGGGAATGTAAAAACCGCTACCCTTGAACTGAATTACAAAACAGAACAGAGTCACACGGTTAGAAAACACACTATGGCTGCCTAACGGGAAAGGTGAGGTGGGGTGATGCATAAAACAAGGGTTTCAAATTAGCTCAGATACCGTTCCATAAACCCAATAAGTAATAGACAAGACCTACTCCTTGCTCAGGGAACTGGACTCAACACCCCCTATTCACCGCCCAAGATTATATCTGACTAGTAAGAATCTTAAAACCTATGTATTGATATCTCTCTGTAAGTGAGTCAAGTGGGTGTAAAGCTGCATAAACACAGCAGTGAAGAGCAGCTAAACCCCATTATAAAACTCAATTAATTTTAAAAACCCGTGAAACAGAGACAGTGAAAGAGAGAGAAATTCTTACAAAATTCGTTCAGGGGCTGTGATGCCACCTGGATTGACCATATCTAGACCTGCAGCTGATTGAGACATAAGGGTGGACACTCTTGGGGCTGAGAGGTTTGGTGAGGTTGGGTGAGCAAACGCAGACGCTTTAAAGTAATACTGCGTGGTACCCATCCCATGGGTCCCAAATCTCCAGGTTCAAGGGCATCTTCCTACATCGAAAACATGCATGAGAAACCCAGAAGATGGTCCACCGAGTGATCAGGAAAGGTTTCTAAAACACACCTCATTTCTCATCTCCTTGTGCTCGGGTTCGCCATTCCAGCCGCTTTACTAGCAATCTCCCTCCTTGGAGAATCAGCACCTTTAACCTCCTGTTCCATACAGGTTGCAATTTGTCCTGAGGATGAACGGGAAGAGGGGGAACCAATGAGAGACTAGCTCTAGGTGTTGGGACAGGCACAGGTCACTCTATTTTCCCATCAGGAAGAAGAATTAACCACAAGCTCAGTCTGCCGCCCGGAAGCAGAATAGGGCTTAAAGCAATCCTGCGCTTTTGCGGCCAGCTCCCAAGAGAGCGAGTTGAAAAATGGAGCTCAGGGGCACTGCAATTCACAAACCTGCAGAGTTATAAATGATAACTCTCGTCTACAAATATATTGAGGGAAGGCAACGAAGAGGATTTGAAAGCAAGGCAGAATTGCAGGAAACAGATTTCAGGAGGCAGATTCGAATCGCCTTTAAAGCACAGGAAAAGCGGCAAAACCTCGACAATGATGCCCTTGGCCAAAAAGGGCGTATGCGTTTTTTCCTGAATATATTCAGGAAAAAACGTACACGCCTTTTTTGGCCGTCCAAGCATCCTGGAAAGGCAAATCAGCGGTACAAAGAAGTTTCGCTTCCCATCGGTCAATAGGGACATGCTGAATAAAGTGTCAAAACCAAAAACGCAGGACAGGCCATGGAGAAACGGAAGCCTTGCTACGCTGATGGGCGGGATGTAAATTGCCAACAGCCACTCTGGAGAATTGTACGGTGTGTCCTGAAACATCTACAAAACTCAGCCTAGAGAGCATAGGGCACTACCACTCATGGGCGTATAAATTGGGAAAACCAAAAATCAGCAAGACACAAGCACCCCAAAGTTTAGGGCTGCTCTGTTGACAAGAACCTCCACTTCGTTGCACCTTAAATATCCCAGGAAAGAGAAAAATGGATAAAGAAGTTGTGGTCCTTATGTACAATGGAATATCACTCAGCCATGAAATCAACGTCATAAGGCTAGTAGCAGCATGATGAGTGGATTTAGGTACGACGATTCTAAGTGAAATAAGTCACACAGAAAAAGACACTTATCATAAGATATCACTTATAGAGGGAATGTAAAAACCGCTACGCTTGAACTGAATTACAAAACAGAACAGAGTCACACGGTTAGAAAACACACTATGGCTGCTTAACGGGAAAGGTGAGGTGGGGTGATGCATAAAACAAGGGTTTCAAATTAGCTCAGATACCGTTCCATAAACCCAATACGTAATAGACAAGACCTACTCCTTGCTCAGTGAACTGGACTCAACACCCCCTATTCACCGCCCAAGAATGTATCTGACTAGTAAGAATCTTAAATCCCATGTATTGATATCTCTCTGTAAGTCAGTCAAGTGGGTGTAAAGCGGCATAAACACAGCAGTGAAAAGCAGCTAAACCCCATTATAAAAAATAATTACTTTTAAAAACCCGTGAAGCCAAGACAATGAAAGAGAGAGAAATTCTTATAAAATTCGTTCAGGGGCTGTGATGCCACCTGGATTCACCATATCTAGACCCACACCTGATTGAGACATAAGGGTGGACACTCTTGGGGCTGAGGGGTTTGGTGAGATTGGGTGACCAAACGCAGACACTTTAAAGTAATACTGCGTGGTACCCATCCCATGGGTCCCAAATCTCCAGGTTCAAGGGCATCTTCCTACATCGAAACCATGCATGAGAAACCCAGAAGAAGTTACACCGTGTGAACGGCAAAGGTTTCTAAAACGCACCTCATTTCTCATCTCCTTGTGCTCGGGTACGCCATTCCAGCCGCTTTACTAGCAATCTCCCACCTTGGAGAATCAGCACCTTTAACCTCCTGTTCCATACAGGTTTCAATTTGTCCTGACTATGTACGGGAAGAGGGAGAACCAATGAGAGACTAGCTCTAGGTGTTGGGACAGGCACAGGTCACTCTATTTTCCCATCAGGAAGAAGAATTAACCGCAAGCTCAGTCTGGTGACTGGAACCAGAATAGGGCCTGAAGGAATCCAGCGCTTTTGCGGCTAGCTCCCAAAAAACCGAGTTGAAAAATGGAGCTCAGGGTCACTGCAACTCACAAACCTGCAGAGTTATAAATGTTAACTCTCGTCCACAAATAGATTGAGGGAAAGCAACGAAGAGGATTTGTACGCAAGGCAGAATTGCAGGAAACAAATTTCAGGAGGCAGATTCGAATCGCCTTTAAAGCACAGGAAAAGTGGGAAAACCTCGACAATGATGCCCTTGGCCAAAAAGGGCGTATGCGTTTTTTCCTGAATATATTCAGGAAAAAAACGCATACGCCCTTTTTGGCCAACCAAGCAACCTGGAAAGACAAATCAGGGCTACAAAGAAGTCTCGCTTCCCATCGGTCAAAAGGGCCATGCTGAATAAAGTGTCAAAACCAGAAATGCAGGAAAGGCCACGGAGAAACGGGAGCCTTGCTACGCTGATGGGCGGGATGTAAATTGCCAACAGCCACTCTGGAGAAGTGTACGGTGTGTCCTGAAACATTTACAAAACTCAGCTTAGAGAGCATAGGGCACTTCCACTCATGGGCGTATAAATTGGGAAAACTAAAAATCAGCAAGACACAAGCACCCCAAAGTTTAGGGCTGCTCTGTTGACAAGAACCTCCACTTTGTTACACCTTAAATATCCCACGAAAGAGAAAAATGGATAAAGAAGTTGTGGTCCTTATGTAAAATGGAATATCACTCAGCCATGAAATCAACGTCATAAGGCTAGTAGCAGCATGATGAGTGGATTTAGGTACGACGATTCTAAGTGAAATAAGTCACACAGAAAAAGACACTTATCATAAGATATCACTTATAGAGGGAATGTAAAAACCAATACCCTTGAACTGAATTACAAAACAGAACAGAGTCACACGTTTAGAAAACACACTATGGCTGCCTAACGGGAAAGGTGAGGTGGGGTGATGCATAAAACAAGGGTTTCAAATTAGCTCAGATACCGTTCCATAAACCCAATATGTAATAGAGAAGACCTACTCCTTGCTCAGTGAACTGGACTCAACACCCCCTATTCACCGCCCAAGAATATATCTGACTAGTAAGAATCTTAAAACCTATGTATTGATATCTCTCTGTAAGTGAGTCAAGTGGGTGTAAAGCTGCATAAACACAGTAGTGAAAAGCAGCTAAACCCCATTATAAAACTCAATTAATTTTAAAAACCCGTGAAAGAAAGACAGTGAAAGAGAGAGAAATTCTTACAAAATTCGTTCAGGGGCTGTGATGCCACCTGGATTGACCATATCCAGACCTTGCATCTGATTGAGACATAAGGGTGGACACTCTTGCGGCTGAGAGGTTTGGTGAGGTTGGGTGAGTAAACGCAGACGCTTTAAAGTAATACTGCGTGGTACCCATCCCATGGGTCCCAAATCTCCAGGTTCAAGGGCATCTTCCTACATTGAAAATATGCATGAGAAACCCAGAAGACGGTACACCGAGTGATCGGAAAGGTTTCTAAAACGCACCTCATTTCTCATCTCCTTGTGCTCGGGTTCGCCATTCCAGCCGCTTTACTAGCAATCTCCCTCCTTAGAGAATCAGGACCTTTAACCTCCTGTTCCCTACAGGTTGCTATGTGTTCTGAGGATGAACGGGAAGAGGGGGAACCAATGAGAGACTAGCTCTAGGTGTTGGGACAGGCACAGGTCACTCTTTTTTCCCATCAGGAAGAAGAATTAACCACAAGCTCAGTCTGCCGCCCGGAAGCAGAATAGGGCCTAAAGCAATCCTGCGCTTTTGCGGCCAGCTCCCAAGAGGGCGAATTGAAAAATGGAGCTCAGGGGCACTGCAATTCACAAACCTGCAGACTTATAAATGATAACTCTCGTCTACAAATTTATTGAGGGAAGGCAACAAAGAGGATTTGAAGGCAAGGCAGAATGGCAGGAAACAGATTTCAGGAGGCAGATTCGAATCGCCTTTAAAGCACAGGAAAAGCGGCAAAACCTCGACAATGATGCCCTTGGCCAAAAAGGGCGTATGCGTTTTTTCCTGAATATATTCAGGAAAAAACGCATACGCCCTTTTTGGCCAACCAAGCAACCTGGAAAGGCAAATCAGCGCTACAAAGAAGTCTCGCTTCCCATCGGTCAAAAGGGCCATGCTGAATAAAGGGTCAAAACCAGAAATGCAGGACAGGCCACGGAGAAACGGGAGCCTTGCTACGCTGATGGGCGGGATGTAAATTGCCAACAGCCACTCTGGAGAAGTGTACGGTGTGTCCTGAAACATTTACAAAACTCAGCTTAGAGAGCATAGGGCACTTCCACTCATGGGCGTATACATTGGGAAAACTAAAAATCAGCAAGACACAAGCACCCCAAAGTTTAGGGCTGCTCTGTTGACAAGAACCTCCACTTCGTTACACCTTAAATATCCCAGGAAAGAGAAAAATGGATAAAGATGTTGTGCTCCTTATGTACAATGGAATATCACTCAGCCATGAAATCAACGTCATAAGGCTAGTAGCAGCATGATGAGTGGATTTAGGTACGACGATTCTAAGTGAAATAAGTCACACAGAAAAAGACACTTATCATGAGATATCACTTATAGAGGGAATGTAAAAACCGCTACCCTTGAACTGAATTACAAAACAGAACAGAGTCACACGGTTAGAAAACACACTATGGCTGCCTAACGGGAAAGGTGAGGTGGGGTGATGCATAAAACAAGGGTTTCAAATTAGCTCAGATACCGTTCCATAAACCCAATACGTAATAGACAAGACCTACTCCTTGCTCAGGGAACTGGACTCAACACCCCCTATTCACCGCCCAAGAATATATCTGACTAGTAAGAATCTTAAAACCTATGTATTGATATCTCTCTGTAAGTGAGTCAAGTGGGTGTAAAGCTGCATAAACACAGCAGTGAAAAGCAGCTAAACCCCATTATAAAACTCAATTAATTTTAAAAACCCGTGAAACAAAGACAGTGAAAGAGAGAGAAATTCTTACAAAATTCGTTCAGGGGCTGTGATGCCACCTGGATTGACCATATCTAGACCCGCAGCTGATTGAGACATAAGGGTGGACACTCTTGGGGCTGAGAGGTTTGGTGAGGTTGGGTGAGCAAACGCAGACGCTTTAAAGTAATACTGCGTGGTACCCATCCCATGGATCCCAAATCTCCAGGTTCAAGGGCATCTTCCTACATCGAAAACATGCATGAGAAACCCAGAAGATGGTCCACCGAGTGATCGGGAAAGTTTTTTAAAACGCACCTCATTTCTCATCTCCTTGTGCTCGGGTTCGCCATTCCAGCCGCTTTACTAGCAATCTCCCTCCTTGGAGAATCAGCACCTTTAACCTCCTGTTCCATACAGGTTGCAATTTGTCCTGAGGATGAACGGGAAGAGGGGGAACCAATGAGAGACTAGCTCTAGGTGTTGGGACAGGCACAGGTCACTCTTTTTTCCCATCAGGAAGAAGAATTAACCACAAGCTCAGTCTGCCGCCCGGAAGCAGAATAGGGCCTAAAGCAATCCTGCGCTTTTGCGGCCAGCTCCCAAGAGAGCGAGGTGAAAAATGGAGCTCAGGGGCACTGCAATTCACAAACCTGCAGACTTATAAATGATAACTCTCGTCTACAAATTTATTGAGGGAAGGCAACAAAGAGGATTTGAAAGCAAGGCAGAATGGCAGGAAACAGATTTCAGGAGGCAGATTCGAATCGCCTTTAAAGCACAGGAAAAGCGGCAAAACCTCGACAATGATGCCCTTGGCCAAAAAGGGCGTATGCGTTTTTTCCTGAATATATTCAGGAAAAAACGCATACGCCCTTTTTGGCCAACCAAGCAACCTGGAAAGGCAAATCAGCGCTACAAAGAAGTCTCGCTTCCCATCGGTCAAAAGGGCCATGCTGAATAAAGGGTCAAAACCAGAAATGCAGGACAGGCCACGGAGAAACGGGAGCCTTGCTACGCTGATGGGCGGGATGTAAATTGCCAACAGCCACTCTGGAGAAGTGTACGGTGTGTCCTGAAACATTTACAAAACTCAGCTTAGAGAGCATAGGGCACTTCCACTCATGGGCGTATACATTGGGAAAACTAAAAATCAGCAAGACACAAGCACCCCAAAGTTTAGGGCTGCTCTGTTGACAAGAACCTCCACTTCGTTACACCTTAAATATCCCAGGAAAGAGAAAAATGGATAAAGATTTTGTGCTCCTTATGTACAATGGAATATCACTCAGCCATGAAATCAACGTCATAAGGCTAGTAGCAGCATGATGAGTGGATTTAGGTACGACGATTCTAAGTGAAATAAGTCACACAGAAAAAGACACTTATCATGAGATATCACTTATAGAGGGAATGTAAAAACCGCTACCCTTGAACTGAATTACAAAACAGAACAGAGTCACACGGTTAGAAAACACACTATGGCTGCCTAACGGGAAAGGTGAGGTGGGGTGATGCATAAAACAAGGGTTTCAAATTAGCTCAGATACCGTTCCATAAACCCAATACGTAATAGACAAGACCTACTCCTTGCTCAGGGAACTGGACTCAACACCCCCTATTCACCGCCCAAGAATATATCTGACTAGTAAGAATCTTAAAACCTATGTATTGATATCTCTCTGTAAGTGAGTCAAGTGGGTGTAAAGCTGCATAAACACAGCAGTGAAAAGCAGCTAAACCCCATTATAAAACTCAATTAATTTTAAAAACCCGTGAAACAAAGACAGTGAAAGAGAGAGAAATTCTTACAAAATTCGTTCAGGGGCTGTGATGCCACCTGGATTGACCATATCTAGACCCGCAGCTGATTGAGACATAAGGGTGGACACTCTTGGGGCTGAGAGGTTTGGTGAGGTTGGGTGAGCAAACACAGACGCTTTAAAGTAATACTGCGTGGTACCCATCCCATGGGTCCCAAATCTCCAGGTTCAAGGGCATCTTCCTACATCGAAAACATGCATGAGAAACCCAGAAGATGGTCCACCGAGTGATCGGGAAAGGTTTCTAAAACGCACCTCATTTCTCATCTCCTTGTGCTCGGGTTCGCCATTCCAGCCGCTTTACTAGCAATCTCCCTCCTTGGAGAATCAGCACCTTTAACCTCCTGTTCCATACAGGTTGCAATTTGTCCTGTGGATGAACGGGAAGAGGGGGAACCAATGAGAGACTAGCTCTAGGTGTTGGGACAGGCACAGGTCACTCTTTTTTCCCATCAGGAAGAAGAATTAACCACAAGCTCAGTCTGCCGCCCGGAAGCAGAATAGGGCCTAAAGCAATCCTGCGCTTTTGCGGCCAGCTCCCAAGAGAGCGAGTTGAAAAATGGAGCTCAGGGGCACTGCAATTCACAAACCTGCAGACTTATAAATGATAACTCTCGTCTACAAATTGATTGAGGGAAGGCAACAAAGAGGATTTGAAAGCAAGGCAGAATGGCAGGAAACAGATTTCAGGAGGCAGATTCGAATCGCCTTTAAAGCACAGGAAAAGCGGCAAAACCTCGACAATGATGCCCTTGGCCAAAAAGGGCGTATGCGTTTTTTCCTGAATATATTCAGGAAAAAACGCATACGCCCTTTTTGGCCAACCAAGCAACCTGGAAAGGCAAATCAGCGCTACAAAGAAGTCTCGCTTCCCATCGGTCAAAAGGGCCATGCTGAATAAAGGGTCAAAACCAGAAATGCAGGACAGGCCACGGAGAAACGAGAGCCTTGCTACGCTGATGGGCGGGATGTAAATTGCCAACAGCCACTCTGGAGAAGTGTACGGTGTGTCCTGAAACATTTACAAAACTCAGCTTAGAGAGCATAGGGCACTTCCACTCATGGGCGTATACATTGGGAAAACTAAAAATCAGCAAGACACAAGCACCCCAAAGTTTAGGGCTGCTCTGTTGACAAGAACCTCCACTTCGTTGCACCTTAAATATCCCAGGAAAGAGAAAAATGGATAAAGATGTTGTGGTCCTTATGTACAATGGAATATCACTCAGCCATGAAATCAACGTCATAAGGCTAGTAGCAGCATGATGAGTGGATTTAGGTACGACGATTCTAAGTGAAATAAGTCACACAGAAAAAGACACTTATCATAAGATATCACTTATAGAGGGAATGTAAAAACCGCTACGCTTGAACTGAATTACAAAATAGAACAGAGTCACACGGTTAGAAAACTCACTATGGCTGCTTAACGGGAAAGGTGAGGTGGGGTGATGCATAAAACAAGGGTTTCAAATTAGCTCAGATACCGTTCCATAAACCCAATACGTAATAGACAAGACCTACTCCTTGCTCAGTGAACTGGACTCAACACCCCCTATTCACCGCCCAAGAATGTATCTGACTAGTCAGAATCTTAAATCCCATGTATTGATATCTCTCTGTAAGTCAGTCAAGTGGGTGTAAAGCGGCATAAACACAGCAGTGAAAAGCAGCTAAACCCCATTATAAAAAATAATTACTTTTAAAAACCCGTGAAGCAAAGACAATGAAAGAGAGAGAAATTCTTATAAAATTCGTTCAGGGGCTGTGATGCCACCTGGATTCACCATATCTAGACCCACACCTGATTGAGACATAAGGGTGGACACTCTTGGGGCTGAGAGGTTTGGTGAGATTGGGTGAACAAACGCAGACACTTTAAAGTAATACTGCGTGGTACCCATCCCATGGGTCCCAAATCTCCAGGTTCAAGGGCATCTTCCTACATCGAAACCATGCATGAGAAACCCAGAAGAAGTTACACCGTGTGAACGGGAAAGGTTTCTAAAACGCACCTCATTTCTCATCTCCTTGTGCTCGGGTACGCCATTCCAGCCGCTTTACTAGCAATCTCCCACCTTGGAGAATCAGCACCTTTAACCTCCTGTTCCATTCAGGTTTCAATTTGTCCTGACTATGTACGGGAAGAGGGAGAACCAATGAGAGACTAGCTCTAGGTGTTGGGACAGGCACAGGTCACTCTATTTTCCCATCAGGAAGAAGAATTAACCGCAAGCTCAGTCTGCTGACTGGAACCAGAATAGGGCCTGAAGGAATCCAGCGCTTTTGCGGCTAGCTCCCAAAAAAGCGAGTTGAAAAATGGAGCTCAGGGGCACTGCAACTCACAAACCTGCAGAGTTATAAATGTTAACTCTCGTCCACAAATAGATTGAGGGAAAGCAACGAAGAGGATTTGAACGCAAGGCAGAATTGCAGGAAACAAATTTCAGGAGGCAGATTCGAATCACCTTTAAAGCACAGGAAAAGTGGGAAAACCTCGACAATGATGCCCTTGGCCAAAAAGCGCGTATGCGTTTTTTCCTGAATATATTCAGGAAAAAACGCATACGCCCTTTTTGGCCAACCAAGCAACCTGGAAACGCAAATCAGGGCTACAAAGAAGTCTCGCTTCCCATCGGTCAAAAGGGCCATGCTGAATAAAGTGTCAAAACCAGAAATGCAGGAAAGGCCACGGAGAAACGGGAGCCTTGCTACGCTGATGGGCGGGATGTAAATTGCCAACAGCCACTCTGGAGAAGTGTACGGTGTGTCCTGAAACATTTACAAAACTCAGTTTAGAGAGCATAGGGCACTTCCACTCATGGGCGTATAAATTGGGAAAACTAAAAATCAGCAAGACACAAACACCCCAAAGTTTAGGGCTGCTCTGTTGACAAGAACCTCCACTTTGTTACACCTTAAATATCTCAAGAAAGAGAAAAATGGATAAAGAAGTTGTGGTCCATATGTACAATGGAATATCACTCAGCCATGAAATCAACGTCATAAGGCTAGTAGCAGCATGATGAGTGGATTTAGGTACGACGATTCTAAGTGAAATAAGTCACACAGAAAAAGACACTTATCATAAGATATCACTTATAGAGGGAATGTAAAAACCAATACCCTTGAACTGAATTACAAAACAGAACAGAGTCACACGGTTAGAAAACACACTATGGCTGCCTAACGGGAAAGGTGAGGTGGGGTGATGCATAAAACAAGGGTTTCAAATTAGCTCAGATACCATTCCATAAACCGAATACGTAATAGACAAGACATACTCCTTGCTCAGGGAACTGGACTCAACACCCCCTATTCACCGCCCAAGAATATATCTGACTAGTAAGAATCTTAAAACCTATGTATTGATATCTCTCTGTAAGTGAGTCAAGTGGGTGTAAAGCTGCATAAACACAGCAGTGAAAAGCAGCTAAACCCCATTATAAAACTCAATTAATTTTAAATACCCGTGAAACAAAGACAGTGAAAGAGAGAGAAATTCTTACAAAATTCGTTCAGGGGCTGTGATGCCACCTGGATTGACCATATCTAGACCCGCAGCTGATTGAGACATAAGGGTGGACACTCTTGGGGCTGAGAGGTTTGGTGAGGTTGGGTGAGCAAACGCAGACGCTTTAAAGTAATACTGCTTGGTACCCATCCCATGGGTCCCAAATATCCAGGTTCAAGGGCATCTTCCTACATCGAAAACATGCATGAGAAACCCAGAAGATGGTCCACCGAGTGATCGGGAAAGTTTTTTAAAACGCACCTCATTTCTCATCTCCTTGTGCTCGGGTTCGCCATTCCAGCCGCTTTACTAGCAATCTCCCTCCTTGGAGAATCAGCACCTTTAACCTCCTGTTCCATACAGGTTGCAATTTGTCCTGAGGATGAACGGGAAGAGGGGGAACCAATGAGAGACTAGCTCTACGTGTTGGGACAGGCACAGGTCACTCTTTTTTCCCATCAGGAAGAAGAATTAACCACAAGCTCAGTGTGCCGCCCGGAAGCAGAATAGGGCCTAAAGCAATCCTGCGCTTTTGCGGCCAGCTCCCAAGAGAGCGAGTTGAAAAATGGAGCTCAGGGGCACTGCAATTCACAAACCTGCAGACTTATAAATGATAACTCTCGTCTACAAATTGATTGAGGGAAGGCAACAAAGAGGATTTGAAAGCAAGGCAGAATGGCAGGAAACAGATTTCAGGAGGCAGATTCGAATCGCCTTTAAAGCACAGGAAAAGCGGCAAAACCTCGACAATGATGCCCTTGGCCAAAAAGGGCGTATGCGTTTTTTCCTGAATATATTCAGGAAAAAACGCATACGCCCTTTTTGGCCAACCAAGCAACCTGGAAAGGCAAATCAGCGCTACAAAGAAGTCTCGCTTCCCATCGGTCAAAAGGGCCATGCTGAATAAAGTGTCAAAACCAGAAATGCAGGACAGGCCACGGAGAAACGGGAGCCTTGCTACGCTGATGGGCGGGATGTAAATTGCCAACAGCCACTCTGGAGAAGTGTACGGTGTGTCCTGAAACATTTACAAAACTCAGCTTAGAGAGCATAGGGCACTTCCACTCATGGGCGTATACATTGGGAAAACTAAAAATCAGCAAGACACAAGCACCCCAAAGTTTAGGGCTGCTCTGTTGACAAGAACCTCCACTTCGTTACACCTTAAATATTCCAGGAAAGACAAAAATGGATAAAGATGTTGTGCTCCTTATGTACAATGGAATATCACTCAGCCATGAAATCAACGTCATAAGGCTAGTAGCAGCATGATGAGTGGATTTAGGTACGACGATTCTAATTGAAATAAGTCACACAGAAAAAGACACTTATCATGAGATATCACTTATACAGGGAATGTAAAAACCGCTACCCTTGAACTGAATTACAATACAGAACAGAGTCACACGGTTAGAAAACACACTATGGCTGCCTAACGGGAAAGGTGAGGTGGGGTGATGCATAAAACAAGGGTTTCAAATTAGCTCAGATACCGTTCCATAAACCCAATATGTAATAGACAAGACCTACTCCTTGCTCAGGGAACTGGACTCAACACCCCCTATTCACCGCCCAAGAATATATCTGACTAGTAATAATCTTAAAACTTATGTATTGATATCTCTCTGTAAGTGAGTCAAGTGGGTGTAAAGCTGCATAAACACAGCAGTGAAAAGCAGCTAAACCCCATTATAAAACTCAATTAATTTTAAAAACCCGTGAAACAAAGACAGTGAAAGAGAGAGAAATTCTTACAAAATTCGTTCAGGGGCTGTGATGCCACCTGGATTGACCATATCTAGACCTGCAGCTGATTGAGACATAAGGGTGTACACTCTTAGGGCTGAGAGGTTTGGTGAGGTTGGGTGAGCAAACACAGACGCTTTAAAGTAATACTGCGTGGTACCCATCCCATGGGTCCCAAATCTCCAGGTTCAAGGGCATCTTCCTACATCGAAAACATGCATGAGAAACCCAGAAGATGGTCCACCGAGTGATCGGGAAAGGTTTCTAAAACGCACCTCATTTCTCATCTCCATGTGCTCGGGTTCGCCATTCCAGCCGCTTTACTAGCAATCTCCCTCCTTGGAGAATCAGCACCTTTAACCTCCTGTTCCATACAGGTTGCAATTTGTCCTGAGGATGAACGGGAAGAGGGGGAACCAATGAGAGACTAGCTCTAGGTGTTGGGACAGGCACAGGTCACTCTTTTTTCCCATCAGGAAGAAGAATTAACCACAAGCTCAGTCTGCCGCCCGGAAGCAGAATAGGGCCTAAAGCAATCCTGCGCTTTTGCGGCCAGCTCCCAAGAGAGCGAGTTGAAAAATGGAGCTCAGGGGCACTGCAATTCACAAACCTGCAGACTTATAAATGATAACTCTCGTCTACAAATATATTGAGGGAAGGCAACGAAGAGGATTTGAAAGCAAGGCAGAATTGCAGGAAACAGATTTCAGGAGGCAGATTCGAATCGCCTTTAAAGCACAGGAAAAGCGGCAAAACCTCGACAATGATGCCCTTGGCCAAAAAGGGCGTATGCGTTTTTTCCTGAATATATTCAGGAAAAAACGCATACGCCCTTTTTGGCCAACCAAGCAACCTGGAAAGGCAAATCAGCGCTACAAAGAAGTCTCGCTTCCCATCGGTCAAAAGGGCCATGCTGAATAAAGGGTCAAAACCAGAAATGCAGGACAGGCCACGGAGAAACGGGAGCCTTGCTACGCTGATGGGCGGGATGTAAATTGCCAACAGCCACTCTGGAGAAGTGTACGGTGTGTCCTGAAACATTTACAAAACTCAGCTTAGAGAGCATAGGGCACTTCCACTCATGGGCGTATACATTGGGAAAACTAAAAATCAGCAAGACACAAGCACCCCAAAGTTTAGGGCTGCTCTGTTGACAAGAACCTCCACTTCGTTACACCTTAAATATTCCAGGAAAGACAAAAATGGATAAAGATGTTGTGCTCCTTATGTACAATGGAATATCACTCAGCCATGAAATCAACGTCATAAGGCTAGTAGCAGCATGATGAGTGGATTTAGGTACGACGATTCTAATTGAAATAAGTCACACAGAAAAAGACACTTATCATGAGATATCACTTATACAGGGAATGTAAAAACCGCTACCCTTGAACTGAATTACAAAACAGAACAGAGTCACACGGTTAGAAAACACACTATGGCTGCCTAACGGGAAAGGTGAGGTGGGGTGATGCATAAAACAAGGGTTTCAAATTAGCTCAGATACCGTTCCATAAACCCAATACGTAATAGACAAGACCTACTCCTTGCTCAGGGAACTGGACTCAACACCCCCTATTCACCACCCAAGAATATATCTGACTAGTAAGAATCTTAAAACCTATGTATTGATATCTCTCTGTAAGTGAGTCAAGTGGGTGTAAAGCTGCATAAACACAGCAGTGAAAAGCAGCTAAACCCCATTATAAAACTCAATTAATTTTAAAAACCCGTGAAACAAAGACAGTGATAGAGAGAGAAATTCTTACAAAATTCGTTCAGGGGCTGTGATGCCACCTGGATTGACCATATCTAGACCCGCAGCTGATTGAGACATAAGGGTGGACACTCTTGGGGCTGAGAGGTTTGGTGAGGTTGGGTGAGCAAACGCAGACGCTTTAAAGTAATACTGCGTGGTACCCATCCCATGGTTCCCAAATCTCCAGGTTCAAGTGCATCTTCCTACATCGAAAACATGCATGAGAAACCCAGAAGATGGTCCACCGAGTGATCGGGAAAGTTTTCTAAAACGCACCTCATTTCTCATCTCTTTGTGCTCGGGTTCGCCATTCCAGCCGCTTTACTAGCAATCTCCCTCCTTGGAGAATCAGCACCTTTAACCTCCTGTTCCATACAGGTTGCAATTTTTCCTGAGGATGAAGGGGAAGAGGGGGAACCAATGAGAGACTAGCTCTACGTGTTGGGACAGGCAGAGGTCACTCTTTTTTCCCATCAGGAAGAAGAATTAACCACAAGCTCAGTCTGCCGCCCGGAAGCAGAATAGGGCCTAAAGCAATCCTGCGCTTTTGCGGCCAGCTCCCAAGAGAGCGAGTTGAAAAATGGAGCTCAGGGGCACTGCAATTCACAAACCTGCAGACTTATAAATGATAACTCTCGTCTACAAATTGATTGAGGGAAGGCAACAAAGAGGATTTGAAAGCAAGGCAGAATGGCAGGAAACAGATTTCAGGAGGCAGATTCGAATCGCCTTTAAAGCACAGGAAAAGCGGCAAAACCTCGACAATGATGCCCTTGGCCAAAAAGGGCGTATGCGTTTTTTCCTGAATATATTCAGGAAAAAACG
This sequence comes from Eschrichtius robustus, assembly GCF_028021215.1. NCBI lineage: Eukaryota > Metazoa > Chordata > Mammalia > Artiodactyla > Eschrichtiidae > Eschrichtius > Eschrichtius robustus. Next base: position 31,093,820 of record NC_090830.1, read on the forward strand.
CATACGCCCTTTTTGGCCAACCAAGCAACCTGGAAATGCAAATCAGCGCTACAAAGAAGTCTCGCTTCCCATCGGTCAAAAGGGCCATGCTGAATAAAGTGTCAAAACCAGAAATGCAGGACAGGCCACGGAGAAACGGGAGCCTTGCTACGCTGATGGGCGGGATTTAAATTGCCAACAGCCACTCTGGAGAAGTGTACGGTGTGTCCTGAAACATTTACAAAACTCAGCTTAGAGTGCATAGGGCACTTCCACTCATGGGCGTATAAATTGGGAAAACTAAAAATCAGCAAGACACAAGCACCCCAAAGTTTAGGGCTGCTCTTTTGACAAGAATCTCCACATCGTTACACCTTAAATATCCCAGGAAAGAGAAAAATGGATAAAGAAGTTGTGGTCCTTATGTACAATGGAACATCACTCAGCCATGAAATCAACGTCATAAGGCTAGTAGCAGCATGATGAGTGGATTTAGGTACGACGATTCTAAGTCAAATAAGTCACACAGAAAAAGACACTTATCATAAGATATCACTTATAGAGGGAATGTAAAAACCGCTACCCTTGAACTGAATTACAAAACAGAACAGAGTCACACGGTTAGAAAACACACTATGGCTGCCTAACGGGAAAGGTGAGGTGGGGTGATGCATAAAACAAGGGTTTCAAATTAGCTCAGATACCGTTCCATAAACCCAATAAGTAATAGACAAGACCTACTCCTTGCTCAGGGAACTGGACTCAACACCCCCTATTCACCGCCCAAGAATATATCTGACTAGTAAGAATCTTAAAACCTATGTATTGATATCTCTCTGTAAGTGAGTCAAGTGGGTGTAAAGCTGCATAAACACAGCAGTGAAAAGCAGCTAAACCCCATTATAAAACTCAATTAATTTTAAAAACCCGTGAAACAGAGACAGTGAAAGAGAGAGAAATTCTTACAAAATTCGTTCAGGGGCTGTGATGCCACCTGGATTGACCATATCTAGACCTGCAGCTGATTGAGACATAAGGGTGGACACTCTTGGGGCTGAGAGGTTTGGTGAGGTTGGGTGAGCAAACGCAGACGCTTTAAAGTAATACTGCGTGGTACCCATCCCATGGGTCCCAAATCTCCAGGTTCAAGGGCATCTTCCTACATCGAAAACATGCATGAGAAACCCAGAAGATGGTCCACCGAGTGATCAGGAAAGGTTTCTAAAACACACCTCATTTCTCATCTCCTTGTGCTCGGGTTCGCCATTCCAGCCGCTTTACTAGCAATCTCCCTCCTTGGAGAATCAGCACCTTTAACCTCCTGTTCCATACAGGTTGCAATTTGTCCTGAGGATGAACGGGAAGAGGGGGAACCAATGAGAGACTAGCTCTAGGTGTTGGGACAGGCACAGGTCACTCTTTTTTCCCATCAGGAAGAAGAATTAACCACAAGCTCAGTCTGCCGCCCGGAAGCAGAATAGGGCTTAAAGCAATCCTGCGCTTTTGCGGCCAGCTCCCAAGAGAGCGAGTTGAAAAATGGAGCTCAGGGGCACTGCAATTCACAAACCTGCAGAGTTATAAATGATAACTCTCGTCTACAAATATATTGAGGGAAGGCAACGAAGAGGATTTGAAAGCAAGGCAGAATTGCAGGAAACAGATTTCAGGAGGCAGATTCGAATCGCCTTTAAAGCACAGGAAAAGCGGCAAAACCTCGACAATGATGCCCTTGGCCAAAAAGGGCGTATGCGTTTTTTCCTGAATATATTCAGGAAAAAACGTACACGCCTTTTTTGGCCGTCCAAGCATCCTGGAAAGGCAAATCAGCGGTACAAAGAAGTTTCGCTTCCCATCGGTCAATAGGGACATGCTGAATAAAGTGTCAAAACCAAAAACGCAGGACAGGCCATGGAGAAACGGAAGCCTTGCTACGCTGATGGGCGGGATGTAAATTGCCAACAGCCACTCTGGAGAATTGTACGGTGTGTCCTGAAACATCTACAAAACTCAGCCTAGAGAGCATAGGGCACTACCACTCATGGGCGTATAAATTGGGAAAACCAAAAATCAGCAAGACACAAGCACCCCAAAGTTTAGGGCTGCTCTGTTGACAAGAACCTCCACTTCGTTGCACCTTAAATATCCCAGGAAAGAGAAAAATGGATAAAGAAGTTGTGGTCCTTATGTACAATGGAATATCACTCAGCCATGAAATCAACGTCATAAGGCTAGTAGCAGCATGATGAGTGGATTTAGGTACGACGATTCTAAGTGAAATAAGTCACACAGAAAAAGACACTTATCATAAGATATCACTTATAGAGGGAATGTAAAAACCGCTACGCTTGAACTGAATTACAAAACAGAACAGAGTCACACGGTTAGAAAACACACTATGGCTGCTTAACGGGAAAGGTGAGGTGGGGTGATGCATAAAACAAGGGTTTCAAATTAGCTCAGATACCGTTCCATAAACCCAATACGTAATAGACAAGACCTACTCCTTGCTCAGTGAACTGGACTCAACACCCCCTATTCACCGCCCAAGAATGTATCTGACTAGTAAGAATCTTAAATCCCATGTATTGATATCTCTCTGTAAGTCAGTCAAGTGGGTGTAAAGCGGCATAAACACAGCAGTGAAAAGCAGCTAAACCCCATTATAAAAAATAATTACTTTTAAAAACCCGTGAAGCAAAGACAATGAAAGAGAGAGAAATTCTTATAAAATTCGTTCAGGGGCTGTGATGCCACCTGGATTCACCATATCTAGACCCACACCTGATTGAGACATAAGGGTGGACACTCTTGGGGCTGAGAGGTTTGGTGAGATTGGGTGACCAAACGCAGACACTTTAAAGTAATACTGCGTGGTACCCATCCCATGGGTCCCAAATCTCCAGGTTCAAGGGCATCTTCCTACATCGAAACCATGCATGAGAAACCCAGAAGAAGTTACACCGTGTGAACGGGAAAGGTTTCTAAAACGCACCTCATTTCTCATCTCCTTGTGCTCGGGTACGCCATTCCAGCCGCTTTACTAGCAATCTCCCACCTTGGAGAATCAGCACCTTTAACCTCCTGTTCCATACAGGTTTCAATTTGTCCTGACTATGTACGGGAAGAGGGAGAACCAATGAGAGACTAGCTCTAGGTGTTGGGACAGGCACAGGTCACTCTATTTTCCCATCAGGAAGAAGAATTAACCGCAAGCTCAGTCTGCTGACTGGAACCAGAATAGGGCCTGAAGGAATCCAGCGCTTTTGCGGCTAGCTCCCAAAAAACCGAGTTGAAAAATGGAGCTCAGGGTCACTGCAACTCACAAACCTGCAGAGTTATAAATGTTAACTCTCGTCCACAAATAGATTGAGGGAAAGCAACGAAGAGGATTTGAACGCAAGGCAGAATTGCAGGAAACAAATTTCAGGAGGCAGATTCGAATCGCCTTTAAAGCACAGGAAAAGTGGGAAAACCTCGACAATGATGCACTTGGCCAAAAAGGGCGTATGCGTTTTTTCCTGAATATATTCAGGAAAAAAACGCATACGCCCTTTTTGGCCAACCAAGCAACCTGGAAAGACAAATCAGGGCTACAAAGAAGTCTCGCTTCCCATCGGTCAAAAGGGCCATGCTGAATAAAGTGTCAAAACCAGAAATGCAGGAAAGGCCACGGAGAAACGGGAGCCTTGCTACGCTGATGGGCGGGATGTAAATTGCCGACAGCCACTCTGGAGAAGTGTACGGTGTGTCCTGAAACATTTACAAAACTCAGCTTAGAGAGCATAGGGCACTTCCACTCATGGGCGTATAAATTGGGAAAACTAAAAATCAGCAAGACACAAGCACCCCAAAGTTTAGGGCTGCTCTGTTGACAAGAACCTCCACTTTGTTACACCTTAAATATCCCACGAAAGAGAAAAATGGATAAAGAAGTTGTGGTCCTTATGTAAAATGGAATATCAGTCAGCCATGAAATCAACGTCATAAGGCTAGTAGCAGCATGATGAGTGGATTTAGGTACGACGATTCTAAGTGAAATAAGTCACACAGAAAAAGACACTTATCATAAGATATCACTTATAGAGGGAATGTAAAAACCAATACCCTTGAACTGAATTACAAAACAGAACAGAGTCACACGTTTAGAAAACACACTATGGCTGCCTAACGGGAAAGGTGAGGTGGGGTGATGCATAAAACAAGGGTTTCAAATTAGCTCAGATACCGTTCCATAAACCCAATATGTAATAGAGAAGACCTACTCCTTGCTCAGTGAACTGGACTCAACACCCCCTATTCACCGCCCAAGAATATATCTGACTAGTAAGAATCTTAAAACCTATGTATTGATATCTCTCTGTAAGTGAGTCAAGTGGGTGTAAAGCTGCATAAACACAGCAGTGAAAAGCAGCTAAACCCCATTATAAAACTCAATTAATTTTAAAAACCCGTGAAACAAAGACAGTGAAAGAGAGAGAAATTCTTACAAAATTCGTTCAGGGGCTGTGATGCCACCTGGATTGACCATATCCAGACCTGCATCTGATTGAGACATAAGGGTGGACACTCTTGGGGCTGAGAGGTTTGGTGAGGTTGGGTGAGCAAACGCAGACGCTTTAAAGTAATACTGCGTGGTACCCATCCCATGGGTCCCAAATCTCCAGGTTCAAGGGCATCTTCCTACATCAAAAACATGCATGAGAAACCCAGAAGATGGTCCACCGAGTGATCGGGAAAGTTTTCTAAAACGCACCTCATTTCTCATCTCCTTGTGCTCGGGTTCGCCATTCCAGCCGCTTTACTAGCAATCTCCCTCCTTGGAGAATCAGCACCTTTAACCTCCTGTTCCATACAGGTTGCAATTTGTCCTGAGGATGAACGGGAAGAGGGGGAACCAATGAGAGACTAGCTCTACGTGTTGGGACAGGCACAGGTCACTCTTTTTTCCCATCAGGAAGAAGAATTAACCACAAGCTCAGTCTGCCGCCCGGAAGCAGAATAGGGCCTAAAGCAATCCTGCGCTTTTGCGGCCAGCTCCCAAGAGAGCGAGTTGAAAAATGGAGCTCAGGGGCACTGCAATTCACAAACCTGCAGACTTATAAATGATAACTCTCGTCTACAAATTGATTGAGGGAAGGCAACAAAGAGGATTTGAAAGCAAGGCAGAATGGCAGGAAACAGATTTCAGGAGGCAGATTCGAATCGCCTTTAAAGCACAGGAAAAGCGGCAAAACCTCGACAATGATGCCCTTGGCCAAAAAGGGCGTATGCGTTTTTTCCTGAATATATTCAGGAAAAAACGCATACGCCCTTTTTGGCCAACCAAGCAACCTGGAAAGGCAAATCAGCGCTACAAAGAAGTCTCGCTTCCCATCGGTCAAAAGGGCCATGCTGAATAAAGGGTCAAAACCAGAAATGCAGGACAGGCCACGGAGAAACGGGAGCCTTGTTACGCTGATGGGCGGGATGTAAATTGCCAACAGCCACTCTGGAGAAGTGTACGGTGTGTCCTGAAACATTTACAAAACTCAGCTTAGAGAGCATAGGGCACTTCCACTCATGGGCGTATACATTGGGAAAACTAAAAATCAGCAAGACACAAGCACCCCAAAGTTTAGGGCTGCTCTGTTGACAAGAACCTCCACTTCATTACACCTTAAATATCCCAGGAAAGAGAAAAATGGATAAAGATGTTGTGCTCCTTATGTACAATGGAATATCACTCAGCCATGAAATCAACGTCATAAGGCTAGTAGCAGCATGATGAGTGGATTTAGGTACGACAATTCTAATTGAAATAAGTCACACAGAAAAAACACTTATCATGAGATATCACTTATACAGGGAATGTAAAAACCGCTACCCTTGAACTGAATTACAAAACAGAACAGAGTCACACGGTTAGAAAACACACTATGGCTGCCTAACGGGAAAGGTGAGGTGGGGTGATGCATAAAACAAGGGTTTCAAATTAGCTCAGATACCGTTCCATAAACCCAATATGTAATAGACAAGACCTACTCCTTGCTCAGGGAACTGGACTCAACACCCCCTATTCACCGCCCAAGAATATATCTGACTAGTAATAATCTTAAAACTTATGTATTGATATCTCTCTGTAAGTGAGTCAAGTGGGTGTAAAGCTGCATAAACACAGCAGTGAAAAGCAGCTAAACCCCATTATAAAACTCAATTAATTTTAAAAACCCGTGAAACAAAGACAGTGAAAGAGAGAGAAATTCTTACAAAATTCGTTCAGGGGCTGTGATGCCACCTGGATTGACCATATCTAGACCTGCAGCTGATTGAGACATAAGGGTGGACACTCTTGGGGCTGAGAGGTTTGGTGAGGTTGGGTGAGCAAACACAGACGCTTTAAAGTAATACTGCGTGGTACCCATCCCATGGGTCCCAAATCTCCAGGTTCAAGGGCATCTTCCTACATCGAAAACATGCATGAGAAACCCAGAAGATGGTCCACCGAGTGATCGGGAAAGGTTTCTAAAACGCACCTCATTTCTCATCTCCTTGTGCTCGGGTTCGCCATTCCAGCCGCTTTACTAGCAATCTCCCTCCTTGGAGAATCAGCACCTTTAACCTCCTGTTCCATACAGGTTGCAATTTGTCCTGAGGATGAACGGGAAGAGGGGGAACCAATGAGAGACTAGCTCTACGTGTTGGGACAGGCACAGGTCACTCTTTTTTCCCATCAGGAAGAAGAATTAACCACAAGCTCAGTCTGCCGCCCGGAAGCAGAATAGGGCCTAAAGCAATCCTGCGCTTTTGCGGCCAGCTCCCAAGAGAGCGAGTTGAAAAATGGAGCTCAGGGGCACTGCAATTCACAAACCTGCAGACTTATAAATGATAACTCTCGTCTACAAATATATTGAGGGAAGGCAACGAAGAGGATTTGAAAGCAAGGCAGAATTGCAGGAAACAGATTTCAGGAGGCAGATTCGAATCGCCTTTAAAGCACAGGAAAAGCGGCAAAACCTCGACAATGATGCCCTTGGCCAAAAAGGGCGTATGCGTTTTTTCCTGAATATATTCAGGAAAAAACGCATACGCCCTTTTTGGCCAACCAAGCAACCTGGAAAGGCAAATCAGCGCTACAAAGAAGTCTCGCTTCCCATCGGTCAAAAGGGCCATGCTGAATAAAGGGTCAAAACCAGAAATGCAGGACAGGCCACGGAGAAACGGGAGCCTTGCTACGCTGATGGGCGGGATGTAAATTGCCAACAGCCACTCTGGAGAAGTGTACGGTGTGTCCTGAAACATTTACAAAACTCAGCTTAGAGAGCATAGGGCACTTCCACTCATGGGCGTATACATTGGGAAAACTAAAAATCAGCAAGACACAAGCACCCCAAAGTTTAGGGCTGCTCTGTTGACAAGAACCTCCACTTCGTTACACCTTAAATATTCCAGGAAAGACAAAAATGGATAAAGATGTTGTGCTCCTTATGTACAATGGAATATCACTCAGCCATGAAATCAACGTCATAAGGCTAGTAGCAGCATGATGAGTGGATTTAGGTACGACGATTCTAATTGAAATAAGTCACACAGAAAAAGACACTTATCATGAGATATCACTTATACAGGGAATGTAAAAACCGCTACCCTTGAACTGAATTACAAAACAGAACAGAGTCACACGGTTAGAAAACACACTATGGCTGCCTAACGGGAAAGGTGAGGTGGGGTGATGCATAAAACAAGGGTTTCAAATTAGCTCAGATACCGTTCCATAAACCCAATACGTAATAGACAAGACCTACTCCTTGCTCAGGGAACTGGACTCAACACCCCCTATTCACCACCCAAGAATATATCTGACTAGTAAGAATCTTAAAACCTATGTATTGATATCTCTCTGTAAGTGAGTCAAGTGGGTGTAAAGCTGCATAAACACAGCAGTGAAAAGCAGCTAAACCCCATTATAAAACTCAATTAATTTTAAAAACCCGTGAAACAAAGACAGTGATAGAGAGAGAAATTCTTACAAAATTCGTTCAGGGGCTGTGATGCCACCTGGATTGACCATATCTAGACCCGCAGCTGATTGAGACATAAGGGTGGACACTCTTGGGGCTGAGAGGTTTGGTGAGGTTGGGTGAGCAAACGCAGATGCTTTAAAGTAATACTGCGTGGTACCCATCCCATGGTTCCCAAATCTCCAGGTTCAAGTGCATCTTCCTACATCGAAAACATGCATGAGAAACCCAGAAGATGGTCCACCGAGTGATCGGGAAAGTTTTCTAAAACGCACCTCATTTCTCATCTCCTTGTGCTCGGGTTCGCCATTCCAGCCGCTTTACTAGCAATCTCCCTCCTTGGAGAATCAGCACCTTTAACCTCCTGTTCCATACAGGTTGCAATTTGTCCTGAGGATGAAGGGGAAGAGGGGGAACCAATGAGAGACTAGCTCTAGGTGTTGGGACAGGCACAGGTCACTCTTTTTTCCCATCAGGAAGAAGAATTAACCACAAGCTCAGTCTGCCGCCCGGAAGCAGAATAGGGCCTAAAGCAATCCTGCGCTTTTGCGGCCAGCTCCCAAGAGAGCGAGTTGAAAAATGGAGCTCAGGGGCACTGCAATTCACAAACCTGCAGACTTATAAATGATAACTCTCGTCTACAAATATATTGAGGGAAGGCAACGAAGAGGATTTGAAAGCAAGGCAGAATTGCAGGAAACAGATTTCAGGAGGCAGATTCGAATCGCCTTTAAAGCACAGGAAAAGCGGCAAAACCTCGACAATGATGCCCTTGGCCAAAAAGGGCGTATGCGTTTTTTCCTGAATATATTCAGGAAAAAACGCATACGCCCTTTTTGGCCAACCAAGCAACCTGGAAAGGCAAATCAGCGCTACAAAGAAGTCTCGCTTCCCATCGGTCAAAAGGGCCATGCTGAATAAAGGGTCAAAACCAGAAATGCAGGACAGGCCACGGAGAAACGGGAGCCTTGCTACGCTGATGGGCGGGATGTAAATTGCCAACAGCCACTCTGGAGAAGTGTACGGTGTGTCCTGAAACATTTACAAAACTCAGCTTAGAGAGCATAGGGCACTTCCACTCATGGGCGTATACATTGGGAAAACTAAAAATCAGCAAGACACAAGCACCCCAAAGTTTAGGGCTGCTCTGTTGACAAGAACCTCCACTTCGTTACACCTTAAATATTCCAGGAAAGACAAAAATGGATAAAGATGTTGTGCTCCTTATGTACAATGGAATATCACTCAGCCATGAAATCAACGTCATAAGGCTAGTAGCAGCATGATGAGTGGATTTAGGTACGACGATTCTAATTGAAATAAGTCACACAGAAAAAGACACTTATCATGAGATATCACTTATACAGGGAATGTAAAAACCGCTACCCTTGAACTGAATTACAAAACAGAACAGAGTCACACGGTTAGAAAACACACTATGGCTGCCTAACGGGAAAGGTGAGGTGGGGTGATGCATAAAACAAGGGTTTCAAATTAGCTCAGATACCGTTCCATAAACCCAATACGTAATAGACAAGACCTACTCCTTGCTCAGGGAACTGGACTCAACACCCCCTATTCACCACCCAAGAATATATCTGACTAGTAAGAATCTTAAAACCTATGTATTGATATCTCTCTGTAAGTGAGTCAAGTGGGTGTAAAGCTGCATAAACACAGCAGTGAAAAGCAGCTAAACCCCATTATAAAACTCAATTAATTTTAAAAACCCGTGAAACAAAGACAGTGATAGAGAGAGAAATTCTTACAAAATTCGTTCAGGGGCTGTGATGCCACCTGGATTGACCATATCTAGACCCGCAGCTGATTGAGACATAAGGGTGGACACTCTTGGGGCTGAGAGGTTTGGTGAGGTTGGGTGAGCAAACGCAGACGCTTTAAAGTAATACTGCGTGGTACCCATCCCATGGTTCCCAAATCTCCAGGTTCAAGTGCATCTTCCTACATCGAAAACATGCATGAGAAACCCAGAAGATGGTCCACCGAGTGATCGGGAAAGTTTTCTAAAACGCACCTCATTTCTCATCTCTTTGTGCTCGGGTTCGCCATTCCAGCCGCTTTACTAGCAATCTCCCTCCTTGGAGAATCAGCACCTTTAACCTCCTGTTCCATACAGGTTGCAATTTTTCCTGAGGATGAAGGGGAAGAGGGGGAACCAATGAGAGACTAGCTCTACGTGTTGGGACAGGCAGAGGTCACTCTTTTTTCCCATCAGGAAGAAGAATTAACCACAAGCTCAGTCTGCCGCCCGGAAGCAGAATAGGGCCTAAAGCAATCCTGCGCTTTTGCGGCCAGCTCCCAAGAGAGCGAGTTGAAAAATGGAGCTCAGGGGCACTGCAATTCACAAACCTGCAGACTTATAAATGATAACTCTCGTCTACAAATTGATTGAGGGAAGGCAACAAAGAGGATTTGAAAGCAAGGCAGAATGGCAGGAAACAGATTTCAGGAGGCAGATTCGAATCGCCTTTAAAGCACAGGAAAAGCGGCAAAACCTCGACAATGATGCCCTTGGCCAAAAAGGGCGTATGCGTTTTTTCCTGAATATATTCAGGAAAAAACGCATACGCCCTTTTTGGCCAACCAAGCAACCTGGAAATGCAAATCAGCGCTACAAAGAAGTCTCGCTTCCCATCGGTCAAAAGGGCCATGCTGAATAAAGTGTCAAAACCAGAAATGCAGGACAGGCCACGGAGAAACGGGAGCCTTGCTACGCTGATGGGCGGGATTTAAATTGCCAACAGCCACTCTGGAGAAGTGTACGGTGTGTCCTGAAACATTTACAAAACTCAGCTTAGAGTGCATAGGGCACTTCCACTCATGGGCGTATAAATTGGGAAAACTAAAAATCAGCAAGACACAAGCACCCCAAAGTTTAGGGCTGCTCTTTTGACAAGAATCTCCACATCGTTACACCTTAAATATCCCAGGAAAGAGAAAAATGGATAAAGAAGTTGTGGTCCTTATGTACAATGGAACATCACTCAGCCATGAAATCAACGTCATAAGGCTAGTAGCAGCATGATGAGTGGATTTAGGTACGACGATTCTAAGTCAAATAAGTCACACAGAAAAAGACACTTATCATAAGATATCACTTATAGAGGGAATGTAAAAACCGCTACCCTTGAACTGAATTACAAAACAGAACAGAGTCACACGGTTAGAAAACACACTATGGCTGCCTAACGGGAAAGGTGAGGTGGGGTGATGCATAAAACAAGGGTTTCAAATTAGCTCAGATACCGTTCCATAAACCCAATAAGTAATAGACAAGACCTACTCCTTGCTCAGGGAACTGGACTCAACACCCCCTATTCACCGCCCAAGAATATATCTGACTAGTAAGAATCTTAAAACCTATGTATTGATATCTCTCTGTAAGTGAGTCAAGTGGGTGTAAAGCTGCATAAACACAGCAGTGAAAAGCAGCTAAACCCCATTATAAAACTCAATTAATTTTAAAAACCCGTGAAACAGAGACAGTGAAAGAGAGAGAAATTCTTACAAAATTCGTTCAGGGGCTGTGATGCCACCTGGATTGACCATATCTAGACCTGCAGCTGATTGAGACATAAGGGTGGACACTCTTGGGGCTGAGAGGTTTGGTGAGGTTGGGTGAGCAAACGCAGACGCTTTAAAGTAATACTGCGTGGTACCCATCCCATGGGTCCCAAATCTCCAGGTTCAAGGGCATCTTCCTACATCGAAAACATGCATGAGAAACCCAGAAGATGGTCCACCGAGTGATCAGGAAAGGTTTCTAAAACACACCTCATTTCTCATCTCCTTGTGCTCGGGTTCGCCATTCCAGCCGCTTTACTAGCAATCTCCCTCCTTGGAGAATCAGCACCTTTAACCTCCTGTTCCATACAGGTTGCAATTTGTCCTGAGGATGAACGGGAAGAGGGGGAACCAATGAGAGACTAGCTCTAGGTGTTGGGACAGGCACAGGTCACTCTTTTTTCCCATCAGGAAGAAGAATTAACCACAAGCTCAGTCTGCCGCCCGGAAGCAGAATAGGGCTTAAAGCAATCCTGCGCTTTTGCGGCCAGCTCCCAAGAGAGCGAGTTGAAAAATGGAGCTCAGGGGCACTGCAATTCACAAACCTGCAGAGTTATAAATGATAACTCTCGTCTACAAATATATTGAGGGAAGGCAACGAAGAGGATTTGAAAGCAAGGCAGAATTGCAGGAAACAGATTTCAGGAGGCAGATTCGAATCGCCTTTAAAGCACAGGAAAAGCGGCAAAACCTCGACAATGATGCCCTTGGCCAAAAAGGGCGTATGCGTTTTTTCCTGAATATATTCAGGAAAAAACGTACACGCCTTTTTTGGCCGTCCAAGCATCCTGGAAAGGCAAATCAGCGGTACAAAGAAGTTTCGCTTCCCATCGGTCAATAGGGACATGCTGAATAAAGTGTCAAAACCAAAAACGCAGGACAGGCCATGGAGAAACGGAAGCCTTGCTACGCTGATGGGCGGGATGTAAATTGCCAACAGCCACTCTGGAGAATTGTACGGTGTGTCCTGAAACATCTACAAAACTCAGCCTAGAGAGCATAGGGCACTACCACTCATGGGCGTATAAATTGGGAAAACCAAAAATCAGCAAGACACAAGCACCCCAAAGTTTAGGGCTGCTCTGTTGACAAGAACCTCCACTTCGTTGCACCTTAAATATCCCAGGAAAGAGAAAAATGGATAAAGAAGTTGTGGTCCTTATGTACAATGGAATATCACTCAGCCATGAAATCAACGTCATAAGGCTAGTAGCAGCATGATGAGTGGATTTAGGTACGACGATTCTAAGTGAAATAAGTCACACAGAAAAAGACACTTATCATAAGATATCACTTATAGAGGGAATGTAAAAACCGCTACGCTTGAACTGAATTACAAAACAGAACAGAGTCACACGGTTAGAAAACACACTATGGCTGCTTAACGGGAAAGGTGAGGTGGGGTGATGCATAAAACAAGGGTTTCAAATTAGCTCAGATACCGTTCCATAAACCCAATACGTAATAGACAAGACCTACTCCTTGCTCAGTGAACTGGACTCAACACCCCCTATTCACCGCCCAAGAATGTATCTGACTAGTAAGAATCTTAAATCCCATGTATTGATATCTCTCTGTAAGTCAGTCAAGTGGGTGTAAAGCGGCATAAACACAGCAGTGAAAAGCAGCTAAACCCCATTATAAAAAATAATTACTTTTAAAAACCCGTGAAGCAAAGACAATGAAAGAGAGAGAAATTCTTATAAAATTCGTTCAGGGGCTGTGATGCCACCTGGATTCACCATATCTAGACCCACACCTGATTGAGACATAAGGGTGGACACTCTTGGGGCTGAGAGGTTTGGTGAGATTGGGTGACCAAACGCAGACACTTTAAAGTAATACTGCGTGGTACCCATCCCATGGGTCCCAAATCTCCAGGTTCAAGGGCATCTTCCTACATCGAAACCATGCATGAGAAACCCAGAAGAAGTTACACCGTGTGAACGGGAAAGGTTTCTAAAACGCACCTCATTTCTCATCTCCTTGTGCTCGGGTACGCCATTCCAGCCGCTTTACTAGCAATCTCCCACCTTGGAGAATCAGCACCTTTAACCTCCTGTTCCATACAGGTTTCAATTTGTCCTGACTATGTACGGGAAGAGGGAGAACCAATGAGAGACTAGCTCTAGGTGTTGGGACAGGCACAGGTCACTCTATTTTCCCATCAGGAAGAAGAATTAACCGCAAGCTCAGTCTGCTGACTGGAACCAGAATAGGGCCTGAAGGAATCCAGCGCTTTTGCGGCTAGCTCCCAAAAAACCGAGTTGAAAAATGGAGCTCAGGGTCACTGCAACTCACAAACCTGCAGAGTTATAAATGTTAACTCTCGTCCACAAATAGATTGAGGGAAAGCAACGAAGAGGATTTGAACGCAAGGCAGAATTGCAGGAAACAAATTTCAGGAGGCAGATTCGAATCGCCTTTAAAGCACAGGAAAAGTGGGAAAACCTCGACAATGATGCACTTGGCCAAAAAGGGCGTATGCGTTTTTTCCTGAATATATTCAGGAAAAAAACGCATACGCCCTTTTTGGCCAACCAAGCAACCTGGAAAGACAAATCAGGGCTACAAAGAAGTCTCGCTTCCCATCGGTCAAAAGGGCCATGCTGAATAAAGTGTCAAAACCAGAAATGCAGGAAAGGCCACGGAGAAACGGGAGCCTTGCTACGCTGATGGGCGGGATGTAAATTGCCGACAGCCACTCTGGAGAAGTGTACGGTGTGTCCTGAAACATTTACAAAACTCAGCTTAGAGAGCATAGGGCACTTCCACTCATGGGCGTATAAATTGGGAAAACTAAAAATCAGCAAGACACAAGCACCCCAAAGTTTAGGGCTGCTCTGTTGACAAGAACCTCCACTTTGTTACACCTTAAATATCCCACGAAAGAGAAAAATGGATAAAGAAGTTGTGGTCCTTATGTAAAATGGAATATCAGTCAGCCATGAAATCAACGTCATAAGGCTAGTAGCAGCATGATGAGTGGATTTAGGTACGACGATTCTAAGTGAAATAAGTCACACAGAAAAAGACACTTATCATAAGATATCACTTATAGAGGGAATGTAAAAACCAATACCCTTGAACTGAATTACAAAACAGAACAGAGTCACACGTTTAGAAAACACACTATGGCTGCCTAACGGGAAAGGTGAGGTGGGGTGATGCATAAAACAAGGGTTTCAAATTAGCTCAGATACCGTTCCATAAACCCAATATGTAATAGAGAAGACCTACTCCTTGCTCAGTGAACTGGACTCAACACCCCCTATTCACCGCCCAAGAATATATCTGACTAGTAAGAATCTTAAAACCTATGTATTGATATCTCTCTGTAAGTGAGTCAAGTGGGTGTAAAGCTGCATAAACACAGCAGTGAAAAGCAGCTAAACCCCATTATAAAACTCAATTAATTTTAAAAACCCGTGAAACAAAGACAGTGAAAGAGAGAGAAATTCTTACAAAATTTGTTCAGGGGCTGTGATGCCACCTGGATTGACCATATCCAGACCTGCATCTGATTGAGACATAAGGGTGGACACTCTTGGGGCTGAGAGGTTTGGTGAGGTTGGGTGAGCAAACGCAGACGCTTTAAAGTAATACTGCGTGGTACCCATCCCATGGGTCCCAAATCTCCAGGTTCAAGGGCATCTTCCTACATCAAAAACATGCATGAGAAACCCAGAAGATGGTCCACCGAGTGATCGGGAAAGTTTTCTAAAACGCACCTCATTTCTCATCTCCTTGTGCTCGGGTTCGCCATTCCAGCCGCTTTACTAGCAATCTCCCTCCTTGGAGAATCAGCACCTTTAACCTCCTGTTCCATACAGGTTGCAATTTGTCCTGAGGATGAACGGGAAGAGGGGGAACCAATGAGAGACTAGCTCTACGTGTTGGGACAGGCACAGGTCACTCTTTTTTCCCATCAGGAAGAAGAATTAACCACAAGCTCAGTCTGCCGCCCGGAAGCAGAATAGGGCCTAAAGCAATCCTGCGCTTTTGCGGCCAGCTCCCAAGAGAGCGAGTTGAAAAATGGAGCTCAGGGGCACTGCAATTCACAAACCTGCAGACTTATAAATGATAACTCTCGTCTACAAATTGATTGAGGGAAGGCAACAAAGAGGATTTGAAAGCAAGGCAGAATGGCAGGAAACAGATTTCAGGAGGCAGATTCGAATCGCCTTTAAAGCACAGGAAAAGCGGCAAAACCTCGACAATGATGCCCTTGGCCAAAAAGGGCGTATGCGTTTTTTCCTGAATATATTCAGGAAAAAACGCATACGCCCTTTTTGGCCAACCAAGCAACCTGGAAAGGCAAATCAGCGCTACAAAGAAGTCTCGCTTCCCATCGGTCAAAAGGGCCATGCTGAATAAAGGGTCAAAACCAGAAATGCAGGACAGGCCACGGAGAAACGGGAGCCTTGTTACGCTGATGGGCGGGATGTAAATTGCCAACAGCCACTCTGGAGAAGTGTACGGTGTGTCCTGAAACATTTACAAAACTCAGCTTAGAGAGCATAGGGCACTTCCACTCATGGGCGTATACATTGGGAAAACTAAAAATCAGCAAGACACAAGCACCCCAAAGTTTAGGGCTGCTCTGTTGACAAGAACCTCCACTTCATTACACCTTAAATATCCCAGGAAAGAGAAAAATGGATAAAGATGTTGTGCTCCTTATGTACAATGGAATATCACTCAGCCATGAAATCAACGTCATAAGGCTAGTAGCAGCATGATGAGTGGATTTAGGTACGACAATTCTAATTGAAATAAGTCACACAGAAAAAACACTTATCATGAGATATCACTTATACAGGGAATGTAAAAACCGCTACCCTTGAACTGAATTACAAAACAGAACAGAGTCACACGGTTAGAAAACACACTATGGCTGCCTAACGGGAAAGGTGAGGTGGGGTGATGCATAAAACAAGGGTTTCAAATTAGCTCAGATACCGTTCCATAAACCCAATATGTAATAGACAAGACCTACTCCTTGCTCAGGGAACTGGACTCAACACCCCCTATTCACCGCCCAAGAATATATCTGACTAGTAATAATCTTAAAACTTATGTATTGATATCTCTCTGTAAGTGAGTCAAGTGGGTGTAAAGCTGCATAAACACAGCAGTGAAAAGCAGCTAAACCCCATTATAAAACTCAATTAATTTTAAAAACCCGTGAAACAAAGACAGTGAAAGAGAGAGAAATTCTTACAAAATTCGTTCAGGGGCTGTGATGCCACCTGGATTGACCATATCTAGACCTGCAGCTGATTGAGACATAAGGGTGGACACTCTTGGGGCTGAGAGGTTTGGTGAGGTTGGGTGAGCAAACACAGACGCTTTAAAGTAATACTGCGTGGTACCCATCCCATGGGTCCCAAATCTCCAGGTTCAAGGGCATCTTCCTACATCGAAAACATGCATGAGAAACCCAGAAGATGGTCCACCGAGTGATCGGGAAAGGTTTCTAAAACGCACCTCATTTCTCATCTCCTTGTGCTCGGGTTCGCCATTCCAGCCGCTTTACTAGCAATCTCCCTCCTTGGAGAATCAGCACCTTTAACCTCCTGTTCCATACAGGTTGCAATTTGTCCTGAGGATGAACGGGAAGAGGGGGAACCAATGAGAGACTAGCTCTACGTGTTGGGACAGGCACAGGTCACTCTTTTTTCCCATCAGGAAGAAGAATTAACCACAAGCTCAGTCTGCCGCCCGGAAGCAGAATAGGGCCTAAAGCAATCCTGCGCTTTTGCGGCCAGCTCCCAAGAGAGCGAGTTGAAAAATGGAGCTCAGGGGCACTGCAATTCACAAACCTGCAGACTTATAAATGATAACTCTCGTCTACAAATATATTGAGGGAAGGCAACGAAGAGGATTTGAAAGCAAGGCAGAATTGCAGGAAACAGATTTCAGGAGGCAGATTCGAATCGCCTTTAAAGCACAGGAAAAGCGGCAAAACCTCGACAATGATGCCCTTGGCCAAAAAGGGCGTATGCGTTTTTTCCTGAATATATTCAGGAAAAAACGCATACGCCCTTTTTGGCCAACCAAGCAACCTGGAAAGGCAAATCAGCGCTACAAAGAAGTCTCGCTTCCCATCGGTCAAAAGGGCCATGCTGAATAAAGGGTCAAAACCAGAAATGCAGGACAGGCCACGGAGAAACGGGAGCCTTGCTACGCTGATGGGCGGGATGTAAATTGCCAACAGCCACTCTGGAGAAGTGTACGGTGTGTCCTGAAACATTTACAAAACTCAGCTTAGAGAGCATAGGGCACTTCCACTCATGGGCGTATACATTGGGAAAACTAAAAATCAGCAAGACACAAGCACCCCAAAGTTTAGGGCTGCTCTGTTGACAAGAACCTCCACTTCGTTACACCTTAAATATTCCAGGAAAGACAAAAATGGATAAAGATGTTGTGCTCCTTATGTACAATGGAATATCACTCAGCCATGAAATCAACGTCATAAGGCTAGTAGCAGCATGATGAGTGGATTTAGGTACGACGATTCTAATTGAAATAAGTCACACAGAAAAAGACACTTATCATGAGATATCACTTATACAGGGAATGTAAAAACCGCTACCCTTGAACTGAATTACAAAACAGAACAGAGTCACACGGTTAGAAAACACACTATGGCTGCCTAACGGGAAAGGTGAGGTGGGGTGATGCATAAAACAAGGGTTTCAAATTAGCTCAGATACCGTTCCATAAACCCAATACGTAATAGACAAGACCTACTCCTTGCTCAGGGAACTGGACTCAACACCCCCTATTCACCACCCAAGAATATATCTGACTAGTAAGAATCTTAAAACCTATGTATTGATATCTCTCTGTAAGTGAGTCAAGTGGGTGTAAAGCTGCATAAACACAGCAGTGAAAAGCAGCTAAACCCCATTATAAAACTCAATTAATTTTAAAAACCCGTGAAACAAAGACAGTGATAGAGAGAGAAATTCTTACAAAATTCGTTCAGGGGCTGTGATGCCACCTGGATTGACCATATCTAGACCCGCAGCTGATTGAGACATAAGGGTGGACACTCTTGGGGCTGAGAGGTTTGGTGAGGTTGGGTGAGCAAACGCAGATGCTTTAAAGTAATACTGCGTGGTACCCATCCCATGGTTCCCAAATCTCCAGGTTCAAGTGCATCTTCCTACATCGAAAACATGCATGAGAAACCCAGAAGATGGTCCACCGAGTGATCGGGAAAGTTTTCTAAAACGCACCTCATTTCTCATCTCCTTGTGCTCGGGTTCGCCATTCCAGCCGCTTTACTAGCAATCTCCCTCCTTGGAGAATCAGCACCTTTAACCTCCTGTTCCATACAGGTTGCAATTTGTCCTGAGGATGAAGGGGAAGAGGGGGAACCAATGAGAGACTAGCTCTACGTGTTGGGACAGGCACAGGTCACTCTTTTTTCCCATCAGGAAGAAGAATTAACCACAAGCTCAGTCTGCCGCCCGGAAGCAGAATAGGGCTTAAAGCAATCCTGCGCTTTTGCGGCCAGCTCCCAAGAGAGCGAGTTGAAAAATGGAGCTCAGGGGCACTGCAATTCACAAACCTGCAGAGTTATAAATGATAACTCTCGTCTACAAATATATTGAGGGAAGGCAACGAAGAGGATTTGAAAGCAAGGCAGAATTGCAGGAAACAGATTTCAGGAGGCAGATTCGAATCGCCTTTAAAGCACAGGAAAAGCGGCAAAACCTCGACAATGATGCCCTTGGCCAAAAAGGGCGTATGCGTTTTTTCCTGAATATATTCAGGAAAAAACGTACACGCCTTTTTTGGCCGTCCAAGCATCCTGGAAAGGCAAATCAGCGGTACAAAGAAGTTTCGCTTCCCATCGGTCAATAGGGACATGCTGAATAAAGTGTCAAAACCAAAAACGCAGGACAGGCCATGGAGAAACGGAAGCCTTGCTACGCTGATGGGCGGGATGTAAATTGCCAACAGCCACTCTGGAGAATTGTACGGTGTGTCCTGAAACATCTACAAAACTCAGCCTAGAGAGCATAGGGCACTACCACTCATGGGCGTATAAATTGGGAAAACCAAAAATCAGCAAGACACAAGCACCCCAAAGTTTAGGGCTGCTCTGTTGACAAGAACCTCCACTTCGTTGCACCTTAAATATCCCAGGAAAGAGAAAAATGGATAAAGAAGTTGTGGTCCTTATGTACAATGGAATATCACTCAGCCATGAAATCAACGTCATAAGGCTAGTAGCAGCATGATGAGTGGATTTAGGTACGACGATTCTAAGTGAAATAAGTCACACAGAAAAAGACACTTATCATAAGATATCACTTATAGAGGGAATGTAAAAACCGCTACGCTTGAACTGAATTACAAAACAGAACAGAGTCACACGGTTAGAAAACACACTATGGCTGCTTAACGGGAAAGGTGAGGTGGGGTGATGCATAAAACAAGGGTTTCAAATTAGCTCAGATACCGTTCCATAAACCCAATACGTAATAGACAAGACCTACTCCTTGCTCAGTGAACTGGACTCAACACCCCCTATTCACCGCCCAAGAATGTATCTGACTAGTAAGAATCTTAAATCCCATGTATTGATATCTCTCTGTAAGTCAGTCAAGTGGGTGTAAAGCGGCATAAACACAGCAGTGAAAAGCAGCTAAACCCCATTATAAAAAATAATTACTTTTAAAAACCCGTGAAGCAAAGACAATGAAAGAGAGAGAAATTCTTATAAAATTCGTTCAGGGGCTGTGATGCCACCTGGATTCACCATATCTAGACCCACACCTGATTGAGACATAAGGGTGGACACTCTTGGGGCTGAGAGGTTTGGTGAGATTGGGTGACCAAACGCAGACACTTTAAAGTAATACTGCGTGGTACCCATCCCATGGGTCCCAAATCTCCAGGTTCAAGGGCATCTTCCTACATCGAAACCATGCATGAGAAACCCAGAAGAAGTTACACCGTGTGAACGGGAAAGGTTTCTAAAACGCACCTCATTTCTCATCTCCTTGTGCTCGGGTACGCCATTCCAGCCACTTTACTAGCAATCTCCCACCTTGGAGAATCAGCACCTTTAACCTCCTGTTCCATACAGGTTTCAATTTGTCCTGACTATGTACGGGAAGAGGGAGAACCAATGAGAGACTAGCTCTAGGTGTTGGGACAGGCACAGGTCACTCTATTTTCCCATCAGGAAGAAGAATTAACCGCAAGCTCAGTCTGCTGACTGGAACCAGAATAGGGCCTGAAGGAATCCAGCGCTTTTGCGGCTAGCTCCCAAAAAACCGAGTTGAAAAATGGAGCTCAGGGTCACTGCAACTCACAAACCTGCAGAGTTATAAATGTTAACTCTCGTCCACAAATAGATTGAGGGAAAGCAACGAAGAGGATTTGAACGCAAGGCAGAATTGCAGGAAACAAATTTCAGGAGGCAGATTCGAATCGCCTTTAAAGCACAGGAAAAGTGGGAAAACCTCGACAATGATGCACTTGGCCAAAAAGGGCGTATGCGTTTTTTCCTGAATATATTCAGGAAAAAAACGCATACGCCCTTTTTGGCCAACCAAGCAACCTGGAAAGACAAATCAGGGCTACAAAGAAGTCTCGCTTCCCATCGGTCAAAAGGGCCATGCTGAATAAAGTGTCAAAACCAGAAATGCAGGAAAGGCCACGGAGAAACGGGAGCCTTGCTACGCTGATGGGCGGGATGTAAATTGCCGACAGCCACTCTGGAGAAGTGTACGGTGTGTCCTGAAACATTTACAAAACTCAGCTTAGAGAGCATAGGGCACTTCCACTCATGGGCGTATAAATTGGGAAAACTAAAAATCAGCAAGACACAAGCACCCCAAAGTTTAGGGCTGCTCTGTTGACAAGAACCTCCACTTTGTTACACCTTAAATATCCCACGAAAGAGAAAAATGGATAAAGAAGTTGTGGTCCTTATGTAAAATGGAATATCAGTCAGCCATGAAATCAACGTCATAAGGCTAGTAGCAGCATGATGAGTGGATTTAGGTACGACGATTCTAAGTGAAATAAGTCACACAGAAAAAGACACTTATCATAAGATATCACTTATAGAGGGAATGTAAAAACCAATACCCTTGAACTGAATTACAAAACAGAACAGAGTCACACGTTTAGAAAACACACTATGGCTGCCTAACGGGAAAGGTGAGGTGGGGTGAAGCATAAAACAAGGGTTTCAAATTAGCTCAGATACCGTTCCATAAACCCAATATGTAATAGAGAAGACCTACTCCTTGCTCAGTGAACTGGACTCAACACCCCCTATTCACCGCCCAAGAATATATCTGACTAGTAAGAATCTTAAAACCTATGTATTGATATCTCTCTGTAAGTGAGTCAAGTGGGTGTAAAGCTGCATAAACACAGCAGTGAAAAGCAGCTAAACCCCATTATAAAACTCAATTAATTTTAAAAACCCGTGAAACAAAGACAGTGAAAGAGAGAGAAATTCTTACAAAATTCGTTCAGGGGCTGTGATGCCACCTGGATTGACCATATCCAGACCTGCATCTGATTGAGACATAAGGGTGGACACTCTTGGGGCTGAGAGGTTTGGTGAGGTTGGGTGAGCAAACGCAGACGCTTTAAAGTAATACTGCCTGGTACCCATCCCATGGGTCCCAAATCTCCAGGTTCAAGGGCATCTTCCTACATCAAAAACATGCATGAGAAACCCAGAAGATGGTCCACCGAGTGATCGGGAAAGTTTTCTAAAACGCACCTCATTTCTCATCTCCTTGTGCTCGGGTTCGCCATTCCAGCCGCTTTACTAGCAATCTCCCTCCTTGGAGAATCAGCACCTTTAACCTCCTGTTCCATACAGGTTGCAATTTGTCCTGAGGATGAACGGGAAGAGGGGGAACCAATGAGAGACTAGCTCTACGTGTTGGGACAGGCACAGGTCACTCTTTTTTCCCATCAGGAAGAAGAATTAACCACAAGCTCAGTCTGCCGCCCGGAAGCAGAATAGGGCCTAAAGCAATCCTGCGCTTTTGCGGCCAGCTCCCAAGAGAGCGAGTTGAAAAATGGAGCTCAGGGGCACTGCAATTCACAAACCTGCAGACTTATAAATGATAACTCTCGTCTACAAATTGATTGAGGGAAGGCAACAAAGAGGATTTGAAAGCAAGGCAGAATGGCAGGAAACAGATTTCAGGAGGCAGATTCGAATCGCCTTTAAAGCACAGGAAAAGCGGCAAAACCTCGACAATGATGCCCTTGGCCAAAAAGGGCGTATGCGTTTTTTCCTGAATATATTCAGGAAAAAACGCATACGCCCTTTTTGGCCAACCAAGCAACCTGGAAAGGCAAATCAGCGCTACAAAGAAGTCTCGCTTCCCATCGGTCAAAAGGGCCATGCTGAATAAAGGGTCAAAACCAGAAATGCAGGACAGGCCACGGAGAAACGGGAGCCTTGTTACGCTGATGGGCGAGATGTAAATTGCCAACAGCCACTCTGGAGAAGTGTACGGTGTGTCCTGAAACATTTACAAAACTCAGCTTAGAGAGCATAGGGCACTTCCACTCATGGGCGTATACATTGGGAAAACTAAAAATCAGCAAGACACAAGCACCCCAAAGTTTAGGGCTGCTCTGTTGACAAGAACCTCCACTTCATTACACCTTAAATATCCCAGGAAAGAGAAAAATGGATAAAGATGTTGTGCTCCTTATGTACAATGGAATATCACTCAGCCATGAAATCAACGTCATAAGGCTAGTAGCAGCATGATGAGTGGATTTAGGTACGACAATTCTAATTGAAATAAGTCACACAGAAAAAACACTTATCATGAGATATCACTTATACAGGGAATGTAAAAACCGCTACCCTTGAACTGAATTACAAAACAGAACAGAGTCACACGGTTAGAAAACACACTATGGCTGCCTAACGGGAAAGGTGAGGTGGGGTGATGCATAAAACAAGGGTTTCAAATTAGCTCAGATACCGTTCCATAAACCCAATATGTAATAGACAAGACCTACTCCTTGCTCAGGGAACTGGACTCAACACCCCCTATTCACCGCCCAAGAATATATCTGACTAGTAATAATCTTAAAACTTATGTATTGATATCTCTCTGTAAGTGAGTCAAGTGGGTGTAAAGCTGCATAAACACAGCAGTGAAAAGCAGCTAAACCCCATTATAAAACTCAATTAATTTTAAAAACCCGTGAAACAAAGACAGTGAAAGAGAGAGAAATTCTTACAAAATTCGTTCAGGGGCTGTGATGCCACCTGGATTGACCATATCTAGACCTGCAGCTGATTGAGACATAAGGGTGGACACTCTTGGGGCTGAGAGGTTTGGTGAGGTTGGGTGAGCAAACACAGACGCTTTAAAGTAATACTGCGTGGTACCCATCCCATGGGTCCCAAATCTCCAGGTTCAAGGGCATCTTCCTACATCGAAAACATGCATGAGAAACCCAGAAGATGGTCCACCGAGTGATCGGGAAAGGTTTCTAAAACGCACCTCATTTCTCATCTCCTTGTGCTCGGGTTCGCCATTCCAGCCGCTTTACTAGCAATCTCCCTCCTTGGAGAATCAGCACCTTTAACCTCCTGTTCCATACAGGTTGCAATTTGTCCTGAGGATGAACGGGAAGAGGGGGAACCAATGAGAGACTAGCTCTACGTGTTGGGACAGGCACAGGTCACTCTTTTTTCCCATCAGGAAGAAGAATTAACCACAAGCTCAGTCTGCCGCCCGGAAGCAGAATAGGGCCTAAAGCAATCCTGCGCTTTTGCGGCCAGCTCCCAAGAGAGCGAGTTGAAAAATGGAGCTCAGGGGCACTGCAATTCACAAACCTGCAGACTTATAAATGATAACTCTCGTCTACAAATATATTGAGGGAAGGCAACGAAGAGGATTTGAAAGCAAGGCAGAATTGCAGGAAACAGATTTCAGGAGGCAGATTCGAATCGCCTTTAAAGCACAGGAAAAGCGGCAAAACCTCGACAATGATGCCCTTGGCCAAAAAGGGCGTATGCGTTTTTTCCTGAATATATTCAGGAAAAAACGCATACGCCCTTTTTGGCCAACCAAGCAACCTGGAAAGGCAAATCAGCGCTACAAAGAAGTCTCGCTTCCCATCGGTCAAAAGGGCCATGCTGAATAAAGGGTCAAAACCAGAAATGCAGGACAGGCCACGGAGAAACGGGAGCCTTGCTACGCTGATGGGCGGGATGTAAATTGCCAACAGCCACTCTGGAGAAGTGTACGGTGTGTCCTGAAACATTTACAAAACTCAGCTTAGAGAGCATAGGGCACTTCCACTCATGGGCGTATACATTGGGAAAACTAAAAATCAGCAAGACACAAGCACCCCAAAGTTTAGGGCTGCTCTGTTGACAAGAACCTCCACTTCGTTACACCTTAAATATTCCAGGAAAGACAAAAATGGATAAAGATGTTGTGCTCCTTATGTACAATGGAATATCACTCAGCCATGAAATCAACGTCATAAGGCTAGTAGCAGCATGATGAGTGGATTTAGGTACGACGATTCTAATTGAAATAAGTCACACAGAAAAAGACACTTATCATGAGATATCACTTATACAGGGAATGTAAAAACCGCTACCCTTGAACTGAATTACAAAACAGAACAGAGTCACACGGTTAGAAAACACACTATGGCTGCCTAACGGGAAAGGTGAGGTGGGGTGATGCATAAAACAAGGGTTTCAAATTAGCTCAGATACCGTTCCATAAACCCAATACGTAATAGACAAGACCTACTCCTTGCTCAGGGAACTGGACTCAACACCCCCTATTCACCACCCAAGAATATATCTGACTAGTAAGAATCTTAAAACCTATGTATTGATATCTCTCTGTAAGTGAGTCAAGTGGGTGTAAAGCTGCATAAACACAGCAGTGAAAAGCAGCTAAACCCCATTATAAAACTCAATTAATTTTAAAAACCCGTGAAACAAAGACAGTGATAGAGAGAGAAATTCTTACAAAATTCGTTCAGGGGCTGTGATGCCACCTGGATTGACCATATCTAGACCCGCAGCTGATTGAGACATAAGGGTGGACACTCTTGGGGCTGAGAGGTTTGGTGAGGTTGGGTGAGCAAACGCAGATGCTTTAAAGTAATACTGCGTGGTACCCATCCCATGGTTCCCAAATCTCCAGGTTCAAGTGCATCTTCCTACATCGAAAACATGCATGAGAAACCCAGAAGATGGTCCACCGAGTGATCGGGAAAGTTTTCTAAAACGCACCTCATTTCTCATCTCCTTGTGCTCGGGTTCGCCATTCCAGCCGCTTTACTAGCAATCTCCCTCCTTGGAGAATCAGCACCTTTAACCTCCTGTTCCATACAGGTTGCAATTTGTCCTGAGGATGAAGGGGAAGAGGGGGAACCAATGAGAGACTAGCTCTACGTGTTGGGACAGGCACAGGTCACTCTTTTTTCCCATCAGGAAGAAGAATTAACCACAAGCTCAGTCTGCCGCCCGGAAGCAGAATAGGGCCTAAAGCAATCCTGCGCTTTTGCGGCCAGCTCCCAAGAGAGCGAGTTGAAAAATGGAGCTCAGGGGCACTGCAATTCACAAACCTGCAGAGTTATAAATGATAACTCTCGTCTACAAATATATTGAGGGAAGGCAACGAAGAGGATTTGAAAGCAAGGCAGAATTGCAGGAAACAGATTTCAGGAGGCAGATTCGAATCGCCTTTAAAGCACAGGAAAAGCGGCAAAACCTCGACAATGATGCCCTTGGCCAAAAAGGGCGTATGCGTTTTTTCCTGAATATATTCAGGAAAAAACGTACACGCCTTTTTTGGCCGTCCAAGCATCCTGGAAAGGCAAATCAGCGGTACAAAGAAGTTTCGCTTCCCATCGGTCAATAGGGACATGCTGAATAAAGTGTCAAAACCAAAAACGCAGGACAGGCCATGGAGAAACGGAAGCCTTGCTACGCTGATGGGCGGGATGTAAATTGCCAACAGCCACTCTGGAGAATTGTACGGTGTGTCCTGAAACATCTACAAAACTCAGCCTAGAGAGCATAGGGCACTACCACTCATGGGCGTATAAATTGGGAAAACCAAAAATCAGCAAGACACAAGCACCCCAAAGTTTAGGGCTGCTCTGTTGACAAGAACCTCCACTTCGTTGCACCTTAAATATCCCAGGAAAGAGAAAAATGGATAAAGAAGTTGTGGTCCTTATGTACAATGGAATATCACTCAGCCATGAAATCAACGTCATAAGGCTAGTAGCAGCATGATGAGTGGATTTAGGTACGACGATTCTAAGTGAAATAAGTCACACAGAAAAAGACACTTATCATAAGATATCACTTATAGAGGGAATGTAAAAACCGCTACGCTTGAACTGAATTACAAAACAGAACAGAGTCACACGGTTAGAAAACACACTATGGCTGCTTAACGGGAAAGGTGAGGTGGGGTGATGCATAAAACAAGGGTTTCAAATTAGCTCAGATACCGTTCCAAAAACCCAATACGTAATAGACAAGACCTACTCCTTGCTCAGTGAACTGGACTCAACACCCCCTATTCACCGCCCAAGAATGTATCTGACTAGTAAGAATCTTAAATCCCATGTATTGATATCTCTCTGTAAGTCAGTCAAGTGGGTGTAAAGCGGCATAAACACAGCAGTGAAAAGCAGCTAAACCCCATTATAAAAAATAATTACTTTTAAAAACCCGTGAAGCAAAGACAATGAAAGAGAGAGAAATTCTTATAAAATTCGTTCAGGGGCTGTGATGCCACCTGGATTCACCATATCTAGACCCACACCTGATTGAGACATAAGGGTGGACACTCTTGGGGCTGAGAGGTTTGGTGAGATTGGGTGACCAAACGCAGACACTTTAAAGTAATACTGCGTGGTACCCATCCCATGGGTCCCAAATCTCCAGGTTCAAGGGCATCTTCCTACATCGAAACCATGCATGAGAAACCCAGAAGAAGTTACACCGTGTGAACGGGAAAGGTTTCTAAAACGCACCTCATTTCTCATCTCCTTGTGCTCGGGTACGCCATTCCAGCCGCTTTACTAGCAATCTCCCACCTTGGAGAATCAGCACCTTTAACCTCCTGTTCCATACAGGTTTCAATTTGTCCTGACTATGTACGGGAAGAGGGAGAACCAATGAGAGACTAGCTCTAGGTGTTGGGACAGGCACAGGTCACTCTATTTTCCCATCAGGAAGAAGAATTAACCGCAAGCTCAGTCTGCTGACTGGAACCAGAATAGGGCCTGAAGGAATCCAGCGCTTTTGCGGCTAGCTCCCAAAAAACCGAGTTGAAAAATGGAGCTCAGGGTCACTGCAACTCACAAACCTGCAGAGTTATAAATGTTAACTCTCGTCCACAAATAGATTGAGGGAAAGCAACGAAGAGGATTTGAACGCAAGGCAGAATTGCAGGAAACAAATTTCAGGAGGCAGATTCGAATCGCCTTTAAAGCACAGGAAAAGTGGGAAAACCTCGACAATGATGCACTTGGCCAAAAAGGGCGTATGCGTTTTTTCCTGAATATATTCAGGAAAAAAACGCATACGCCCTTTTTGGCCAACCAAGCAACCTGGAAAGACAAATCAGGGCTACAAAGAAGTCTCGCTTCCCATCGGTCAAAAGGGCCATGCTGAATAAAGTGTCAAAACCAGAAATGCAGGAAAGGCCACGGAGAAACGGGAGCCTTGCTACGCTGATGGGCGGGATGTAAATTGCCAACAGCCACTCTGGAGAAGTGTACGGTGTGTCCTGAAACATTTACAAAACTCAGCTTAGAGAGCATAGGGCACTTCCACTCATGGGCGTATAAATTGGGAAAACTAAAAATCAGCAAGACACAAGCACCCCAAAGTTTAGGGCTGCTCTGTTGACAAGAACCTCCACTTTGTTACACCTTAAATATCCCACGAAAGAGAAAAATGGATAAAGAAGTTGTGGTCCTTATGTACAATGGAATATCACTCAGCCATGAAATCAACGTCATAAGGCTAGTAGCAGCATGATGAGTGGATTTAGGTACGACGATTCTAAGTGAAATAAGTCACACAGAAAAAGACACTTATCATAAGATATCACTTATAGAGGGAATGTAAAAACCAATACCCTTGAACTGAATTACAAAACAGAACAGAGTCACACGTTTAGAAAACACACTATGGCTGCCTAACGGGAAAGGTGAGGTGGGGTGATGCATAAAACAAGGGTTTCAAATTAGCTCAGATACCGTTCCATAAACCCAATATGTAATAGAGAAGACCTACTCCTTGCTCAGTGAACTGGACTCAGCACCCCCTATTCACCGCCCAAGAATATATCTGACTAGTAAGAATCTTAAAACCTATGTATTGATATCTCTCTGTAAGTGAGTCAAGTGGGTGTAAAGCTGCATAAACACAGTAGTGAAAAGCAGCTAAACCCCATTATAAAACTCAATTAATTTTAAAAACCCGTGAAACAAAGACAGTGAAAGAGAGAGAAATTCTTACAAAATTCGTTCAGGGGCTGTGATGCCACCTGGATTGACCATATCCAGACCTGCATCTGATTGAGACATAAGGGTGGACACTCTTGGGGCTGAGAGGTTTGGTGAGGTTGGGTGAGCAAACGCAGACGCTTTAAAGTAATACTGCGTGGTACCCATCCCATGGGTCCCAAATCTCCAGGTTCAAGGGCATCTTCCTACATCGAAAACATGCATGAGAAACCCAGAAGATGGTCCACCGAGTGATCGGGAAAGTTTTCTAAAACGCACCTCATTTCTCATCTCCTTGTGCTCGGGTTCGCCATTCCAGCCGCTTTACTAGCAATCTCCCTCCTTGGAGAATCAGCACCTTTAACCTCCTGTTCCATACAGGTTGCAATTTGTCCTGAGGATGAACGGGAAGAGGGGGAACCAATGAGAGACTAGCTCTACGTGTTGGGACAGGCACAGGTCACTCTTTTTTCCCATCAGGAAGAAGAATTAACCACAAGCTCAGTCTGCCGCCCGGAAGCAGAATAGGGCCTAAAGCAATCCTGCGCTTTTGCGGCCAGCTCCCAAGAGAGCGAGTTGAAAAATGGAGCTCAGGGGCACTGCAATTCACAAACCTGCAGACTTATAAATGATAACTCTCGTCTACAAATTGATTGAGGGAAGGCAACAAAGAGGATTTGAAAGCAAGGCAGAATGGCAGGAAACAGATTTCAGGAGGCAGATTCGAATCGCCTTTAAAGCACAGGAAAAGCGGCAAAACCTCGACAATGATGCCCTTGGCCAAAAAGGGCGTATGCGTTTTTTCCTGAATATATTCAGGAAAAAACTCATACGCCCTTTTTGGCCAACCAAGCAACCTGGAAAGGCAAATCAGCGCTACAAAGAAGTCTCGCTTCCCATCGGTCAAAAGGGCCATGCTGAATAAAGGGTCAAAACCAGAAATGCAGGACAGGCCACGGAGAAACGGGAGCCTTGCTACGCTGATGGGCGGGATGTAAATTGCCAACAGCCACTCTGGAGAAGTGTACGGTGTGTCCTGAAACATTTACAAAACTCAGCTTAGAGAGCATAGGGCACTTCCACTCATGGGCGTATAAATTGGGAAAAGTAAAAATCAGCAAGACACAAGCACCCCAAAGTTTAGGGCTGCTCTGTTGACAAGAATCTCCACATCGTTACACCTTAAATATCCCAGGAAAGAGAAAAATGGATAAAGAAGTTGTGGTCCTTATGTACAATGGAACATCACTCAGCCATGAAATCAACGTCATAAGGCTAGTAGCAGCATGATGAGTGGATTTAGGTACGACGATTCTAAGTCAAATAAGTCACACAGAAAAAGACACTTATCATAAGATATCACTTATAGAGGGAATGTAAAAACCGCTACCCTTGAACTGAATTACAAAACAGAACAGAGTCACACGGTTAGAAAACTCACTATGGCTGCCTAACGGGAATGGTGAGGTGGGGTGATGCATAAAACAAGGGTTTCAAATTAGCTCAGATACCGTTCCATAAACCCAATAAGTAATAGACAAGACCTACTCCTTGCTCAGGGAACTGGACTCAACACCCCCTATTCACCGCCCAAGAATATATCTGACTAGTAAGAATCTTAAAACCTATGTATTGATATCTCTCTGTAAGTGAGTCAAGTGGGTGTAAAGCTGCATAAACACAGCAGTGAAAAGCAGCTAAACCCCATTATAAAACTCAATTAATTTTAAAAACCCGTGAAACAAAGACAGTGAAAGAGAGAGAAATTCTTACAAAATTCGTTCAGGGGCTGTGATGCCACCTGGATTGACCATATCTAGACCTGCAGCTGATTGAGACATAAGGGTGGACACTCTTGGGGCTGAGAGGTTTGGTGAGGTTGGGTGAGCAAACGCAGACGCTTTAAAGTAATACTGCGTGGTACCCATCCCATGGGTCCCAAATCTCCAGGTTCAAGGGCATCTTCCTACATCGAAAACATGCATGAGAAACCCAGAAGATGGTCCACCGAGTGATCAGGAAAGGTTTCTAAAACACACCTCATTTCTCATCTCCTTGTGATCGGGTTCGCCATTCCAGCCGCTTTACTAGCAATCTCCCTCCTTGGAGAATCAGCACCTTTAACCTCCTGTTCCATACAGGTTGCAATTTGTCCTGAGGATGAACGGGAAGAGGGGGAACCAATGAGAGACTAGCTCTAGGTGTTGGGACAGGCACAGGTCACTCTTTTTCCCTTCAGGAAGAAGAATTAACCACAAGCTCAGTCTGCCGCCCGGAAGCAGAATAGGGCCTAAAGCAATCCTGCGCTTTTGCGGCCAGCTCCCAAGAGAGCGAGTTGAAAAATGGAGCTCAGGGGCACTGCAATTCACAAACCTGCAGACTTATAAATGATAACTCTCGTCTACAAATATATTGAGGGAAGGCAACGAAGAGGATTTGAAAGCAAGGCAGAATTGCAGGAAACAGATTTCAGGAGGCAGATTCGAATCGCCTTTAAAGCACAGGAAAAGCGGCAAATCCTTGACAATGATGCCCTTGGCCAAAAAGGGCGTATGCGTTTTTTCCTGAATATATTCAGGAAAAAACGCATACGCCCTTTTTGGCCAACCAAGCAACCTGGAAAGGCAAATCAGCGCTACAAAGAAGTCTCGCTTCCCTTCGGTCAAAAGGGCCATGCTGAATAAAGTGTCAAAACCAGAAATGCAGGACAGGCCACGGAGAAACGGGAGCCTTGCTACGCTGATGGGCGGGATTTAAATTGCCAACAGCCACTCTGGAGAAGTGTACGGTGTGTCCTGAAACATTTACAAAACTCAGCTTAGAGAGCATAGGGCACTTCCACTCATGGGCCTATAAATTGGGAAAAGTAAAAATCAGCAAGACACAAGCACCCCACAGTTTAGGGCTGCTCTGTTGACAAGAATCTCCACATCGTTACACCTTAAATATCCCAGGAAAGAGAAAAATGGATAAAGAAGTTGTGGTCCTTATGTACAATGGAACATCACTCAGCCATGAAATCAACGTCATAAGGCTAGTAGCAGCATGATGAGTGGATTTAGGTACGACGATTCTAAGTCAAATAAGTCACACAGAAAAAGACACTTATCATAAGATATCACTTATAGAGGGAATGTAAAAACCGCTACCCTTGAACTGAATTACAAAACAGAACAGAGTCACACGGTTAGAAAACTCACTATGGCTGCCTAACGGGAATGGTGAGGTGGGGTGATGCATAAAACAAGGGTTTCAAATTAGCTCAGATACCGTTCCATAAACCCAATAAGTAATAGACAAGACCTACTCCTTGCTCAGGGAACTGGACTCAACACCCCCTATTCACCGCCCAAGAATATATCTGACTAGTAAGAATCTTAAAACCTATGTATTGATATCTCTCTGTAAGTGAGTCAAGTGGGTGTAAAGCTGCATAAACACAGCAGTGAAAAGCAGCTAAACCCCATTATAAAACTCAATTAATTTTAAAAACCCGTGAAACAAAGACAGTGAAAGAGAGAGAAATTCTTACAAAATTCGTTCAGGGGCTGTGATGCCACCTGGATTGACCATATCTAGACCTGCAGCTGATTGAGACATAAGGGTGGACACTCTTGGGGCTGAGAGGTTTGGTGAGGTTGGGTGAGCAAACGCAGACGCTTTAAAGTAATACTGCGTGGTACCCATCCCATGGGTCCCAAATCTCCAGGTTCAAGGGCATCTTCCTACATCGAAAACATGCATGAGAAACCCAGAAGATGGTCCACCGAGTGATCAGGAAAGGTTTCTAAAACACACCTCATTTCTCATCTCCTTGTGATCGGGTTCGCCATTCCAGCCGCTTTACTAGCAATCTCCCTCCTTGGAGAATCAGCACCTTTAACCTCCTGTTCCATACAGGTTGCAATTTGTCCTGAGGATGAACGGGAAGAGGGGGAACCAATGAGAGACTAGCTCTAGGTGTTGGGACAGGCACAGGTCACTCTTTTTCCCTTCAGGAAGAAGAATTAACCACAAGCTCAGTCTGCCGCCCGGAAGCAGAATAGGGCCTAAAGCAATCCTGCGCTTTTGCGGCCAGCTCCCAAGAGAGCGAGTTGAAAAATGGAGCTCAGGGGCACTGCAATTCACAAACCTGCAGACTTATAAATGATAACTCTCGTCTACAAATATATTGAGGGAAGGCAACGAAGAGGATTTGAAAGCAAGGCAGAATTGCAGGAAACAGATTTCAGGAGGCAGATTCGAATCGCCTTTAAAGCACAGGAAAAGCGGCAAATCCTTGACAATGATGCCCTTGGCCAAAAAGGGCGTATGCGTTTTTTCCTGAATATATTCAGGAAAAAACGCATACGCCCTTTTTGGCCAACCAAGCAACCTGGAAAGGCAAATCAGCGCTACAAAGAAGTCTCGCTTCCCTTCGGTCAAAAGGGCCATGCTGAATAAAGTGTCAAAACCAGAAATGCAGGACAGGCCACGGAGAAACGGGAGCCTTGCTACGCTGATGGGCGGGATTTAAATTGCCAACAGCCACTCTGGAGAAGTGTACGGTGTGTCCTGAAACATTTACAAAACTCAGCTTAGAGAGCATAGGGCACTTCCACTCATGGGCCTATAAATTGGGAAAAGTAAAAATCAGCAAGACACAAGCACCCCACAGTTTAGGGCTGCTCTGTTGACAAGAATCTCCACATCGTTACACCTTAAATATCCCAGGAAAGAGAAAAATGGATAAAGAAGTTGTGGTCATTATGTACAATGGAACATCACTCAGCCATGAAATCAACGTCATAAGGCTAGTAGCAGCATGATGAGTGGATTTAGGTACGAGGATACTAAGTGAAATAAGTCACACAGAAAAAGACACTTATCATAAGATATCACTTATAGACGGAATGTAAAAACCGCTACCCTTGAACTGAATTACAAAACAGAACAGAGTCACACGGTTAGAAAACACACTATGGCTGCCTAACGGGAAAGGTGAGGTGGGGTGATGCATAAAACAAGGGTTTCAAATTAGCTCAGATACCGTTCCATAAACCCAATAAGTAATAGACAAGACCTACTCCTTGCTCAGGGAACTGGACTCAACACCCCCTATTCACCGCCCAGGAATATATCTGACTAGTAAGAATCTTAAAACCTATGTATTGATATCTCTCTGTAAGTGAGTCAAGTGGGTGTAAAGCTGCATAAACACAGCAGTGAAAAGCAGCTAAACCCCATTATAAAACTCAATTAATTTTAAAAACCCGTGAAACAAAGACAGTGAAAGAGAGAGAAATTCTTACAAAATTCGTTCAGGGGCTGTGATGCCACCTGGATTGACCATATCTAGACCTGCAGCTGATTGAGATATAAGGGTGGACACTCTTGGGGCTGAGAGGTTTGGTGAGGTTGGGTGAGCAAACGCAGACGCTTTAAAGTAATACTGCGTGGTACCCATCCCATGGGTCCCAAATCTCCAGGTTCAAGGGCATCTTCCTACATCGAAAACATGCATGAGAAACCCAGAAGATGGTCCACCGAGTGATCAGGAAAGGTTTCTAAAACACACCTCATTTCTCATCTCCTTGTGCTCGGGTTCGCCATTCCAGCCGCTTTACTAGCAATCTCCCTCCTTGGAGAATCAGCACCTTTAACCTCCTGTTCCATACAGGTTGCAATTTGTCCTGAGGATGAACGGGAAGAGGGGGAACCAATGAGAGACTAGCTCTAGGTGTTGGGACAGGCACAGGTCACTCTTTTTTCCCTTCAGGAAGAAGAATTAACCACAAGCTCAGTCTGCCGCCCGGAAGCAGAATAGGGCCTAAAGCAATCCTGCGCTTTTGCGGCCAGCTCCCAAGAGAGCGAGTTGAAAAATGGAGCTCAGGGGCACTGCAATTCACAAACCTGCAGACTTATAAATGATAACTCTCGTCTACAAATATATTGAGGGAAGGCAACGAAGAGGATTTGAAAGCAAGGCAGAATTGCAGGAAACAGATTTCAGGAGGCAGATTCGAATCGCCTTTAAAGCACAGGAAAAGCGGCAAAACCTCGACAATGATGCCCTTGGCCAAAAAGGGCGTATGCGTTTTTTCCTGAATATATTCAGGAAAAAACGCATACGCCCTTTTTGGCCAACCAAGCAACCTGGAAAGGCAAATCAGCGCTACAAAGAAGTCTCGCTTCCCTTCGGTCAAAAGGGCCATGCTGAATAAAGTGTCAAAACCAGAAATGCAGGACAGGCCACGGAGAAACGGGAGCCTTGCTACGCTGATGGGCGGGATTTAAATTGCCAACAGCCACTCTGGAGAAGTGTACGGTGTGTCCTGAAACATTTACAAAACTCAGCTTAGAGAGCATAGGGCACTTCCACTCATGGGCGTATAAATTGGGAAAAGTAAAAATCAGCAAGACACAAGCACCCCACAGTTTAGGGCTGCTCTGTTGACAAGAATCTCCACATCGTTACACCTTAAATATCCCAGGAAAGAGAAAAATGGATAAAGAAGTTGTGGTCCTTATGTACAATGGAACATCACTCAGCCATGAAATCAACGTCATAAGGCTAGTAGCAGCATGATGAGTGGATTTAGGTACGACGATTCTAAGTGAAATAAGTCACACAGAAAAAGACACTTATCATAAGATATCACTTATAGAGGGAATGTAAAAACCGCTACCCTTGAACTGAATTACAACACAGAACAGAGTCACACGGTTAGAAAACACACTATGGCTGCCTAACGGGAAAGGTGAGGTGGGGTGATGCATAAAACAAGGGTTTCAAATTAGCTCAGATACCGTTCCATAAACCCAATAAGTAATAGACAAGACCTACTCCTTGCTCAGGGAACTGGACTCAAAACCCCCTATTCACCGCCCAAGAATATATCTGACTAGTAAGAATCTTAAAACCTATGTATTGATATCTCTCTGTAAGTGAGTCAAGTGGGTGTAAAGCTGCATAAACACAGCAGTGAAAAGCAGCTAAACCCCATTATAAAACTCAATTAATTTTAAAAACCCGTGAAACAAAGACAGTGAAAGAGAGAGAAATTCTTACAAAATTCGTTCAGGGGCTGTGATGCCACCTGGATTGACCATATCTAGACCTGCAGCTGATTGAGACATAAGGGTGGACACTCTTGGGGCTGAGAGGTTTGGTGAGGTTGGGTGAGCAAACGCAGACGCTTTAAAGTAATACTGCGTGGTACCCATCCCATGGGTCCCAAATCTCCAGGTTCAAGGGCATCTTCCTACATCGAAAACATGCATGAGAAACCCAGAAGATGGTCCACCGAGTGATCAGGAAAGGTTTCTAAAACACACCTCATTTCTCATCTCCTTGTGCTCGGGTTCGCCATTCCAGCCGCTTTACTAGCAATCTCCCTCCTTGGAGAATCAGCACCTTTAACCTCCTGTTCCATACAGGTTGCAATTTGTCCTGAGGATGAACGGGAAGAGGGGGAACCAATGAGAGACTAGCTCTAGGTGTTGGGACAGGCACAGGTCACTCTTTTTTCCCATCAGGAAGAAGAATTAACCACAAGCTCAGTCTGCCGCCCGGAAGCAGAATAGGGCTTAAAGCAATCCTGCGCTTTTGCGGCCAGCTCCCAAGAGAGCGAGTTGAAAAATGGAGCTCAGGGGCACTGCAATTCACAAACCTGCAGACTTATAAATGATAACTCTCGTCTACAAATATATTGTGGGAAGGCAACGAAGAGGATTTGAAAGCAAGGCAGAATTGCAGGAAACAGATTTCAGGAGGCAGATTCGAATCGCCTTTAAAGCACAGGAAAAGCGGCAAAACCTCGACAATGATGCCCTTGGCCAAAAAGGGCGTATGCGTTTTTTCCTGAATATATTCAGGAAAAAACGTACACGCCTTTTTTGGCCGTCCAAGCATCCTGGAAAGGCAAATCAGCGGTACAAAGAAGTTTCGCTTCCCATCGTTCAATAGGGACATGCTGAATAAAGTGTCAAAACCAAAAACGCAGGACAGGCCATGGAGAAACGGAAGCCTTGCTACGCTGATGGGCGGGATGTAAATTGCCAACAGCCACTCTGGAGAATTGTACGGTGTGTCCTGAAACATCTACAAAACTCAGCCTAGAGAGCATAGGGCACTACCACTCATGGGCGTATAAATTGGGAAAACCAAAAATCAGCAAGACACAAGCACCCCAAAGTTTAGGGCTGCTCTGTTGACAAGAACCTCCACTTCGTTGCACCTTAAATATCCCAGGAAAGAGAAAAATGGATAAAGAAGTTGTGGTCCTTATGTACAATGGAATATCACTCAGCCATGAAATCAACGTCATAAGGCTAGTAGCAGCATGATGAGTGGATTTAGGTACGACGATTCTAAGTGAAATAAGTCACACAGAAAAAGACACTTATCATAAGATATCACTTATAGAGGGAATGTAAAAACCGCTACGCTTGAACTGAATTACAAAACAGAACAGAGTCACACGGTTAGAAAACACACTATGGCTGCTTAACGGGAAAGGTGAGGTGGGGTGATGCATAAAACAAGGGTTTCAAATTAGCTCAGATACCGTTCCATAAACCCAATACGTAATAGACAAGACCTACTCCTTGCTCAGTGAACTGGACTCAACACCCCCTATTCACCGCCCAAGAATGTATCTGACTAGAAAGAATCTTAAATCCCATGTATTGATATCTCTCTGTAAGTCAGTCAAGTGGGTGTAAAGCGGCATAAACACAGCAGTGAAAAGCAGCTAAACCCCATTATAAAAAATAATTACTTTTAAAAACCCGTGAAGCAAAGACAATGAAAGAGAGAGAAATTCTTATAAAATTCGTTCAGGGGCTGTGATGCCACCTGGATTCACCATATCTAGACCCACACCTGATTGAGACATAAGGGTGGACACTCTTGGGGCTGAGAGGTTTGGTGAGATTGGGTGACCAAACGCAGACACTTTAAAGTAATACTGCGTGGTACCCATCCCATTGGTCCCAAATCTCCAGGTTCAAGGGCATCTTCCTACATCGAAACCATGCATGAGAAACCCAGAAGAAGTTACACCGTGTGAACGGGAAAGGTTTCTAAAACGCACCTCATTTCTCATCTCCTTGTGCTCGGGTACGCCATTCCAGCCGCTTTACTAGCAATCTCCCACCTTGGAGAATCAGCACCTTTAACCTCCTGTTCCATACAGGTTTCAATTTGTCCTGACTATGTACGGGAAGAGGGAGAACCAATGAGAGACTAGCTCTAGGTGTTGGGACAGGCACAGGTCACTCTATTTTCCCATCAGGAAGAAGAATTAACCGCAAGCTCAGTCTGCTGACTGGAACCAGAATAGGGCCTGAAGGAATCCAGCGCTTTTGCGGCTAGCTCCCAAAAAAACGAGTTGAAAATTGGAGCTCAGGGTCACTGCAACTCACAAACCTGCAGAGTTATAAATGTTAACTCTCGTCCACAAATAGATTGAGGGAAAGCAACGAAGAGGATTTGAACGCAAGGCAGAATTGCAGGAAACAAATTTCAGGAGGCAGATTCGAATCGCCTTTAAAGCACAGGAAAAGTGGGAAAACCTCGACAATGATGCCCTTGGCCAAAAAGGGCGTATGCGTTTTTTCCTGAATATATTCAGGAAAAAACGCATACGCCCTTTTTGGCCAACCAAGCAACCTGGAAAGACAAATCAGGGCTACAAAGAAGTCTCGCTTCCCATCGGTCAAAAGGGCCATGCTGAATAAAGTGTCAAAACCAGAAATGCAGGAAAGGCCACGGAGAAACGGGAGCCTTGCTACGCTGATGGGCGGGATGTAAATTGCCAACAGCCACTCTGGAGAAGTGTACGGTGTGTCCTGAAACATTTACAAAACTCAGCTTAGAGAGCATAGGGCACTTCCACTCATGGGCGTATAAATTGGGAAAACTAAAAATCAGCAAGACACAAGCACCCCAAAGTTTAGGGCTGCTCTGTTGACAAGAACCTCCACTTTGTTACACCTTAAATATCCCACGAAAGAGAAAAATGGATAAAGAAGTTGTGGTCCTTATGTACAATGGAATATCACTCAGCCATGAAATCAACGTCATAAGGCTAGTAGCATCATGCTGAGTGGATTTAGGTACGACGATTCTAAGTGAAATAAGTCACACAGAAAAAGACACTTATCATAAGATATCACTTATAGAGGGAATGTAAAAACCAATACCCTTGAACTGAATTACAAAACAGAACAGAGTCACAGGTTTAGAAAACACACTATGGCTGCCTAACGGGAAAGGTGAGGTGGGGTGATGCATAAAACAAGGGTTTCAAATTAGCTCAGATACCGTTCCATAAACCCAATATGTAATAGAGAAGACCTACTCCTTGCTCAGTGAACTGGACTCAACACCCCCTATTCACCGCCCAAGAATATATCTG
Source organism: Eschrichtius robustus (assembly GCF_028021215.1). NCBI lineage: Eukaryota > Metazoa > Chordata > Mammalia > Artiodactyla > Eschrichtiidae > Eschrichtius > Eschrichtius robustus. Next base: position 31,133,316 of record NC_090830.1, read on the forward strand.
ACTAGTAAGAATCTTAAAACCTATGTATTGATATCTCTCTGTAAGTGAGTCAAGTGGGTGTAAAGCTGCATAAACACAGTAGTGAAAAGCAGCTAAACCCCATTATAAAACTCAATTAATTTTAAAAACCCGTGAAACAAAGACAGTGAGAGAGAGAGAAATTCTTACAAAATTCGTTCAGGGGCTGTGATGCCACCTGGATTGACCATATCCAGACCTGCATCTGATTGAGACATAAGGGTGGACACTCTTGGGGCTGAGAGGTTTGGTGAGGTTGGGTGAGTAAACGCAGACGCTTTAAAGTAATACTGCGTGGTACCCATCCCATGGGTCCCAAATCTCCAGGTTCAAGGGCATCTTCCTACATCGAAAACATGCATGAGAAATCCAGAAGACGGTACACCGAGTGATCGGGAAAGGTTTCTAAAACGCACCTCATTTCTCATCTCCTTGTGCTCGGGTTCGCCATTCCAGCCGCTTTACTAGCAAGCTCCCTCCTTAGAGAATCAGCACCTTTAACCTCCTGTTCCGTACAGGTTGCTATGTGTTCTGAGGATGAACGGGAAGAGGGGGAACCAATGAGAGACTAGCTCTAGGTGTTGGGACAGGCACAGGTCACTCTTTTTTCCCATCAGGAAGAAGAATTAACCACAAGCTCAGTCTGCCGCCCGGAAGCAGAATAGGGCCTAAAGCAATCCTGCGCTTTTGCGGCCAGCTCCCAAGAGAGCGAGTTGAAAAATGGAGCTCAGGGGCACTGCAATTCACAAACCTGCAGACTTATAAATGATTACTCTCGTCTACAAATTTATTGAGGGAAGGCAACAAAGAGGATTTGAAAGCAAGGCAGAATGGCAGGAAACAGATTTCAGGAGGCAGATTCGAATCGCCTTTAAAGCTCAGGAAAAGCGGCAAAACCTCGACAATGATGCCCTTGGCCAAAAAGGGCGTATGCGTTTTTTCCTGAATATATTCAGGAAAAAACGCATACGCCCTTTTTGGCCAACCAAGCAACCTGGAAAGGCAAATTAGCGCTACAAAGAAGTCTCGCTTCCCATCGGTCAAAAGGGCCATGCTGAATAAAGTGTCAAAACCAAAAACGCAGGACAGGCCATGGAGAAACGGAAGCCTTGCTACGCTGATGGGCGGGATGTAAATTGCCAACAGCCACTCTGGAGAATTGTACGGTGTGTCCTGAAACATCTACAAAACTCAGCCTAGAGAGCATAGGGCACTACCACTCATGGGCGTATAAATTGGGAAAACCAAAAATCAGCAAGACACAAGCACCCCAAAGTTTAGGGCTGCTCTGTTGACAAGAACCTCCACTTCGTTGCACCTTAAATATCCCAGGAAAGAGAAAAATGGATAAAGAAGTTGTGGTCCTTATGTACAATGGAATATCACTCAGCCATGAAATCAACGTCATAAGGCTAGTAGCAGCATGATGAGTGGATTTAGGTACGACGATTCTAAGTGAAATAAGTCACACAGAAAAAGACACTTATCATAAGATATCACTTATAGAGGGAATGTAAAAACCGCTACCCTTGAACTGAATTACAAAACAGAACAGAGTCACACGGTTAGAAAACACACTATGGCTGCCTAACGGGAAAGGTGAGGTGGGGTGATGCATAAAACAAGGGTTTCAAATTAGCTCAGATACCGTTCCATAAACCCAATAAGTAATAGACAAGACCTACTCCTTGCTCAGGGAACTGGACTCAAAACCCCCTATTCACCGCCCAAGAATATATCTGACTAGTAAGAATCTTAAAACCTATGTATTGATATCTCTCTGTAAGTGAGTCAAGTGGGTGTAAAGCTGCATAAACACAGCAGTGAAAAGCAGCTAAACCCCATTATAAAACTCAATTAATTTTAAAAACCCGTGAAACAAAGACAGTGAAAGAGAGAGAAATTCTTACAAAATTCGTTCAGGGGCTGTGATGCCACCTGGATTGACCATATCTAGACCTGCAGCTGATTGAGACATAAGGGTGGACACTCTTGGGGCTGAGAGATTTGGTGAGGTTGGGTGAGCAAACGCAGACGCTTTAAAGTAATACTGCGTGGTACCCATCCCATGGGTCCCAAATCTCCAGGTTCAAGGGCATCTTCCTACATCGAAAACATGCATGAGAAACCCAGAAGATGGTCCACCGAGTGATCAGGAAAGGTTTCTAAAACACACCTCATTTCTCATCTCCTTGTGATCGGGTTCGCCATTCCAGCCGCTTTACTAGCAATCTCCCTCCTTGGAGAATCAGCACCTTTAACCTCCTGTTCCATACAGGTTGAAATTTGTCCTGAGGATGAATGGGAAGAGGGGGAACCAATGAGAGACTAGCTCTAGGTGTTGGGACAGGCACAGGTCACTCTTTTTCCCTTCAGGAAGAAGAATTAACCACAAGCTCAGTCTGCCGCCCGGAAGCAGAATAGGGCCTAAAGCAATCCTGCGCTTTTGCGGCCAGCTCCCAAGAGAGCGAGTTGAAAAATGGAGCTCAGGGGCACTGCAATTCACAAACCTGCAGACTTATAAATGATAACTCTCGTCTACAAATATATTGAGGGAAGGCAACGAAGAGGATTTGAAAGCAAGGCAGAATTGCAGGAAACAGATTTCAGGAGGCAGATTCGAATCGCCTTTAAAGCACAGGAAAAGCGGCAAATCCTCGACAATGATGCCCTTGGCCAAAAAGGGCGTATGCGTTTTTTCCTGAATATATTCAGGAAAAAACGCATACGCCCTTTTTGGCCAACCAAGCAACCTGGAAAGGCAAATCAGCGCTACAAAGAAGTCTCGCTTCCCTTCGGTCAAAAGGGCCATGCTGAATAAAGTGTCAAAACCAGAAATGCAGGACAGGCCACGGAGAAACGGGAGCCTTGCTACGCTGATGGGCGGGATTTAAATTGCCAACAGCCACTCTGGAGAAGTGTACGGTGTGTCCTGAAACATTTACAAAACTCAGCTTAGAGAGCATAGGGCACTTCCACTCATGGGCGTATAAATTGGGAAAAGTAAAAATCAGCAAGACACAAGCACCCCACAGTTTAGGGCTGCTCTGTTGACAAGAATCTCCACATCGTTACACCTTAAATATCCCAGGAAAGAGAAAAATGGATAAAGAAGTTGTGGTCCTTATGTACAATGGAACATCACTCAGCCATGAAATCAACGTCATAAGGCTAGTAGCAGCATGATGAGTGGATTTAGGTACGACGATACTAAGTGAAATAAGTCACACAGAAAAAGACACTTATCATAAGATATCACTTATAGACGGAATGTAAAAACCGCTACCCTTGAACTGAATTACAAAACAGAACAGAGTCACACGGTTAGAAAACACACTATGGCTGCCTAACGGGAAAGGTGAGGTGGGGTGATGCATAAAACAAGGGTTTCAAATTAGCTCAGATACCGTTCCATAAACCCAATAAGTAATAGACAAGACCTACTCCTTGCTCAGGGAACTGGACTCAACACCCCCTATTCACCGCCCAAGAATATATCTGACTAGTAAGAATCTTAAAACCTATGTATTGATATCTCTCTGTAAGTGAGTCAAGTGGGTGTAAAGCTGCATAAACACAGCAGTGAAAAGCAGCTAAACCCCATTATAAAACTCAATTAATTTTAAAAACCCGTGAAACAAAGACAGTGAAAGAGAGAGAAATTCTTACAAAATTCGTTCAGGGGCTGTGATGCCACCTGGATTGACCATATCTAGACCTGCAGCTGATTGAGACATAAGGGTGGACACTCTTGGGGCTGAGAGGTTTGGTGAGGTTGGGTGAGCAAACGCAGACGCTTTAAAGTAATACTGCGTGGTACCCATCCCATGGGTCCCAAATCTCCAGGTTCAAGGGCATCTTCCTACATCGAAAACATGCATGAGAAACCCAGAAGATGGTCCACCGAGTGATCAGGAAAGGTTTCTAAAACACACCTCATTTCTCATCTCCTTGTGCTCGGGTTCGCCATTCCAGCCGCTTTACTAGCAATCTCCCTCCTTGGAGAATCAGCACCTTTAACCTCCTGTTCCATACAGGTTGCAATTTGTCCTGAGGATGAACGGGAAGAGGGGGAACCAATGAGAGACTAGCTCTAGGTGTTGGGACAGGCACAGGTCACTCTTTTTTCCCTTCAGGAAGAAGAATTAACCACAAGCTCAGTCTGCCGCCCGGAAGCAGAATAGGGCCTAAAGCAATCCTGCGCTTTTGCGGCCAGCTCCCAAGAGAGCGAGTTGAAAAATGGAGCTCAGGGGCACTGCAATTCACAAACCTGCAGACTTATAAATGATAACTCTCGTCTACAAATATATTGAGGGAAGGCAACGAAGAGGATTTGAAAGCAAGGCAGAATTGCAGGAAACAGATTTCAGGAGGCAGATTCGAATCGCCTTTAAAGCACAGGAAAAGCGGCAAAACCTCGACAATGATGCCCTTGGCCAAAAAGGGCGTATGCGTTTTTTCCTGAATATATTCAGGAAAAAACGCATACGCCCTTTTTGGCCAACCAAGCAACCTGGAAAGGCAAATCAGCGCTACAAAGAAGTCTCGCTTCCCTTCGGTCAAAAGGGCCATGCTGAATAAAGTGTCAAAACCAGAAATGCAGGACAGGCCACGGAGAAACGGGAGCCTTGCTACGCTGATGGGCGGGATTTAAATTGCCAACAGCCACTCTGGAGAAGTGTACGGTGTGTCCTGAAACATTTACAAAACTCAGCTTAGAGAGCATAGGGCACTTCCACTCATGGGCGTATAAATTGGGAAAAGTAAAAATCAGCAAGACACAAGCACCCCACAGTTTAGGGCTGCTCTGTTGACAAGAATCTCCACATCGTTACACCTTAAATATCCCAGGAAAGAGAAAAATGGATAAAGAAGTTGTGGTCCTTATGTACAATGGAACATCACTCAGCCATGAAATCAACGTCATAAGGCTAGTAGCAGCATGATGAGTGGATTTAGGTACGACGATTCTAAGTGAAATAAGTCACACAGAAAAAGACACTTATCATAAGATATCACTTATAGAGGGAATGTAAAAACCGCTACCCTTGAACTGAATTACAAAACAGAACAGAGTCACACGGTTAGAAAACACACTATGGCTGCCTAACGGGAAAGGTGAGGTGGGGTGATGCATAAAACAAGGGTTTCAAATTAGCTCAGATACCGTTCCATAAACCCAATAAGTAATAGACAAGACCTACTCCTTGCTCAGGGAACTGGACTCAAAACCCCCTATTCACCGCCCAAGAATATATCTGACTAGTAAGAATCTTAAAACCTATGTATTGATATCTCTCTGTAAGTGAGTCAAGTGGGTGTAAAGCTGCATAAACACAGCAGTAAAAAGCAGCTAAACCCCATTATAAAACTCAATTAATTTTAAAAACCCGTGAAGCAAAGACAGTGAAAGAGAGAGAAATTCTTACAAAATTCGTTCAGGGGCTGTGATGCCACCTGGATTGACCATATCTAGACCTGCAGCTGATTGAGACATAAGGGTGGACACTCTTGGGGCTGAGAGGTTTGGTGAGGTTGGGTGAGCAAACGCAGACGCTTTAAAGTAATACTGCGTGGTACCCATCCCATGGGTCCCAAATCTCCAGGTTCAAGGGCATCTTCCTACATCGAAAACATGCATGAGAAACCCAGAAGATGGTCCACCGAGTGATCAGGAAAGGTTTCTAAAACACACCTCATTTCTCATCTCCTTGTGCTCGGGTTCGCCATTCCAGCCGCTTTACTAGCAATCTCCCTCCTTGGAGAATCAGCACCTTTAACCTCCTGTTCCATACAGGTTGCAATTTGTCCTGAGGATGAACGGGAAGAGGGGGAACCAATGAGAGACTAGCTCTAGGTGTTGGGACAGGCACAGGTCACTCTTTTTTCCCATCAGGAAGAAGAATTAACCACAAGCTCAGTCTGCCGCCCGGAAGCAGAATAGGGCTTAAAGCAATCCTGCGCTTTTGCGGCCAGCTCCCAAGAGAGCGAGTTGAAAAATGGAGCTCAGGGGCACTGCAATTCACAAACCTGCAGACTTATAAATGATAACTCTCGTCTACAAATATATTGTGGGAAGGCAACGAAGAGGATTTGAAAGCAAGGCAGAATTGCAGGAAACAGATTTCAGGAGGCAGATTCGAATCGCCTTTAAAGCACAGGAAAAGCGGCAAAACCTCGACAATGATGCCCTTGGCCAAAAAGGGCGTATGCGTTTTTTCCTGAATATATTCAGGAAAAAACGTACACGCTTTTTTGGCCGTCCAAGCATCCTGGAAAGGCAAATCAGCGGTACAAAGAAGTTTCGCTTCCCATCGTTCAATAGGGACATGCTGAATAAAGTGTCAAAACCAAAAACGCAGGACAGGCCATGGAGAAACGGAAGCCTTGCTACGCTGATGGGCGGGATGTAAATTGCCAACAGCCACTCTGGAGAATTGTACGGTGTGTCCGGAAACATCTACAAAACTCAGCCTAGAGAGCATAGGGCACTACCACTCATGGGCGTATAAATTGGGAAAACCAAAAATCAGCAAGACACAAGCACCCCAAAGTTTAGGGCTGCTCTGTTGACAAGAACCTCCACTTCGTTGCACCTTAAATATCCCAGGAAAGAGAAAAATGGATAAAGAAGTTGTGGTCCTTATGTACAATGGAATATCACTCAGCCATGAAATCAACGTCATAAGGCTAGTAGCAGCATGATGAGTGGATTTAGGTACGACGATTCTAAGTGAAATAAGTCACACAGAAAAAGACACTTATCATAAGATATCACTTATAGAGGGAATGTAAAAACCGCTACGCTTGAACTGAATTACAAAACAGAACAGAGTCACACGGTTAGAAAACACACTATGGCTGCTTAACGGGAAAGGTGAGGTGGGGTGATGCATAAAACAAGGGTTTCAAATTAGCTCAGATACCGTTCCATAAACCCAATACGTAATAGACAAGACCTACTCCTTGCTCAGTGAACTGGACTCAACACCCCCTATTCACCGCCCAAGAATGTATCTGACTAGTAAGAATCTTAAATCCCATGTATTGATATCTCTCTGTAAGTCAGTCAAGTGGGTGTAAAGCGGCATAAACACAGCAGTGAAAAGCAGCTAAACCCCATTATAAAAAATAATTACTTTTAAAAACCCGTGAAGCAAAGACAATGAAAGAGAGAGAAATTCTTATAAAATTCGTTCAGGGGCTGTGATGCCACCTGGATTCACCATATCTAGACCCACACCTGATTGAGACATAAGGGTGGACACTCTTGGGGCTGAGAGGTTTGGTGAGATTGGGTGACCAAACGCAGACACTTTAAAGTAATACTGCGTGGTACCCATCCCATGGGTCCCAAATCTCCAGGTTCAAGGGCATCTTCCTACATCGAAACCATGCATGAGAAACCCAGAAGAAGTTACACCGTGTGAACGGGAAAGGTTTCTAAAACGCACCTCATTTCTCATCTCCTTGTGCTCGGGTACGCCATTCCAGCCGCTTTACTAGCAATCTCCCACCTTGGAGAATCAGCACCTTTAACCTCCTGTTCCATACAGGTTTCAATTTGTCCTGACTATGTACGGGAAGAGGGAGAACCAATGAGAGACTAGCTCTAGGTGTTGGGACAGGCACAGGTCACTATATTTTCCCATGAGGAAGAAGAATTAACCGCAAGCTCAGTCTGCTGACTGGAACCAGAATAGGGCCTGAAGGAATCCAGCGCTTTTGCGGCTAGCTCCCAAAAAACCGAGTTGAAAATTGGAGCTCAGGGTCACTGCAACTCACAAACCTGCAGAGTTATAAATGTTAACTCTCGTCCACAAATAGATTGAGGGAAAGCAACGAAGAGGATTTGAACGCAAGGCAGAATTGCAGGAAACAAATTTCAGGAGGCAGATTCGAATCGCCTTTAAAGCACAGGAAAAGTGGGAAAACCTCGACAATGATGCCCTTGGCCACAAAGGGCGTATGCGTTTTTTCCTGAATATATTCAGGAAAAAACGCATACGCCCTTTTTGGCCAACCAAGCAACCTGGAAAGACAAATCAGGGCTACAAAGAAGTCTCGCTTCCCATCGGTCAAAAGGGCCATGCTGAATAAAGTGTCAAAACCAGAAATGCAGGAAAGGCCACGGAGAAACGGGAGCCTTGCTACGCTGATGGGCGGGATGTAAATTGCCAACAGCCACTCTGGAGAAGTGTACGGTGTGTCCTGAAACATTTACAAAACTCGGCTTAGAGAGCATAGGGCACTTCCACTCATGGGCGTATAAATTGGGAAAACTAAAAATCAGCAAGACACAAGCACCCCAAAGTTTAGGGCTGCTCTGTTGACAAGAACCTCCACTTTGTTACACCTTAAATATCCCACGAAAGAGAAAAATGGATAAAGAAGTTGTGGTCCTTATGTACAATGGAATATCACTCAGCCATGAAATCAACGTCATAAGGCTAGTAGCATCATGCTGAGTGGATTTAGGTACGACGATTCTAAGTGAAATAAGTCACACAGAAAAAGACACTTATCATAAGATATCACTTATAGAGGGAATGTAAAAACCAATACCCTTGAACTGAATTACAAAACATAACAGAGTCACACGTTTAGAAAACACACTATGGCTGCCTAACGGGAAAGGTGAGGTGGGGTGATGCATAAAACAAGGGTTTCAAATAAGCTCAGATACCGTTCCATAAACCCAATATGTAATAGAGAAGACCTACTCCTTGCTCAGTGAACTGGACTCAACACCCCCTATTCACCGCCCAAGAATATATCTGACTAGTAAGAATCTTAAAACCTATGTATTGATATCTCTCTGTAAGTGAGTCAAGTGGGTGTAAAGCTGCATAAACACAGTAGTGAAAAGCAGCTAAACCCCATTATAAAACTCAATTAATTTTAAAAACCCGTGAAACAAAGACAGTGAGAGAGAGAGAAATTCTTACAAAATTCGTTCAGGGGCTGTGATGCCACCTGGATTGACCATATCCAGACCTGCATCTGATTGAGACATAAGGGTGGACACTCTTGGGGCTGAGAGGTTTGGTGAGGTTGGGTGAGTAAACGCAGACGCTTTAAAGTAATACTGCGTGGTACCCATCCCATGGGTCCCAAATCTCCAGGTTCAAGGGCATCTTCCTACATCGAAAACATGCATGAGAAACCTAGAAGACGGTACACCGAGTGATCGGGAAAGGTTTCTAAAACGCACCTCATTTCTCATCTCCTTGTGCTCGGGTTCGCCATTCCAGCCGCTTTACTAGCAATCTCCCTCCTTAGAGAATCAGCACCTTTAACCTCCTGTTCCGCACAGGTTGCTATGTGTTCTGAGGATGAACGGGAAGAGGGGGAACCAATGAGAGACTAGCTCTAGGTGTTGGGACAGGCACAGGTCACTCTTTTTTCCCATCAGGAAGAAGAATTAACCACAAGCTCAGTCTGCCGCCCGGAAGCAGAATAGGGCCTAAAGCAATCCTGCGCTTTTGCGGCCAGCTCCCAAGAGAGCGAGTTGAAAAATGGAGCTCAGGGGCACTGCAATTCACAAACCTGCAGACTTATAAATGATAACTCTCGTCTACAAATTTATTGAGGGAAGGCAACAAAGAGGATTTGAAAGCAAGGCAGAATGGCAGGAAACAGATTTCAGGAGGCAGATTCGAATCGCCTTTAAAGCTCAGGAAAAGCGGCAAAACCTCGACAATGATGCCCTTGGCCAAAAAGGGCGTATGCGTTTTTTCCTGAATATATTCAGGAAAAAACGCATACGCCCTTTTTGGCCAACCAAGCAACCTGGAAAGGCAAATTAGCGCTACAAAGAAGTCTCGCTTCCCATCGGTCAAAAGGGCCATGCTGAATAAAGTGTCAAAACCAAAAACGCAGGACAGGCCATGGAGAAACGGAAGCCTTGCTACGCTGATGGGCGGGATGTAAATTGCCAACAGCCACTCTGGAGAATTGTACGGTGTGTCCTGAAACATCTACAAAACTCAGCCTAGAGAGCATAGGGCACTACCACTCATGGGCGTATAAATTGGGAAAACCAAAAATCAGCAAGACACAAGCACCCCAAAGTTTAGGGCTGCTCTGTTGACAAGAACCTCCACTTCGTTACACCTTAAATATCCCAGGAAAGAGAAAAATGGATAAAGAAGTTGTGGTCCTTATGTACAATGGAATATCACTCAGCCATGAAATCAACGTCATAAGGCTAGTAGCAGCATGATGAGTGGATTTAGGTACGACGATTCTAAGTGAAATAAGTCACACAGAAAAAGACACTTATCATAAGATATCACTTATAGAGGGAATGTAAAAACCGCTACCCTTGAACTGAATTACAAAACAGAACAGAGTCACACGGTTAGAAAACACACTATGGTTGCCTAACGGGAAAGGTGAGGTGGGGTGATGCATAAAACAAGGGTTTCAAATTAGCTCAGATACCATTCCATAAACCCAATACGTAATAGACAAGACCTACTCCTTGCTCAGGGAACTGGACTCAACACCCCCTATTCACCACCCAAGAATATATCTGACTAGTAAGAATCTTAAAACCTATGTATTGATATCTCTCTGTAAGTGAGTCAAGTGGGTGTAAAGCTGCATAAACACAGCAGTGAAAAGCAGCTAAACCCCATTATAAAACTCAATTAATTTTAAAAACCAGTGAAACAAAGACAGTGAAAGAGAGAGAAATTCTTACAAAATTCGTTCAGGGGCTGTGATGCCACCTGGATTGACCATATCTAGACCCGCAGCTGATTGAGACATAAGGGTGGACACTCTTGGGGCTGAGAGGTTTGGTGAGGTTGGGTGAGCAAACGCAGACGCTTTAAAGTAATACTGCGTGGTACCCATCCCATGGGTCCCAAATCTCCAGGTTCAAGGGCATCTTCCTACATCGAAACCATGCATGAGAAGCCCAGAAGAAGTTACACCGTGTGAACGGGAAAGGTTTCTAAAACGCACCTCATTTCTCATCTCCTTGTGCTCGGGTACGCCATTCCAGCCGCTTTACTAGCAATCTCCCACCTTGGAGAATCAGCACCTTTAACCTCCTGTTCCATACAGGTTTCAATTTGTCCTGACTATGTACGGGAAGAGGGAGAACCAATGAGAGACTAGCTCTAGGTGTTGGGACAGGCACAGGTCACTATATTTTCCCATCAGGAAGAAGAATTAACCGCAGGCTCAGTCTGCTGACCGGAACCAGAATAGGGCCTGAAGCAATCCTGCGCTTTTGCGGCTAGCTCCCAAAACAGCGAGTTGAAAAATGGAGCTCAGGGGCACTGCAATTCAGAAACCTGCAGAGTTATAAATGTTAACTCTCGTCCACAAATAGATTGAGGAAACGCAACGAAGAGGATTTGAAAGCAAGGCAGAATTGCAGGAAACAGATTTCAGGAGGCAGATTCGAATCGCCTTTAAAGCACAGGAAAAGCGGCAAAACCTCGACAATGATGCCCTTGGCCAAAAAGGGCGTATGCGTTTTTTCCTGAATATATTCAGGAAAAAACGCATACGCCCTTTTTGGCCAACCAAGCAACCTGGAAAGGCAAATCAGGGCTACAAAGAAGTCTCGCTTCCCATTGGTCAAAAGGGCCATGCTGAATAAAGTGTCAAAACCAGAAATGCAGGAAAGGCCACGGAGAAACGGGAGCCTTGCTACGCTGATGGGCGGGATGTAAATTGCCAACAGCCACTCTGGAGAAGTGTACGGTGTGTCCTGAAACATTTACAAAACTCAGCTTAGAGAGCATAGGGCACTTCCACTCATGGGCGTATAAAATGGGAAAACTAAAAATCAGCAAGACACAAGCACCCCAAAGTTTAGGGCTGCTCTGTTGACAAGAACCTCCACTTTGTTACACCTTAAATATCCCACGAAAGAGAAAAATGGATAAAGAAGTTCTGGTCCTTATGTACAATGGAATATCACTCAGCCATGAAATCAACGTCATAAGGCTAGTAGCAGCATGATGAGTGGATTTAGGTACGACGATTCTAAGTGAAATAAGTCACACAGAAAAAGACACTTATCATAAGATATCACTTATAGAGGGAATGTAAAAACCAATACCCTTGAACTGAATTACAAAACAGAACAGAGTCACACGTTTAGAAAACACACTATGGCTGCCTAACGGGAAAGGTGAGGTGGGGTGATGCATAAAACAAGGGTTTCAAATTAGCTCAGATACCGTTCCAAAAACCCAATATGTAATAGACAAGACCTACTCCTTGCTCAGTGAACTGGACTCAACACCCCTATTCACCGCCCAAGAATATATCTGACTAGAAAGAATTTTAAAACCTATGTATTCTTATCTCTCTGTAAGTGAGTCAAGTGAGTGTAAAGCTGCATAAACACAGCAGTGAAAAGCAGCTAAACCCCATTATAAAACTCAATTAATTTTAAAAACCCGTGAAACAAAGACAGTGAAAGAGAGAGAAATTCTTACAAAATTCGTTCAGGGGCTGTGATGCCACCTGGGTTGACCATATCTAGACCTGCAGCTGATTGAGACATAAGGGTGGACACTCTTGGGGCTGAGAGGTTTGGTGACGTTGGGTGAGCAAACGCAGACGCTTTAAAGTAATACTGCGTGGTACCATCCCATGGGTCCCAAATCTCCAGGTTCAAGGGCATCTTCCTACATCGAAAACATGCATGAGAAACCCAGAAGACGGTACACCGAGTGATCGGGAAAGGTTTCTAAAACGCACCTCATTTCTCATCTCCTTGTGCTCGGGTTCGCCATTCCAGCCGCTTTACTAGCAATCTCCCTCCTTAGAGAATCAGCAGCTTTAACCTCCTGTTCCGTACAGGTTGCAATGTGTTCTGAGGATGAACGGGAAGAGGGGGAACCAATGAGAGACTAGCTCTAGGTGTTGCGACAGGCACAGATCACTCTATTTTCCCATCAGGAAGAAGAATTAACCACAGGCTCAGTCTGCCGCCCGGATGCAGAATAGGGCCTAAAGCAATCCTGCGCTTTTTCGGCCAGCTCCCAAGAGAGCGAGTTGAAAAATGGAGCTCAGGGGCACTGCAATTCACAAACCTGCAGAATTATAAATGATAACTCTCGTCTAAAAATATATTGAGGGAAGTCAACAAAGAGGATTTGAAAGCAAGGCAGAATTGCAGGAAACAGATTTCAGGAGGCAGATGCGAATCGCCTTTAAACCACAGGAAAAGCGGCAAAACCTCGACAATGATGCCCTTGGCCAAAAAGGGCGTATGCGTTTTTTCCTGAATATATTCAGGAAAAAACGTACACGCCCTTTTTGGCCGTCCACGCATCCTGGAAAGGCAAATCAGCGGTACAAAGAAGTCTCGCTTCCCAACGGTCAAAAGGGACATGCTGAATAAAGTGTCAAAACCAAAAACGCAGGACAGGCCATGGAGAAACGGAAGCCTTGCTACGCTGATGGGCAGGATGTAAATTGCCAACAGCCACTCTGGAGAATTGTACGGTGTGTCCTGAAACATCTACAAAACTCAGTTTAGAGAGCATAGGGCACTTCCACTCATGGGCGTATAAATTGGGAAAACCAAAAATCAGCAAGACACAAGCACCCCAAAGTTTAGGGCTGCTCTGTTGACAAGAACCTCCACTTTGTTACACCTTAAATATCACACGAAAGAGAAAAATGGATAAAGAAGTTCTGGTCCTTATGTACAATGGAATATCAGTCAGCCATGAAATCAACGTCATAAGGCTAGTAGCAGCATGATGAGTGGATTTAGGTACGACGAATCTAAGTGAAATAAGTCACACAGAAAAAGACACTTATCATAAGATATCACTTATAGAGGGAATGTAAAAACCAATACCCTTGAACTGAATTACAAAACAGAACAGAGTCACACGTTTAGAAAACACACTATGGCTGCCTAACGGGAAAGGTGAGGTGGGGTGATGCATAAAACAAGGGTTTCAAATTAGCTCAGATACCGTTCCAAAAACCCAATATGTAATAGACAAGACCTACTCCTTGCTCAGTGAACTGGACTCAACACCCCCTATTCACCGCCCAAGAATATATCTGTCTAGAAAGAATCTTAAAACCTATGTATTCTTATCTCTCTGTAAGTGAGTCAAGTGAGTGTAAAGCTGCATAAACACAGCAGTGAAAAGCAGCTAAACCCCATTATAAAACTCAATTAATTTTAAAAACCCGTGAAACAAAGACAGTGAAAGAGAGAGAAATTCTTACAAAATTCGTTCAGGGGCTGTGATGCCACCTGGGTAGACCATATCTAGACCTGCAGCTGATTGAGACATAAGGGTGGACACTCTTGGGGCTGAGAGGTTTGGTGACGTTGGGTGAGCAAACACAGACGCTTTAAAGTAATACTGCGTGGTACCATCCCATGGGTCCCAAATCTCCAGGTTCAAGGGCATCTTCCTACATCGAAAACATGCATGAGAAACCCAGAAGACGGTACACCGAGTGATCGGGAAAGGTTTCTAAAACGCACCTCATTTCTCATCTCCTTGTGCTCGGGTTCGCCATTCCAGCCGCTTTACTAGCAATCTCCCTCCTTAGAGAATCAGCAGCTTTAACCTCCTGTTCCGTACAGGTTGCAATGTGTTCTGAGGATGAACGGGAAGAGGGGGAACCAATGAGAGACTAGCTCTAGGTGTTGCGACAGGCACAGATCACTCTATTTTCCCATCAGGAAGAAGAATTAACCACAGGCTCAGTCTGCCGCCCGGATGCAGAATAGGGCCTAAAGCAATCCTGCGCTTTTTCGGCCAGCTCCCAAGAGAGCGAGTTGAAAAATGGAGCTCAGGGGCACTGCAATTCACAAACCTGCAGAATTATAAATGATAACTCTCGTCTAAAAATATATTGAGGGAAGGCAACAAAGAGGATTTGAAAGCAAGGCAGAATTGCAGGAAACAGATTTCAGGAGGCAGATTCGAATCGCCTTTAAACCACAGGAAAAGCGGCAAAACCTCGACAATGATGCCCTTGGCCAAAAAGGGCGTATGCGTTTTTTCCTGAATATATTCAGGAAAAAACGTACACGCCCTTTTTGGCCGTCCAAGCATCCTGGAAAGGCAAATCAGCGGTACAAAGAAGTCTCGCTTCCCATCGGTCAAAAGGGACATGCTGAATAAAGTGTCAAAACCAAAAACGCAGGACAGGCCATGGAGAAACGGAAGCCTTGCTACGCTGATGGGCAGGATGTAAATTGCCAACAGCCACTCTGGAGAATTGTACGGTGTGTCCTGAAAGATCTACAAAACTCAGCTTAGAGAGCATAGGGCACTTCCACTCATGGGCGTATAAATTGGGAAAACCAAAAATCAGCAAGACACAAGCACCCCAAAGTTTAGGGCTGCTCTGTTGACAAGAACCTCCACTTTGTTACACCTTAAATATCCCAGGAAAGAGAAAAATGGATAAAGAAGTTGTGGTCCTTATGTACAATGGAATATCACTCAGCCATGAAATCAACGTCATAAGGCTAGTAGCAGCATGATGAGTGGATTTAGGTACGACGATTCTAAGTGAAATAAGTCACACAGAAAAAGACACTTATCATAAGATATCACTTATAGAGGGAATGTAAAAACCGCTACCCTTGAACTGAATTACAACACAGAACAGAGTCACACGTTTAGAAAACACACTATGGCTGCCTAACGGGAAAGGTGAGGTGGGGTGATGCATAAAACAAGGGTTTCAAATTAGCTCAGATACCGTTCCATAAACCCAATATGTAATGGACAAGACCTACTCCTTGCTCAGTGAACTGGACTCAACACCCCCTACTCACTGCCCAAGAATATACCTGACTAGTAAGAATCTTAAAACCTATGTATTGATATCTCTCTGTAAGTGAGTCAAGTGGGTGTAAAGCTGCATAAACACAGCAGTGAAAAGCAGCTAAACCCCATTATAAAACTCAATTAATTTTAAAAACCCGTGAAGCAAAGACAGTGAAAGAGAGAGAAATTCTTACAAAATTCGTTCAGGGGCTGTGATGCCACCTGGATTGACCATATCTAGACCTGCAGCTGATTGAGACATAAGGGTGGACACTCTTGGGGCTGACAGGTTTGGTGAGGTTGGGTGAGCAAACGCAGACGCTTTAAAGTAATACTGCGTGGTACCCATCCCATGGGTCCCAAATCTCCAGGTTCAAGGGCATCTTCCTACATGGAAAACATGCATGAGAAACCCAGAAGATGGTCCACAGAGTGATCGGGAAAGGTTTCTAAAACGCACCTCATTTCTCATCTCCTTGTGCTCGGGTTCGCCATTCCAGCCGCTTTACTAGCAATCTCCCTCCTTAGAGAATCAGCAGCTTTAACCTCCTGTTCCGTACAGGTTGCAATGTGTTCTGAGGATGAACGGGAAGAGGGGGAACCAATGAGAGACTAGCTCTAGGTGTTGCGACAGGCACAGATCACTCTATTTTCCCATCAGGAAGAAGAATTAACCACAGGCTCAATCTGCCGCCCGGATGCAGAATAGGGCCTAAAGCAATCCTGCGCTTTTTCGGCCAGCTCCCAAGAGAGCGAGTTGAAAAATGGAGCTCAGGGGCACTGCAATTCACAAACCTGCAGAGTTATAAATGTTAACTCTCGTCCACAAATAGATTGAGGAAACGCAACGAAGAGGATTTGAAAGCAAGGCAGAATTGCAGGAAACAGATTTCAGGAGGCAGATTCGAATCGCCTTTAAAGCACAGGAAAAGCGGCAAAACCTCGACAATGATGCCCTTGGCCAAAAAGGGCGTATGCGTTTTTTCCTGAATATATTCAGGAAAAAACGCATACGCCCTTTTTGGCCAACCAAGCAACCTGGAAAGGCAAATCAGGGCTACAAAGAAGTCTCGCTTCCCATTGGTCAAAAGGGCCATGCTGAATAAAGTGTCAAAACCAGAAATGCAGGAAAGGCCACGGAGAAACGGGAGCCTTGCTACGCTGATGGGCGGGATGTAAATTGCCAACAGCCACTCTGGAGAAGTGTACGGTGTGTCCTGAAACATTTACAAAACTCAGCTTAGAGAGCATAGGGCACTTCCACTCATGGGCGTATAAAATGGGAAAACTAAAAATCAGCAAGACACAAGCACCCCAAAGTTTAGGGCTGCTCTGTTGACAAGAACCTCCACTTTGTTACACCTTAAATATCCCACGAAAGAGAAAAATGGATAAAGAAGTTCTGGTCCTTATGTACAATGGAATATCACTCAGCCATGAAATCAACGTCATAAGGCTAGTAGCAGCATGATGAGTGGATTTAGGTACGACGATTCTAAGTGAAATAAGTCACACAGAAAAAGACACTTATCATAAGATATCACTTATAGAGGGAATGTAAAAACCAATACCCTTGAACTGAATTACAAAACAGAACAGAGTCACACGTTTAGAAAACACACTATGGCTGCCTAACGGGAAAGGTGAGGTGGGGTGATGCATAAAACAAGGGTTTCAAATTAGCTCAGATACCGTTCCAAAAACCCAATATGTAATAGACAAGACCTACTACTTGCTCAGTGAACTGGACTCAACACCCCTATTCACCGCCCAAGAATATATCTGACTAGAAAGAATCTTAAAACCTATGTATTCTTATCTCTCTGTAAGTGAGTCAAGTGAGTGTAAAGCTGCATAAACACAGCAGTGAAAAGCAGCTAAACCCCATTATAAAACTCAATTAATTTTAAAAACCCGTGAAACAAAGACAGTGAAAGAGAGAGAAATTCTTACAAAATTCGTTCAGGGGCTGTGATGCCACCTGGGTTGACCATATCTAGACCTGCAGCTGATTGAGACATAAGGGTGGACACTCTTGGGGCTGAGAGGTTTGGTGACGTTGGGTGAGCAAACGCAGACGCTTTAAAGTAATACTGCGTGGTACCATCCCATGGGTCCCAAATCTCCAGGTTCAAGTGCATCTTCCTACATCGAATACATGCATGAGAAACCCAGAAGACGGTACACCGAGTGATCGGGAAAGGTTTCTAAAACGCACCTCATTTCTCATCTCCTTGTGCTCGGGTTCGCCATTCCAGCCGCTTTACTAGCAATCTCCCTCCTTAGAGAATCAGCAGCTTTAACCTCCTGTTCCGTACAGGTTGCAATGTGTTCTGAGGATGAACGGGAAGAGGGGGAACCAATGAGAGACTAGCTCTAGGTGTTGCGACAGGCACAGATCACTCTATTTTCCCATCAGGAAGAAGAATTAACCACAGGCTCAGTCTGCCGCCCGGATGCAGAATAGGGCCTAAAGCAATCCTGCGCTTTTTCGGCCAGCTCCCAAGAGAGCGAGTTGAAAAATGGAGCTCAGGGGCACTGCAATTCACAAACCTGCAGAATTATAAATGATAACTCTCGTCTAAAAATATATTGAGGGAAGGCAACAAAGAGGATTTGAAAGCAAGGCAGAATTGCAGGAAACAGATTTCAGGAGGCAGATTCGAATCGCCTTTAAACCACAGGAAAAGCGGCAAAACCTCGACAATGATGCCCTTGGCCAAAAAGGGCGTATGCGTTTTTTCCTGAATATATTCAGGAAAAAACGTACACGCCCTTTTTGGCCGTCCAAGCATCCTGGAAAGGCAAATCAGCGGTACAAAGAAGTCTCGCTTCCCATCGGTCAAAAGGGACATGCTGAATAAAGTGTCAAAACCAAAAACGCAGGACAGGCCATGGAGAAACGGAAGCCTTGCTACGCTGATGGGCAGGATGTAAATTGCCAACAGCCACTCTGGAGAATTGTACGGTGTGTCCTGAAACATCTACAAAACTCAGCTTAGAGAGCATAGGGCACTTCCACTCATGGGCGTATAAATTGGGAAAACCAAAAATCAGCAAGACACAAGCACCCCAAAGTTTAGGGCTGCTCTGTTGACAAGAACCTCCACTTTGTTACACCTTAAATATCCCACGAAAGAGAAAAATGGATAAAGAAGTTCTGGTCCTTATGTACAATGGAATATCACTCAGCCATGAAATCAACGTCATAAGGCTAGTAGCAGCATGATGAGTGGATTTAGGTACGACGATTCTAAGTGAAATAAGTCACACAGAAAAAGACACTTATCATAAGATATCACTTATAGAGGGAATGTAAAAACCAATACCCTTGTACTGAATTACAAAACAGAACAGAGTCACACGTTTAGAAAACACACTATGGCTGCCTAACGGGAAAGGTGAGGTGGGGTGATGCATAAAACAAGGGTTTCAAATTAGCTCAGATACCGTTCCAAAAACCCAATATGTAATAGACAAGACCTACTCCTTGCTCAGTGAACTGGACTCAACACCCCCTATTCACCGCCCAAGAATATATCTGACTAGAAAGAATCTTAAAACCTATGTATTCTTATCTCTCTGTAAGTGAGTCAAGTGAGTGTAAAGCTGCATAAACACAGCAGTGAAAAGCAGCTAAACCCCATTATAAAACTCAATTAATTTTAAAAACCCGTGAAACAAAGACAGTGAAAGAGAGAGAAATTCTTACAAAATTCGTTCAGGGGCTGTGATGCCACCTGGGTTGACCATATCTAGACCTGCAGCTGATTGAGACATAAGGGTGGACACTCTTGGGGCTGAGAGGTTTGGTGACGTTGGGTGAGCAAACGCAGACGCTTTAAAGTAATACTGCGTGGTACCATCCCTTGGGTCCCAAATCTCCAGGTTCAAGGGCATCTTCCTACATCGAAAACATGCATGAGAAACCCAGAAGGCGGTACACCGAGTGATCGGGAAAGGTTTCTAAAACGCACCTCATTTCTCATCTCCTTGTGCTCGGGTTCGCCATTCCAGCCGCTTTACTAGCAATCTCCCTCCTTAGAGAATCAGCAGCTTTAACCTCCTGTTCCGTACAGGTTGCAATGTGTTCTGAGGATGAACGGGAAGAGGGGGAACCAATGAGAGACTAGCTCTAGGTGTTGCGACAGGCACAGATCACTCTATTTTCCCATCAGGAAGAAGAATTAACCACAGGCTCAGTCTGCCGCCCGGATGCAGAATAGGGCCTAAAGCAATCCTGCGCTTTTTCGGCCAGCTCCCAAGAGAGCGAGTTGAAAAATGGAGCTCAGGGGCACTGCAATTCACAAACCTGCAGAATTATAAATGATAACTCTCGTCTAAAAATATATTGAGGGAAGGCAACAAAGAGGATTTGAAAGCAAGGCAGAATTGCAGGAAACAGATTTCAGGAGGCAGATTCGAATCGCCTTTAAACCACAGGAAAAGCGGCAAAACCTCGACAATGATGCCCTTGGCCAAAAAGGGCGTATGCGTTTTTTCCTGAATATATTCAGGAAAAAACGTACACGCCCTTTTTGGCCGTCCAAGCATCCTGGAAAGGCAAATCAGCGGTACAAAGAAGTCTCGCTTCCCATCGGTCAAAAGGGACATGCTGAATAAAGTGTCAAAACCAAAAACGCAGGACAGGCCATGGAGAAACAGAAGCCTTGCTACGCTGATGGGCAGGATGTAAATTGCCAACAGCCACTCTGGAGAATTGTACGGTGTGTCCTGAAACATCTACAAAACTCAGCTTAGAGAGCATAGGGCACTTCCACTCATGGGCGTATAAATTGGGAAAACCAAAAATCAGCAAGACACAAGCACCCCAAAGTTTAGGGCTGCTCTGTTGACAAGAACCTCCACTTTGTTACACCTTAAATATCCCAGGAAAGAGAAAAATGGATAAAGAAGTTGTGGTCCTTATGTACAATGGAATATCACTCAGCCATGAAATCAACGTCATAAGGCTAGTAGCAGCATGATGAGTGGATTTAGGTACGACGATTCTAAGTGAAATAAGTCACACAGAAAAAGACACTTATCATAAGATATCACTTATAGAGGGAATGTAAAAACCGCTACCCTTGAACTGAATTACAACACAGAACAGAGTCACACGTTTAGAAAACACACTATGGCTGCCTAACGGGAAAGGTGAGGTGGGGTGATGCATAAAACAAGGGTTTCAAATTAGCTCAGATACCGTTCCATAAACCCAATATGTAATAGACAAGACCTACTCCTTGCTCAGTGAACTGGACTCAACACCCCCTACTCACTGCCCAAGAATATACCTGACTAGTAAGAATCTTAAAACCTATGTATTGATATCTCTCTGTAAGTGAGTCAAGTGGGTGTAAAGCTGCATAAACACAGCAGTGAAAAGCAGCTAAACCCCATTATAAAACTCAATTAATTTTAAAAACCCGTGAAGCAAAGACAGTGAAAGAGAGAGAAATTCTTACAAAATTCGTTCAGGGGCTGTGATGCCACCTGGATTGACCATATCTAGACCTGCAGCTGATTTAGACATAAGGGTGGACACTCTTGGGGCTGACAGGTTTGGTGAGGTTGGGTGAGCAAACGCAGACGCTTTAAAGTAATACTGCGTGGTACCCATCCCATGGGTCCCAAATCTCCAGGTTCAAGGGCATCTTCCTACATGGAAAACATGCATGAGAAACCCAGAAGATGGTCCACCGAGTGATCGGGAAAGGTTTCTAAAACGCACCTCATTTCTCATCTCCTTGTGCTCGGGTTCGCCATTCCAGCCGCTTTACTAGCAATCTCCCTCCTTGGAGAATCAGCACCTTTAACCTCCTGTTCCATACAGGTTGCAATTTGTCCTGAGGATGAACGGGAAGAGGGGGAACCAATGAGAGACTAGCTCTAGGTGTTGGGACAGACACAGGTCCCTATATTTTCCCATCAGGAAGAAGAATTAACCGCAGGCTCAGTCTGCTGACCGGAACCAGAATAGGGCCTGAAGCAATCCTGCGCTTTTGCGGCTAGCTCCCAAAACAGCGAGTTGAAAAATGGAGCTCAGGGGCACTGCAATTCACAAACCTGCAGAGTTATAAATGTTAACTCTCGTCCACAAATAGATTGAGGAAACGCAACGAAGAGGATTTGAAAGCAAGGCAGAATTGCAGGAAACAGATTTCAGGAGGCAGATTCGAATCGCCTTTAAAGCACAGGAAAAGCGGCAAAACCTCGACAATGATGCCCTTGGCCAAAAAGGGCGTATGCGTTTTTTCCTGAATATATTCAGGAAAAAACGCATACGCCCTTTTTGGCCAACCAAGCAACCTGGAAAGGCAAATCAGGGCTACAAAGAAGTCTCGCTTCCCATTGGTCAAAAGGGCCATGCTGAATAAAGTGTCAAAACCAGAAATGCAGGAAAGGCCACGGAGAAACGGGAGCCTTGCTACGCTGATGGGCGGGATGTAAATTGCCAACAGCCACTCTGGAGAAGTGTACGGTGTGTCCTGAAACATTTACAAAACTCAGCTTAGAGAGCATAGGGCACTTCCACTCATGGGCGTATAAAATGGGAAAACTAAAAATCAGCAAGACACAAGCACCCCAAAGTTTAGGGCTGCTCTGTTGACAAGAACCTCCACTTTGTTACACCTTAAATATCCCACGAAAGAGAAAAATGGATAAAGAAGTTCTGGTCCTTATGTACAATGGAATATCACTCAGCCATGAAATCAACGTCATAAGGCTAGTAGCAGCATGATGAGTGGATTTAGGTACGACGATTCTAAGTGAAATAAGTCACACAGAAAAAGACACTTATCATAAGATATCACTTATAGAGGGAATGTAAAAACCGCTACCCTTGAACTGAATTACAACACAGAACAGAGTCACACGTTTAGAAAACACACTATGGCTGCCTAACGGGAAAGGTGAGGTGGGGTGATGCATAAAACAAGGGTTTCAAATTAGCTCAGATACCGTTCCATAAACCCAATATGTAATAGACAAGACCTACTCCTTGCTCAGTGAACTGGACTCAACACCCCCTACTCACTGCCCAAGAATATACCTGACTAGTAAGAATCTTAAAACCTATGTATTGATATCTCTCTGTAAGTGAGTCAAGTGGGTGTAAAGCTGCATAAACACAGCAGTAAAAAGCAGCTAAACCCCATTATAAAACTCAATTAATTTTAAAAACCCGTGAAGCAAAGACAGTGAAAGAGAGAGAAATTCTTACAAAATTCGTTCAGGGGCTGTGATGCCACCTGGATTGACCATATCTAGACCTGCAGCTGATTGAGACATAAGGGTGGACACTCTTGGGGCTGAGAGGTTTGGTGAGGTTGGGTGAGCAAACGCAGACGCTTTAAAGTAATACTGCGTGGTACCCATCCCATGGGTCCCAAATCTCCAGGTTCAAGGGCATCTTCCTACATGGAAAACATGCATGAGAAACCCAGAAGATGGTCCACCGAGTGATCGGGAAAGGTTTCTAAAACGCACCTCATTTCTCATCTCCTTGTGCTCGGGTTCGCCATTCCAGCCGCTTTACTAGCAATCTCCCTCCTTGGAGAATCAGCACCTTTAACCTCCTGTTCCATACAGGTTGCAATTTGTCCTGAGGATGAACGGGAAGACGGGGAACCAATGAGAGACTAGCTCTAGGTGTTGGGACAGGCACAGGTCACTATATTTTCCCATCAGGAAGAAGAATTAACCGCAGGCTCAGTCTGCTGACCGGAACCAGAATAGGGCCTGAAGCAATCCTGCGCTTTTGCGGCTAGCTCCCAAAACAGCGAGTTGAAAAATGGAGCTCAGGGGCACTGCAATTCACAAACCTGCAGAGTTATAAATGTTAACTCTCGTCCACAAATAGATTGAGGAAACGCAACGAAGAGGATTTGAAAGCAAGGCAGAATTGCAGGAAACAGATTTCAGGAGGCAGATTCGAATCGCCTTTAAAGCACAGGAAAAGCGGCAAAACCTCGACAATGATGCCCTTGGCCAAAAAGGGCGTATGCGTTTTTTCCTGAATATATTCAGGAAAAAACGCATACGCCCTTTTTGGCCAACCAAGCAACCTGGAAAGGCAAATCAGGGCTACAAAGAAGTCTCGCTTCCCATTGGTCAAAAGGGCCATGCTGAATAAAGTGTCAAAACCAGAAATGCAGGAAAGGCCACGGAGAAACGGGAGCCTTGCTACGCTGATGGGCGGGATGTAAATTGCCAACAGCCACTCTGGAGAAGTGTACGGTGTGTCCTGAAACATTTACAAAACTCAGCTTAGAGAGCATAGGGCACTTCCACTCATGGGCGTATAAAATGGGAAAACTAAAAATCAGCAAGACACAAGCACCCCAAAGTTTAGGGCTGCTCTGTTGACAAGAACCTCCACTTTGTTACACCTTAAATATCCCACGAAAGAGAAAAATGGATAAAGAAGTTGTGGTCCTTATGTACAATGGAATATCACTCAGCCATGAAATCAACGTCATAAGGCTAGTAGCAGCATGATGAGTGGATTTAGGTACGACGATTCTAAGTGAAATAAGTCACACAGAAAAAGACACTTATCATAAGATATCACTTATAGAGGGAATGTAAAAACCAATACCCTTGAACTGAATTACAAAACAGAACAGAGTCACACGTTTAGAAAACACACTATGGCTGCCTAACGGGAAAGGTGAGGTGGGGTGATGCATAAAACAAGGGTTTCAAATTAGCTCAGATATCGTTCCAAAAACCCAATATGTAATAGACAAGACCTACTCCTTGCTCAGTGAACTGGACTCAACACCCCCTATTCACCGCCCAAGAATATATCTGACTAGAAAGAATCTTAAAACCTATGTATTCTTATCTCTCTGTAAGTGAGTCAAGTGAGTGTAAAGCTGCATAAACACAGCAGTGAAAAGCAGCTAAACCCCATTATAAAACTCAATTAATTTTAAAAACCCGTGAAACAAAGACAGTGAAAGAGAGAGAAATTCTTACAAAATTCGTTCAGGGGCTGTGATGCCACCTGGGTTGACCATATCTAGACCTGCAGCTGATTGAGACATAAGGGTGGACACTCTTGGGGCTGAGAGGTTTGGTGACGTTGGGTGAGCAAACGCAGACGCTTTAAAGTAATACTGCGTGGTAACATCCCATGGGTCCCAAATCTCCAGGTTCAAGGGCATCTTCCTACATCGAAAACATGCATGAGAAACCCAGAAGACGGTACACCGAGTGATCGGGAAAGGTTTCTAAAACGCACCTCATTTCTCATCTCCTTGTGCTCGGGTTCGCCATTCCAGCCGCTTTACTAGCAATCTCCCTCCTTAGAGAATCAGCAGCTTTAACCTCCTGTTCCGTACAGGTTGCAATGTGTTCTGAGGATGAACGGGAAGAGGGGGAACCAATGAGAGACTAGCTCTAGGTGTTGCGACAGGCACAGATCACTCTATTTTCCCATCAGGAAGAAGAATTAACCACAGGCTCAGTCTGCCGCCCGGATGCAGAATAGGGCCTAAAGCAATCCTGCGCTTTTTCGGCCAGCTCCCAAGAGAGCGAGTTGAAAAATGGAGCTCAGGGGCACTGCAATTCACAAACCTGCAGAATTATAAATGATAACTCTCGTCTAAAAATATATTGAGGGAAGGCAACAAAGAGGATTTGAAAGCAAGGCAGAATTGCAGGAAACAGATTTCAGGAGGCAGATTCGAATCGCCTTTAAACCACAGGAAAAGCGGCAAAACCTCGACAATGATGCCCTTGGCCAAAAAGGGCGTATGCGTTTTTTCCTGAATATATTCAGGAAAAAACGTACACGCCCTTTTTGGCCGTCCAAGCATCCTGGAAAGGCAAATCAGCGGTACAAGAAGTCTCGCTTCCCATCGGTCAAAAGGGACATGCTGAATAAAGTGTCAAAACCAAAAACGCAGGACAGGCCATGGAGAAACGGAAGCCTTGCTACGCTGATGGGCAGGATGTAAATTGCCAACAGCCACTCTGGAGAATTGTACGGTGTGTCCTGAAACATCTACAAAACTCAGCTTAGAGAGCATAGGGCACTTCCACTCATGGGCGTATAAATTGGGAAAACCAAAAATCAGCAAGACACAAGCACCCCAAAGTTTAGGGCTGCTCTGTTGACAAGAACCTCCACTTTGTTACACCTTAAATATCCCAGGAAAGAGAAAAATGGATAAAGAAGTTGTGGTCCTTATGTACAATGGAATATCACTCAGCCATGAAATCAACGTCATAAGGCTAGTAGCAGCATGATGAGTGGATTTAGGTACGACGATTCTAAGTGAAATAAGTCACACAGAAAAAGACACTTATCATAAGATATCACTTATAGAGGGAATGTAAAAACCGCTACCCTTGAACTGAATTACAACACAGAACAGAGTCACACGTTTAGAAAACACACTATGGCTGCCTAACGGGAAAGGTGAGGTGGGGTGATGCATAAAACAAGGGTTTCAAATTAGCTCAGATACCGTTCCATAAACCCAATATGTAATAGACAAGACCTACTCCTTGCTCAGTGAACTGGACTCAACACCCCCTACTCACTGCCCAAGAATATACCTGACTAGTAAGAATCTTAAAACCTATGTATTGATATCTCTCTGTAAGTGAGTCAAGTGGGTGTAAAGCTGCATAAACACAGCAGTAAAAAGCAGCTAAACCCCATTATAAAACTCAATTAATTTTAAAAACCCGTGAAGCAAAGACAGTGAAAGAGAGAGAAATTCTTACAAAATTCGTTCAGGGGCTGTGATGCCACCTGGATTGACCATATCTAGACCTGCAGCTGATTGAGACATAAGGGTGGACACTCTTGGGGCTGAGAGGTTTGGTGAGGTTGGGTGAGCAAACGCAGACGCTTTAAAGTAATACTGCGTGGTACCCATCCCATGGGTCCCAAATCTCCAGGTTCAAGGGCATCTTCCTACATGGAAAACATGCATGAGAAACCCAGAAGATGGTCCACCGAGTGATCGGGAAAGGTTTCTAAAACGCACCTCATTTCTCATCTCCTTGTGCTCGGGTTCGCCATTCCAGCCGCTTTACTAGCAATCTCCCTCCTTGGAGAATCAGCACCTTTAACCTCCTGTTCCATACAGGTTGCAATTTGTCCTGAGGATGAACGGGAAGACGGGGAACCAATGAGAGACTAGCTCTAGGTGTTGGGACAGGCACAGGTCACTATATTTTCCCATCAGGAAGAAGAATTAACCGCAGGCTCAGTCTGCTGACCGGAACCAGAATAGGGCCTGAAGCAATCATGCGCTTTTGCGGCTAGCTCCCAAAACAGCGAGTTGAAAAATGGAGCTCAGGGGCACTGCAATTCACAAACCTGCAGAGTTATAAATGTTAACTCTCGTCCACAAATAGATTGAGGAAACGCAACGAAGAGGATTTGAAAGAAAGGCAGAATTGCAGGAAACAGATTTCAGGAGGCAGATTCGAATCGCCTTTAAAGCACAGGAAAAGCGGCAAAACCTCGACAATGATGCCCTTGGCCAAAAAGGGCGTATGCGTTTTTTCCTGAATATATTCAGGAAAAAACGCATACGCCCTTTTTGGCCAACCAAGCAACCTGGAAAGGCAAATCAGGGCTACAAAGAAGTCTCGCTTCCCATTGGTCAAAAGGGCCATGCTGAATAAAGTGTCAAAACCAGAAATGCAGGAAAGGCCACGGAGAAACGGGAGCCTTGCTACGCTGATGGGCGGGATGTAAATTGCCAACAGCCACTCTGGAGAAGTGTACGGTGTGTCCGGAAACATTTACAAAACTCAGCTTAGAGAGCATAGGGCACTTCCACTCATGGGCGTATAAAATGGGAAAACTAAAAATCAGCAAGACACAAGCACCCCAAAGTTTAGGGCTGCTCTGTTGACAAGAACCTCCACTTTGTTACACCTTAAATATCCCACGAAAGAGAAAAATGGATAAAGAAGTTGTGGTCCTTATGTACAATGGAATATCACTCAGCCATGAAATCAACGTCATAAGGCTAGTAGCAGCATGATGAGTGGATTTAGGTACGACGATTCTAAGTGAAATAAGTCACACAGAAAAAGACACTTATCATAAGATATCACTTATAGAGGGAATGTAAAAACCAATACCCTTGAACTGAATTACAAAACAGAACAGAGTCACACGTTTAGAAAACACACTATGGCTGCCTAACGGGAAAGGTGAGGTGGGGTGATGCATAAAACAAGGGTTTCAAATTAGCTCAGATATCGTTCCAAAAACCCAATATGTAATAGACAAGACCTACTCCTTGCTCAGTGAACTGGACTCAACACCCCCTATTCACCGCCCAAGAATATATCTGACTAGAAAGAATCTTAAAACCTATGTATTCTTATCTCTCTGTAAGTGAGTCAAGTGAGTGTAAAGCTGCATAAACACAGCAGTGAAAAGCAGCTAAACCCCATTATAAAACTCAATTAATTTTAAAAACCCGTGAAACAAAGACAGTGAAAGAGAGAGAAATTCTTACAAAATTCGTTCAGGGGCTGTGATGCCACCTGGGTTGACCATATCTAGACCTGCAGCTGATTGAGACATAAGGGTGGACACTCTTGGGGCTGAGAGGTTTGGTGACGTTGGGTGAGCAAACGCAGACGCTTTAAAGTAATACTGCGTGGTAACATCCCATGGGTCCCAAATCTCCAGGTTCAAGGGCATCTTCCTACATCGAAAACATGCATGAGAAACCCAGAAGACGGTACACCGAGTGATCGGGAAAGGTTTCTAAAACGCACCTCATTTCTCATCTCCTTGTGCTCGGGTTCGCCATTCCAGCCGCTTTACTAGCAATCTCCCTCCTTAGAGAATCAGCAGCTTTAACCTCCTGTTCCGTACAGGTTGCAATGTGTTCTGAGGATGAACGGGAAGAGGGGGAACCAATGAGAGACTAGCTCTAGGTGTTGCGACAGGCACAGATCACTCTATTTTCCCATCAGGAAGAAGAATTAACCACAGGCTCAGTCTGCCGCCCGGATGCAGAATAGGGCCTAAAGCAATCCTGCGCTTTTTCGGCCAGCTCCCAAGAGAGCGAGTTGAAAAATGGAGCTCAGGGGCACTGCAATTCACAAACCTGCAGAATTATAAATGATAACTCTCGTCTAAAAATATATTGAGGGAAGGCAACAAAGAGGATTTGAAAGCAAGGCAGAATTGCAGGAAACAGATTTCAGGAGGCAGATTCGAATCGCCTTTAAACCACAGGAAAAGCGGCAAAACCTCGACAATGATGCCCTTGGCCAAAAAGGGCGTATGCGTTTTTTCCTGAATATATTCAGGAAAAAACGTACACGCCCTTTTTGGCCGTCCAAGCATCCTGGAAAGGCAAATCAGCGGTACAAGAAGTCTCGCTTCCCATCGGTCAAAAGGGACATGCTGAATAAAGTGTCAAAACCAAAAACGCAGGACAGGCCATGGAGAAACGGAAGCCTTGCTACGCTGATGGGCAGGATGTAAATTGCCAACAGCCACTCTGGAGAATTGTACGGTGTGTCCTGAAACATCTACAAAACTCAGCTTAGAGAGCATAGGGCACTTCCACTCATGGGCGTATAAATTGGGAAAACCAAAAATCAGCAAGACACAAGCAC
Organism: Eschrichtius robustus; assembly: GCF_028021215.1. NCBI lineage: Eukaryota > Metazoa > Chordata > Mammalia > Artiodactyla > Eschrichtiidae > Eschrichtius > Eschrichtius robustus. The sequence goes on from NC_090830.1 coordinate 31,162,751, forward strand.
CCCAAAGTTTAGGGCTGCTCTGTTGACAAGAACCTCCACTTTGTTACACCTTAAATATCCCAGGAAAGAGAAAAATGGATAAAGAAGTTGTGGTCCTTATGTACAATGGAATATCACTCAGCCATGAAATCAACGTCATAAGGCTAGTAGCAGCATGATGAGTGGATTTAGGTACGACGATTCTAAGTGAAATAAGTCACACAGAAAAAGACACTTATCATAAGATATCACTTATAGAGGGAATGTAAAAACCGCTACCCTTGAACTGAATTACAACACAGAACAGAGTCACACGTTTAGAAAACACACTATGGCTGCCTAACGGGAAAGGTGAGGTGGGGTGATGCATAAAACAAGGGTTTCAAATTAGCTCAGATACCGTTCCATAAACCCAATATGTAATAGACAAGACCTACTCCTTGCTCAGTGAACTGGACTCAACACCCCCTACTCACTGCCCAAGAATATACCTGACTAGTAAGAATCTTAAAACCTATGTATTGATATCTCTCTGTAAGTGAGTCAAGTGGGTGTAAAGCTGCATAAACACAGCAGTAAAAAGCAGCTAAACCCCATTATAAAACTCAATTAATTTTAAAAACCCGTGAAGCAAAGACAGTGAAAGAGAGAGAAATTCTTACAAAATTCGTTCAGGGGCTGTGATGCCACCTGGATTGACCATATCTAGACCTGCAGCTGATTTAGACATAAGGGTGGACACTCTTGGGGCTGACAGGTTTGGTGAGGTTGGGTGAGCAAACGCAGACGCTTTAAAGTAATACTGCGTGGTACCCATCCCATGGGTCCCAAATCTCCAGGTTCAAGGGCATCTTCCTACATGGAAAACATGCATGAGAAACCCAGAAGATGGTCCACCGAGTGATCGGGAAAGGTTTCTAAAACGCACCTCATTTCTCATCTCCTTGTGCTCGGGTTCGCCATTCCAGCCGCTTTACTAGCAATCTCCCTCCTTGGAGAATCAGCACCTTTAACCTCCTGTTCCATACACGTTGCAATTTGTCCTGAGGATGAACGGGAAGAGGGGGAACCAATGAGAGACTAGCTCTAGGTGTTGGGACAGGCACAGGTCACTATATTTTCCCATCAGGAAGAAGAATTAACCGCAGGCTCAGTCTGCTGACCGGAACCAGAATAGGGCCTGAAGCAATCCTGCGCTTTTGCGGCTAGCTCCCAAAACAGCGAGTTGAAAAATGGAGCTCAGGGGCACTGCAATTCACAAACCTGCAGAGTTATAAATGTTAACTCTCGTCCACAAATAGATTGAGGAAACGCAACGAAGAGGATTTGAAAGCAAGGCAGAATTGCAGGAAACAGATTTCAGGAGGCAGATTCGAATCGCCTTTAAAGCACAGGAAAAGCGGCAAAACCTCGACAATGATGCCCTTGGCCAAAAAGGGCGTATGCGTTTTTTCCTGAATATATTCAGGAAAAAACGCATACGCCCTTTTTGGCCAACCAAGCAACCTGGAAAGGCAAATCAGGGCTACAAAGAAGTCTCGCTTCCCATTGGTCAAAAGGGCCATGCTGAATAAAGTGTCAAAACCAGAAATGCAGGAAAGGCCACGGAGAAACGGGAGCCTTGCTACGCTGATGGGCGGGATGTAAATTGCCAACAGCCACTCTGGAGAAGTGTACGGTGTGTCCGGAAACATTTACAAAACTCAGCTTAGAGAGCATAGGGCACTTCCACTCATGGGCGTATAAAATGGGAAAACTAAAAATCAGCAAGACACAAGCACCCCAAAGTTTAGGGCTGCTCTGTTGACAAGAACCTCCACTTTGTTACACCTTAAATATCCCACGAAAGAGAAAAATGGATAAAGAAGTTCTGGTCCTTATGTACAATGGAATATCACTCAGCCATGAAATCAACGTCATAAGGCTAGTAGCAGCATGATGAGTGGATTTAGGTACGACGATTCTAAGTGAAATAAGTCACACAGAAAAAGACACTTATCATAAGATATCACTTATAGAGGGAATGTAAAAACCAATACCCTTGAACTGAATTACAAAACAGAACAGAGTCACACGTTTAGAAAACACACTATGGCTGCCTAACGGGAAAGGTGAGGTGGGGTGATGCATAAAACAAGGGTTTCAAATTAGCTCAGATACCGTTCCAAAAACCCAATATGTAATAGACAAGACCTACTCCTTGCTCAGTGAACTGGACTCAACACCCCTATTCACCGCCCAAGAATATATCTGACTAGAAAGAATCTTAAAACCTATGTATTCTTATCTCTCTGTAAGTGAGTCAAGTGAGTGTAAAGCTGCATAAACACAGCAGTGAAAAGCAGCTAAACCCCATTATAAAACTCAATTAATTTTAAAAACCCGTGAAACAAAGACAGTGAAAGAGAGAGAAATTCTTACAAAATTCGTTCAGGGGCTGTGATGCCACCTGGGTTGACCATATCTAGACCTGCAGCTGATTGAGACATAAGGGTGGACACTCTTGGGGCTGAGAGGTTTGGTGACGTTGGGTGAGCAAACGCAGACGCTTTAAAGTAATACTGCGTGGTACCATCCCATGGGTCCCAAATCTCCAGGTTCAAGGGCATCTTCCTACATCGAAAACATGCATGAGAAACCCAGAAGACGGTACACCGAGTGATCGGGAAAGGTTTCTAAAACGCACCTCATTTCTCATCTCCTTGTGCTCGGGTTCGCCATTCCAGCCGCTTTACTAGCAATCTCCCTCCTTAGAGAATCAGCAGCTTTAACCTCCTGTTCCGTACAGGTTGCAATGTGTTCTGAGGATGAACGGGAAGAGGGGGAACCAATGAGAGACTAGCTCTAGGTGTTGCGACAGGCACAGATCACTCTATTTTCCCATCAGGAAGAAGAATTAACCACAGGCTCAGTCTGCCGCCCGGATGCAGAATAGGGCCTAAAGCAATCCTGCGCTTTTTCGGCCAGCTCCCAAGAGAGCGAGTTGAAAAATGGAGCTCAGGGGCACTGCAATTCACAAACCTGCAGAATTATAAATGATAACTCTCGTCTAAAAATATATTGAGGGAAGGCAACAAAGAGGATTTGAAAGCAAGGCAGAATTGCAGGAAACAGATTTCAGGAGGCAGATTCGAATCGCCTTTAAACCACAGGAAAAGCGGCAAAACCTCGACAATGATGCCCTTGGCCAAAAAGGGCGTATGCGTTTTTTCCTGAATATATTCAGGAAAAAACGTACACGCCCTTTTTGGCCGTCCAAGCATCCTGGAAAGGCAAATCAGCGGTACAAAGAAGTCTCGCTTCCCATCGGTCAAAAGGGACATGCTGAATAAAGTGTCAAAACCAAAAACGCAGGACAGGCCATGGAGAAACGGAAGCCTTGCTACGCTGATGGGCAGGATGTAAATTGCCAACAGCCACTCTGGAGAATTGTACGGTGTGTCCTGAAACATCTACAAAACTCAGCTTAGAGAGCATAGGGCACTTCCACTCATGGGCGTATAAATTGGGAAAACCAAAAATCAGCAAGACACAAGCACCCCAAAGTTTAGGGCTGCTCTGTTGACAAGAACCTCCACTTTGTTACACCTTAAATATCCCAGGAAAGAGAAAAATGGATAAAGAAGTTGTGGTCCTTATGTACAATGGAATATCACTCAGCCATGAAATCAACGTCATAAGGCTAGTAGCAGCATGATGAGTGGATTTAGGTACGACGATTCTAAGTGAAATAAGTCACACAGAAAAAGACACTTATCATAAGATATCACTTATAGAGGGAATGTAAAAACCGCTACCCTTGAACTGAATTACAACACAGAACAGAGTCACACGTTTAGAAAACACACTATGGCTGCCTAACGGGAAAGGTGAGGTGGGGTGATGCATAAAACAAGTGTTTCAAATTAGCTCAGATACCGTTCCATAAACCCAATATGTAATAGACAAGACCTACTCCTTGCTCAGTGAACTGGACTCAACACCCCCTACTCACTGCCCAAGAATATACCTGACTAGTAAGAATCTTAAAACCTATGTATTGATATCTCTCTGTAAGTGAGTCAAGTGGGTGTAAAGCTGCATAAACACAGCAGTAAAAAGCAGCTAAACCCCATTATAAAACTCAATTAATTTTAAAAACCCGTGAAGCAAAGACAGTGAAAGTGAGAGAAATTCTTACAAAATTCGTTCAGGGGCTGTGATGCCACCTGGATTGACCATATCTAGACCTGCAGCTGATTGAGACATAAGGGTGGACACTCTTGGGGCTGAGAGGTTTGGTGAGGTTGGTTGAGCAAACGCAGACGCTTTAAAGTAATACTGCGTGGTACCCATCCCATGGGTCCCAAATCTCCAGGTTCAAGGGCATCTTCCTACATGGAAAACATGCATGAGAAACCCAGAAGATGGTCCACCGAGTGATCGGGAAAGGTTTCTAAAACGCACCTCATTTCTCATCTCCTTGTGCTCGGGTTCGCCATTCCAGCCGCTTTACTAGCAATCTCCCTCCTTGGAGAATCAGCACCTTTAACCTCCTGTTCCATACAGGTTGCAATTTGTCCTGAGGATGAACGGGAAGACGGGGAACCAATGAGAGACTAGCTCTAGGTGTTGGGACAGGCACAGGTCACTATATTTTCCCATCAGGAAGAAGAATTAACCGCAGGCTCAGTCTGCTGACCGGAACCAGAATAGGGCCTGAAGCAATCATGCGCTTTTGCGGCTAGCTCCCAAAACAGCGAGTTGAAAAATGGAGCTCAGGGGCACTGCAATTCACAAACCTGCAGAGTTATAAATGTTAACTCTCGTCCACAAATAGATTGAGGAAACGCAACGAAGAGGATTTGAAAGCAAGGCAGAATTGCAGGAAACAGATTTCAGGAGGCAGATTCGAATCGCCTTTAAAGCACAGGAAAAGCGGCAAAACCTCGACAATGATGCCCTTGGCCAAAAAGGGCGTATGCGTTTTTTCCTGAATATATTCAGGAAAAAACGCATACGCCCTTTTTGGCCAACCAAGCAACCTGGAAAGGCAAATCAGGGCTACAAAGAAGTCTCGCTTCCCATTGGTCAAAAGGGCCATGCTGAATAAAGTGTCAAAACCAGAAATGCAGGAAAGGCCACGGAGAAACGGGAGCCTTGCTACGCTGATGGGCGGGATGTAAATTGCCAACAGCCACTCTGGAGAAGTGTACGGTGTGTCCTGAAACATTTACAAAACTCAGCTTAGAGAGCATAGGGCACTTCCACTCATGGGCGTATAAAATGGGAAAACTAAAAATCAGCAAGACACAAGCACCCCAAAGTTTAGGGCTGCTCTGTTGACAAGAACCTCCACTTTGTTACACCTTAAATATCCCACGAAAGAGAAAAATGGATAAAGAAGTTGTGGTCCTTATGTACAATGGAATATCACTCAGCCATGAAATCAACGTCATAAGGCTAGTAGCAGCATGATGAGTGGATTTAGGTACGACGATTCTAAGTGAAATAAGTCACACAGAAAAAGACACTTATCATAAGATATCACTTATAGAGGGAATGTAAAAACCAATACCCTTGAACTGAATTACAAAACAGAACAGAGTCACACGTTTAGAAAACACACTATGGCTGCCTAACGGGAAAGGTGAGGTGGGGTGATGCATAAAACAAGGGTTTCAAATTAGCTCAGATATCGTTCCAAAAACCCAATATGTAATAGACAAGACCTACTCCTTGCTCAGTGAACTGGACTCAACACCCCCTATTCACCGCCCAAGAATATATCTGACTAGAAAGAATCTTAAAACCTATGTATTCTTATCTCTCTGTAAGTGAGTCAAGTGAGTGTAAAGCTGCATAAACACAGCAGTGAAAAGCAGCTAAACCCCATTATAAAACTCAATTAATTTTAAAAACCCGTGAAACAAAGACAGTGAAAGAGAGAGAAATTCTTACAAAATTCGTTCAGGGGCTGTGATGCCACCTGGGTTGACCATATCTAGACCTGCAGCTGATTGAGACATAAGGGTGGACACTCTTGGGGCTGAGAGGTTTGGTGACGTTGGGTGAGCAAACGCAGACGCTTTAAAGTAATACTGCGTGGTAACATCCCATGGGTCCCAAATCTCCAGGTTCAAGGGCATCTTCCTACATCGAAAACATGCATGAGAAACCCAGAAGACGGTACACCGAGTGATCGGGAAAGGTTTCTAAAACGCACCTCATTTCTCATCTCCTTGTGCTCGGGTTCGCCATTCCAGCCGCTTTACTAGCAATCTCCCTCCTTAGAGAATCAGCAGCTTTAACCTCCTGTTCCGTACAGGTTGCAATGTGTTCTGAGGATGAACGGGAAGAGGGGGAACCAATGAGAGACTAGCTCTAGGTGTTGCGACAGGCACAGATCACTCTATTTTCCCATCAGGAAGAAGAATTAACCACAGGCTCAGTCTGCCGCCCGGATGCAGAATAGGGCCTAAAGCAATCCTGCGCTTTTTCGGCCAGCTCCCAAGAGAGCGAGTTGAAAAATGGAGCTCAGGGGCACTGCAATTCACAAACCTGCAGAATTATAAATGATAACTCTCGTCTAAAAATATATTGAGGGAAGGCAACAAAGAGGATTTGAAAGCAAGGCAGAATTGCAGGAAACAGATTTCAGGAGGCAGATTCGAATCGCCTTTAAACCACAGGAAAAGTGGCAAAACCTCGACAATGATGCCCTTGGCCAAAAAGGGCGTATGCGTTTTTTCCTGAATATATTCAGGAAAAAACGTACACGCCCTTTTTGGCCGTCCAAGCATCCTGGAAAGGCAAATCAGCGGTACAAGAAGTCTCGCTTCCCATCGGTCAAAAGGGACATGCTGAATAAAGTGTCAAAACCAAAAACGCAGGACAGGCCATGGAGAAACGGAAGCCTTGCTACGCTGATGGGCAGGATGTAAATTGCCAACAGCCACTCTGGAGAATTGTACGGTGTGTCCTGAAACATCTACAAAACTCAGCTTAGAGAGCATAGGGCACTTCCACTCATGGGCGTATAAATTGGGAAAACCAAAAATCAGCAAGACACAAGCACCCCAAAGTTTAGGGCTGCTCTGTTGACAAGAACCTCCACTTTGTTACACCTTAAATATCCCAGGAAAGAGAAAAATGGATAAAGAAGTTGTGGTCCTTATGTACAATGGAATATCACTCAGCCATGAAATCAACGTCATAAGGCTAGTAGCAGCATGATGAGTGGATTTAGGTACGACGATTCTAAGTGAAATAAGTCACACAGAAAAAGACACTTATCATAAGATATCACTTATAGAGGGAATGTAAAAACCGCTACCCTTGAACTGAATTACAACACAGAACAGAGTCACACGTTTAGAAAACACACTATGGCTGCCTAACGGGAAAGGTGAGGTGGGGTGATGCATAAAACAAGGGTTTCAAATTAGCTCAGATACCGTTCCATAAACCCAATATGTAATAGACAAGACCTACTCCTTGCTCAGTGAACTGGACTCAACACCCCCTACTCACTGCCCAAGAATATACCTGACTAGTAAGAATCTTAAAACCTATGTATTGATATCTCTCTGTAAGTGAGTCAAGTGGGTGTAAAGCTGCATAAACACAGCAGTAAAAAGCAGCTAAACCCCATTATAAAACTCAATTAATTTTAAAAACCCGTGAAGCAAAGACAGTGAAAGAGAGAGAAATTCTTACAAAATTCGTTCAGGGGCTGTGATGCCACCTGGATTGACCATATCTAGACCTGCAGCTGATTGAGACATAAGGGTGGACACTCTTGGGGCTGAGAGGTTTGGTGAGGTTGGGTGAGCAAACGCAGACGCTTTAAAGTAATACTGCGTGGTACCCATCCCATGGGTCCCAAATCTCCAGGTTCAAGGGCATCTTCCTACATGGAAAACATGCATGAGAAACCCAGAAGATGGTCCACCGAGTGATCGGGAAAGGTTTCTAAAACGCACCTCATTTCTCATCTCCTTGTGCTCGGGTTCGCCATTCCAGCCGCTTTACTAGCAATCTCCCTCCTTGGAGAATCAGCACCTTTAACCTCCTGTTCCATACAGGTTGCAATTTGTCCTGAGGATGAACGGGAAGACGGGGAACCAATGAGAGACTAGCTCTAGGTGTTGGGACAGGCACAGGTCACTATATTTTCCCATCAGGAAGAAGAATTAACCGCAGGCTCAGTCTGCTGACCGGAACCAGAATAGGGCCTGAAGCAATCCTGCGCTTTTGCGGCTAGCTCCCAAAACAGCGAGTTGAAAAATGGAGCTCAGGGGCACTGCAATTCACAAACCTGCAGAGTTATAAATGTTAACTCTCGTCCACAAATAGATTGAGGAAACGCAACGAAGAGGATTTGAAAGCAAGGCAGAATTGCAGGAAACAGATTTCAGGAGGCAGATTCGAATCGCCTTTAAAGCACAGGAAAAGCGGCAAAACCTCGACAATGATGCCCTTGGCCAAAAAGGGCGTATGCGTTTTTTCCTGAATATATTCAGGAAAAAACGCATACGCCCTTTTTGGCCAACCAAGCAACCTGGAAAGGCAAATCAGGGCTACAAAGAAGTCTCGCTTCCCATTGGTCAAAAGGGCCATGCTGAATAAAGTGTCAAAACCAGAAATGCAGGAAAGGCCACGGAGAAACGGGAGCCTTGCTACGCTGATGGGCGGGATGTAAATTGCCAACAGCCACTCTGGAGAAGTGTACGGTGTGTCCTGAAACATTTACAAAACTCAGCTTAGAGAGCATAGGGCACTTCCACTCATGGGCGTATAAAATGGGAAAACTAAAAATCAGCAAGACACAAGCACCCCAAAGTTTAGGGCTGCTCTGTTGACAAGAACCTCCACTTTGTTACACCTTAAATATCCCACGAAAGAGAAAAATGGATAAAGAAGTTGTGGTCCTTATGTACAATGGAATATCACTCAGCCATGAAATCAACGTCATAAGGCTAGTAGCAGCATGATGAGTGGATTTAGGTACGACGATTCTAAGTGAAATAAGTCACACAGAAAAAGACACTTATCATAAGATATCACTTATAGAGGGAATGTAAAAACCAATACCCTTGAACTGAATTACAAAACAGAACAGAGTCACACGTTTAGAAAACACACTATGGCTGCCTAACGGGAAAGGTGAGGTGGGATGATGCATAAAACAAGGGTTTCAAATTAGCTCAGATATCGTTCCAAAAACCCAATATGTAATAGACAAGACCTACTCCTTGCTCAGTGAACTGGACTCAACACCCCCTATTCACCGCCCAAGAATATATCTGACTAGAAAGAATCTTAAAACCTATGTATTCTTATCTCTCTGTAAGTGAGTCAAGTGAGTGTAAAGCTGCATAAACACAGCAGTGAAAAGCAGCTAAACCCCATTATAAAACTCAATTAATTTTAAAAACCCGTGAAACAAAGACAGTGAAAGAGAGAGAAATTCTTACAAAATTCGTTCAGGGGCTGTGATGCCACCTGGGTTGACCATATCTAGACCTGCAGCTGATTGAGACATAAGGGTGGACACTCTTGGGGCTGAGAGGTTTGGTGACGTTGGGTGAGCAAACGCAGACGCTTTAAAGTAATACTGCGTGGTAACATCCCATGGGTCCCAAATCTCCAGGTTCAAGGGCATCTTCCTACATCGAAAACATGCATGAGAAACCCAGAAGACGGTACACCGAGTGATCGGGAAAGGTTTCTAAAACGCACCTCATTTCTCATCTCCTTGTGCTCGGGTTCGCCATTCCAGCCGCTTTACTAGCAATCTCCCTCCTTAGAGAATCAGCAGCTTTAACCTCCTGTTCCGTACAGGTTGCAATGTGTTCTGAGGATGAACGGGAAGAGGGGGAACCAATGAGAGACTAGCTCTAGGTGTTGCGACAGGCACAGATCACTCTATTTTCCCATCAGGAAGAAGAATTAACCACAGGCTCAGTCTGCCGCCCGGATGCAGAATAGGGCCTAAAGCAATCCTGCGCTTTTTCGGCCAGCTCCCAAGAGAGCGAGTTGAAAAATGGAGCTCAGGGGCACTGCAATTCACAAACCTGCAGAATTATAAATGATAACTCTCGTCTAAAAATATATTGAGGGAAGGCAACAAAGAGGATTTGAAAGCAAGGCAGAATTGCAGGAAACAGATTTCAGGAGGCAGATTCGAATCGCCTTTAAACCACAGGAAAAGCGGCAAAACCTCGACAATGATGCCCTTGGCCAAAAAGGGCGTATGCGTTTTTTCCTGAATATATTCAGGAAAAAACGTACACGCCCTTTTTGGCCGTCCAAGCATCCTGGAAAGGCAAATCAGCGGTACAAGAAGTCTCGCTTCCCATCGGTCAAAAGGGACATGCTGAATAAAGTGTCAAAACCAAAAACGCAGGACAGGCCATGGAGAAACGGAAGCCTTGCTACGCTGATGGGCAGGATGTAAATTGCCAACAGCCACTCTGGAGAATTGTACGGTGTGTCCTGAAACATCTACAAAACTCAGCTTAGAGAGCATAGGGCACTTCCACTCATGGGCGTATAAATTGGGAAAACCAAAAATCAGCAAGACACAAGCACCCCAAAGTTTAGGGCTGCTCTGTTGACAAGAACCTCCACTTTGTTACACCTTAAATATCCCAGGAAAGAGAAAAATGGATAAAGAAGTTGTGGTCCTTATGTACAATGGAATATCACTCAGCCATGAAATCAACGTCATAAGGCTAGTAGCAGCATGATGAGTGGATTTAGGTACGACGATTCTAAGTGAAATAAGTCACACAGAAAAAGACACTTATCATAAGATATCACTTATAGAGGGAATGTAAAAACCGCTACCCTTGAACTGAATTACAACACAGAACAGAGTCACACGTTTAGAAAACACACTATGGCTGCCTAACGGGAAAGGTGAGGTGGGGTGATGCATAAAACAAGGGTTTCAAATTAGCTCAGATACCGTTCCATAAACCCAATATGTAATAGACAAGACCTACTCCTTGCTCAGTGAACTGGACTCAACACCCCCTACTCACTGCCCAAGAATATACCTGACTAGTAAGAATCTTAAAACCTATGTATTGATATCTCTCTGTAAGTGAGTCAAGTGGGTGTAAAGCTGCATAAACACAGCAGTAAAAAGCAGCTAAACCCCATTATAAAACTCAATTAATTTTAAAAACCCGTGAAGCAAAGACAGTGAAAGAGAGAGAAATTCTTACAAAATTCGTTCAGGGGCTGTGATGCCACCTGGATTGACCATATCTAGACCTGCAGCTGATTTAGACATAAGGGTGGACACTCTTGGGGCTGACAGGTTTGGTGAGGTTGGGTGAGCAAACGCAGACGCTTTAAAGTAATACTGCGTGGTACCCATCCCATGGGTCCCAAATCTCCAGGTTCAAGGGCATCTTCCTACATGGAAAACATGCATGAGAAACCCAGAAGATGGTCCACCGAGTGATCGGGAAAGGTTTCTAAAACGCACCTCATTTCTCATCTCCTTGTGCTCGGGTTCGCCATTCCAGCCGCTTTACTAGCAATCTCCCTCCTTGGAGAATCAGCACCTTTAACCTCCTGTTCCATACACGTTGCAATTTGTCCTGAGGATGAACGGGAAGAGGGGGAACCAATGAGAGACTAGCTCTAGGTGTTGGGACAGGCACAGGTCACTATATTTTCCCATCAGGAAGAAGAATTAACCGCAGGCTCAGTCTGCTGACCGGAACCAGAATAGGGCCTGAAGCAATCCTGCGCTTTTGCGGCTAGCTCCCAAAACAGCGAGTTGAAAAATGGAGCTCAGGGGCACTGCAATTCACAAACCTGCAGAGTTATAAATGTTAACTCTCGTCCACAAATAGATTGAGGAAACGCAACGAAGAGGATTTGAAAGCAAGGCAGAATTGCAGGAAACAGATTTCAGGAGGCAGATTCGAATCGCCTTTAAAGCACAGGAAAAGCGGCAAAACCTCGACAATGATGCCCTTGGCCAAAAAGGGCGTATGCGTTTTTTCCTGAATATATTCAGGAAAAAACGCATACGCCCTTTTTGGCCAACCAAGCAACCTGGAAAGGCAAATCAGGGCTACAAAGAAGTCTCGCTTCCCATTGGTCAAAAGGGCCATGCTGAATAAAGTGTCAAAACCAGAAATGCAGGAAAGGCCACGGAGAAACGGGAGCCTTGCTACGCTGATGGGCGGGATGTAAATTGCCAACAGCCACTCTGGAGAAGTGTACGGTGTGTCCGGAAACATTTACAAAACTCAGCTTAGAGAGCATAGGGCACTTCCACTCATGGGCGTATAAAATGGGAAAACTAAAAATCAGCAAGACACAAGCACCCCAAAGTTTAGGGCTGCTCTGTAGACAAGAACCTCCACTTTGTTACACCTTAAATATCCCACGAAAGAGAAAAATGGATAAAGAAGTTCTGGTCCTTATGTACAATGGAATATCACTCAGCCATGAAATCAACGTCATAAGGCTAGTAGCAGCATGATGAGTGGATTTAGGTACGACGATTCTAAGTGAAATAAGTCACACAGAAAAAGACACTTATCATAAGATATCACTTATAGAGGGAATGTAAAAACCAATACCCTTGAACTGAATTACAAAACAGAACAGAGTCACACGTTTAGAAAACACACTATGGCTGCCTAACGGGAAAGGTGAGGTGGGGTGATGCATAAAACAAGGGTTTCAAATTAGCTCAGATACCGTTCCAAAAACCCAATATGTAATAGACAAGACCTACTCCTTGCTCAGTGAACTGGACTCAACACCCCTATTCACCGCCCAAGAATATATCTGACTAGAAAGAATCTTAAAACCTATGTATTCTTATCTCTCTGTAAGTGAGTCAAGTGAGTGTAAAGCTGCATAAACACAGCAGTGAAAAGCAGCTAAACCCCATTATAAAACTCAATTAATTTTAAAAACCCGTGAAACAAAGACAGTGAAAGAGAGAGAAATTCTTACAAAATTCGTTCAGGGGCTGTGATGCCACCTGGGTTGACCATATCTAGACCTGCAGCTGATTGAGACATAAGGGTGGACACTCTTGGGGCTGAGAGGTTTGGTGACGTTGGGTGAGCAAACGCAGACGCTTTAAAGTAATACTGCGTGGTACCATCCCATGGGTCCCAAATCTCCAGGTTCAAGGGCATCTTCCTACATCGAAAACATGCATGAGAAACCCAGAAGACGGTACACCGAGTGATCGGGAAAGGTTTCTAAAACGCACCTCATTTCTCATCTCCTTGTGCTCGGGTTCGCCATTCCAGCCGCTTTACTAGCAATCTCCCTCCTTAGAGAATCAGCAGCTTTAACCTCCTGTTCCGTACAGGTTGCAATGTGTTCTGAGGATGAACGGGAAGAGGGGGAACCAATGAGAGACTAGCTCTAGGTGTTGCGACAGGCACAGATCACTCTATTTTCCCATCAGGAAGAAGAATTAACCACAGGCTCAGTCTGCCGCCCGGATGCAGAATAGGGCCTAAAGCAATCCTGCGCTTTTTCGGCCAGCTCCCAAGAGAGCGAGTTGAAAAATGGAGCTCAGGGGCACTGCAATTCACAAACCTGCAGAATTATAAATGATAACTCTCGTCTAAAAATATATTGAGGGAAGGCAACAAAGAGGATTTGAAAGCAAGGCAGAATTGCAGGAAACAGATTTCAGGAGGCAGATTCGAATCGCCTTTAAACCACAGGAAAAGCGGCAAAACCTCGACAATGATGCCCTTGGCCAAAAAGGGCGTATGCGTTTTTTCCTGAATATATTCAGGAAAAAACGTACACGCCCTTTTTGGCCGTCCAAGCATCCTGGAAAGGCAAATCAGCGGTACAAAGAAGTCTCGCTTCCCATCGGTCAAAAGGGACATGCTGAATAAAGTGTCAAAACCAAAAACGCAGGACAGGCCATGGAGAAACGGAAGCCTTGCTACGCTGATGGGCAGGATGTAAATTGCCAACAGCCACTCTGGAGAATTGTACGGTGTGTCCTGAAACATCTACAAAACTCAGCTTAGAGAGCATAGGGCACTTCCACTCATGGGCGTATAAATTGGGAAAACCAAAAATCAGCAAGACACAAGCACCCCAAAGTTTAGGGCTGCTCTGTTGACAAGAACCTCCACTTTGTTACACCTTAAATATCCCAGGAAAGAGAAAAATGGATAAAGAAGTTGTGGTCCTTATGTACAATGGAATATCACTCAGCCATGAAATCAACGTCATAAGGCTAGTAGCAGCATGATGAGTGGATTTAGGTACGACGATTCTAAGTGAAATAAGTCACACAGAAAAAGACACTTATCATAAGATATCACTTATAGAGGGAATGTAAAAACCGCTACCCTTGAACTGAATTACAACACAGAACAGAGTCACACGTTTAGAAAACACACTATGGCTGCCTAACGGGAAAGGTGAGGTGGGGTGATGCATAAAACAAGGGTTTCAAATTAGCTCAGATACCGTTCCATAAACCCAATATGTAATAGACAAGACCTACTCCTTGCTCAGTGAACTGGACTCAACACCCCCTACTCACTGCCCAAGAATATACCTGACTAGTAAGAATCTTAAAACCTATGTATTGATATCTCTCTGTAAGTGAGTCAAGTGGGTGTAAAGCTGCATAAACACAGCAGTAAAAAGCAGCTAAACCCCATTATAAAAGCAATTAATTTTAAAAACCCGTGAAGCAAAGACAGTGAAAGAGAGAGAAATTCTTACAAAATTCGTTCAGGGGCTGTGATGCCACCTGGATTGACCATATCTAGACCTGCAGCTGATTGAGACATAAGGGTGGACACTCTTGGGGCTGAGAGGTTTGGTGAGGTTGGGTGAGCAAACGCAGACGCTTTAAAGTAATACTGCGTGGTACCCATCCCATGGGTCCCAAATCTCCAGGTTCAAGGGCATCTTCCTACATGGAAAACATGCATGAGAAACCCAGAAGATGGTCCACCGAGTGATCGGGAAAGGTTTCTAAAACGCACCTCATTTCTCATCTCCTTGTGCTCGGGTTCGCCATTCCAGCCGCTTTACTAGCAATCTCCCTCCTTGGAGAATCAGCACCTTTAACCTCCTGTTCCATACAGGTTGCAATTTGTCCTGAGGATGAACGGGAAGACGGGGAACCAATGAGAGACTAGCTCTAGGTGTTGGGACAGGCACAGGTCACTATATTTTCCCATCAGGAAGAAGAATTAACCGCAGGCTCAGTCTGCTGACCGGAACCAGAATAGGGCCTGAAGCAATCCTGCGCTTTTGCGGCTAGCTCCCAAAACAGCGAGTTGAAAAATGGAGCTCAGGGGCACTGCAATTCACAAACCTGCAGAGTTATAAATGTTAACTCTCGTCCACAAATAGATTGAGGAAACGCAACGAAGAGGATTTGAAAGCAAGGCAGAATTGCAGGAAACAGATTTCAGGAGGCAGATTCGAATCGCCTTTAAAGCACAGGAAAAGCGGCAAAACCTCGACAATGATGCCCTTGGCCAAAAAGGGCGTATGCGTTTTTTCCTGAATATATTCAGGAAAAAACGCATACGCCCTTTTTGGCCAACCAAGCAACCTGGAAAGGCAAATCAGGGCTACAAAGAAGTCTCGCTTCCCATTGGTCAAAAGGGCCATGCTGAATAAAGTGTCAAAACCAGAAATGCAGGAAAGGCCACGGAGAAACGGGAGCCTTGCTACGCTGATGGGCGGGATGTAAATTGCCAACAGCCACTCTGGAGAAGTGTACGGTGTGTCCGGAAACATTTACAAAACTCAGCTTAGAGAGCATAGGGCACTTCCACTCATGGGCGTATAAAATGGGAAAACTAAAAATCAGCAAGACACAAGCACCCCAAAGTTTAGGGCTGCTCTGTTGACAAGAACCTCCACTTTGTTACACCTTAAATATCCCACGAAAGAGAAAAATGGATAAAGAAGTTCTGGTCCTTATGTACAATGGAATATCAC
Organism: Eschrichtius robustus; assembly: GCF_028021215.1. Lineage (NCBI taxonomy): Eukaryota > Metazoa > Chordata > Mammalia > Artiodactyla > Eschrichtiidae > Eschrichtius > Eschrichtius robustus. The sequence continues at coordinate 31,178,699 of NC_090830.1, forward strand.
TCAGCCATGAAATCAACGTCATAAGGCTAGTAGCAGCATGATGAGTGGATTTAGGTACGACGATTCTAAGTGAAATAAGTCACACAGAAAAAGACACTTATCATAAGATATCACTTATAGAGGGAATGTAAAAACCAATACCCTTGAACTGAATTACAAAACAGAACAGAGTCACACGTTTAGAAAACACACTATGGCTGCCTAACGGGAAAGGTGAGGTGGGGTGATGCATAAAACAAGGGTTTCAAATTAGCTCAGATACCGTTCCAAAAACCCAATATGTAATAGACAAGACCTACTCCTTGCTCAGTGAACTGGACTCAACACCCCTATTCACCGCCCAAGAATATATCTGACTAGAAAGAATCTTAAAACCTATGTATTCTTATCTCTCTGTAAGTGAGTCAAGTGAGTGTAAAGCTGCATAAACACAGCAGTGAAAAGCAGCTAAACCCCATTATAAAACTCAATTAATTTTAAAAACCCGTGAAACAAAGACAGTGAAAGAGAGAGAAATTCTTACAAAATTCGTTCAGGGGCTGTGATGCCACCTGGGTTGACCATATCTAGACCTGCAGCTGATTGAGACATAAGGGTGGACACTCTTGGGGCTGAGAGGTTTGGTGACGTTGGGTGAGCAAACGCAGACGCTTTAAAGTAATACTGCGTGGTAACATCCCATGGGTCCCAAATCTCCAGGTTCAAGGGCATCTTCCTACATCGAAAACATGCATGAGAAACCCAGAAGACGGTACACCGAGTGATCGGGAAAGGTTTCTAAAACGCACCTCATTTCTCATCTCCTTGTGCTCGGGTTCGCCATTCCAGCCGCTTTACTAGCAATCTCCCTCCTTAGAGAATCAGCAGCTTTAACCTCCTGTTCCGTACAGGTTGCAATGTGTTCTGAGGATGAACGGGAAGAGGGGGAACCAATGAGAGACTAGCTCTAGGTGTTGCGACAGGCACAGATCACTCTATTTTCCCATCAGGAAGAAGAATTAACCACAGGCTCAGTCTGCCGCCCGGATGCAGAATAGGGCCTAAAGCAATCCTGCGCTTTTTCGGCCAGCTCCCAAGAGAGCGAGTTGAAAAATGGAGCTCAGGGGCACTGCAATTCACAAACCTGCAGAATTATAAATGATAACTCTCGTCTAAAAATATATTGAGGGAAGGCAACAAAGAGGATTTGAAAGCAAGGCAGAATTGCAGGAAACAGATTTCAGGAGGCAGATTCGAATCGCCTTTAAACCACAGGAAAAGCGGCAAAACCTCGACAATGATGCCCTTGGCCAAAAAGGGCGTATGCGTTTTTTCCTGAATATATTCAGGAAAAAACGTACACGCCCTTTTTGGCCGTCCAAGCATCCTGGAAAGGCAAATCAGCGGTACAAAGAAGTCTCGCTTCCCATCGGTCAAAAGGGACATGCTGAATAAAGTGTCAAAACCAAAAACGCAGGACAGGCCATGGAGAAACGGAAGCCTTGCTACGCTGATGGGCAGGATGTAAATTGCCAACAGCCACTCTGGAGAATTGTACGGTGTGTACTGAAACATCTACAAAACTCAGCTTAGAGAGCATAGGGCACTTCCACTCATGGGCGTATAAATTGGGAAAACCAAAAATCAGCAAGACACAAGCACCCCAAAGTTTAGGGCTGCTCTGTTGACAAGAACCTCCACTTTGTTACACCTTAAATATCCCAGGAAAGAGAAAAATGGATAAAGAAGTTGTGGTCCTTATGTACAATGGAATATCACTCAGCCATGAAATCAACGTCATAAGGCTAGTAGCAGCATGATGAGTGGATTTAGGTACGACGATTCTAAGTGAAATAAGTCACACAGAAAAAGACACTTATCATAAGATATCACTTATAGAGGGAATGTAAAAACCGCTACCCTTGAACTGAATTACAACACAGAACAGAGTCACACGTTTAGAAAACACACTATGGCTGCCTAACGGGAAAGGTGAGGTGGGGTGATGCATAAAACAAGGGTTTCAAATTAGCTCAGATACCGTTCCATAAACCCAATATGTAATAGACAAGACCTACTCCTTGCTCAGTGAACTGGACTCAACACCCCCTACTCACTGCCCAAGAATATACCTGACTAGTAAGAATCTTAAAACCTATGTATTGATATCTCTCTGTAAGTGAGTCAAGTGGGTGTAAAGCTGCATAAACACAGCAGTAAAAAGCAGCTAAACCCCATTATAAAAGCAATTAATTTTAAAAACCCGTGAAGCAAAGACAGTGAAAGAGAGAGAAATTCTTACAAAATTCGTTCAGGGGCTGTGATGCCACCTGGATTGACCATATCTAGACCTGCAGCTGATTGAGACATAAGGGTGGACACTCTTGGGGCTGAGAGGTTTGGTGAGGTTGGGTGAGCAAACGCAGACGCTTTAAAGTAATACTGCGTGGTACCCATCCCATGGGTCCCAAATCTCCAGGTTCAAGGGCATCTTCCTACATGGAAAACATGCATGAGAAACCCAGAAGATGGTCCACCGAGTGATCGGGAAAGGTTTCTAAAACGCACCTCATTTCTCATCTCCTTGTGCTCGGGTTCGCCATTCCAGCCGCTTTACTAGCAATCTCCCTCCTTGGAGAATCAGCACCTTTAACCTCCTGTTCCATACAGGTTGCAATTTGTCCTGAGGATGAACGGGAAGACGGGGAACCAATGAGAGACTAGCTCTAGGTGTTGGGACAGGCACAGGTCACTATATTTTCCCATCAGGAAGAAGAATTAACCGCAGGCTCAGTCTGCTGACCGGAACCAGAATAGGGCCTGAAGCAATCCTGCGCTTTTGCGGCTAGCTCCCAAAACAGCGAGTTGAAAAATGGAGCTCAGGGGCACTGCAATTCACAAACCTGCAGAGTTATAAATGTTAACTCTCGTCCACAAATAGATTGAGGAAACGCAACGAAGAGGATTTGAAAGCAAGGCAGAATTGCAGGAAACAGATTTCAGGAGGCAGATTCGAATCGCCTTTAAAGCACAGGAAAAGCGGCAAAACCTCGACAATGATGCCCTTGGCCAAAAAGGGCGTATGCGTTTTTTCCTGAATATATTCAGGAAAAAACGCATACGCCCTTTTTGGCCAACCAAGCAACCTGGAAAGGCAAATCAGGGCTACAAAGAAGTCTCGCTTCCCATTGGTCAAAAGGGCCATGCTGAATAAAGTGTCAAAACCAGAAATGCAGGAAAGGCCACGGAGAAACGGGAGCCTTGCTACGCTGATGGGCGGGATGTAAATTGCCAACAGCCACTCTGGAGAAGTGTACGGTGTGTCCGGAAACATTTACAAAACTCAGCTTAGAGAGCATAGGGCACTTCCACTCATGGGCGTATAAAATGGGAAAACTAAAAATCAGCAAGACACAAGCACCCCAAAGTTTAGGGCTGCTCTGTTGACAAGAACCTCCACTTTGTTACACCTTAAATATCCCACGAAAGAGAAAAATGGATAAAGAAGTTCTGGTCCTTATGTACAATGGAATATCACTCAGCCATGAAATCAACGTCATAAGGCTAGTAGCAGCATGATGAGTGGATTTAGGTACGACGATTCTAAGTGAAATAAGTCACACAGAAAAAGACACTTATCATAAGATATCACTTATAGAGGGAATGTAAAAACCAATACCCTTGAACTGAATTACAAAACAGAACAGAGTCACACGTTTAGAAAACACACTATGGCTGCCTAACGGGAAAGGTGAGGTGGGGTGATGCATAAAACAAGGGTTTCAAATTAGCTCAGATACCGTTCCAAAAACCCAATATGTAATAGACAAGACCTACTCCTTGCTCAGTGAACTGGACTCAACACCCCTATTCACCGCCCAAGAATATATCTGACTAGAAAGAATCTTAAAACCTATGTATTCTTATCTCTCTGTAAGTGAGTCAAGTGAGTGTAAAGCTGCATAAACACAGCAGTGAAAAGCAGCTAAACCCCATTATAAAACTCAATTAATTTTAAAAACCCGTGAAACAAAGACAGTGAAAGAGAGAGAAATTCTTACAAAATTCGTTCAGGGGCTGTGATGCCACCTGGGTTGACCATATCTAGACCTGCAGCTGATTGAGACATAAGGGTGGACACTCTTGGGGCTGAGAGGTTTGGTGACGTTGGGTGAGCAAACGCAGACGCTTTAAAGTAATACTGCGTGGTACCATCCCATGGGTCCCAAATCTCCAGGTTCAAGGGCATCTTCCTACATCGAAAACATGCATGAGAAACCCAGAAGACGGTACACCGAGTGATCGGGAAAGGTTTCTAAAACGCACCTCATTTCTCATCTCCTTGTGCTCGGGTTCGCCATTCCAGCCGCTTTACTAGCAATCTCCCTCCTTAGAGAATCAGCAGCTTTAACCTCCTGTTCCGTACAGGTTGCAATGTGTTCTGAGGATGAACGGGAAGAGGGGGAACCAATGAGAGACTAGCTCTAGGTGTTGCGACAGGCACAGATCACTCTATTTTCCCATCAGGAAGAAGAATTAACCACAGGCTCAGTCTGCCGCCCGGATGCAGAATAGGGCCTAAAGCAATCCTGCGCTTTTTCGGCCAGCTCCCAAGAGAGCGAGTTGAAAAATGGAGCTCAGGGGCACTGCAATTCACAAACCTGCAGAATTATAAATGATAACTCTCGTCTAAAAATATATTGAGGGAAGGCAACAAAGAGGATTTGAAAGCAAGGCAGAATTGCAGGAAACAGATTTCAGGAGGCAGATTCGAATCGCCTTTAAACCACAGGAAAAGCGGCAAAACCTCGACAATGATGCCCTTGGCCAAAAAGGGCGTATGCGTTTTTTCCTGAATATATTCAGGAAAAAACGTACACGCCCTTTTTGGCCGTCCAAGCATCCTGGAAAGGCAAATCAGCGGTACAAAGAAGTCTCGCTTCCCATCGGTCAAAAGGGACATGCTGAATAAAGTGTCAAAACCAAAAACGCAGGACAGGCCATGGAGAAACGGAAGCCTTGCTACGCTGATGGGCAGGATGTAAATTGCCAACAGCCACTCTGGAGAATTGTACGGTGTGTCCTGAAACATCTACAAAACTCAGCTTAGAGAGCATAGGGCACTTCCACTCATGGGCGTATAAATTGGGAAAACCAAAAATCAGCAAGACACAAGCACCCCAAAGTTTAGGGCTGCTCTGTTGACAAGAACCTCCACTTTGTTACACCTTAAATATCCCAGGAAAGAGAAAAATGGATAAAGAAGTTGTGGTCCTTATGTACAATGGAATATCACTCAGCCATGAAATCAACGTCATAAGGCTAGTAGCAGCATGATGAGTGGATTTAGGTACGACGATTCTAAGTGAAATAAGTCACACAGAAAAAGACACTTATCATAAGATATCACTTATAGAGGGAATGTAAAAACCGCTACCCTTGAACTGAATTACAACACAGAACAGAGTCACACGTTTAGAAAACACACTATGGCTGCCTAACGGGAAAGGTGAGGTGGGGTGATGCATAAAACAAGTGTTTCAAATTAGCTCAGATACCGTTCCATAAACCCAATATGTAATAGACAAGACCTACTCCTTGCTCAGTGAACTGGACTCAACACCCCCTACTCACTGCCCAAGAATATACCTGACTAGTAAGAATCTTAAAACCTATGTATTGATATCTCTCTGTAAGTGAGTCAAGTGGGTGTAAAGCTGCATAAACACAGCAGTAAAAAGCAGCTAAACCCCATTATAAAACTCAATTAATTTTAAAAACCCGTGAAGCAAAGACAGTGAAAGAGAGAGAAATTCTTACAAAATTCGTTCAGGGGCTGTGATGCCACCTGGATTGACCATATCTAGACCTGCAGCTGATTGAGACATAAGGGTGGACACTCTTGGGGCTGAGAGGTTTGGTGAGGTTGGGTGAGCAAACGCAGACGCTTTAAAGTAATACTGCGTGGTACCCATCCCATGGGTCCCAAATCTCCAGGTTCAAGGGCATCTTCCTACATGGAAAACATGCATGAGAAACCCAGAAGATGGTCCACCGAGTGATCGGGAAAGGTTTCTAAAACGCACCTCATTTCTCATCTCCTTGTGCTCGGGTTCGCCATTCCAGCCGCTTTACTAGCAATCTCCCTCCTTGGAGAATCAGCACCTTTAACCTCCTGTTCCATACAGGTTGCAATTTGTCCTGAGGATGAACGGGAAGAGGGGGAACCAATGAGAGACTAGCTCTAGGTGTTGGGACAGGCACAGGTCACTATATTTTCCCATCAGGAAGAAGAATTAACCGCAGGCTCAGTCTGCTGACCGGAACCAGAATAGGGCCTGAAGCAATCCTGCGCTTTTGCGGCTAGCTCCCAAAACAGCGAGTTGAAAAATGGAGCTCAGGGGCACTGCAATTCACAAACCTGCAGAGTTATAAATGTTAAATCTCGTCCACAAATAGATTGAGGAAACGCAACGAAGAGGATTTGAAAGCAAGGCAGAATTGCAGGAAACAGATTTCAGGAGGCAGATTCGAATCGCCTTTAAAGCACAGGAAAAGCGGCAAAACCTCGACAATGATGCCCTTGGCCAAAAAGGGCGTATGCGTTTTTTCCTGAATATATTCAGGAAAAAACGCATACGCCCTTTTTGGCCAACCAAGCAACCTGGAAAGGCAAATCAGCGCTACAAAGAAGTCTCGCTTCCCATCGGTCAAAAGGGCCATGCTGAATAAAGTGTCAAAACCAGAAATGCAGGAAAGGCCACGGAGAAACGGGAGCCTTGCTACGCTGATGGGCGGGATGTAAATTGCCAACAGCCACTCTGGAGAAGTGTACGGTGTGTCCGGAAACATTTACAAAACTCAGCTTAGAGAGCATAGGGCACTTCCACTCATGGGCGTATAAAATGGGAAAACTAAAAATCAGCAAGACACAAGCACCCCAAAGTTTAGGGCTGCTCTGTTGACAAGAACCTCCACTTTGTTACACCTTAAATATCCCACGAAAGAGAAAAATGGATAAAGAAGTTCTGGTCCTTATGTACAATGGAATATCACTCAGCCATGAAATCAACGTCATAAGGCTAGTAGCAGCATGATGAGTGGATTTAGGTACGACGATTCTAAGTGAAATAAGTCACACAGAAAAAGACACTTATCATAAGATATCACTTATAGAGGGAATGTAAAAACCAATACCCTTGAACTGAATTACAAAACAGAACAGAGTCACACGTTTAGAAAACACACTATGGCTGCCTAACGGGAAAGGTGAGGTGGGGTGATGCATAAAACAAGGGTTTCAAATTAGCTCAGATACCGTTCCAAAAACCCAATATGTAATAGACAAGACCTACTCCTTGCTCAGTGAACTGGACTCAACACCCCCTATTCACCGCCCAAGAATATATCTGACTAGAAAGAATCTTAAAACCTATGTATTCTTATCTCTCTGTAAGTGAGTCAAGTGAGTGTAAAGCTGCATAAACACAGCAGTGAAAAGCAGCTAAACCCCATTATAAAACTCAATTAATTTTAAAAACCCGTGAAACAAAGACAGTGAAAGAGAGAGAAATTCTTACAAAATTCGTTCAGGGGCTGTGATGCCACCTGGGTTGACCATATCTAGACCTGCAGCTGATTGAGACATAAGGGTGGACACTCTTGGGGCTGAGAGGTTTGGTGACGTTGGGTGAGCAAACGCAGACGCTTTAAAGTAATACTGCGTGGTACCATCCCATGGGTCCCAAATCTCCAGGTTCAAGGGCATCTTCCTACATCGAAAACATGCATGAGAAACCCAGAAGGCGGTACACCGAGTGATCGGGAAAGGTTTCTAAAACGCACCTCATTTCTCATCTCCTTGTGCTCGGGTTCGCCATTCCAGCCGCTTTACTAGCAATCTCCCTCCTTAGAGAATCAGCAGCTTTAACCTCCTGTTCCGTACAGGTTGCAATGTGTTCTGAGGATGAACGGGAAGAGGGGGAACCAATGAGAGACTAGCTCTAGGTGTTGCGACAGGCACAGATCACTCTATTTTCCCATCAGGAAGAAGAATTAACCACAGGCTCAGTCTGCCGCCCGGATGCAGAATAGGGCCTAAAGCAATCCTGCGCTTTTTCGGCCAGCTCCCAAGAGAGCGAGTTGAAAAATGGAGCTCAGGGGCACTGCAATTCACAAACCTGCAGAATTATAAATGATAACTCTCGTCTAAAAATATATTGAGGGAAGGCAACAAAGAGGATTTGAAAGCAAGGCAGAATTGCAGGAAACAGATTTCAGGAGGCAGATTCGAATCGCCTTTAAAGCACAGGAAAAGCGGCAAAACCTCGACAATGATGCCCTTGGCCAAAAAGGGCGTATGCGTTTTTTCCTGAATATATTCAGGAAAAAACGTACACGCCCTTTTTGGCCGTCCAAGCATCCTGGAAAGGCAAATCAGCGGTACAAAGAAGTCTCGCTTCCCATCGGTCAAAAGGGACATGCTGAATAAAGTGTCAAAACCAAAAACGCAGGACAGGCCATGGAGAAACGGAAGCCTTGCTACGCTGATGGGCGGGATGTAAATTGCCAACAGCCACTCTGGAGAATTGTACGGTGTGTCCTGAAACATCTACAAAACTCAGCTTAGAGAGCATAGGGCACTTCCACTCATGGGCGTATAAATTGGGAAAACCAAAAATCAGCAAGACACAAGCACCCCAAAGTTTAGGGCTGCTCTGTTGACAAGAACCTCCACTTTGTTACACCTTAAATATCCCACGAAAGAGAAAAATGGATAAAGAAGTTGTGGTCCTTATGTACAATGGAATATCACTCAGCCATGAAATCAACGTCATAAGGCTAGTAGCAGCATGATGAGTGGATTTAGGTACGACGATTCTAAGTGAAATAAGTCACACAGAAAAAGACACTTATCATAAGATATCACTTATAGAGGGAATGTAAAAACCGCTACCCTTGAACTGAATTACAACACAGAACAGAGTCACACGTTTAGAAAACACACTATGGCTGCCTAACGGGAAAGGTGAGGTGGGGTGATGCATAAAACAAGGGTTTCAAATTAGCTCAGATACCGTTCCATAAACCCAATATGTAATAGACAAGACCTACTCCTTGCTCAGTGAACTGGACTCAACACCCCCTACTCACTGCCCAAGAATATACCTGACTAGTAAGAATCTTAAAACCTATGTATTGATATCTCTCTGTAAGTGAGTCAAGTGGGTGTAAAGCTGCATAAACACAGCAGTAAAAAGCAGCTAAACCCCATTATAAAACTCAATTAATTTTAAAAACCCGTGAAGCAAAGACAGTGAAAGAGAGAGAAATTCTTACAAAATTCGTTCAGGGGCTGTGATGCCACCTGGATTGACCATATCTAGACCTGCAGCTGATTTAGACATAAGGGTGGGCACTCTTGGGGCTGACAGGTTTGGTGAGGTTGGGTGAGCAAACGCAGACGCTTTAAAGTAATACTGCGTGGTACCCATCCCATGGGTCCCAAATCTCCAGGTTCAAGGGCATCTTCCTACATGGAAAACATGCATGAGAAACCCAGAAGATGGTACACCGAGTGATCGGGAAAGGTTTCTTAAACGCACCTCATTTCTCATCTCCTTGTGCTCGGGTTCGCCATTCCAGCCGCTTTACTAGCAATCTCCCTCCTTGGAGAATCAGCACCTTTAACCTCCTGTTCCATACACGTTGCAATTTGTCCTGAGGATGAACGGGAAGAGGGGGAACCAATGAGAGACTAGCTCTAGGTGTTGGGACAGGCACAGGACACTATATTTTCCCATGAGGAAGAAGAATTAACCGCAGGCTCAGTCTGCTGACCGGAACCAGAATAGGGCCTGAAGCAATCCTGCGCTTTTGCGGCTAGCTCCCAAAACAGCGAGTTGAAAAATGGAGCTCAGGGGCACTGCAATTCACAAACCTGCAGAGATATAAATGTTAACTCTCGTCCACAAATAGATTGAGGAAACGCAACGAAGAGGATTTGAAAGCAAGGCAGAATTGCAGGAAACAGATTTCAGGAGGCAGATTCGAATCGCCTTTAAAGCACAGGAAAAGCGGCAAAACCTCGACAATGATGCCCTTGGCCAAAAAGGGCGTATGCGTTTTTTCCTGAATATATTCAGGAAAAAACGCATACGCCCTTTTTGGCCAACCAAGCAACCTGGAAAGGCAAATCAGGGCTACAAAGAAGTCTCGCTTCCCATTGGTCAAAAGGGCCATGCTGAATAAAGTGTCAAAACCAGAAATGCAGGAAAGACCACGGAGAAACGGGAGGCTTGCTACGCTGATGGGCGGGATGTAAATTGCCAACAGCCACTCTGGAGAAGTGTACGGTGTGTCCTGAAACATTTACAAAACTCAGCTTAGAGAGCATAGGGCACTTCCACTCATGGGCGTATAAAATGGGAAAACTAAAAATCAGCAAGACACAAGCACCCCAAAGTTTAGGGCTGCTCTGTTGACAAGAACCTCCACTTTGTTACACCTTAAATATCCCACGAAAGAGAAAAATGGATAAAGAAGTTCTGGTCCTTATGTACAATGGAATATCACTCAGCCATGAAATCAACGTCATAAGGCTAGTAGCAGCATGATGAGTGGATTTAGGTACGACGATTCTAAGTGAAATAAGTCACACAGAAAAAGACACTTATCATAAGATATCACTTATAGAGGGAATGTAAAAACCAATACCCTTGAACTGAATTACAAAACAGAACAGAGTCACACGTTTAGAAAACACACTATGGCTGCCTAACGGGAAAGGTGAGGTGGGGTGATGCATAAAACAAGGGTTTCAAATTAGCTCAGATACCGTTCCAAAAACCCAATATGTAATAGACAAGACCTACTCCTTGCTCAGTGAACTGGACTCAACACCCCCTATTCACCGCCCAAGAATATATCTGACTAGAAAGAATCTTAAAACCTATGTATTCTTATCTCTCTGTAAGTGAGTCAAGTGAGTGTAAAGCTGCATAAACACAGCAGTGAAAAGCAGCTAAACCCCATTATAAAACTCAATTAATTTTAAAAACCCGTGAAACAAAGACAGTGAAAGAGAGAGAAATTCTTACAAAATTCGTTCAGGGGCTGTGATGCCACCTGGGTTGACCATATCTAGACCTGCAGCTGATTGAGACATAAGGGTGGACACTCTTGGGGCTGAGAGGTTTGGTGACGTTGGGTGAGCAAACGCAGACGCTTTAAAGTAATACTGCGTGGTACCATCCCATGGGTCCCAAATCTCCAGGTTCAAGGGCATCTTCCTACATCGAAAACATGCATGAGAAACCCAGAAGGCGGTACACCGAGTGATCGGGAAAGGTTTCTAAAACGCACCTCATTTCTCATCTCCTTGTGCTCGGGTTCGCCATTCCAGCCGCTTTACTAGCAATCTCCCTCCTTAGAGAATCAGCAGCTTTAACCTCCTGTTCCGTACAGGTTGCAATGTGTTCTGAGGATGAACGGGAAGAGGGGGAACCAATGAGAGACTAGCTCTAGGTGTTGCGACAGGCACAGATCACTCTATTTTCCCATCAGGAAGAAGAATTAACCACAGGCTCAGTCTGCCGCCCGGATGCAGAATAGGGCCTAAAGCAATCCTGCGCTTTTTCGGCCAGCTCCCAAGAGAGCGAGTTGAAAAATGGAGCTCAGGGGCACTGCAATTCACAAACCTGCAGAATTATAAATGATAACTCTCGTCTAAAAATATATTGAGGGAAGGCAACAAAGAGGATTTGAAAGCAAGGCAGAATTGCAGGAAACAGATTTCAGGAGGCAGATTCGAATCGCCTTTAAACCACAGGAAAAGCGGCAAAACCTCGACAATGATGCCCTTGGCCAAAAAGGGCGTATGCGTTTTTTCCTGAATATATTCAGGAAAAAACGTACACGCCCTTTTTGGCCGTCCAAGCATCCTGGAAAGGCAAATCAGCGGTACAAAGAAGTCTCGCTTCCCATCGGTCAAAAGGGACATGCTGAATAAAGTGTCAAAACCAAAAACGCAGGACAGGCCATGGAGAAACAGAAGCCTTGCTACGCTGATGGGCAGGATGTAAATTGCCAACAGCCACTCTGGAGAATTGTACGGTGTGTCCTGAAACATCTACAAAACTCAGCTTAGAGAGCATAGGGCACTTCCACTCATGGGCGTATAAATTGGGAAAACCAAAAATCAGCAAGACACAAGCACCCCAAAGTTTAGGGCTGCTCTGTTGACAAGAACCTCCACTTTGTTACACCTTAAATATCTCAGGAAAGAGAAAAATGGATAAAGAAGTTGTGGTCCTTATGTACAATGGAATATCACTCAGCCATGAAATCAACGTCATAAGGCTAGTAGCAGCATGATGAGTGGATTTAGGTACGACGATTCTAAGTGAAATAAGTCACACAGAAAAAGACACTTATCATAAGATATCACTTATAGAGGGAATGTAAAAACCGCTACCCTTGAACTGAATTACAACACAGAACAGAGTCACACGTTTAGAAAACACACTATGGCTGCCTAACGAGAAAGGTGAGGTGGGGTGATGCATAAAACAAGGGTTTCAAATTAGCTCAGATACCGTTCCATAAACCCAATATGTAATAGACAAGACCTACTCCTTGCTCAGTGAACTGGACTCAAAACCCCCTACTCACTGCCCAAGAATATACCTGACTAGTAAGAATCTTAAAACCTATGTATTGATATCTCTCTGTAAGTGAGTCAAGTGGGTGTAAAGCTGCATAAACACAGCAGTGAAAAGCAGCTAAACCCCATTATAAAACTCAATTAATTTTAAAAACCCGTGAAGCAAAGACAGTGAAAGAGAGAGAAATTCTTACAAAATTCGTTCAGGGGCTGTGATGCCACCTGGATTGACCATATCTAGACCTGCAGCTGATTTAGACATAAGGGTGGACACTCTTGGGGCTGACAGGTTTGGTGAGGTTGGGTGAGCAAACGCAGACGCTTTAAAGTAATACTGCGTGGTACCCATCCCATGGGTCCCAAATCTCCAGGTTCAAGGGCATCTTCCTACATGGAAAACATGTATGAGAAACCCAGAAGATGGTCCACCGAGTGATCGGGAAAGGTTTCTAAAACGCACCTCATTTCTCATCTCCTTGTGCTCGGGTTCGCCATTCCAGCCGCTTTACTAGCAATCTCCCTCCTTGGAGAATCAGCACCTTTAACCTCCTGTTCCATACAGGTTGCAATTTGTCCTGAGGATGAACGGGAAGACGGGGAACCAATGAGAGACTAGCTCTAGGTGTTGGGACAGGCACAGGTCACTATATTTTCCCATCAGGAAGAAGAATTAACCGCAGGCTCAGTCTGCTGACCGGAACCAGAATAGGGCCTGAAGCAATCCTGCGCTTTTGCGGCTAGCTCCCAAAACAGCGAGTTGAAAAATGGAGCTCAGGGGCACTGCAATTCACAAACCTGCAGAGTTATAAATGTTAACTCTCGTCCACAAATAGATTGAGGAAACGCAACGAAGAGGATTTGAAAGCAAGGCAGAATTGCAGGAAACAGATTTCAGGAGGCAGATTCGAATCGCCTTTAAAGCACAGGAAAAGCGGCAAAACCTCGACAATGATGCCCTTGGCCAAAAAGGGCGTATGCGTTTTTTCCTGAATATATTCAGGAAAAAACGCATACGCCCTTTTTGGCCAACCAAGCAACCTGGAAAGGCAAATCAGGGCTACAAAGAAGTCTCGCTTCCCATTGGTCAAAAGGGCCATGCTGAATAAAGTGTCAAAACCAGAAATGCAGGAAAGGCCACGGAGAAACGGGAGCCTTGCTACGCTGATGGGCGGGATGTAAATTGCCAACAGCCACTCTGGAGAAGTGTACGGTGTGTCCTGAAACATTTACAAAACTCAGCTTAGAGAGCATAGGGCACTTCCACTCATGGGCGTATAAAATGGGAAAACTAAAAATCAGGAGGCACAAGCACCCCAAAGTTTAGGGCTGCTCTGTTGACAAGAACCTCCACTTTGTTACACCTTAAATATCCCAGGAAAGAGAAAAATGGATAAAGAAGTTGTGGTCCTTATGTACAATGGAATATCACTCAGCCATGAAATCAACGTCATAAGGCTAGTAGCAGCATGATGAGTGGATTTAGGTACGACGATTCTAAGTGAAATAAGTCACACAGATAAAGACACTTATCATAAGATATCACTTATAGAGGGAATGTAAAAACCGCTACCCTTGAACTGAATTACAACACAGAACAGAGTCACACGTTTAGAAAACACACTATGGCTGCCTAACGGGAAAGGTGAGGTGGGGTGATGCATAAAACAAGGGTTTCAAATTAGCTCAGATACCGTTCCAAAAACCCAATATGTAATAGACAAGACCTACTCCTTGCTCAGTGAACTGGACTCAACACCCCCTACTCACTGCCCAAGAATATACCTGACTAGTAAGAATCTTAAAACCTATGTATTGATATCTCTCTGTAAGTGAGTCAAGTGGGTGTAAAGCTGCATAAACACAGCAGTAAAAAGCAGCTAAACCCCATTATAAAACTCAATTAATTTTAAAAACCCGTGAAGCAAAGACAGTGAAAGAGAGAGAAATTCTTACAAAATTCGTTCAGGGGCTGTGATGCCACCTGGATTGACCATATCTAGACCTGCAGCTGATTGAGACATAAGGGTGGACACTCTTGGGGCTGACAGGTTTGGTGAGGTTGGGTGAGCAAACGCAGACGCTTTAAAGTAATACTGCGTGGTACCCATCCCATGGGTCCCAAATCTCCAGGTTCAAGGGCATCTTCCTACATGGAAAACATGCATGAGAAACCCAGAAGATGGTCCACCGAGTGATCGGGAAAGGTTTCTAAAACGCACCTCATTTCTCATCTCCTTGTGCTCGGGTTCGCCATTCCAGCCGCTTTACTAGCAATCTCCCTCCTTGGAGAATCAGCACCTTTAACCTCCTGTTCCATACAGGTTGCAATTTGTCCTGAGGATGAACGGGAAGACGGGGAACCAATGAGAGACTAGCTCTAGGTGTTGGGACAGGCACAGGTCACTATATTTTCCCATCAGGAAGAAGAATTAACCGCAGGCTCAGTCTGCTGACCGGAACCAGAATAGGGCCTGAAGCAATCCTGCGCTTTTGCGGCTAGCTCCCAAAACAGCGAGTTGAAAAATGGAGCTCAGGGGCACTGCAATTCACAAACCTGCAGAGTTATAAATGTTAACTCTCGTCCACAAATAGATTGAGGAAACGCAACGAAGAGGATTTGAAAGCAAGGCAGAATTGCAGGAAACAGATTTCAGGAGGCAGATTCGAATCGCCTTTAAAGCACAGGAAAAGCGGCAAAACCTCGACAATGATGCCCTTGGCCAAAAAGGGCGTATGCGTTTTTTCCTGAATATATTCAGGAAAAAACGCATACGCCCTTTTTGGCCAACCAAGCAACCTGGAAAGGCAAATCAGGGATACAAAGAAGTCTCGCTTCCCATTGGTCAAAAGGGCCATGCTGAATAAAGTGTCAAAACCAGAAATGCAGGAAAGGCCACGGAGAAACGGGAGCCTTGCTACGCTGATGGGCGGGATGTAAATTGCCAACAGCCACTCTGGAGAAGTGTACGGTGTGTCCTGAAACATTTACAAAACTCAGCTTAGAGAGCATAGGGCACTTCCACTCATGGGCGTATAAAATGGGAAAACTAAAAATCAGCAAGACACAAGCACCCCAAAGTTTAGGGCTGCTCTGTTGACAAGAACCTCCACTTTGTTACACCTTAAATATCCCACGAAAGAGAAAAATGGATAAAGAAGTTCTGGTCCTTATGTACAATGGAATATCACTCAGCCATGAAATCAACGTCATAAGGCTAGTAGCAGCATGATGAGTGGATTTAGGTACGACGATTCTAAGTGAAATAAGTCACACAGAAAAAGACACTTATCATAAGATATCACTTATAGAGGGAATGTAAAAACCAATACCCTTGAACTGAATTACAAAACAGAACAGAGTCACACGTTTAGAAAACACACTATGGCTGCCTAACGGGAAAGGTGAGGTGGGGTGATGCATAAAACAAGGGTTTCAAATTAGCTCAGATACCGTTCCAAAAACCCAATATGTAATAGACAAGACCTACTCCTTGCTCAGTGAACTGGACTCAACACCCCCTATTCACCGCCCAAGAATATATCTGACTAGAAAGAATCTTAAAACCTATGTATTCTTATCTCTCTGTAAGTGAGTCAAGTGAGTGTAAAGCTGCATAAACACAGCAGTGAAAAGCAGCTAAACCCCATTATAAAACTCAATTAATTTTAAAAACCCGTGAAACAAAGACAGTGAAAGAGAGAGAAATTCTTACAAAATTCGTTCAGGGGCTGTGATGCCACCTGGGTTGACCATATCTAGACCTGCAGCTGATTGAGACATAAGGGTGGACACTCTTGGGGCTGAGAGGTTTGGTGACGTTGGGTGAGCAAACGCAGACGCTTTAAAGTAATACTGCGTGGTACCATCCCATGGGTCCCAAATCTCCAGGTTCAAGGGCATCTTCCTACATCGAAAACATGCATGAGAAACCCAGAAGGCGGTACACCGAGTGATCGGGAAAGGTTTCTAAAACGCACCTCATTTCTCATCTCCTTGTGCTCGGGTTCGCCATTCCAGCCGCTTTACTAGCAATCTCCCTCCTTAGAGAATCAGCAGCTTTAACCTCCTGTTCCGTACAGGTTGCAATGTGTTCTGAGGATGAACGGGAAGAGGGGGAACCAATGAGAGACTAGCTCTAGGTGTTGCGACAGGCACAGATCACTCTATTTTCCCATCAGGAAGAAGAATTAACCACAGGCTCAGTCTGCCGCCCGGATGCAGAATAGGGCCTAAAGCAATCCTGCGCTTTTTCGGCCAGCTCCCAAGAGAGCGAGTTGAAAAATGGAGCTCAGGGGCACTGCAATTCACAAACCTGCAGAATTATAAATGATAACTCTCGTCTAAAAATATATTGAGGGAAGGCAACAAAGAGGATTTGAAAGCAAGGCAGAATTGCAGGAAACAGATTTCAGGAGGCAGATTCGAATCGCCTTTAAACCACAGGAAAAGCGGCAAAACCTCGACAATGATGCCCTTGGCCAAAAAGGGCGTATGCGTTTTTTCCTGAATATATTCAGGAAAAAACGTACACGCCCTTTTTGGCCGTCCAAGCATCCTGGAAAGGCAAATCAGCGGTACAAAGAAGTCTCGCTTCCCATCGGTCAAAAGGGACATGCTGAATAAAGTGTCAAAACCAAAAACGCAGGACAGGCCATGGAGAAACGGAAGCCTTGCTACGCTGATGGGCAGGATGTAAATTGCCAACAGCCACTCTGGAGAATTGTACGGTGTGTCCTGAAACATCTACAAAACTCAGCTTAGAGAGCATAGGGCACTTCCACTCATGGGCGTATAAATTGGGAAAACCAAAAATCAGCAAGACACAAGCACCCCAAAGTTTAGGGCTGCTCTGTTGACAAGAACCTCCACTTTGTTACACCTTAAATATCCCAGGAAAGAGAAAAATGGATAAAGAAGTTGTGGTCCTTATGTACAATGGAATATCACTCAGCCATGAAATCAACGTCATAAGGCTAGTAGCAGCATGATGAGTGGATTTAGGTACGACGATTCTAAGTGAAATAAGTCACACAGAAAAAGACACTTATCATAAGATATCACTTATAGAGGGAATGTAAAAACCGCTACCCTTGAACTGAATTACAACACAGAACAGAGTCACACGTTTAGAAAACACACTATGGCTGCCTAACGAGAAAGGTGAGGTGGGGTGATGCATAAAACAAGGGTTTCAAATTAGCTCAGATACCGTTCCATAAACCCAATATGTAATAGACAAGACCTACTCCTTGCTCAGTGAACTGGACTCAAAACCCCCTACTCACTGCCCAAGAATATACCTGACTAGTAAGAATCTTAAAACCTATGTATTGATATCTCTCTGTAAGTGAGTCAAGTGGGTGTAAAGCTGCATAAACACAGCAGTGAAAAGCAGCTAAACCCCATTATAAAACTCAATTAATTTTAAAAACCCGTGAAGCAAAGACAGTGAAAGAGAGAGAAATTCTTACAAAATTCGTTCAGGGGCTGTGATGCCACCTGGATTGACCATATCTAGACCTGCAGCTGATTTAGACATAAGGGTGGACACTCTTGGGGCTGACAGGTTTGGTGAGGTTGGGTGAGCAAACGCAGACGCTTTAAAGTAATACTGCGTGGTACCCATCCCATGGGTCCCAAATCTCCAGGTTCAAGGGCATCTTCCTACATGGAAAACATGCATGAGAAACCCAGAAGATGGTCCACCGAGTGATCGGGAAAGGTTTCTAAAACGCACCTCATTTCTCATCTCCTTGTGCTCGGGTTCGCCATTCCAGCCGCTTTACTAGCAATCTCCCTCCTTGGAGAATCAGCACCTTTAACCTCCTGTTCCATACAGGTTGCAATTTGTCCTGAGGATGAACGGGAAGACGGGGAACCAATGAGAGACTAGCTCTAGGTGTTGGGACAGGCACAGGTCACTATATTTTCCCATCAGGAAGAAGAATTAACCGCAGGCTCAGTCTGCTGACCGGAACCAGAATAGGGCCTGAAGCAATCCTGCGCTTTTGCGGCTAGCTCCCAAAACAGCGAGTTGAAAAATGGAGCTCAGGGGCACTGCAATTCACAAACCTGCAGAGTTATAAATGTTAACTCTCGTCCACAAATAGATTGAGGAAACGCAACGAAGAGGATTTGAAAGCAAGGCAGAATTGCAGGAAACAGATTTCAGGAGGCAGATTCGAATCGCCTTTAAAGCACAGGAAAAGCGGCAAAACCTCGACAATGATGCCCTTGGCCAAAAAGGGCGTATGCGTTTTTTCCTGAATATATTCAGGAAAAAACGCATACGCCCTTTTTGGCCAACCAAGCAACCTGGAAAGGCAAATCAGGGCTACAAAGAAGTCTCGCTTCCCATTGGTCAAAAGGGCCATGCTGAATAAAGTGTCAAAACCAGAAATGCAGGAAAGGCCACGGAGAAACGGGAGCCTTGCTACGCTGATGGGCGGGATGTAAATTGCCAACAGCCACTCTGGAGAAGTGTACGGTGTGTCCTGAAACATTTACAAAACTCAGCTTAGAGAGCATAGGGCACTTCCACTCATGGGCGTATAAAATGGGAAAACTAAAAATCAGCAAGACACAAGCACCCCAAAGTTTAGGGCTGCTCTGTTGACAAGAACCTCCACTTTGTTACACCTTAAATATCCCAGGAAAGAGAAAAATGGATAAAGAAGTTGTGGTCCTTATGTACAATGGAATATCACTCAGCCATGAAATCAACGTCATAAGGCTAGTAGCAGCATGATGAGTGGATTTAGGTACGACGATTCTAAGTGAAATAAGTCACACAGAAAAAGACACTTATCATAAGATATCACTTATAGAGGGAATGTAAAAACCGCTACCCTTGAACTGAATTACAACACAGAACAGAGTCACACGTTTAGAAAACACACTATGGCTGCCTAACGGGAAAGGTGAGGTGGGGTGATGCATAAAACAAGGGTTTCAAATTAGCTCAGATACCGTTCCAAAAACCCAATATGTAATAGACAAGACCTACTCCTTGCTCAGTGAACTGGACTCAACACCCCCTACTCACTGCCCAAGAATATACCTGACTAGTAAGAATCTTAAAACCTATGTACTGATATCTCTCTGTAAGTGAGTCAAGTGGGTGTAAAGCTGCATAAACACAGCAGTAAAAAGCAGCTAAACCCCATTATAAAACTCAATTAATTTTAAAAACCCGTGAAGCAAAGACAGTGAAAGAGAGAGAAATTCTTACAAAATTCGTTCAGGGGCTGTGATGCCACCTGGATTGACCATATCTAGACCTGCAGCTGATTGAGACATAAGGGTGGACACTCTTGGGGCTGAGAAGGTTTGGTGAGGTTGGGTGAGCAAACGCAGACGCTTTAAAGTAATACTGCGTGGTACCCATCCCATGGGTCCCAAATCTCCAGGTTCAAGGGCATCTTCCTACATGGAAAACATGCATGAGAAACCCAGAAGATGGTCCACCGAGTGATCGGGAAAGGTTTCTAAAACGCACCTCATTTCTCATCTCCTTGTGCTCGGGTTCGCCATTCCAGCCGCTTTACTAGCAATCTCCCTCCTTGGAGAATCAGCACCTTTAACCTCCTGTTCCATACAGGTTGCAATTTGTCCTGAGGATGAACGGGAAGACGGGGAACCAATGAGAGACTAGCTCTAGGTGTTGGGACAGGCACAGGTCACTATATTTTCCCATCAGGAAGAAGAATTAACCGCAGGCTCAGTCTGCTGACCGGAACCAGAATAGGGCCTGAAGCAATCCTGCGCTTTTGCGGCTAGCTCCCAAAACAGCGAGTTGAAAAATGGAGCTCAGGGGCACTGCAATTCACAAACCTGCAGAGTTATAAATGTTAACTCTCGTCCACAAATAGATTGAGGAAACGCAACGAAGAGGATTTGAAAGCAAGGCAGAATTGCAGGAAACAGATTTCAGGAGGCAGATTCGAATCGCCTTTAAAGCACAGGAAAAGCGGCAAAACCTCGACAATGATGCCCTTGGCCAAAAAGGGCGTATGCGTTTTTTCCTGAATATATTCAGGAAAAAACGCATACGCCCTTTTTGGCCAACCAAGCAACCTGGAAAGGCAAATCAGGGCTACAAAGAAGTCTCGCTTCCCATTGGTCAAAAGGGCCATGCTGAATAAAGTGTCAAAACCAGAAATGCAGGAAAGGCCACGGAGAAACGGGAGCCTTGCTACGCTGATGGGCGGGATGTAAATTGCCAACAGCCACTCTGGAGAAGTGTACGGTGTGTCCTGAAACATTTACAAAACTCAGCTTAGAGAGCATAGGGCACTTCCACTCATGGGCGTATAAAATGGGAAAACTAAAAATCAGCAAGACACAAGCACCCCAAAGTTTAGGGCTGCTCTGTTGACAAGAACCTCCACTTTGTTACACCTTAAATATCCCACGAAAGAGAAAAATGGATAAAGAAGTTGTGGTCCTTATGTACAATGGAATATCACTCAGCCATGAAATCAACGTCATAAGGCTAGTAGCAGCATGATGAGTGGATTTAGGTACGACGATTCTAAGTGAAATAAGTCACACAGAAAAAGACACTTATCATAAGATATCACTTATAGAGGGAATGTAAAAACCAATACCCTTGAACTGAATTACAAAACAGAACAGAGTCACACGTTTAGAAAACACACTATGGCTGCCTAACGGGAAAGGTGAGGTGGGGTGATGCATAAAACAAGGGTTTCAAATTAGCTCAGATACCGTTCCAAAAACCCAATATGTAATAGACAAGACCTACTCCTTGCTCAGTGAACTGGACTCAACACCCCCTATTCACCGCCCAAGAATATATCTGACTAGAAAGAATCTTAAAACCTATGTATTCTTATCTCTCTGTAAGTGAGTCAAGTGAGTGTAAAGCTGCATAAACACAGCAGTGAAAAGCAGCTAAACCCCATTATAAAACTCAATTAATTTTAAAAACCCGTGAAACAAAGACAGTGAAAGAGAGAGAAATTCTTACAAAATTCGTTCAGGGGCTGTGATGCCACCTGGGTTGACCATATCTAGACCTGCAGCTGATTGAGACATAAGGGTGGACACTCTTGGGGCTGAGAGGTTTGGTGACGTTGGGTGAGCAAACGCAGACGCTTTAAAGTAATACTGCGTGGTACCATCCCATGGGTCCCAAATCTCCAGGTTCAAGGGCATCTTCCTACATCGAAAACATGCATGAGAAACCCAGAAGGCGGTACACCGAGTGATCGGGAAAGGTTTCTAAAACGCACCTCATTTCTCATCTCCTTGTGCTCGGGTTCGCCATTCCAGCCGCTTTACTAGCAATCTCCCTCCTTAGAGAATCAGCAGCTTTAACCTCCTGTTCCGTACAGGTTGCAATGTGTTCTGAGGATGAACGGGAAGAGGGGGAACCAATGAGAGACTAGCTCTAGGTGTTGGGACAGGCACAGATCACTCTATTTTCCCATCAGGAAGAAGAATTAACCACAGGCTCAGTCTGCCGCCCGGATGCAGAATAGGGCCTAAAGCAATCCTGCGCTTTTTCGGCCAGCTCCCAAGAGAGCGAGTTGAAAAATGGAGCTCAGGGGCACTGCAATTCACAAACCTGCAGAATTATAAATGATAACTCTCGTCTAAAAATATATTGAGGGAAGGCAACAAAGAGGATTTGAAAGCAAGGCAGAATTGCAGGAAACAGATTTCAGGAGGCAGATTCGAATCGCCTTTAAACCACAGGAAAAGCGGCAAAACCTCGACAATGATGCCCTTGGCCAAAAAGGGCGTATGCGTTTTTTCCTGAATATATTCAGGAAAAAACGTACACGCCCTTTTTGGCCGTCCAAGCATCCTGGGAAGGCAAATCAGCGGTACAAAGAAGTCTCGCTTCCCATCGGTCAAAAGGGACATGCTGAATAAAGTGTCAAAACCAAAAACGCAGGACAGGCCATGGAGAAACAGAAGCCTTGCTACGCTGATGGGCAGGATGTAAATTGCCAACAGCCACTCTGGAGAATTGTACGGTGTGTCCTGAAACATCTACAAAACTCAGCTTAGAGAGCATAGGGCACTTCCACTCATGGGCGTATAAATTGGGAAAACCAAAAATCAGCAAGACACAAGCACCCCAAAGTTTAGGGCTGCTCTGTTGACAAGAACCTCCACTTTGTTACACCTTAAATATCCCAGGAAAGAGAAAAATGGATAAAGAAGTTGTGGTCCTTATGTACAATGGAATATCACTCAGCCATGAAATCAACGTCATAAGGCTAGTAGCAGCATGATGAGTGGATTTAGGTACGACGATTCTAAGTGAAATAAGTCACACAGAAAAAGACACTTATCATAAGA
The DNA here is from genome assembly GCF_028021215.1 of Eschrichtius robustus. Taxonomy (NCBI): domain Eukaryota; kingdom Metazoa; phylum Chordata; class Mammalia; order Artiodactyla; family Eschrichtiidae; genus Eschrichtius; species Eschrichtius robustus. Next base: position 31,201,678 of record NC_090830.1, read on the forward strand.
TATCACTTATAGAGGGAATGTAAAAACCGCTACCCTTGAACTGAATTACAACACAGAACAGAGTCACACGTTTAGAAAACACACTATGGCTGCCTAACGGGAAAGGTGAGGTGGGGTGATGCATAAAACAAGGGTTTCAAATTAGCTCAGATACCGTTCCATAAACCCAATATGTAATAGACAAGACCTACTCCTTGCTCAGTGAACTGGACTCAAAACCCCCTACTCACTGCCCAAGAATATACCTGACTAGTAAGAATCTTAAAACCTATGTATTGATATCTCTCTGTAAGTGAGTCAAGTGGGTGTAAAGCTGCATAAACACAGCAGTGAAAAGCAGCTAAACCCCATTATAAAACTCAATTAATTTTAAAAACCCGTGAAGCAAAGACAGTGAAAGAGAGAGAAATTCTTACAAAATTCGTTCAGGGGCTGTGATGCCACCTGGATTGACCATATCTAGACCTGCAGCTGATTTAGACATAAGGGTGGACACTCTTGGGGCTGACAGGTTTGGTGAGGTTGGGTGAGCAAACGCAGACGCTTTAAAGTAATACTGCGTGGTACCCATCCCATGGGTCCCAAATCTCCAGGTTCAAGGGCATCTTCCTACATGGAAAACATGCATGAGAAACCCAGAAGATGGTCCACCGAGTGATCGGGAAAGGTTTCTAAAACGCACCTCATTTCTCATCTCCTTGTGCTCGGGTTCGCCATTCCAGCCGCTTTACTAGCAATCTCCCTCCTTGGAGAATCAGCACCTTTAACCTCCTGTTCCATACAGGTTGCAATTTGTCCTGAGGATGAACGGGAAGACGGGGAACCAATGAGAGACTAGCTCTAGGTGTTGGGACAGGCACAGGTCACTATATTTTCCCATCAGGAAGAAGAATTAACCGCAGGCTCAGTCTGCTGACCGGAACCAGAATAGGGCCTGAAGCAATCCTGCGCTTTTGCGGCTAGCTCCCAAAACAGCGAGTTGAAAAATGGAGCTCAGGGGCACTGCAATTCACAAACCTGCAGAGTTATAAATGTTAACTCTCGTCCACAAATAGATTGAGGAAACGCAACGAAGAGGATTTGAAAGCAAGGCAGAATTGCAGGAAACAGATTTCAGGAGGCAGATTCGAATCGCCTTTAAAGCACAGGAAAAGCGGCAAAACCTCGACAATGATGCCCTTGGCCAAAAAGGGCGTATGCGTTTTTTCCTGAATATATTCAGGAAAAAACGTACACGCCCTTTTTGGCCAACCAAGCAACCTGGAAAGGCAAATCAGGGCTACAAAGAAGTCTCGCTTCCCATTGGTCAAAAGGGCCATGCTGAATAAAGTGTCAAAACCAGAAATGCAGGAAAGGCCACGGAGAAACGGGAGCCTTGCTACGCTGATGGGCGGGATGTAAATTGCCAACAGCCACTCTGGAGAAGTGTACGGTGTGTCCTGAAACATTTACAAAACTCAGCTTAGAGAGCATAGGGCACTTCCACTCATGGGCGTATAAAATGGGAAAACTAAAAATCAGCAAGACACAAGCACCCCAAAGTTTAGGGCTGCTCTGTTGACAAGAACCTCCACTTTGTTACACCTTAAATATCCCAGGAAAGAGAAAAATGGATAAAGAAGTTGTGGTCCTTATGTACAATGGAATATCACTCAGCCATGAAATCAACGTCATAAGGCTAGTAGCAGCATGATGAGTGGATTTAGGTACGACGATTCTAAGTGAAATAAGTCACACAGAAAAAGACACTTATCATAAGATATCACTTATAGAGGGAATGTAAAAACCGCTACCCTTGAACTGAATTACAACACAGAACAGAGTCACACGTTTAGAAAACACACTATGGCTGCCTAACGGGAAAGGTGAGGTGGGGTGATGCATAAAACAAGGGTTTCAAATTAGCTCAGATACCGTTCCAAAAACCCAATATGTAATAGACAAGACCTACTCCTTGCTCAGTGAACTGGACTCAACACCCCCTACTCACTGCCCAAGAATATACCTGACTAGTAAGAATCTTAAAACCTATGTATTGATATCTCTCTGTAAGTGAGTCAAGTGGGTGTAAAGCTGCATAAACACAGCAGTAAAAAGCAGCTAAACCCCATTATAAAACTCAATTAATTTTAAAAACCCGTGAAGCAAAGACAGTGAAAGAGAGAGAAATTCTTACAAAATTCTTTCAGGGGCTGTGATGCCACCTGGATTGACCATATCTAGACCTGCAGCTGATTTAGACATAAGGGTGGACACTCTTGGGGCTGAGAAGGTTTGGTGAGGTTGGGTGAGCAAACGCAGACGCTTTAAAGTAATACTGCGTGGTACCCATCCCATGGGTCCCAAATCTCCAGGTTCAAGGGCATCTTCCTACATGGAAAACATGCATGAGAAACCCAGAAGATGGTCCACCGAGTGATCGGGAAAGGTTTCTAAAACGCACCTCATTTCTCATCTCCTTGTGCTCGGGTTCGCCATTCCAGCCGCTTTACTAGCAATCTCCCTCCTTGGAGAATCAGCACCTTTAACCTCCTGTTCCATACAGGTTGCAATTTGTCCTGAGGATGAACGGGAAGACGGGGAACCAATGAGAGACTAGCTCTAGGTGTTGGGACAGGCACAGGTCACTATATTTTCCCATCAGGAAGAAGAATTAACCGCAGGCTCAGTCTGCTGACCGGAACCAGAATAGGGCCTGAAGTAATCCTGCGCTTTTGCGGCTAGCTCCCAAAACAGCGAGTTGAAAAATGGAGCTCAGGGGCACTGCAATTCACAAACCTGCAGAGTTATAAATGTTAACTCTCGTCCACAAATAGATTGAGGAAACGCAACGAAGAGGATTTGAAAGCAAGGCAGAATTGCAGGAAACAGATTTCAGGAGGCAGATTCGAATCGCCTTTAAAGCACAGGAAAAGCGGCAAAACCTCGACAATGATGCCCTTGGCCAAAAAGGGCGTATGCGTTTTTTCCTGAATATATTCAGGAAAAAACGCATACGCCCTTTTTGGCCAACCAAGCAACCTGGAAAGGCAAATCAGGGCTACAAAGAAGTCTCGCTTCCCATTGGTCAAAAGGGCCATGCTGAATAAAGTGTCAAAACCAGAAATGCAGGAAAGGCCACGGAGAAACGGGAGCCTTGCTACGCTGATGGGCGGGATGTAAATTGCCAACAGCCACTCTGGAGAAGTGTACGGTGTGTCCTGAAACATTTACAAAACTCAGCTTAGAGAGCATAGGGCACTTCCACTCATGGGCGTATAAAATGGGAAAACTAAAAATCAGCAAGACACAAGCACCCCAAAGTTTAGGGCTGCTCTGTTGACAAGAACCTCCACTTTGTTACACCTTAAATATCCCACGAAAGAGAAAAATGGATAAAGAAGTTGTGGTCCTTATGTACAATGGAATATCACTCAGCCATGAAATCAACGTCATAAGGCTAGTAGCAGCATGATGAGTGGATTTAGGTACGACGAATCTAAGTGAAATAAGTCACACAGAAAAAGACACTTATCATAAGATATCACTTATAGAGGGAATGTAAAAACCAATACCCTTGAACTGAATTACAAAACAGAACAGAGTCACACGTTTAGAAAACACACTATGGCTGCCTAACGGGAAAGGTGAGGTGGGGTGATGCATAAAACAAGGGTTTCAAATTAGCTCAGATACCGTTCCAAAAACCCAATATGTAATAGACAAGACCTACTCCTTGCTCAGTGAACTGGACTCAACACCCCCTATTCACCGCCCAAGAATATATCTGACTAGAAAGAATCTTAAAACCTATGTATTCTTATCTCTCTGTAAGTGAGTCAAGTGAGTGTAAAGCTGCATAAACACAGCAGTGAAAAGCAGCTAAACCCCATTATAAAACTCAATTAATTTTAAAAACCCGTGAAACAAAGACAGTGAAAGAGAGAGAAATTCTTACAAAATTCGTTCAGGGGCTGTGATGCCACCTGGGTTGACCATATCTAGACCTGCAGCTGATTGAGACATAAGGGTGGACACTCTTGGGGCTGAGAGGTTTGGTGACGTTGGGTGAGCAAACGCAGACGCTTTAAAGTAATACTGCGTGGTACCATCCCATGGGTCCCAAATCTCCAGGTTCAAGGGCATCTTCCTACATCGAAAACATGCATGAGAAACCCAGAAGGCGGTACACCGAGTGATCGGGAAAGGTTTCTAAAACGCACCTCATTTCTCATCTCCTTGTGCTCGGGTTCGCCATTCCAGCCGCTTTACTAGCAATCTCCCTCCTTAGAGAATCAGCAGCTTTAACCTCCTGTTCCGTACAGGTTGCAATGTGTTCTGAGGATGAACGGGAAGAGGGGGAACCAATGAGAGACTAGCTCTAGGTGTTGCGACAGGCACAGATCACTCTATTTTCCCATCAGGAAGAAGAATTAACCACAGGCTCAGTCTGCCGCCCGGATGCAGAATAGGGCCTAAAGCAATCCTGCGCTTTTTCGGCCAGCTCCCAAGAGAGCGAGTTGAAAAATGGAGCTCAGGGGCACTGCAATTCACAAACCTGCAGAATTATAAATGATAACTCTCGTCTAAAAATATATTGAGGGAAGGCAACAAAGAGGATTTGAAAGCAAGGCAGAATTGCAGGAAACAGATTTCAGGAGGCAGATTCGAATCGCCTTTAAACCACAGGAAAAGCGGCAAAACCTCGACAATGATGCCCTTGGCCAAAAAGGGCGTATGCGTTTTTTCCTGAATATATTCAGGAAAAAACGTACACGCCCTTTTTGGCCGTCCAAGCATCCTGGAAAGGCAAATCAGCGGTACAAAGAAGTCTCGCTTCCCATCGGTCAAAAGGGACATGCTGAATAAAGTGTCAAAACCAAAAACGCAGGACAGGCCATGGAGAAACAGAAGCCTTGCTACGCTGATGGGCAGGATGTAAATTGCCAACAGCCACTCTGTAGAATTGTACGGTGTGTCCTGAAACATCTACAAAACTCAGCTTAGAGAGCATAGGGCACTTCCACTCATGGGCGTATAAATTGGGAAAACCAAAAATCAGCAAGACACAAGCACCCCAAAGTTTAGGGCTGCTCTGTTGACAAGAACCTCCACTTTGTTACACCTTAAATATCCCAGGAAAGAGAAAAATGGATAAAGAAGTTGTGGTCCTTATGTACAATGGAATATCACTCAGCCATGAAATCAACGTCATAAGGCTAGTAGCAGCATGATGAGTGGATTTAGGTACGACGATTCTAAGTGAAATAAGTCACACAGAAAAAGACACTTATCATAAGATATCACTTATAGAGGGAATGTAAAAACCGCTACCCTTGAACTGAATTACAACACAGAACAGAGTCACACGTTTAGAAAACACACTATGGCTGCCTAACGAGAAAGGTGAGGTGGGGTGATGCATAAAACAAGGGTTTCAAATTAGCTCAGATACCGTTCCATAAACCCAATATGTAATAGACAAGACCTACTCCTTGCTCAGTGAACTGGACTCAAAACCCCCTACTCACTGCCCAAGAATATACCTGACTAGTAAGAATCTTAAAACCTATGTATTGATATCTCTCTGTAAGTGAGTCAAGTGGGTGTAAAGCTGCATAAACACAGCAGTGAAAAGCAGCTAAACCCCATTATAAAACTCAATTAATTTTAAAAACCCGTGAAGCAAAGACAGTGAAAGAGAGAGAAATTCTTACAAAATTCGTTCAGGGGCTGTGATGCCACCTGGATTGACCATATCTAGACCTGCAGCTGATTTAGACATAAGGGTGGACACTCTTGGGGCTGACAGGTTTGGTGAGGTTGGGTGAGCAAACGCAGACGCTTTAAAGTAATACTGCGTGGTACCCATCCCATGGGTCCCAAATCTCCAGGTTCAAGGGCATCTTCCTACATGGAAAACATGCATGAGAAACCCAGAAGATGGTCCACCGAGTGATCGGGAAAGGTTTCTAAAACGCACCTCATTTCTCATCTCCTTGTGCTCGGGTTCGCCATTCCAGCCGCTTTACTAGCAATCTCCCTCCTTGGAGAATCAGCACCTTTAACCTCCTGTTCCATACAGGTTGCAATTTGTCCTGAGGATGAACGGGAAGACGGGGAACCAATGAGAGACTAGCTCTAGGTGTTGGGACAGGCACAGGTCACTATATTTTCCCATCAGGAAGAAGAATTAACCGCAGGCTCAGTCTGCTGACCGGAACCAGAATAGGGCCTGAAGCAATCCTGCGCTTTTGCGGCTAGCTCCCAAAACAGCGAGTTGAAAAATGGAGCTCAGGGGCACTGCAATTCACAAACCTGCAGAGTTATAAATGTTAACTCTCGTCCACAAATAGATTGAGGAAACGCAACGAAGAGGATTTGAAAGCAAGGCAGAATTGCAGGAAACAGATTTCAGGAGGCAGATTCGAATCGCCTTTAAAGCACAGGAAAAGCGGCAAAACCTCGACAATGATGCCCTTGGCCAAAAAGGGCGTATGCGTTTTTTCCTGAATATATTCAGGAAAAAACGCATACGCCCTTTTTGGCCAACCAAGCAACCTGGAAAGGCAAATCAGGGCTACAAAGAAGTCTCGCTTCCCATTGGTCAAAAGGGCCATGCTGAATAAAGTGTCAAAACCAGAAATGCAGGAAAGGCCACGGAGAAACGGGAGCCTTGCTACGCTGATGGGCGGGATGTAAATTGCCAACAGCCACTCTGGAGAAGTGTACGGTGTGTCCTGAAACATTTACAAAACTCAGCTTAGAGAGCATAGGGCACTTCCACTCATGGGCGTATAAAATGGGAAAACTAAAAATCAGCAAGACACAAGCACCCCAAAGTTTAGGGCTGCTCTGTTGACAAGAACCTCCACTTTGTTACACCTTAAATATCCCAGGAAAGAGAAAAATGGATAAAGAAGTTGTGGTCCTTATGTACAATGGAATATCACTCAGCCATGAAATCAACGTCATAAGGCTAGTAGCAGCATGATGAGTGGATTTAGGTACGACGATTCTAAGTGAAATAAGTCACACAGAAAAAGACACTTATCATAAGATATCACTTATAGAGGGAATGTAAAAACCGCTACCCTTGAACTGAATTACAACACAGAACAGAGTCACACGTTTAGAAAACACACTATGGCTGCCTAACGGGAAAGGTGAGGTGGGGTGATGCATAAAACAAGGGTTTCAAATTAGCTCAGATACCGTTCCAAAAACCCAATATGTAATAGACAAGACCTACTCCTTGCTCAGTGAACTGGACTCAACACCCCCTACTCACTGCCCAAGAATATACCTGACTAGTAAGAATCTTAAAACCTATGTATTGATATCTCTCTGTAAGTGAGTCAAGTGGGTGTAAAGCTGCATAAACACAGCAGTAAAAAGCAGCTAAACCCCATTATAAAACTCAATTAATTTTAAAAACCCGTGAAGCAAAGACAGTGAAAGAGAGAGAAATTCTTACAAAATTCGTTCAGGGGCTGTGATGCCACCTGGATTGACAATATCTAGACCTGCAGCTGATTGAGACATAAGGGTGGACACTCTTGGGGCTGAGAAGGTTTGGTGAGGTTGGGTGAGCAAACGCAGACGCTTTAAAGTAATACTGCGTGGTACCCATCCCATGGGTCCCAAATCTCCAGGTTCAAGGGCATCTTCCTACATGGAAAACATGCATGAGAAACCCAGAAGATGGTCCACCGAGTGATCGGGAAAGGTTTCTAAAACGCACCTCATTTCTCATCTCCTTGTGCTCGGGTTCGCCATTCCAGCCGCTTTACTAGCAATCTCCCTCCTTGGAGAATCAGCACCTTTAACCTCCTGTTCCATACAGGTTGCAATTTGTCCTGAGGATGAACGGGAAGACGGGGAACCAATGAGAGACTAGCTCTAGGTGTTGGGACAGGCACAGGTCACTATATTTTCCCATCAGGAAGAAGAATTAACCGCAGGCTCAGTCTGCTGACCGGAACCAGAATAGGGCCTGAAGCAATCCTGCGCTTTTGCGGCTAGCTCCCAAAACAGCGAGTTGAAAAATGGAGCTCAGGGGCACTGCAATTCACAAACCTGCAGAGTTATAAATGTTAACTCTCGTCCACAAATAGATTGAGGAAACGCAACGAAGAGGATTTGAAAGCAAGGCAGAATTGCAGGAAACAGATTTCAGGAGGCAGATTCGAATCGCCTTTAAAGCACAGGAAAAGCGGCAAAACCTCGACAATGATGCCCTTGGCCAAAAAGGGCGTATGCGTTTTTTCCTGAATATATTCAGGAAAAAACGCATACGCCCTTTTTGGCCAACCAAGCAACCTGGAAAGGCAAATCAGCGCTACAAAGAAGTCTCGCTTCCCATCGGTCAAAAGGGCCATGCTGAATAAAGTGTCAAAACCAGAAATGCAGGAAAGGCCACGGAGAAACGGGAGCCTTGCTACGCTGATGGGCGGGATGTAAATTGCCAACAGCCACTCTGGAGAAGTGTACGGTGTGTCCTGAAACATTTACAAAACTCAGCTTAGAGAGCATAGGGCACTTCCACTCATGGGCGTATAAAATGGGAAAACTAAAAATCAGCAAGACACAAGCACCCCAAAGTTTAGGGCTGCTCTGTTGACAAGAACCTCCACTTTGTTACACCTTAAATATCCCACGAAAGAGAAAAATGGATAAAGAAGTTGTGGTCCTTATGTACAATGGAATATCACTCAGCCATGAAATCAACGTCATAAGGCTAGTAGCAGCATGATGAGTGGATTTAGGTACGACGATTCTAAGTGAAATAAGTCACACAGAAAAAGACACTTATCATAAGATATCACTTATAGAGGGAATGTAAAAACCAATACCCTTGAACTGAATTACAAAACAGAACAGAGTCACACGTTTAGAAAACACACTATGGCTGCCTAACGGGAAAGGTGAGGTGGGGTGATGCATAAAACAAGGGTTTCAAATTAGCTCAGATACCGTTCCAAAAACCCAATATGTAATAGACAAGACCTACTCCTTGCTCAGTGAACTGGACTCAACACCCCCTATTCACCGCCCAAGAATATATCTGACTAGAAAGAATCTTAAAACCTATGTATTCTTATCTCTCTGTAAGTGAGTCAAGTGAGTGTAAAGCTGCATAAACACAGCAGTGAAAAGCAGCTAAACCCCATTATAAAACTCAATTAATTTTAAAAACCCGTGAAACAAAGACAGTGAAAGAGAGAGAAATTCTTACAAAATTCGTTCAGGGGCTGTGATGCCACCTGGGTTGACCATATCTAGACCTGCAGCTGATTGAGACATAAGGGTGGACACTCTTGGGGCTGAGAGGTTTGGTGACGTTGGGTGAGCAAACGCAGACGCTTTAAAGTAATACTGCGTGGTACCATCCCATGGGTCCCAAATCTCCAGGTTCAAGGGCATCTTCCTACATCGAAAACATGCATGAGAAACCCAGAAGGCGGTACACCGAGTGATCGGGAAAGGTTTCTAAAATGCACCTCATTTCTCATCTCCTTGTGCTCGGGTTCGCCATTCCAGCCGCTTTACTAGCAATCTCCCTCCTTAGAGAATCAGCAGCTTTAACCTCCTGTTCCGTACAGGTTGCAATGTGTTCTGAGGATGAACGGGAAGAGGGGGAACCAATGAGAGACTAGCTCTAGGTGTTGGGACAGGCACAGATCACTCTATTTTCCCATCAGGAAGAAGAATTAACCACAGGCTCAGTCTGCCGCCCGGATGCAGAATAGGGCCTAAAGCAATCCTGCGCTTTTTCGGCCAGCTCCCAAGAGAGCGAGTTGAAAAATGGAGCTCAGGGGCACTGCAATTCACAAACCTGCAGAATTATAAATGATAACTCTCGTCTAAAAATATATTGAGGGAAGGCAACAAAGAGGATTTGAAAGCAAGGCAGAATTGCAGGAAACAGATTTCAGGAGGCAGATTCGAATCGCCTTTAAACCACAGGAAAAGCGGCAAAACCTCGACAATGATGCCCTTGGCCAAAAAGGGCGTATGCGTTTTTTCCTGAATATATTCAGGAAAAAACGTACACGCCCTTTTTGGCCGTCCAAGCATCCTGGGAAGGCAAATCAGCGGTACAAAGAAGTCTCGCTTCCCATCGGTCAAAAGGGACATGCTGAATAAAGTGTCAAAACCAAAAACGCAGGACAGGCCATGGAGAAACGGAAGCCTTGCTACGCTGATGGGCAGGATGTAAATTGCCAACAGCCACTCTGGAGAATTGTACGGTGTGTCCTGAAACATCTACAAAACTCAGCTTAGAGAGCATAGGGCACTTCCACTCATGGGCGTATAAATTGGGAAAACCAAAAATCAGCAAGACACAAGCACCCCAAAGTTTAGGGCTGCTCTGTTGACAAGAACCTCCACTTTGTTACACCTTAAATATCCCAGGAAAGAGAAAAATGGATAAAGAAGTTGTGGTCCTTATGTACAATGGAATATCACTCAGCCATGAAATCAACGTCATAAGGCTAGTAGCAGCATGATGAGTGGATTTAGGTACGACGATTCTAAGTGAAATAAGTCACACAGAAAAAGACACTTATCATAAGATATCACTTATAGAGGGAATGTAAATACCGCTACCCTTGAACTGAATTACAACACAGAACAGAGTCACACGTTTAGAAAACACACTATGGCTGCCTAACGGGAAAGGTGAGGTGGGGTGATGCATAAAACAAGGGTTTCAAATTAGCTCAGATACCGTTCCATAAACCCAATATGTAATAGACAAGACCTACTCCTTGCTCAGTGAACTGGACTCAAAACCCCCTACTCACTGCCCAAGAATATACCTGACTAGTAAGAATCTTAAAACCTATGTATTGATATCTCTCTGTAAGTGAGTCAAGTGGGTGTAAAGCTGCATAAACACAGCAGTGAAAAGCAGCTAAACCCCATTATAAAACTCAATTAATTTTAAAAACCCGTGAAGCAAAGACAGTGAAAGAGAGAGAAATTCTTACAAAATTCGTTCAGGGGCTGTGATGCCACCTGGATTGACCATATCTAGACCTGCAGCTGATTTAGACATAAGGGTGGACACTCTTGGGGCTGACAGGTTTGGTGAGGTTGGGTGAGCAAACGCAGACGCTTTAAAGTAATACTGCGTGGTACCCATCCCATGGGTCCCAAATCTCCAGGTTCAAGGGCATCTTCCTACATGGAAAACATGCATGAGAAACCCAGAAGATGGTCCACCGAGTGATCGGGAAAGGTTTCTAAAACGCACCTCATTTCTCATCTCCTTGTGCTCGGGTTCGCCATTCCAGCCGCTTTACTAGCAATCTCCCTCCTTGGAGAATCGGCACCTTTAACCTCCTGTTCCGTACAGGTTGCAATTTGTCCTGAGGATGAACGGGAAGACGGGGAACCAATGAGAGACTAGCTCTAGGTGTTGGGACAGGCACAGGTCACTATATTTTCCCATCAGGAAGAAGAATTAACCGCAGGCTCAGTCTGCTGACCGGAACCAGAATAGGGCCTGAAGCAATCCTGCGCTTTTGCGGCTAGCTCCCAAAACAGCGAGTTGAAAAATGGAGCTCAGGGGCACTGCAATTCACAAACCTGCAGAGTTATAAATGTTAACTCTCGTCCACAAATAGATTGAGGAAACGCAACGAAGAGGATTTGAAAGCAAGGCAGAATTGCAGGAAACAGATTTCAGGAGGCAGATTCGAATCGCCTTTAAAGCACAGGAAAAGCGGCAAAACCTCGACAATGATGCCCTTGGCCAAAAAGGGCGTATGCGTTTTTTCCTGAATATATTCAGGAAAAAACGCATACGCCCTTTTTGGCCAACCAAGCAACCTGGAAAGGCAAATCAGGGCTACAAAGAAGTCTCGCTTCCCATTGGTCAAAAGGGCCATGCTGAATAAAGTGTCAAAACCAGAAATGCAGGAAAGGCCACGGAGAAACGGGAGCCTTGCTACGCTGATGGGCGGGATGTAAATTGCCAACAGCCACTCTGGAGAAGTGTACGGTGTGTCCTGAAACATTTACAAAACTCAGCTTAGAGAGCATAGGGCACTTCCACTCATGGGCGTATAAAATGGGAAAACTAAAAATCAGCAAGACACAAGCACCCCAAAGTTTAGGGCTGCTCTGTTGACAAGAACCTCCACTTTGTTACACCTTAAATATCCCAGGAAAGAGAAAAATGGATAAAGAAGTTGTGGTCCTTATGTACAATGGAATATCACTCAGCCATGAAATCAACGTCATAAGGCTAGTAGCAGCATGATGAGTGGATTTAGGTACGACGATTCTAAGTGAAATAAGTCACACAGAAAAAGACACTTATCATAAGATATCACTTATAGAGGGAATGTAAAAACCGCTACCCTTGAACTGAATTACAACACAGAACAGAGTCACACGTTTAGAAAACACACTATGGCTGCCTAACGGGAAAGGTGAGGTGGGGTGATGCATAAAACAAGGGTTTCAAATTAGCTCAGATACCGTTCCAAAAACCCAATATGTAATAGACAAGACCTACTCCTTGCTCAGTGAACTGGACTCAACACCCCCTACTCACTGCCCAAGAATATACCTGACTAGTAAGAATCTTAAAACCTATGTATTGATATCTCTCTGTAAGTGAGTCAAGTGGGTGTAAAGCTGCATAAACACAGCAGTAAAAAGCAGCTAAACCCCATTATAAAACTCAATTAATTTTAAAAACCCGTGAAGCAAAGACAGTGAAAGAGAGAGAAATTCTTACAAAATTCGTTCAGGGGCTGTGATGCCACCTGGATTGACCATATCTAGACCTGCAGCTGATTGAGACATAAGGGTGGACACTCTTGGGGCTGAGAGGTTTGGTGAGGTTGGGTGAGCAAACGCAGACGCTTTAAAGTAATACTGCGTGGTACCCATCCCATGGGTACCAAATCTCCAGGTTCAAGGGCATCTTCCTACATGGAAAACATGCATGAGAAACCCAGAAGATGGTCCACCGAGTGATCGGGAAAGGTTTCTAAAACGCACCTCATTTCTCATCTCCTTGTGCTCGGGTTCGCCATTCCAGCCGCTTTACTAGCAATCTCCCTCCTTGGAGAATCAGCACCTTTAACCTCCTGTTCCATACAGGTTGCAATTTTTCCTGAGGATGAACGGGAAGACGGGGAACCAATGAGAGACTAGCTCTAGGTGTTGGGACAGGCACAGGTCACTATATTTTCCCATCAGGAAGAAGAATTAACCGCAGGCTCAGTCTGCTGACCGGAACCAGAATAGGGCCTGAAGCAATCCTGCGCTTTTGCGGCTAGCTCCCAAAACAGCGAGTTGAAAAATGGAGCTCAGGGGCACTGCAATTCACAAACCTGCAGAGTTATAAATGTTAACTCTCGTCCACAAATAGATTGAGGAAACGCAACGAAGAGGATTTGAAAGCAAGGCAGAATTGCAGGAAACAGATTTCAGGAGGCAGATTCGAATCGCCTTTAAAGCACAGGAAAAGCGGCAAAACCTCGACAATGATGCCCTTGGCCAAAAAGGGCGTATGCGTTTTTTCCTGAATATATTCAGGAAAAAACGCATACGCCCTTTTTGGCCAACCAAGCAACCTGGAAAGGCAAATCAGGGCTACAAAGAAGTCTCGCTTCCCATTGGTCAAAAGGGCCATGCTGAATAAAGTGTCAAAACCAGAAATGCAGGAAAGGCCACGGAGAAACGGGAGCCTTGCTACGCTGATGGGCGGGATGTAAATTGCCAACAGCCACTCTGGAGAAGTGTACGGTGTGTCCTGAAACATTTACAAAACTCAGCTTAGAGAGCATAGGGCACTTCCACTCATGGGCGTATAAAATGGGAAAACTAAAAATCAGCAAGACACAAGCACCCCAAAGTTTAGGGCTGCTCTGTTGACAAGAACCTCCACTTTGTTACACCTTAAATATCCCACGAAAGAGAAAAATGGATAAAGAAGTTTTGGTCCTTATGTACAATGGAATATCACTCAGCCATGAAATCAACGTCATAAGGCTAGTAGCAGCATGATGAGTGGATTTAGGTACGACGATTCTAAGTGAAATAAGTCACACAGAAAAAGACACTTATCATAAGATATCACTTATAGAGGGAATGTAAAAACCAATACCCTTGAACTGAATTACAAAACAGAACAGAGTCACACGTTTAGAAAACACACTATGGCTGCCTAACGGGAAAGGTGAGGTGGGGTGATGCATAAAACAAGGGTTTCAAATTAGCTCAGATACCGTTCCAAAAACCCAATATGTAATAGACAAGACCTACTCCTTGCTCAGTGAACTGGACTCAACACCCCCTATTCACCGCCCAAGAATATATCTGACTAGAAAGAATCTTAAAACCTATGTATTCTTATCTCTCTGTAAGTGAGTCAAGTGAGTGTAAAGCTGCATAAACACAGCAGTGAAAAGCAGCTAAACCCCATTATAAAACTCAATTAATTTTAAAAACCCGTGAAACAAAGACAGTGAAAGAGAGAGAAATTCTTACAAAATTCGTTCAGGGGCTGTGATGCCACCTGGGTTGACCATATCTAGACCTGCAGCTGATTGAGACATAAGGGTGGACACTCTTGGGGCTGAGAGGTTTGGTGACGTTGGGTGAGCAAACGCAGACGCTTTAAAGTAATACTGCGTGGTACCATCCCATGGGTCCCAAATCTCCAGGTTCAAGGGCATCTTCCTACATCGAAAACATGCATGAGAAACCCAGAAGACGGTACACCGAGTGATCGGGAAAGGTTTCTAAAACGCACCTCATTTCTCATCTCCTTGTGCTCGGGTTCGCCATTCCAGCCGCTTTACTAGCAATCTCCCTCCTTAGAGAATCAGCAGCTTTAACCTCCTGTTCCGTACAGGTTGCAATGTGTTCTGAGGATGAACGGGAAGAGGGGGAACCAATGAGAGACTAGCTCTAGGTGTTGCGACAGGCACAGATCACTCTATTTTCCCATCAGGAAGAAGAATTAACCACAGGCTCAGTCTGCCGCCCGGATGCAGAATAGGGCCTAAAGCAATCCTGCGCTTTTTCGGCCAGCTCCCAAGAGAGCGAGTTGAAAAATGGAGCTCAGGGGCACTGCAATTCACAAACCTGCAGAATTATAAATGATAACTCTCGTCTAAAAATATATTGAGGGAAGGCAACAAAGAGGATTTGAAAGCAAGGCAGAATTGCAGGAAACAGATTTCAGGAGGCAGATTCGAATCGCCTTTAAACCACAGGAAAAGCGGCAAAACCTCGACAATGATGCCCTTGGCCAAAAAGGGCGTATGCGTTTTTTCCTGAATATATTCAGGAAAAAACGTACACGCCCTTTTTGGCCGTCCAAGCATCCTGGAAAGGCAAATCAGCGGTACAAAGAAGTCTCGCTTCCCATCGGTCAAAAGGGACATGCTGAATAAAGTGTCAAAACCAAAAACGCAGGACAGGCCATGGAGAAACGGAAGCCTTGCTACGTTGATGGGCAGGATGTAAATTGCCAACAGCCACTCTGGAGAATTGTACGGTGTGTCCTGAAACATCTACAAAACTCAGCTTAGAGAGCATAGGGCACTTCCACTCATGGGCGTATAAATTGGGAAAACCAAAAATCAGCAAGACACAAGCACCCCAAAGTTTAGGGCTGCTCTGTTGACAAGAACCTCCACTTTGTTACACCTTAAATATCCCAGGAAAGAGAAAAATGGATAAAGAAGTTGTGGTC
This sequence comes from Eschrichtius robustus, assembly GCF_028021215.1. Lineage (NCBI taxonomy): Eukaryota > Metazoa > Chordata > Mammalia > Artiodactyla > Eschrichtiidae > Eschrichtius > Eschrichtius robustus. Next base: position 31,217,387 of record NC_090830.1, read on the forward strand.
CTTATGTACAATGGAATATCACTCAGCCATGAAATCAACGTCATAAGGCTAGTAGCAGCATGATGAGTGGATTTAGGTACGACGATTCTAAGAGAAATAAGTCACACAGAAAAAGACACTTATCATAAGATATCACTTATAGAGGGAATGTAAAAACCGCTACCCTTGAACTGAATTACAACACAGAACAGAGTCACACGTTTAGAAAACACACTATGGCTGCCTAACGGGAAAGGTGAGGTGGGGTGATGCATAAAACAAGGGTTTCAAATTAGCTCAGATACCGTTCCATAAACCCAATATGTAATAGACAAGACCTACTCCTTGCTCAGTGAACTGGACTCAACACCCCCTACTCACTGCCCAAGAATATACCTGACTAGTAAGAATCTTAAAACCTATGTATTGATATCTCTCTGTAAGTGAGTCAAGTGGGTGTAAAGCTGCATAAACACAGCAGTAAAAAGCAGCTAAACCCCATTATAAAACTCAATTAATTTTAAAAACCCGTGAAGCAAAGACAGTGAAAGAGAGAGAAATTCTTACAAAATTCGTTCAGGGGCTGTGATGCCACCTGGATTGACCATATCTAGACCTGCAGCTGATTGAGACATAAGGGTGGACACTCTTGGGGCTGAGAGGTTTGGTGAGGTTGGGTGAGCAAACGCAGACGCTTTAAAGTAATACTGCGTGGTACCCATCCCATGGGTCCCAAATCTCCAGGTTCAAGGGCATCTTCCTACATGGAAAACATGCATGAGAAACCCAGAAGATGGTCCACCGAGTGATCGGGAAAGGTTTCTAAAACGCACCTCATTTCTCATCTCCTTGTGCTCGGGTTCGCCATTCCAGCCGCTTTACTAGCAATCTCCCTCCTTGAAGAATCGGCACCTTTAACCTCCTATTCCGTACAGGTTGCAATGTTTCCTGAGGATGAACGGGAAGAGGGGGAACCAATGAGAGACTAGCTCTAGGTGTTGCGACAGGCACAGGTCACTCTATTTTCCCATCAGGAAGAAGAATTAACCACAGGCTCAGTCTGCTGCCCGGAAGCAGAATAGGGCCTGAAGCAATCCTGAGCTTTTGCGGCCAGCTCCCAAGAAAGCGAGTTGAAAAATGGAGCTCAGGGGCACTGCAATTCACAACCCTGCAGAGTTATAAATGATAACTCTCGTCCACAAATATATTGAGGGAATGCAACGAGGAGGATTAGAAAGCAAGGCAGAATTGCAGGAAACAGATTTCAGGAGTTAGATTCGAATCGCCTTTAAAGCACAGGAAAAGCGGCAAAACCTCGACAATGATGCCCTTGGCCAAAAAGGGCGTTTGCGTTTTTTCCTGAATATATTCAGGAAAAAACGCATACGCCCTTTTTGGCCAACCAAGCAACCTGGAAAGGCAAATCAGCACTACAAAGAAGTCTCGCTTCCCATCGGTAAAAAGGGCCATGCTGAATAAAGTGTCAAAACCAGAAACGCAGGACAGGCCATGGAGAAACGCGAGACTTGCTACGCTGATGGGCGGGATGTAAATTGCCAAGAGGCACTCTGGGGAAGTGTACGGTGTGTCCTGAAACATCTGAAAAACTCAGCTTAGAGAGCATAGGGCACTTCCACTTATGGGCGTATAAATTGGGAAAACTAAAAATCAGCAAGGCACAAGCACCCCAAAGTTTAGGGCTGCTCTGTTGACAAGAACCTCCACTTCGTTACACCTTAAATATCCCAGGAAAGAGAAAAATGGATAAAAAATTTGTGATCCTTATGTACAATGGAATATCACTCAGCCATGAAATCAACGTCATAAAACTAGTAGCAGCATGATGAGTGGATTTAGGTACGACTATTCTAAGTGAAATACGTCACACAGAAAAAGACACTTATCATAAGATATCACTTATAGAGGGAATGTAAAAACCGCTACCCTTGAACTGAATTACAAAACAGAACAGAGTCACACGTTTAGAAAACACACTATGGCTGCCTAACGGGAAAGGTGAGGTGGGGTGACGCATAAAACAAGGGTTTCAAATTAGCTCAGATACCGTTCCATAAACCCAATACGTAATAGACAAGACCTACTCCTTGCTCAGTGAACTAGACTCAACACCCTCTATTCACCGCCCAAGAATATATCTGACTAGTAAGAATCTTAAAACCTATGTATTGATATCTCTCTGTAAGTGAGTCAAGTGGGTGTAAAGCTGCATAAACACAGCAGTAAAAAAGCAGCTAAACCCCATTATAAAACTCAATTAATTTTAAAAACCCGTGAAGCAAAGACAGTGAAAGAGAGAGAAATTCTTACAAAATTCGTTAAGGGGCTCTGATGCCACCTGGATTCACCATATCTAGACCCGCACCTGATTGAGACACAAGGGTGGACACTCTTGGGGCTGAGAGGTTTGGTGAGGTTGGGTGAGCAAACGCAGACCCATTAAAGTAATACTGCGTGGTACCCATCCCATGGGTGCCAAATCTCCAGGTTCAAGGGCATCTTCCTACATCGAAAACATGCATGAGAAACCCAGAAGATGGTACACCGAGTGATCGGGAAAGGTTTCTAAAACGCACCTCATTTCTCATCTCCTTGTGCTCGGGTTCGCCATTCCAGCCGCTTTACTAGCAATCTCCCTCCTTGGAGAATCAGCACCTTTAACCTCCTGTTCCATACAGGTGGCAGTTTGTCTTGAGGATGAACGGGAAGAGGGGGAACCAATGAGAGACTAGCTCTAGGTGTTGGGACAGGCACAGGTCACTCTATTTTCCCATCAGGAAGAAGAATTAACCACAGGCTCAGAGTGCCGCCCGGAAGCAGAATAGGGCCTAAAGAAATCCTGCGCTTCTGCGGCCAGCTCCCAAGAAACCGAGTTGAAAAATGGAGCTCAGGGTAACTGCAATTCACAAACCTGCAGACTTATAAATGATAACTCTCGTCTACAAATATATTGAGGGAAGGCAACGAAGAGGATTTGAAAGCAAGGCAGAATTGCAGGAAACAGATTTCAGGAGGCAGATTCGAATCGCCTTTAAAGCACAGGAAAAGCGGCAAAACCTCGACAATGATGCCCTTGACCAAAAAGAGCGTATGCGTTTTTTCCTGAATATATTCAGGAAAAAACGTACACGCCCTGTTTGGCCGTGCAAGCATCCTGGAAAGGCAAATCAGCGGTACAAAGAAGTCTCGCTTCCCATCGGTCAAAAGGGACATGCTGAATAAAGTGTCAAAACCAAAAACGCAGGACAGGCCATGGAGAAACGGAAGCCTTGCTACGCTGATGGGCAGGATGTAAATTGCCAACAGCCACTCTGGAGAAGTGTACGGTGTGTCCTGAAACATCTACAAAACTCAGCTTAGAGAGCATAGGGCACTTCCACTCATGGGCGTATAAATTGGGAAAACTAAAAATCAGCAAGACACAAGCACCCCAAAGTTTAGGGCTGCTCTGTTGACAAGAACCTCCACTTCGTTACACCTTAAATATCCCAGGAAAGAGAAAAATGGATAAAGAAGTTGTGCTCCTTATGTACAATGGAATATCACTCAGCCATGAAATCAACGTCATAAGGCTAGTAGCAGCATGATGAGTGGATTTAGGTACGACGATTCTAAGTGCAATAAGTCACACAGAAAAGGACACTTATCATAAGATATCACTTATAGAGGGAATGTAAAAACCTCTACCCTTGAACTGAATTACAAAACAGAAAAGAGTCACACGTTTAGAAATCACACTATGGCTGCCTAACGGGAAAGGTGAGGTGAGGTGATGCATAAAACAAGGGTTTCAAATTAGCTCAGATACCGTTCCATAAACCCAATATGTAATAGACAAGTCCTACTCCTTGCTCAGGGAACTGGACTCAACACCCCCTATTCACCGCCCAAGAATATACCTGACTACTAAGAATCTTAAAACTTATGTATTGATATCTCTCTGTAAGTGAGTCAAGTGGGTGTAAAGCTGCATAAACACAGCAGTGAAAAGCAGCTAAACCCCATTATAAAACTCAATTAATTTTAAAAACCAGTGAAACAAAGACAGTGAAAGAGAGAGAAATTCTTACAAAATTCGTTCAGGGGCTGTGATGCCACCTGGATTGACCATATCTAGACCCGCAGCTGATTGAGACATAAGGGTGGACACTCTTGGGGCTGAGAGGTTTGGTGAGGTTGGGTGAGCAAACGCAGACGCTTTAAAGTAATACTGCGTTTTACCCATCCCATGGGTCCCAAATCTCCAGGTTCAAGGGCATCTTCCTACATCGAAAACATGCATGAGAAACCCAGAAGATGGTACACCAAGTGATCGGGAAAGGTTTCTAAAACGCACCTCATTTCTCATCTCCTTGTGCTCGGGTTCGCCATTCCAGCCGCTTTACTAGCAATCTCCCTCCTTGGAGAATCAGCACCTTTAACCTCCTGTTCCATACAGGTGGCAGTTTGTCTTGAGGATGAACGGGAAGAGGGGGAACCAATGAGAGACTACCTCTAGGTGTTGGGAAAGGCACAGGTCACTCTAATTTCCATCAGGAAGAAGAATTAACCAAAGGCTCAGCCTGCCCCAGGGAACCAGAATAGGTCCTGAAGCCATCCTGCGCTTTTGCGGCCAGCTCCCAAGAAAGCGAGTTGAAAAATGGAACTCAGGGGCACTGCAATTCACAAACCTGCAGAGTTATAAATGATCACTCTCGTCCAAAAATATATTGAGGTAAGGCAACGAAGAGGATTTTAAAGCAAGACAGAATTGCAGGAAACAGTTTTTCACAGGTAGATTGGACTCGCCTTTAAAGCACATGAAATTCTGCAGATCTTCGACAATGATGCAGTTGGCCAAAAAGGGCGTCTGCGTTCTTTCCTGAATACATTTTGGAAAAAACGCAGATGCTCTTTTTGGCCAACTAAACAAGCGGGCAATGCAAATCAGCATTACAAAAATGTCTCACTTCGCATTGGTCAAAAGGCCCATGCTGAAAAAGTGTAAAACCCAGAAATGCAGGACAGGCCATGGAGAAAAGGGAGCCTTGTTATGCTGATCGGCGGGATGTAAATTGCCACCGGCCACTCTTGAGAATTGTATACTGTATCTTAAAACTTCTAAAACACAGAGCTACAGAGCATACAGCACTTCCCCTCATGGACGTATATCTTGGGAAAACCAAAAAATCGACAAGACACAGGCACCCCAAAGTTTAGGGCTGCTCTGTTTAGAAATGCCTCGATTTGGGTACAACTTACATGTCCTTGGAAGGAAAAAATGGATAAAGAAGATGTGGTACTTATGTACAATGGAATATTACTCAGCAATTAAATCAATGAAATAAGGCCAGTGGCAGCAACTCGTGGAGACTGAGGTACGATCATCCTAAGTGACATAAGTCAGACATAAAAAGAGACTTATCATAAGGTATCACTTATAGATAGTATCTAAAAATGCCTACACATGAACGCAATTACAAAACAGAAACGGAGTCACACATTTAGAAAACACACTTATTGCTGCTAAAGGAGAAAGGTGGGGCAGGGTGATGCATAAACCAGGAGGTTGAAATTAGCACAGATACGGTTCCATAAACAAAATAGGTATTCGACAGCACCTACTCTATAGCTCAAAGAGATGGACTCAGCACACTGTTATCACCAGAAAAGGATATATAAGACTGGTAAGAATCTGTAAAAGAATGTATTGATGTCTCTCTTTAAGTGAATCAAGTGGATAGATGTAGAGCAGGAAGAAACACAGTATTGAAAATCAGCTATACCCCATTATAAAATTAAATAACAAGAACAAAATAAAGACAGTGAGAGAGAGAGAGAAATTCTTACAAAATTTGTTCAAGGGCTGTGATGCAACCTGGACTGACCATATCTAGACACAGAGCTGGATGGGACCTAAGGCTCTACACTCGTTGGTCTGAGAGGCTTCGTGAGGATGGGACAGCAAATGCAGCACTTTTAGAGTAATACTGCCTGGCCCCCATTCCATGGGTCCCATACCTCCAGGTGCAGGGGACCCTTCCTACAGCTACAACATGCATGGCACATCCAGAGGATGGTACACCGTCTGATCGGGAAGACTTTGGAAAAGTCACCTCATCTCCACGTCTCCTGGTATTCGGGTTCCCCAGCTCCTTTCCTTAGAGTCTCCCCACTTTGGGAAGGCAGCACACTCAACAGCCGGTTCTGCACGGCTTGGAATTTTCCGGTGAAGAAGGGGAATGGCGGGATGGAATGAGACACAAGCCTTAGATGTTTGGACAGGCATATGCTACTCTAGTTTCCTACATGGAAGAAGAATTTCCCTATCCTTCAGGTGCCCCAGTAACTGGAATGGGTCTGTAGAAATCCTGCCCCTTTGTGTCTGCTTCCCTAAACAAGTTGAAAACCGGTGCTCAGGGGCACTGCAATTCACAAACATGCAGGGTTGTAATGGACACCTCTAATGGAGTCATTTCTTGAGCCAAGTATTCGTAAAGGCCTTGTAAGCAAGGCAGAATTGCAGGAAAGGGATTTCAAGGGGTAGTTTGCACTCGTCATTAAAGCACATGCAAAGCTGCTGAACATCCCCAGTGATGCAGTTTGCCAAAAAGGCCGTATGCGTTATTCCTTAATATATTCAGGAAAAACCCTTACTCCATTTTTGACCAACAAAACAGGCGGGCAATGTAAATTAATACTACAAAGAGATATCACTTCACACCAGTCAGAATGGCCAACCTCACAAACTGTAAAACCTGAAATGCAGGACAGGGCGTGGAGAAAAGGGAACCCTGACAAGCTGATGGTGGGAATGTAAATTGCTAACAGCCACTCTGGAGAAGTGGGTGGTGATTCCTTAAAAATCTAAAAACCAGAGCTTCAGAGCATATGGCGCTTCCACTCCTGGGCCTGTATCTTGGAAAAAACGTAAATTGACAGGACCCAGGCACTCTAAAATTTATGCAGCCCTGTTTACAAGAGCCTCTACTCGGAAGCGACCTAAAAGTCCTTGGAAGGAAGAATGGATAAAGAAATTATGGTAGATATGTACAATGGAATATTACTCAGCCATGAAGTGAATGAAATAAGGCCATTTAGGGCCACTCAGAAGGACCTACATACATTCATACTAAGTGTCATAAATCAGGCAATGAAAAATATCATATGATATTACTTATCGGTGGAATCTAAAAATTGATAGAAAGGTACTATCTTACAACACCGAAACAGAGTCCCAGACTTAGAACACAAACTTCTGGTTACCAAACTGGAAAGGTGTGTTGGAGGTATAAATCATGAGGTTGGAGTTAGTATATACATATTTACAGAGAGAAAACTTGTAATCAACATGGACCTGCTGTAGAGCACTTGGAACTCTTCTCAACACCCTTTAGTAACCTCAATGGGAAAATAATTCTAAAAAGAATACATAGTTATCTCTGTATAAATGAATCATGTTGGTGTATGTCAAAAATGAACACAACATGATAAATCAACTATATACTCCATTATAAATTTAAAATTAAATTAAAGAAAAGAAAAATGATCACTAAATTTGTTTAGTCGCAGTGAATGTACTAGTGTCACATCCCTGGACACAGACACAATTTGGTCCCAAGGCTGGACTGTTGTGGGCCTGAGGACCTCGGGAGGATATGCCAGCTAATTTGCCCCCCTTGAACATGTAGTACCTGGTCCCCTCTGCATGGGATCACTATCTCCAGGTCTAAGTGTGCCCTCATACTACTAAACCAACCCTCTGACACCCAAAGGATGGTGGACTCTCTGGGCTGGATGACATTTGGAAAATCACCTGCTCTCAACATATCCTGGTGTTTGGGTTCCGACCTCCCGACTCCTTCGTAAGGGTCATCCCACTCTACAAGACAGCACCCTCAACAGGTGATTTTGCAGGGGTTTATACTTGTTCGGGGGATGAAGGGTAAGGGGGAAGAAGGAATGGGACAGGAGCCCTTACATGTTTGGTCAGGCACATTCCACTCTAATTTAATACCCAAGAACAGGACTTGCCCTTCATCTAAGGTTGTGTCAGTAACCAGAGAGGGACAGTAGAAATCCTGCCGCCTTCTGTTTCCCATAACAACAATTCTAAAACTGGACCTTATACGCACTTCATATTCACAACGCCTGGGGAGCTGTAAATGACAACAGCCCTCAAAAAATGTCTTGGGGTAGGTAATCGAAGTAGACTTCAAAACAAGGCAACCTTTCAATAACCCTTTTTCAAGGGATCAATCTTACTGACACTGTTCAAAAAAAAAAAAAGCACATATGAAGATACTCACCATTGCTTTATGTTAGACAAATGCAAATCAGATGTACAAAGAAGTATCACCTGGAACCACTCAGAATAGCCATTATCACAATGTCTACAAACAAGAAATGCTTCAGAGGGTGTGGAAAAAAGAGAAATCTACTACTTATTTTTTTTTTAATCTGCGTTGGGTCTTCGTTGCTGCGCGTGGCATTTCTATAGTTGCAGCAAGCGGGGGCTACTCATCGTTGTGGTACGAAGCCTTCTCTTTGTGGTGGCTTCTCTTGTTGTGGAGCACAAGCTGTAGGCACACAGGCTTCAGTAGTTGTGGCTCGTGGGCTCTAGAGCGCAGACTGAGTAGTTGTGGTGCACGGGCTTACTTGTTCTGTGGCATGTGAGATCTTCCCGGGCCAGGGCTCGAACCTGTGTCCCCTGAACTGGCAGGCAGATTCTTAACCACTGCGCCACCAATTCTATGCTATCGGTGGCAATGCCAATTGGTAACAGCCACTATGGAGCACAGAATGGAGGTTACCAGAGTAAGAGGAGGTGGGAGGGATAAATTGGAAATTGGGATTGACATATACACACCACTATATATAAAAGAGATAACAAATAAGGGCTTACTGTATAGCACAGGGAACTCTACTCAATACTCTGTAATGACCTGTATGGGAAAGGAATCCAAAAAGGATTGGACATATGTATAACTGCTTCACTGTGCTGTGCAGCAGAAAGTAACACAACATTGTAAATCAACTCTATTCTAACAAAATTGAAACTTAAATGAAATGAAGTAAAATAAAATAAAATAAAATAGAGCTACCAGATGATCCAGCAAGTTCACTCCTGTGTGCATATCTGGAGGAAAGCATAAATCGAAAAGACACATCTTCCCCAATGTTCACTGCAACACTCTTTACAATAGCGAAGACATGGAAGCAACCAAAATGTCCATCAACATATGAATATAGGTAAAGAATATGTGATACATATATATAAAGGAATATGACTCAGCCATAAAATAGAAGAAAATAATGTCAGTTGCAGTAACATGGATGGACCTAGAGATGATTGTACTAAGTGAAGTAAGTCAGACAGAGTAAGACAAATATTGGGTGATATCACTTCTAGGTGGAAGCTAAAAATTGATACAAATGAACTAACTTACAAAACAGAGGCAGACTCACAGACTTGGAAAACAAACTTATGGTTACCAAAGGGGAGAGGTGGGGGGTAGGGATAAATCAGGAGCTTGGGGTAAACATACGAATATGACTATATATAACAGATAAGCAACAAGGACCTACTGTATAGCACAGGGAGCTCTACTCAGTATTCTGGGAATACCGTTATCAGAAAAGAATCTGAAAAAGAATGAATATATGCATATGTGTAACTGAATCACTTGCTGTGCAGCTGAAATGAACACAACACTGTAAATCAACTATACTCCAATAAAATTTAAATTTCAAAATAAAGAAAATCACCTATATTTCAAAAGAAAAAAAAAAAAAAAAGAATTCCCATCTCTTTATATGGCTTGATAGCTTACTTTTTTAGTGCTCAATATTATCCCATTCCCAGAATATATTAATACTATATCATTTCATTCACCTATTGGAGGACACCTTAGTTTCATTCACATTTTGGCAATATTGAATTAGGTGCTATAAATATCCATATGCAGGTTTTCCTCTGGAAGTATGTTTTTTAAACTACTTTCAGTAAATATCCATGAGAACACTTGACGGATTGTACAGTAAGGGAATGCTCAATATTCTAGCAAGTGTCAATCAGACTACCAAAGTAGCTGTATTATTTTTCATTTCCACCAATGACAAATGACATTTCCTATTGTTCCACATCTCCTACAGAATTTGTTCTTGTCATTGTTCACATTTTAGCCATTCTAAGTGTTACATAGTGGTATGTAATTGTATTTTTAATTTGCTTTTTCATGGCAGCATGTAATCTGGATTATTCTTCTGTATACTTATATGCTTAGTGTCTATTTTCTTTGGTGAGGTGTCCATAAAGTATATTGGTCCACATTTTATTTAGGTTGCTTTCATTTTTTTCTACCCAATCTGTATTTGTTTTATTTATTTTCGTGCCTTATTGCATTAGCAAGGACTTGGAGTAAAATATGGAAAAGGAGTCATGAAAGGGGACATCCTTGCTTTTACCTGAACTTAGTGGAAAAGCTTCATGGTTTTGACCATTAATCATGATGTAAGATAAAAGTTTCCTGTAAATCTTTGTTATCAACTTGAGAAAGCTCCAGTCTATTTCTTTAACTGAGAGTTTTTTATGAAGAATGGGTGTTAGATTTTTTCAAAGTTCTTCTGAATCTATTGATATGCTAATGATTGTCTTTAAGGTGTTGATGTGATGGATATAATTATTTGATTCTAGAATGTTGAGCAAGCCTTTCATACCTGGGATTATTTCCTCTCATTCATGATATAAAATTCTCTCAAAATATTGTTGGATTCGATTTGGTAATATTTTGTTGAGGATTTTTGCATTGATGTTCCTGAGAGATATTGGTCAGTTTTCTTTACTATTCATATGTTCTTCTAAGTTTGGATGTTGTGGATTTAGTGTCAGACATTCATTTGGGGAGATTCTCAGTCATTTTTAAAAAAAATATTTTCTGTTCTTTATTATCTTTATTCTCCTCCTGCTATACCCATTATGTATAGGTCACAGCATTTTTCATTGTTCCACAATTATTGATTACTCTGTTCTGTTGATTTCTTTCCTGCCCATTTTCTCTTTTCTTTTGAGATTTAAAGGTTTCTCCTGATATGTCTTCAAGCTCACAGGTATTTCTCCTCAGCCAGCTCTTTGACTGCTAAAACAAAATACGAGAGACTTGGTATTTTATAAACAACAGAATATTTTTGTTTTCTCATAATTGCTGAGGCTGAAAAGTTCAAGAACAAGTAACCAGGGGCTTCCCTGGAGGTGCAGTGGTTAAGAATCTGCCTACCAATAAAGGGGACAAGGGTTCGAGCCCTGGTCCAGGAAGATCCCACATGCCATGGAACAACTAAGCCCGTGCACCACAAATACTGAGCCTGTGCTCTAGAGTCCACAGGCCACAACTACTGAGCCCGTGAGCCACAACTACTGAAACCCACACGCCTAGAGCCCGTGCTCCACAACAAGAGAAGCCACTCAATGAGAAGCCCGCGCACCGCACCAAAGACCCAACACAGCCAAAAAATTAATTAATTAATTATCTAATTAATTTTTTTAAAAAAAGAACAAGTTGCCAGCTGACTTAGTGTCTGACGAGGGACCAATTTCTGGTTCATAGTGTGGGTCTTCTCGCTCGGCAATGAAATCATGGAATGGGCATAAGGTCTTCTGTGTGCTACATTTATTAGGTCACTAATCCCATGTTTGAGGTCTCTGGCCTCATAACCTAATCACCTCCCAAAAGCCCCACCTCCTAATACCATCAACATGGGAGCTGGGTTTCAAAAGTTTAAAATTAGAGGTACAAAATATTTACACCATAACAGGGACCACAGAGTTCACTGATTTTTCCTTTCATGTTAAAGGTTTGCACATTTATATTTATTATATAATCCCAAAACCCTTGTTTTTTTTTTTTTTTATAAGATTCTTTTTCCGTATACGCCAGTACAGACCACTGAGTAGAGTTCCCTGTGCTATAAAGCAGGTCTTTCTCTATTTTATATATAGTAGTGTGTATAAGTCAGTCCCAATCTCCCAATTTATCCCTTCCCCACTTATCCCCTGGTAACCATAAGTTTGTTTTCTATATCCATGATTCTATTTCTGTTGTGTAAATAAGTTCATTTGTACCTTTTTTTTTTCTTTTTTAGATTCCTCATATAAGCAATATCATATGATATCTGTCTTTCTGTGTCTGACTTGCTTCACTCAGTATAACAATCTCTAGGTCCATCCATGTTGCTACAAAACCCTTAATTGTTAAGGATAACTCTCAATTTTTCCCAGTATCATCAGCAATTCTTTCTGGCAGACACGTGATAACACTTTTTAAACAGGGATATTGAGACCAAGGCTCCTGACCTGCAAACAAACAAAACATCATTCATATAGTGAAAACTTTGCAAATCAAAGGATGAAAGCACTTGGTCTAAATCCCTTTGCACCCACTGCTGACAGAGGGCAGAGGAGTTTGACTCACTAATCTTCCTTACGTGCACTTCTTCCTAATGGGGTATTCCATCTAAAACTTATAAGAAGCGGGGATGTATCATGGAACACACCAATCGCTACTACAGATTCTGAAGCAGCAAAAAACAAACAAACAAAAAAAAAAACATGATGAATCCATCCAAAGGGTTCTGTCCACACTGTTACAATAGTTTCCCTCACACTGTGAACACTTTTCAAACCCTATCACTTGAACCTATTTTTATTTTTTTCAACAAAAATAATGTTAATCTGCAGTCAGACACTCCAGTAATATTACACTATCCCTTGTGCAAGTATGTAGGGATTTGAGGAGTTATGGGAGGCCACCATGAGAGGTTGCCTAGAGTAATTAGGACATTTCCTTTAATGTTGGTTCTTCTCCCTAAGATGTCTGCTATCCTCTTCTTTTTGTAGCTACTAGCATTGAGAAAGTGACCAAGATAAGGCCCTTCTCTTTTACTGCCCATGAATGCAACTGTGATTAACCCCACAGAACTTGGTGCTTCCAGAATCCCCTGAACCTACTGACCCTCCATGCATGGCATGGCATAGATAAGGATGGTGACGTGTATCCTTGTATAGAGCATGTTATAAAATGTTTGACTCTTCCCTTCCTCATAATTCCAAAGAATAGATTTCTTTGGATTTCTGCTTAATGCTGCTGGAGTTGGTACATAAGTTGAGGGAGGTATCAGGGCACACCAAAAGAGAGGGTAACTGCACAGAAAATACAAGCAGGTACATTTCTGTGTAGTTTCAAGCAGCTTATTTGCTATATCAACCATGGTGACATGTTGACCCTTCCTCTTTCTACTAGTAGTACAACAAACATAAAGGATATTTAGGCTGCTTGTTTTATCCCCACCTCTCACAATTGATCTGCATTAACATATAGGACAATGAAGGGCCCTTTCTACCATCTTAACCAATATTTGAGAACTAGAAAATGTCCAGATTTTTCTGGGGTTTATTTTCATATTCCCCAATCAGGCCTATGAAGGAATCTTACCTATTGTGTTTAATGAAGTCATATCTCTGACGGCATCCCATCATCAACAAAACTGGAAAGAAATTTGAAGGGTCTTCGATTTTACCATATTTGAAATAACAATATTTTAGCCTGAGACGTTTTTTGGATTTTAGAAAAAAATATTTTAAATGAGACAAAAAATCATTTTTATGACACAAGAAGACAGCAATAGTTTTATATTTGTATCTGTTCCACTTGCACACAAGTGTCTCATGGTGTTATGTAAAGCTCTCCTGTTGGGTGCTGTGCATGGTGCAAGTATGGATTAAAGCTTAGGAATCTTAAGCTTCAGTCACCTGAAATATTTAAATTAGGATGCAAGCAATCCTGTCCAACATTTGAAAAGAGCAAGACACTCTCTTTATTTTATTTGTTAGGTAATTAATCTGTCTTTTCCCCAAGGAGAGAAACAAGTGGCATCTTCCATCAATGTGTTGCACAAATATCTTTGAACAGAGAGTGCAAGCAGAGGATGATACAGGATGTGAAAAAAAAAAAAATGAGAGACCCTTGTGGCATTTTCTCCTAACTTATTGCAATCCTCCATTTAAAATGTGGGAATAATCAATCTTCTGAGGAAAAAGGCCCAAGGAAGGTTTTTCCTTCTGTGGAATAATGGGATTGCTAAAGATTTCAGGAGGCAAGACGAATTAGTGAGAATGACCATGAGAAATCAGAGAAAAGTCAGATCCATGGATGAAGTGATGTTTACCACTGTGAATCAATGAGAAGTAGGAGCAAATGAAAAGAAAGCTGATACAACATTTTCTGAATAAATGTAACCTTTCAGCTGTCATAGAAAAATTAATGCTCACTACGATACAACATATTTAGTTTAGAAAGTTAACTTAAATTTAAAGCTTAATAATTACATTTATTGAAGAAATGAAAACATATTTGTGGTTTAGAATAAATAATGTGTTCTGCTACAGGTAAGAAGACTACATAAATAAATAGAAATAAGACTAAATAAATAAAGAGGAAAATAACAAATTAGATGTTATTAACATTAAAAACTGACACTCATCTAAAGAAAGAGAAGGAGAGACAGAAAGAGAGAAGAACTCATCTCAAGCATGTATTAAAAACTCCTAAATAAGAAGTCTTCAGATGTTAAAAAAAAGGAAGTCTTCAATAAGAAGATAATGGAATAGCAAAATGGGGGAAATATACCAAAAGATATTTCAAAAAAGAGAGTACAGAATGTTAAGTAATCATATCAAAAGATGCTTGGCTTCTTAGTAGTCAATTAAATGCAAAAGCGTGATACCTGGAATTATCACTCACCAACCAGAAAGTTCAAATGAAAATGACAGGTATTATCAAGTTTGACAAGAATGTGTATAATCCTTGAATCTCATTCACTGCTGCTGAAGATGAAAAATCATACAAATGTTTTGAAAATATTTAGAAATATCTAAAAAGATAAACACAAGAAAGCTATGACTCGAAAATTTTACTACTACGTGTATACTGAACAATAATTTATACACACACCACCAAAGCTCAAGTTCTAGAATTTATATACCAGTGCTGTTCTCAATAGACACAAACTGAAAATCACTCATATTGTAATACACATTGGAATAAATTAATTAATAGTTAAATATTTACATTATGGAATCCTATGCAACAGTGGCAATGCATGATCACAACAACAGGCAACCATATAGGCATATTCACAAACAACATAAAATAAAAAAAGCCCAATCCAAAAGTGATTTTACTGTGCCATAACATTTATATAAAATACAAAATACAGGTAAAGTTATCTTTTTGTTAGATACAAGAACAATATTAAACCTTAAGGGGAGTCACTAGAATGGGACCAGGGGGCCTCTGAGTATCTGGCAATTTTCTGTGTCTTTATCTAGAAGCTATGTTTAGAGTGTATTCAGATGCTGAATTTTCTGAAATTTGTCATTTCCTTACAAACCATGCATGTTTTTCGTTGTTTTTTATACATAACAAAAACTAAAAAAGATAGACGAGGGAAGGTAATTGTATTAGCACTTTAATAGCCATGCTTTTCAAGGTGGAAGTGAAAAGTATTAAATACTTGACATTGTGATTACTTCTTAAAAGTAAGGTGAAAATTTGAGGTTAATAAATAAGACATACTTCTT
Source organism: Eschrichtius robustus (assembly GCF_028021215.1). Classification (NCBI taxonomy): domain Eukaryota; kingdom Metazoa; phylum Chordata; class Mammalia; order Artiodactyla; family Eschrichtiidae; genus Eschrichtius; species Eschrichtius robustus. Next base: position 31,233,000 of record NC_090830.1, read on the forward strand.
CATATTTAATCCTCAAAGAGGAGGGGTAGAAAGGAGTATTATTTTTTTTTTCTTTAATACAGAATCGTTAAGATAGAAAATAATGAAAACAGACTAGGTTTAAAAAAGAGCACACTGGACTTCCCTGGTGGCACAGTGGGTAAGAATTTGCCTGCCAATGCAGGGAACAGGGGTTCCATCCCTGGTCTGGGAAGATCCCACATGCCGCAGTGCAACTAAGCCCGTGTGCCACAAGTACTGAGCCTGTGCTCTAGAGCCTGCAAGCAACAACTATTGAGCCTGCATGACACAACTATTGAAGCCCATGCACCTAGAGCCCATACTCCACAACAAGAGAAACCACTGCAAGGAGAAGCCCGTGCACCACAACGAAGAGTAAGCCCTGCTTCTCTAGTAACAACTGGAGAAACCCTGTGCAGCAACGAAGACCCAACACAACCAAAAATTTAAAAAATTAAATCTTTTGACTTCTGAGATGACTCACTCACGTGGCTGTAGGTAAGAGGCCTCAGTTCCTTGCCACATGGATCTCTCCTTAGGGCTGCTTGAGTGTCCTCATGACATGGCAGCTGGCTTACCCCAGGATGAGTGATCTAGCAGAAACCAAAGCAGAAGCTGCAATGTCTTTTATAACTTTGGAAGCTGCACTTTGTCATTTCTGCAATTTCTTATTAGTTAAACAGTCAACCCTTTTCAAGTGCGAGGAGCCACACTGGTACATGGAGACTGGGAGATAATTAGGGGATAATTAGGTCCATCTTGGAGGCTGGCTACCAAAGTGGTTGACTAGCCAAAGTCTGAATTTTGTTTTCTTCACTTCTGGAGAGAAAGTGGTCAGTGCACCTCATGGGTGGTCTTTGAGATGTACCAAAGCTACCTCTTGCTCTCACCCCCAGCTGTGTGGCTGACAGGGTCTTGGTGCTCCAGCCGGGTGTCAAGCCTGTGCCTCTGAGGTGGGAGAGCCGAGTTCAGGACATTGGTCTACCAGAGACCTCTGGCACCTTGTAATATCAAATGGCGAAAGCTCTCCCAGAGATATCCGTCTCAACGCTAAGAACCAGCTCCACTCAGAGACCAGCAAGATCCAGTGCTGGACATCCTATGCCAAACAACTAGCAAGACAGGAATGCAGGCCCACCCATTAGCAGAGAGGCTGCCAAAAATCACAATAAGGTCACAGACACCCCAAAACACACCACCAGATGCGGATCTGTCCACCAGAAAGACAAGATCCAGACACACCCACCAGAACACAGGCAGCAGTCCCCTCCATCAGAAAGCCTACACAACCCACTGAACCAAACTTAGCCACTGGGGGCAGACACCAAATACAACACGAACTACGAATCTGCAGCCTCTGAAAAGGAGACCCCAAACACAGTCCCCAAAGCCAAATGAGAAGACACAGAAACACACAGCAGATGAAGGAGCAAGGTAAAAACCCACCAGACCAAACAAATGTGGAGGAAATAGGCAGTCTACCTGAAGAAGAATTCAGAGTAATGATGATCCCAAATCTTGGAACTGGAATGGAGAATAGACAAGAAACGTTTAACAAGGACCTACAAGAACTAAAGAGCAAACAAACAATGATGAACAACACAATAAATGGAATTAAAAATTCTCTAGAAGGAAACAATAGCAGAATAACTGAGGCAGAAGAATGGATAAATGACCTGGAAGATAAAATAGTGGAAATAACTACTGCAAAGCAAAATAAAGAAAAAAGAATGAAAAGAATTGAGGACAATCTGAGACATCTCTGGGAAAACATTAAACACACCAACATTCGAATATAGGGGTCCCAGAAGCAGAAGAGAAGAAGAAAGACACTGAGAAAATATTTAAAGAGATTTTAGTTGAAAACTTCCCTAATATGGGAAAGGATATTGTTAATCAAGTCCGGGAAGCGCAGGGAGTCCCATACAAGATAAACCCAAGGAGAAACATGCCAAAACATATATTAATCAAACTATCAAATATTAAATACAAAGAAAAAATATTAAAAGCAGCAAGGGAAAAACAACAAATAACATACAAGGCAATCCCCATAAGGTTAACAGCTTAACTTTCAGCAGAAACTCTGCAAGCCAGAAGGGACTGGCAGGACATATTTAAAGTAATGAAAGGGGAAAAGCTACAACCAAGATTACTCGACCCACCAAGGATCTCGTTCAGATTCGACAGAGAAATTAAAACCTTTACAGACAAGCAAAAGCTAAGAGAATTCAGCACCACCAAACCCGCTTTACAACAAATGCTAAAGGAACTTCTCTAGGCAGGAAACACAAGAGAAGGAAAAGACCTACAATAAGAAACCCAAAACAATTAAGAAAATGGTAATAAGAACATACATATCAATAATTACCTTAAATGTAAATGGATTAAATGCTCCAACCAAAAGACATAGACTGGCTGAATGGATCCGAAAACACGACCGGTATGTATGTGGTCTACAAGAGACCCACTTCAGACATAGGGACACATACAGATGGAAAGTGAGGGGATGGAATAAGATATTCCATGCAAATGGAAATCAAAAGAAAGCTAGAGTAGCAATTCTCATATCAGACAAAAAAGACTTTAAAATAAAGACTATTACAGGAGACAAAGAAGGACACTACATAATGATCAAGGGATCAATCCAAGAAGAAGATATAACAATTGTATATATTTATGCACCCAACATAGGAGCACCTCAATACATAAGGCAAATCCTAACAGCCATAAAAGGGGAAATCGACAGTAACAGAATCCTAGTAGGGGACTTTAGCACCCCTCTTTCACCAATGAACAGATCATCCACAATGAAAATAAATAAGGAAACACAAGCTTTAAATGTTACATTAAACAAGATGAACTTAATTGATATTTAGAGGACATTCCATCCAAAAACAACAGAATACACTTTTTCTCAGGTGCTCCTGGAACATTCTCCAGGATAGATCATACCTTGGGTCACAAATCAAGCCTTGGTAAATATAAGAAAATTGAAATCGTATCAAGTATCTTTTCTGACAACAATGCTATCAGACTAGATATCAATTACAGGAAAAAAATCTGTAAAAAATAGAAACACATGGACGCTCAACAATACACTACTTAATAACCAAGACATCACTGAAGAAATCAAAGAGGAAATAAAAAAATACCTAGAAACAAATGACAATGAAAACATGAAGACCCAAAACCTATGGGATGCAGCAAGAGCAGTTCTAAGAGAGAAGTTTATAGCAATACAATCCTACCTCAAGAAACAAGAAATATCTCAAATAAACAAGTTAACCTTACACCTAAAGCAATTAGAGAAAAAAAAAAAAAAAAAAAAAAAACAAAGTCAGCAGAGGAAAGACATCATAAAAATCAGACCAGAAATAAATGAAACAGAAATGAAGGAAACAACAGCAAAGATCAAAAAAACTAAAAGCTGGTTCTTTGAGAAGATAAACAAAATTGATAAACCATTAGCCAGACTCATCAAGAAAAAAAGGGAGACGACTCAAATCAATAGAATTACAAATGAAAAAGGAGAAGTAACAACTGACACTGCAGACATACAAAGGATCATGAGAGATTACTGCAAGCAACTATATGCCAATAAAATGGACAACCTGGAAGAAATGGACAAATTCTTAGAAAAGCACAACCTTCCAAGACTGAACCAGGAAGAAATAGAAACTACAAACAAACCAATCCCAAGTACTGAACTTGAGACTGTGATTAAAAATCTTCCAACAAACAAAAGCCCAGGACCAGATGGCTTCACAGGCAAATTCTATCAAACATTTAGAGAAGAGTTAACACCTATCCTTCTCAAACTCTTCCAAAATATAGCAGAGGGAGGAACTCTCCCAAACTTATTCTATGAGACCACCATCTCCCTGACACCAAAACCAGACAAAGATGTCACAAAGAAAGAAAACTACAGGTCAATATCACTGATGAACATAGCTGCAAAACTCCACTGCACAATACTAGCAAACAGAATCCAACAGCGCCTTAAAAGGATCATACACCATGATCAAGTGGGGTTTATCCCAGGGATGCAAGGATTCTTCAATACATGCAAATCAATGTGATACACCATATTAAAAAACTGAAGGATATAAACCATATGGTCATCTCAATAGATGCAGAAAATGCTTTCGACAATATTAAACACCCATTTATCATAAAAACCCTCCAGAAAGTAGGCATAGAGGGAACTTTCCTCAACATAATAAAGGCCATATATGACAAACCCACAGCCAGCATCGTTCTCAATGGTGAAAAAGTGAAATCATTTCCACCAAGATCAGGAACAAGACAAGGTTGCCCACTCTCACCACTATTATTCCACACACTTTTGGAATTTTTAGCTACAGCAATCAGAGAAGAAAAAGAAATAAAAGGAATCCAAATCGGAAAAGAAGAAGTTAAGCTCTCACTGTTTGCAGATGACATGATACTATACATAGAGAATCCTAAAGATGCTACCAGAAACCTACTAGAGTTAATCAACGAACTGGTAAGGTTGCAGGATACAAAATTAACGTACAGATATCTCTTTCATTCCTATACACTAAAGATGAAAATTCTGAAAGAAAAATTAGGGAAACACTCCCATTTACCACTGCAACACAAAGAATAAAATACCTAGGAATAAACCTACCTAAGGAGACAAAAGACGTTTACTCAACAAACTATAAGACACTGATGAAAGAAATCAAAGATGACACAAACAGATACAGAGATATACCATGTTCTTGGATTGGAAGAATCAACATTGTGAAAATGACTCTACTACCCAACGCAATCTACAGATTCAATGCAATCCCTATCAAACTACCAATGGAATTTTCCAGAGAACTAGAACAAAAATATTTCACAATTTGTATGGAAACACAAAAGACCCCGAACATCCAAAGCAATCTTGAGAAGAAAAACAGAGCTGGAGGAATCAGGCTCCCTGACTTCAGACAATACTACAAAGCTACAGTAGTCAAGACAGTATGGTACTGGCACAAAAACAGAAATATAGAGCAATGGAACAGGAGAGAAAGCCCAGACGTAAACCCATACACATATGGTCCCCTTATTTTTGATAAAGGAGGCAAGAATATACAATGGAGAAATCACAGGCTCTTCAATAAGTGGTGCTGGGAAAACTGGACAGCTACCGGTAAAAGAATGAAATTAGAAGACTCCCTAACACCATACACAAAAATAAACTCAAAATGGATTAGAGACCTAAATATAAGACTGGACACTATAAAACTCTTAGAGGAAAACATAGGAAGAACACTCTTTGACATAAATCACAGCAAGATCTTTTTTGATCCACCTCCTAGAATAATGGAAATAAAAACAAAAATAAACAAGTGGGACCTAATGAAACTTCAAAGCTTTTGCACAGCAAAGGAAACCATAAACAAGACGAAAAGACAACCCTCAGAATGGGAGAAAATATTTGCAAATGAATCAACGGACAAAGGATTAATCTCCAAAATATATAAACAGCTCATTCAGCTCAATATTAAAGAAACAAACACCCCAATCCAAAAATGGGCAGAAGACCTAAATAGACATTTCTCCAAAGAAGACATACAGACGGCCATGAAGCACATGAAAAGATGCTCAACATCACTAATTATTAGAGAAATGCAAATCAAAACTACAATGAGGTATCACCTCACTCCTGTTAGAATGGGCATCATCAGAAAATCTACAAACCACAAATGCTGGAGAGGGTGTGGAGAAAAGGGAAACCTCTTGCACTGTTGGTGGGAATGTAAATTGATACAGCCACTATGGAGAACAATATGGAGGTTCCTTAAAAAACTAAAAATAGAATTACCATATGACCCAGCAATCCCACTACTGGGCATATACCCAGAGAAAACCGTAATTCAAAAAGACACACGCACCCGAATGTTCATTGCAGCACTATTTACAATAGCCAGGTCATGGAAGCAACCTAAATGCCCATCAACAGACGAATGGATAAAGAAGATGTGGTACGTATATACAATGGAATATTACTCAGCCATAAAAAGGAACGAAATTGAGTCATTTGTTGAGACGTGGATGGATCTAGAGACTGTCATACAGAGTGAAGTAAGTCAGAAAGAGAAAAACAAATATCGTATATTAATGCATGCATGTGGAACCTAGAAAAATGGTACAGATGAGCCAGTTTGCAGGGCAGAAGTTGAGACACAGATGTAGAGAATGAACATATGGACACCAAGGGGGGAAAAGTGCGGTGGGGTGGGGATGGTGGTGTGCTGAATTGGGCGATTGGGATTGGCATGTATACACTGATGTGTATAAAAGTGATGCCTAATAAGAACCTGCAGTATAAAAAAACAAACAAAACAACTAAAACTAAACTTTCATTGGGTTATTTGTATGGAAATATGTTAATATAAATGTTTCAGACATTACACGAAATTTCTAAAAATCTTATATTTGTATTTGTATGGAAATATGTATGGAAATATGTTAATATAAATGTTTCAGACATTACATGAAATTTCTAAAAATCTTATATGTTCTGGTATAATGTTATAAGTAATAATCCTAGTTATTACTTTAAAATGTATATCTCAGAAATAACTAATTTTCTTGTCAACTGCATTATTATGAACTTTCATCAAATCTTTAACCGTGGTCATTTTTAAGTCTTTTGTCATTTACAGACAGTTCTGGGTGTACTCTGATGATTTTGCAAATATGTTCCTGTAAAAGGTTTACATCTTCAAGAAATTCATGGAAAAGACTCTGACAAGTACAGGTTTCTGGTAACTGACTGTACTGCTGAACTGAATGAATAAGCATTTTCAGAACTCTAATGAAAAACTGATGAACTCATAAAAGTGCTAACAAAAGATGAAGATGAAAAAAAAAATTAATTACATGGGACTGAGTGAACTGATGAGGATGAGTATAATTTTTGTGACTTTCTGTCTGAATTAAAAAAAAAAAATCCCACAAGGACTCAGAGGCAAAGAATATACAAATCAATTTTCACTGCAAAGTAAAGGAGCTGTTACAGTGGAGGATTACTGGACTGAATGTCAATATTATGACATAGTATGAGTGTGTTTCATGTTTGGTAATTGCAATCACAATTTCACAATTTGTATGGAAACACAAAAGACCCCGAACAGCCAAAGCAATCTTGAGAAGAAAAACAGAGCTGGAGGAATCAGGCTCCCTGACTTCAGACAATACTACAAAGCTACAGTAGTCAAGACAGTACGGTACTGGCACAAAAACAGAAATATAGAGCAATGGAACAGGAGAGAAAGCCCAGACGTAAACCCATACACATATGGTCCCCTTATTTTTGATAAAGGAGGCAAGAATATACAATGGAGAAATCACAGGCTCTTCAATAAGTGGTGCTGGGAAAACTGGACAGCTACCGGTAAAAGAATGAAATTAGAAGACTCCCTAACACCATACACAAAAATAAACTCAAAGTGGATTAAAGACCTAAATGTAAGGCCAGACACTATCAAACTCTTAGAGGAAAACATAGGCAGAATACTCTATGACATCAATCACAGCAAGATCCTTTTTGACTCACCTCCTAGAAAACGGAAATTAAAAAGAAACATAAACAAATGAGACCTAAGGAGACTTAAAAGCTTTTGCACAGCAAAGGAAAACGTAAACAAGACGAAAAGGCCACCCTCAGAAGGGGAGAAAATATTTGCCAATGAAGCAGCTGACAAAGGATTAATCTCCAAACTTTACAAGCAGCCCATGCAGCTCAATATCAAAAAAAAAAAAAAAAAAAAAAAAAACAACAACAACCCAATCCATAAATGGGCAGAAGACCTAAATAGACATTTCTTCAAAGAAGATATACAGATTGCCAACAAACACATGAAAGAATGCTCAACACCACTGATCATTAGAGAAATGCAACTCGAAATTACAATGAGGTATCACCACACACAGGTAAGAATGGCCATCATCAAAAAAATCTACAACCAATAAATGCTGCAGAGGTGTGGAAAAAAGGGAACCCCCTTGCACCGTTGGTGGGAGTGTAAATTGATACAGCCACTATCGAGAACGGTATTGAGGTTCCTTAAAAAACTAAAAATAGAACTACCATATGACACAACAATCCCACTACTGGGCATATACCTGGAGAAAACGATAATTCAAAAAGAGTCATGTTCCACAATGTTCATTGCAGCTCTATTTTCAATAGCCAGGACATGGAAGCAACCTAAGTGTCCATCAACTGATGAATGGGTAAAAAAGATGTTGCACGTCTTCAATATAAAATGGAATATTCCTCAGCCATAAAAAGAAATGAAATTGAGTTATTTGTAGTGAGATGGATGGACCTAGAGTCTGTCATACACAGTGAAGTAAGTCAGAAAGAGAAAAACAAATACTGTATGCTAACACATATATGTGGAATCTAAAAAGAAAAGGAAAAGAAACCGTTGGGAAGAACCTAGGGACAGGACAGGAATAAAGACGCAGACATAGAGAATGGACTTGAGGACATGGGGAGGGGGAAGGGTAAGCTGGGACGAAGTGAGAGAGTGGCATGGACTTATATATACTACCAAATGTAAAATAGCTAGCTAGTAGGAAACAGCTGCATAGAAGAGGGAGATCAGCTCAGTGCTTTATGACCACTTAGAGGGGTGGGATAGGGAGGGCGGGAGGAAGACGCAACAGGGAGGAGATATGGGGATATATGGATATGTATAGCTGATTCACTTTGTTCTAAAGCAGAGACTAACACACCATTGTAAAGCAATTATAGTCCAATAAAGATGTTAAAATTAAATAAATAAATAAATGAATAATTTATGCCCCCCCCAAATTAAATCTTTTTTAAAAATAAATAAATAAAAAAAGAGCACTCAATGACATGGAACGCTAAACCTAAGTATTTTCAGTACTATAGTAAATGTAAATGGATTAATATCTCCTATTAAAGTGTAATTTTTTATATTATGTGCAACTCAATTTTTTTCACAGTATACAGGTAAAATAAAAGAATTACATTAGAAAGGAGAAAACATTCCATGTATTTAAAAACAATAAAACAATAAGCATATAATAAGCATCTTAGATATATGTAGTCTTTAAGTTCAGAACAATTTGTCATTATTGGAATTAGTATTATTATACCAATTTCTTTAAAACATTTCAATACTTGTTGTATTTGAAAAAGTATTTTAATATTTTTTCTTCTCTCTTTTGTGGTCTAATACATGGTAAGTATTTAGCTGCTAACATAACTTAAAAATATATATATTTTTTACAGCCGAACAAAACTGAATCAAGAAGAAATAGATAACTTGAACATACTGATCACTAAAAGCAAAATAGAGGGCTTCCCTGGTGGCGCGGTGGTTGAGAATCTGCCTGCCAATGCAGGGGACACGGGTTCGAGCCCTGGTCTAGGAAGATCCCACATGCCGCGGAGCAACTGGGCCCGTGAGCCACAACTACTGAGCCTGAGCGTCTGGAGCCCGTGCTCCACAACAAGAGAGGCCACGATAGTGAGAGGCCCATGCACCGTGATGAAGAGTGGCCCCCGCTCGCTGCAACTAGAGAAAGCCCTCGCACAGAAATGAAGACCCAACACAGCCAAAATAAATAAATAAATAAATAGAATTTTTTAAAAAATAGAATCTGTAATTTAAAAAAACTCCCTACCAACAGAAGTCCAGGATCAGATGGTTTCACAGGCAAATTCTACCAAATATAAAAAGCAGAACTTACACAGATTCTTCTCAAACTCTTCGAAAAGACTGAAGAGTAAGGAATACTTCCAAAGACATTCTATGAAGCCACTATCACGCTGATATCAAAAACAGATGGGGAGGGGGGACTTCCCTGGTGGCACAGTGGTTAAGAATCTGTCTGCCACTGCAGGGGACATAGGTTCGAGACCTGGTCTGGAAAGATCCCACATGCCATGGAGCAACTAAGCCTGTGGGCCACAACTACTGAGCCTGCGCTCTACAGCCCACGAGCCACAACTACTGAGCCTGATAGCCACAACTGCTGAAGCCCACGCACCTAGAGCCCATGATGTGCAACAAAAGAAGCCACCACAATGAACAGCCTGCACACCACAACGAAGAGTAGCCCCCGCTCACCGCAACTAGAGAGAGCCCGAGCACAGCAACGAATGCCCAATGCATCCAAAAATAAATAAAGAAAGAAATTTACTTAAAAAAAAAAAAACAAATAAAACAGATGGGGACTTTTCTGGTGGTCCAGCAGTTAAGATTTCGCTTTCCAGTGCAGGGGGTGCGGGTTCAAGCCCTGGGTTTGGAGCTAAGATCCCACATGCCTCACAAACAAGAAACCAAAACATAAAACAGAAGCAATATTGGAACAAATTCAATAAAGACTTTAAAAAAAAAACACAGAAGAAGACACTACCAAAAAAGAAAACTGCAGGCCAATATCGTTGATAAATATAGATGCAAAAATTCTCAACTGAATATTAGAAAACCGAATCCGACAACACATAAGAGGATCATACACCATGACCAAATTTGATTCACCCCAGTTTCACAAAGCTGTTTCAAACATATGCAAATCAATCAACATGATACACCCCATCGACAAAGGAAAAACAAGAAACAAACGATCATCTCAATAGATGGCGAAAAAGCATTTGAAAAGCTGCAACATCCATTCATGGTAAAAACACTTACCAACGTGGGTACAGAGGAAATATATCTCAACATACTAAAAGCTATTTATGACAAACCCACAGCCAATATAATACTCAACGTTCATAAGCTGAAAGCCTTCCCGCTAAAATCTGGAACAAGACAAGGATGCCCACTCTCACGTCTTCTCTTCAACATAGTATTGGAAGTCCTAGCCACAACAATCAGACAAGAAAAAGAAATAAAATCTAACCAAGTTGGAAGGGAAGAGGTAAAGTTGTCATTATATGCAGATGACATGATAATATATATAAAGGAAACCCTAAAAATTCCACACAAACACTACTAGAACTGATAAACAAATTCAGCAAAGTAGCAGGATACAAGATTAACATATATAAATTGGTTGCATTTCCTGGTTTTTCTTTCTTTTTTTTTTAAATTTATTTTGGCTGCATTGGGTCTTCATTGCTGTGCACGGGCTTTCTCTAGTTGTGGCCAGTGGGGACTAGACTTTCTTGTGGTGCGCAGGCTTCTCATTGCAGTGGCTTCTCTTGTTGTGGAGCACAGGCTCTAGGCATGCAGGCTTAAGTAGTTGTGGCACATGGGCTCAGTATTTGTGGCTCACTGGCTCTAGAGTGCAGGCCAAGTAGTTGTGGCACACAGGTTTAGTTGCTCCACGGCATGTGAGATCTTCCTGCATCAGGGCTCAAACCCATGTCCCCTGTATTGGCAGGCGGATTCTGAACCACGGAGCCACCAGGGAAGTCCCTGGTTGCATTTCTTTACACTAACAATGAAATATCAGAAAGGAAATGTAAACAAGCAATCCTTTTTTTAATGGCATCAAAAAAATTAAATGCTTAGGAATAAACCTCACCAAGGAGGTGAAAGACTTATATACTGAGAACTACAAAACATTAGTAAAGGAAGCTGAAGATGATTCAAAGAAATGGAAAGACATCCCACGCTCTTAGATGGGAGGAATTAATACTGTTAAAATGGCTACACTACCCAAAGCAATCTACAGATTTAATGTGATCCCTATCAAATTACCCATGACATTTTCCCCAGAACTAGAACAAATAATCCTAAAATGTATCTGGAACCATAAAAAGTCAGAAATGTGAACACAATCCCCAGGAAAAAGAACAAAGCAGGAGGCATAACCCTCCTAAACTTCAGAAAATACTACAAAGTTACAGTAATCAAAGCCGCATTGTATTGGCACAGAAAGAGATACATGGATCAATGGAATAGAATAGAGAGCTAAGAAATAAACCCACACACCTATGGGCAATTAACCTTTGACAAAGGAGGCAAGAATATACAATGGGGAAAAGACAGTCTCTTCAGCAAGTGGTGTTTTGAAAGTTGGAGAGCCGTATGCAAATCAGTGAAGTCAGAACATACCCTCACACCATACACAAAAATAAACTCAAAACGGCGTATATGCTTAAATATAAGATAGGACACCTTATAACTCCTAGAAGAGAGCATAAGCAAAACATTCTCTGACATAAGTCATACCAAAATTTTCCTAGGTAGTTCTCCCTAGGCAGTACAAATACAGTAAGTCACCTACATACGAACCTTCAAGTTGCAAACTTTCAAAGATGCAAACGTCCATTCACGTGTCCAATCATGTAAGTTAGTTCACGTGTCTGGCATACATTGTCACGTGCGTGCTTCCTCTCTATGTGGTTGTGCTTTTGTGTACTTTACAGTACTGTATGGAGTACAGTAGTACAGTACATTTATTTCAAGCCCAAGATGTCTGGAAGCAAGCGTAAAAGCAGAGGTGATGTAGCTGGTACTGTTAAGAAGCGCCGAGCGATAATGACGGAAACAAAAGTGAAAGTAATTGAGAGAGTGGAGCGAGGCAAAAAGATGTTAGACATCGCTCATTCTTACAACATGAATCATTCAATCATTGGCACGAATCTAAAGAACAAGGACAAGATCATGGAACATGTGAAGTCTGCTGTGCCGACAATGTTGACACAATATCCAAGAAGCATGGAAAAGTGATGGAGGAGATGGAGAAACTTCTCAGTGTGCGGATGCAGGATCAACATCAGCGCTGAGTCCTGCTCAACTTAACGCTGATTCAAGAGAAAGCTAAAAGCCTTTATGAAGACTTGAAGAAGAAACACGGCAAAGAATCAGAGGGCACATCTTTTAATGCCAGCCATGGCTGGTTTCATCGGTTCAAGGCTAGAGCCAGCCTTCACAATGTAAAAGTAAGTGGAGAGACAGCAAGTGCAGATAGGGTAGCTGTCCAGGAACTTCCAGAAACACTTTGAGAAATTATTGATGATGGTGTGTATTTACCCAACCAGGTTTTTAATGTGGATGAGACACAACTGTACTGGAAGAGGATGCCAGACCGAAGTTACGTCAGTGAGGAGGAAAAGTTGACGCCAGGCTGTAAAGCAGCAAAGGATAGGCTAACTGTTGTTTGGTGGCAATGCTTCCGGTGAATTGAAGCTGAAACCTCTCTTAGTTTATCATTCACAGAACCCAAGAACCCTTAAAACCATAGCCAAAGGCTCTCTTCCTGTTGTGTGGAAGCGTAACCCCAAATCCCGGATTACACAGGCCACGTTCCAGGACTGGTTTTGCCGCCACTTTATCCCAGATGTAGAGAAATATTGCTTGGAGAAAGACGTTCCAGCAAAACATTCTTTTGCTGTTCGACTATGCTCTGGGCCACCCCCCATTCATGGATGACTTTCATCCCAACGTCAAAGTACTGCATCTGTCACCAAATACTATGTTGCTCATCCAACCTATGGACCAGGGCGTTATAGCGACTTTCAAGAAATATTATTTATGTCACACTATTTGTCAGGCAGTAAAGGTAAGTGACAAATCAGGAACAACCTAGGGACAACTTTGGGAGGACTATAACATCTACAAGACCATAAAAAACATTGACTTTGCATGGTGTGAGGTTATGGCGGTCACGCTGAATGGGGTTTGGAAGAACCTTTGCCCACAGTTTGTTCATGATTTTTGTGGATTTGAGAAGGTAGATCAGAAGTCCGAAGAGGTCTTCAGCAACGTAGTGACCCTCAGCGAGAAGCTGGAGCTAGATCTGCAAGAGGACGATTTCGCTGAACTCCTTGCTGTGCAACATGAGGAGCTTACTGATGGAATTGGAGGCCCAGAGAAAGGATGAAGAGGGACAGGAGGAAGAAAAAGTAACTGAAGAACTGAAGAGATTCACGACACAGAAAATGGCAAGGGAATCTTCGTTACTTGAGGAAGCACTGTTAGTTTTTGAGGCACAGGACCCGAACCTAGAATGGGACCCAAAGGTGGCAGCAGCCATTCAGATTGCAATCCAGTGTTACCTTGTCATCTAAGATGAGAAAAACAGAGCTACTACCCAGACATCAATGGATCATTCTTTCAAGAGGGTAGATAGAATTAAATCCAGCAAGGAACCAGAACCTTTGCCATCAACGTCAGGTAGGAGTGAAATTGCAGCTTGCCCTCTGTCTCCTACTGCTGATAATCCTTCACCCCTACCATCTCCCACCTCCCCTCCCTCCTCCAATCAGTAACGCTGCTCGCCTGTTCCCTCGATGCCAGCCCGAGTATCCCAGCTGTTGTACTGTATTACTGTACTTTTCAAGTTACTGTACTGTAAGATTAAACATGCTTTCTTTGTTTTTGTGCTTGTTTTTTATGTATTGTTTGCGTGAAAAGTATTATAAACCTATTACGGTACAATACCATATAGCCGACTGTGTAAGTTGGGTACCTAGGCGAACTTTGTTGGACTTACAAACAAATTGAACTTACAAACGCACTCTTGGAACAGAACTTGTTCATATGTAGGGGACTTACTGTAAAAGCAAAAAAGAAACAGGAACTAATCAAACTTATAAGCTTTTGCACAGCAAAGGAAACCATAATCAAAATGAAAATACAACCTATGGACTGGGAGAAAATATTAGCAAATGATGAGACTGACAAGGGTTTAATTTCCAAACTATACAAACAGCTCATACAACTCAATAACAAAATAACAAATAACTCAATGGAAAAATGGGTAGAAGACCTAAATAAACATTTCTCCAAAGAAGACATACTGAGAGCCAATAGGCACATGAAAAGGTGCTCATCATCACTAATTATTAGATAAATGCAAATCCAAATTACAATGAGGTATCACTTCACACTGATCAGAATGGCCATCATTAAAAAAAATCTACAATTAACAAATGCTGGAGGGGGTATGGAGAAAAGGGAACCCTTCTACACTGTCGGTGGCCATGTAAGTTGGTGCAGCCACTATGGAAAACAGTATGGAGGTTCCTCAAAAAAACTATAAAGAGAGTTGCCATATGATCTAGCAATCCCACTTGTGGACATATATCTAGACAAAACTATAATTCAAAAAGATACATGAAACCCTATGTTCATAGCAGCACTATTTATAACAGCCAAGACATGGAAACAACCTAAATGTTCATTGAAAAATGAGTGTATAAAGAAGGTGTGGTATACGTATACAAAAGATATTACTCAGACATAAAAAAGAATGAAATAATGCCATTTGCAGCAACATGGATGGACCTAGAGATAATGATACTAAGTGAAGTAAGTCAGAGAGAGAAAGACAAATACCATATAATATCACTTATATGTGGAATCGAAAACAGGACACAAATGAGCATGTCAGCGAAACAGAAACAAACACACAGATATAGAAAAGAGAGTTGTGGTTGCCAAGGAGAGAGTGAAGGCAAGATTGGGAGTTTTGGAATAGCAGAAGCAAACTATTCTACATAGGATGGACAACCCACCAAGACCTACTGTATAGCACAGGAAACTATATTCAATATCCTGTGATAAACCATAATGGAAAAGAATAGATATATAGATATATAGATATAGATATATAGATATAGATAGATAGATATATAGATAGATATATATAAAACTGAGTCACGTTGCTGCACAGCAGAAATTAATACAACAATGTATAAAGGCTGCAGAGGGTGTGGAGAAAAGTGAACCCTCCTGAACTGTCGGTGGGAATGTAAACTGATACAGCCACTATGGAGAACAGTAGGGAGATTCCTTAAAAGCTAAAAAATAGAACTACCATATGACCCAGCAATCCCACTACTGGGCATATACCCGGAGAAAACCATAATTCAAAAAGATACATGTACCACAATGTTCACTGTAGCACTATTTACAATAGCCAGGACATAGAAGCAACCTAAGTGTCCATCGACAGATTAATATATAAAGAAGATGTGGCACATCTATACAATGGAGTATTACTCAGCCATAAAAAGGAACAAAATTGAGTTATTTGCAGTGAGGTGGTTGGACCTAGAGTCTGTCATACAGAGTGAAGTAAGTCAGAAAGAGAAAAACAAATACCGTACGCTAACACATATATATGGAATCTAGAAAAATGGTACTGACGAACCTAGTGACAGGGCAGGAATAAAGACACAGATGTAGAGAACGGACTTAAGGACACAGGGGGCAAGGGGAGACAGGGACGTAGTGAGAGAGTAGCACTGACATATATAGAGTACGAAATGTAAAACAGCTAGTGGTAAGCTGCCGCATAGCACAGGGAGATCAGCTCGGTGCTTTATGTCCCCCAGAGGGGTGGGATAGGGAGTGTGGGAGGGAGCCTCAAGGGGGGAGGGTATGGGGAATATATGTATACATATAGCTGATTCACTTTGTTGTAAAGCAGAAACTAATACGGTGTTATAAAGTAAGTATACTCCAATAAACATGTATTTAAAAAACCCACAACATTGTAAATCACCTACACTTGAAAATATTTCTTAAGTGCAAACAATTTTCTGAATGTAAGTTTTACTGTGTGTGTGTGTACCACAGGTTCAATATATATGAATTATGTCAAATTGATTACATTGCTATTCAAAATAAAGAATTTTTGATATTTTACATCAGCCTCATGTTATAAATACAGAAAAACTATATTATTTTTTTCTAAAGTTCAGAAATAGCCATTTTGCTCATTCGGTATGCTATAAACCATTAACTATTAAAAAGGGATTCGTGACCTCTTCCTTCCAAAGAAATATTTCTCCACTCACACAAGTTTAATAGAATGTTCCACCATGAACTGACTTCCCACCTTAGAGACACGAGATTTGCATCCTGAAATCTCTTTCTTGCAAAAATGTCCAATTATCATCCTAGCATTACAGAAAAGAAATGCTTTTTTCCAGATCTCAAATTCCATACAACTTTAGTCAAGACATCATGTATGTTTTTTTTTTTTTCACACACACACAGACTGTATTTTATTTTTACAAGAGATAAATCAACTGACACCAAGCACTGCAAATGGATGACCACAACAAAAGCAACAATGATTGCAATTACCAAACACGAAACACACTCATACTATGTCATAGTATTGACATTCAGTCCAGTAATCCTCCACTGTAACAGCTCCTTTACTTTGCAGTGAAAGACATCATGCATTTTTAAATAATCAGCACTCACCTGAGGTCTTTAAAAATCAACATAAACATAATTTTGTGTTCTCTTTCATTTACTCTGGTTCTAAGTGGTCATTTCTAAACGAAAGTATTTAAGTATGTTAACGTCATCTTATAACATCATATTTCAAATGACTACCGTGTCTACAAAGATGAAATATGAGGAACTCACAACTAGGCTCTCCAAAGTTTTGCTCTCTGAATGTGTATGACCCTTCTGCTGAACTCCACACTGTTCATTATTCTCTGAGAATATTATTTTTCTTGTATGGCCATCTCACATGCTCTTTCATTTCATGAAGTTTTTTCCTACAATGTTATGCCTAGTTTATTTCTGAGAATATGCATTATTTCAGAATGATATTTATAGACACAAAGACTTCTCTATAATTCCCTGAGAGTTTCAAGAACTCCTTCTTTTTTTTTTTTTTTTTTTAATACCTAGATTCTGAAGCTCTCCACAAAGCATTACTAAACTTGCATTTACATAAGTATCTACATATTAATCACATTAATGCATTCACAATTGCATTATGATTTATTGCTAATTTTGGAGCTGTCTTATTTACCACCCTCTTGGAAATCACTTTAATATTTGCACTTAGGACTTGAAAGAGAATGGATAAATAAAAACCTGAAAAATATGCAAATACAATTTATATATTACTCATAAAATTAGGTGATTATCTAACCTTTATCCAGAAAAAAAGAAGAGCCCAGATACTCTGCAGGCATGATCCTCGAGAATGTGTGGTCTTCCAGCAGGAAAACATGCAGTAATCCATGTGGCAGAGTTTACCTGTGACCAGCTGGGTTTAGTGACCTATGCATTCCTTACATGCAACATATCAGGAGTGGAAAAAGGGAATTTGCCCGTTGTGGCAATAAGTATAATGAAGATTTGTAGCAGGTCATGCTCATATGTTCAACACAGGTACAATCAAAAGTTTGCTCAATTCTGGTAGATTTAAGTCTGTATCTGTTACCTTGTCTTTAACGAGGAAATGTCAGAACTGACTTACCAAAAAAAAAAGTGTTTTGTTTGTTTGTTTGTTTTAATTAGAGTCACGGTGAGTAAGGCAGAGTTCAGAACAGCTAATGTGACTTAGTCATTCTCTCATCAGGAAATACAGTTTCTACTTCCCTGTTTATTCTCCACATCTTGTAGTAAGTAAAGTTTCAATGAAAGATAAATCTACAGCGTGAAAAGAAAAGAAAACTTACATGTGTTGATAAGGTCATTTTGACAGGTTTTACCACGTATGTCAGTGTTTCTGGGGATGGACACAAGCCAGAGCTCCCTACTCTGACATTTTCACTGATGTAATTCCCCTTGATCCTCAATTTGAAAGTGGATAAAAATGTTTTCTATGCTTTCTTCTTTAAGAAATTAAATAAAGAATGCTTTCTAGACATGATCCTCTAATGATTTGCAGTCAGTGGTCATCAACAGAGGAAAAGCACAGAATCTCATCCCCACAGAAGGGTGACATTCAGTCAGGTAAGAAAATTCTCCCCAAAATCAGAGCTTCATCTTTAACATGCAATCAAAGGCTTTCACAGGTTCTTCATCACTCTGCACTCAGCCCTACCATATGGGATTGGCTCTGAGAATCTCACATCAGATGACTGACAAACATGTCATAGTACACTGATCTGGTACCAGATCCTGCCTCTCTTAATGATCTCCCACAGGGACACTGGAATATTCTAGGATATTTCCTGGAGCCCTCTATTCTACACAGGTACACTTCCAAGTAGAAACAGAAGCTTGGATTCTCACTGGGACCCCTGCTCTGTCCAAGCAACCTCTCTAGAAATATGATGTTCTAATCTCTCCTGATTAGAACATTTCAAGGTCTCTCCCTGTGCTAATTTAGTAAAGGTAAAAGAGAAACAAGAAAGAGCAAACTATGCAGGGAGCAATATATAAGATTCCTTTACTTAACGTATTTATCTGATATACCCAAATACTGAGAAATATAGATTCATTTCATAATGTTCAAGAAAAGAGGAGGAGGAACCTCCATGCCAACAGTATATATAAAATGGAATCAATATTGCATAAGCTCCAGCTTAAGCTTAGCTACGAGGTACTAACCCTTCTCATAAAGAAGCAATAGTTCTCCATCATTTGAAGCACACTGAGGACTCAGACAGCTGGACACTGAAGGTGTAGCCTCCTCACTCGAATTCTGTACCTGCATCACAGAGCAGTGAAATATTCCCAAAGAATTATTAAGGATGAAGGGGGGAGGCAAAATAAAAAAAAGATGAATCCATAGTCTGTCCTACCGTCTGTTCTGTTGGATATTACCATCATCTTGGCCCAATATGACCTTCCCACTTTTCTCTGGGTCTCCCTACTTTCCACCTCCATCCTCTCATTATATCTTACCTACACTTGGGAACGACTCTAGTTTTTCCACTTATCTTTATCAACAAGTAATCCAAATAGCAACTGTGTATATAACTCCTTAGAAACCTCAGGTCTGACTCAGTAATAATACATGACCTTTGAAGTCCAAAGTTTTCCTAATTCCCTTTATTATTTTTTTTTTCTAATTTCCATGTACTTACACTCTTAAGACCTCCACTGTTCTCAGGTTCGTCTTCCCTGCAAAATCTGTCAACCTAGACATAGACTTAAGTACCACCCTCTAATTATCTCTTAGGGAATCCAGTTTTTAAAAAAGCCTCAGCAAGCTTTATGGACTTTATTAAAGACTCTTTAAGATAACCCATGGGAGATAGCAGCACACCCACAGATATCTATCTAATACACCCTCAGAGTAATTTTTTTTTTCTCTTTTATAAAGTCTCTTCTGGCCAATGAAGACTCTCAGCTCTTCTTCTTCAACATATGCAGTGTCTCACCCTTCTGATTACTCTCTGCTCTATCCCAGGTCCACTCCCTTTCCTGATATTACATTCTTTCCCAATTTTGTATGTTGGTAAAATCAAATAACATAAAATATAACATGTTAGTTATTATAAAGTGCACCGTTCAGTGATACTAAATGCATTCATATTATTGGGCGATCAACATCACCATTTATCTTTCTAATCCTTTTCTACGTTTTAAAACTGTAACTCTATATCCTTTAAATATAACTTTCCTTTTTGTTCCATAACCACCTGAAAAGCGTCATTACCCTCCCAATTTCTATGGTTTTGACTACACTAAGTACCCCCATATAATTGAAATAAGTAGTTGTATTGTTATGACTCACTAAAAGTCACAAAAATGGCATTTTTGGTAGCTAAATTTCCTCAAGATTCATCCATGTTGTAACATATTCCTAGATCTTTTCCTTTTTAACACTGAATACTATTGTATTATATGGGTATACCACACTTTGTTTATCCAGGAACTAGTGGATGAACACTGAGGTTGCTTTCATATTTTAGCTACTGTGATTATTACTGCTCTAAACACTGGAGTACAAATATTTCTTTAAGACCCTGATTTCAATACCTTTGGGTATACATCATAGTAAAATTCCTGGATCATGTAGTAATTCTATTTTTCAATATCTGAAAAATTGCCATACTCTTTTGCAAAGCAGCTGTATCATTCTGCATTCCCTCTGACATAGCACAATGGTTCCAACTCCCTCACATCCTCACCAATAGTTGTTTTCTGCTTGTGTATGTGTGTGTGTGCTTGTGTGTATATGCATGCACACAAACATATAAACATGCATTTAGTGATATGGAGCATCTATTCAAGTGCTTAGTCATTTGTACATCTTTTTGAAGAACCATCTATTCAAGTCTTTTATCCATTTTTGAATCAGGGTGTTTGTTTTTGTTCAGTTGCAGGAGTTCTCTGTATGTTCTGAATAGAAATCTCTTGTCAGATAGATGGCTCTGAAATATTTTCTCCCATCTTGTGGGTTGCCATTTTATTCTGTTTACATTTCTTTGATACACATTTTTTTTTAACTTATGTACTGCAAATTGTTTATTTTTTTGTTAGCTGTACCTTTGTTGTTCCTTCACTTCATATGGAGGAAAACACTGCCAAATCCAATATCATGAAGCTCTTGTCCTGTATCTTCTTCTAAGACGTTTTATATTATTAGGTCTTATATTTAGTTTCTTGATACGTTTTCATTAATTTTTACATATGATGTTAGGTAAGGGTCCATCTTCCTTCTTTTGCATGTTGCCCACAAGACTTCTCAGCACCATGTGTTGAAAATACTATCCTTTCTACTTTGAAAAGTCTTGGCAACTTGTCAAAAATCATTTGGCCATATATCAGGGTTTATTTCTGGGTGTTGTATTCTATTCTATTCTATTGGTCTTGAATAAGGGAGAAAATAGTATAACCTATCCAGGTTGATGAAGAACATAAAGAAAGACCAGGACTGAGAATGAAGAGGGCAATATAAAACAGCAGGGAGTAAAAGACAGTGTGAGAGAAGATCTTGTATTTGCGAGTTCATGGAAATAGGATCATGCTAAAACCACTAAACGCCTGACTTTGAACAATACGTTAAATGTGCCAACAAGAAACATAACACTTACCCATCTCTGGGAAATATAGTATGGGCATAAAGATAAACTACACACAGATATATTAAAAAGGGAAGGGTTTTCATGGTGTGAGAATATTGTGGCATTTGAAATACAATTTACTTCTGTTCTACCATTGTCTATAAAATTTATCAAAGTGTATATACAAGCAATTCCAATTCTGGTAATGTGCTTGGCAGGTTTATATATGAACTTCAGTAGAGCAGTAAATGTACATTCATAGTAGGACTGTTCCCTAAACCAAAAAACAAAACACAAAAACTGCAAAGACTAGAGTTCACTTTGTCAACACACATACAGATGCAATGATGGTTAAAGGTCCGAAAACAGAAGGTGAGCATGGGTGCAAGAGGTTAATCCCCAGGCTGGGGTGGGGTGCAGAGTTTGAGGGTAACACAAGTAGAAAAGGCTTTTGTCCTATCCTTGATTTTTGAGGTATGGAAATTCACAGGTCACTACCTTCATTTCAAACTGAATGAATGCACTATTCAATTTTTTTAAACAGGCGAAGTAAACATGAGTGATAATAAATTTCAAACTGTCGCTAATCAAATAAGATACTAAGAAAACTTAAATAATATGATTTCAGAATGAAGTAGAGAGATTGTCCAACATGGTAGCATTCAAAGACCCAGAGCTTGATGCCTCTCATGGGCACACCAAAGTCACAACTGTTTACAGAACAGCAATTGATGAAAAAGGCCGGGACCTACCATAAAAGATGTTTTACAGTTAAAGATATAAGGAAGGCACCTCGACAAGACAGAAAGGAAGGGCAAAATCTCAATAGAGTCAAGACCCATACCACCAAGTGGGTGGCCCACAAATGGGAGAATAATTACAATTTCAGAGGTGCTCCCAGGTAGCAAGGGGTATGAAGCCAACATCAGGCTCCCAAGCCCAGGGATCCTGTTGTGGAAAGAAGAGTTCCTAGAAAGTTGGGCTTTGAAGACAAGTAGTGCTTATTTTCCAGAGAGCCAGAGGGTTGTGGGAAATAGAGATTCCACTCTTAAAAGATGCTCACAAAATCCCACATGATCTGAGAATCAGAACAGAAGCAGTCATTTGAAAGGATCCCGGGTCACACCTACCTCCTGATCTTGGAGAGTCTCCCAGAGAGGCAAGAGGCAACTACAGCACAGCCTCAGGGACAGAGACACTGGCAGCAGCCATTCGTGGGAGCTCCTTCTACCTCGTGGACGCTGGTACCAGCAAGCATAATTTCAGAATCCTCCCTGTAGCTTATCGGCCTCAGGACCGAGCCCCACCCATTTCCACCAGACTACAGACACAAGTACTAGGATGTTGCAGGCCAAGCAACTAACTGAGCAGGGGCATAGCCCCATCCACCAGCAAACAGGCTGCCTTCAGGTCCTGTCAGTGCACAGCTGCCCCTGGACATGGGTCCAGCCACCAAAAGCCCCAGGACCAGCCTCCACACCTCAGTGGACAGGCACCAGCCCCAGAGTCCCTGGCCCCTCTGACAAGTGAGCCTGCTCTGTCCTTGGAGTCAGCCTCACCATCGGCAGGTGGTAACTGCACAGGGACTGGATGGAGCTTGGACCTACCCAACAGCAAACCTGCTTTAGCAGTGGGATCAGCCTCATACACCAACAGGCACACACCAGCTCCAGGAATACCACAGCCCAGCAGCCTGTGTAACCAGGCCACTTAATTGCAGGCCAGAAGCAGCCATGGACTCAGCTGGGTCCTGACCCTGCCCATCAGAATGCCAACACAAGATTAGGGATACCCCCGGCCCTGCAGAGAGCTGTGTCAGGAACAGTGATCCAACACCAACTCTGTGGCTCCTGGGCCCTGCAGCCAGAACGCAGAACCTGTCTCTTCCTCCCAGTAGCCAGCATAGCCCCAAAACCAGTGACTGGGCACTAGCCCTGATATCACCTGGACTGCAATCCTACCCATAAGTGAACCAGCACCAGATTTGGTGTCCCCCAGAGTTGTGCAGCCAGCTGCCTTATGATTTAGTCTCACCAAGCAGCACAGACAGCCTCCATACAAGGCAGAGCCTGGCAAACAAGCAGTCTGGGGGCAGCCAAGCCTACCAGGCTACCCACAGTAGTCAGCCCACCACAGCAGAAGAGCCCAAGCAGCCCACATAGGGGGTACACCTAGAATATATAGCTCTAGTGACCAGGGGAGAGGGGGCTGCTGGGACCCATGGGACAGCTCCTACAAAAGGCCACTTCCCCAAGGTCAGGAAATGTAACGAACCTACTGCACACATAGCAATAAAAACAGGATGTTAAGAAAAATGAGGTGACACAGAAACACAATCCAAATGAAGGACCAAGATAAGAATTCAGAAGAAGATCTAAGTGAGGTGGAGATAGCCAGTCTCCTCAACAAAGGGTTCAAGGTAATGACTGTAAAGATGATCAAAGAACTCAGGAGAAGAATGGACGACCAGAGCAAGAAGTTAGAAATTTTTTTAAAAAGAGTTAGACCATTAAAGAACAAGAAAACAGAGATGAGGAATACAATAACTGAAATGAAAAATACATTAAAGGAAACTACTGTAGACTAAACGATACAGAGGAATGAATCAGAAAACTGAAGGACAGAGTACTGGCAATCACTGAAGATGAACGGTAAAACAATAGATTAAAATGAAATGAGGAAAGTTGAACAGACTTGTGAAACAACATCAAGTCTACTAATATTTGCATTATACTGGTCCCAGAAGCAAAAAGGAAAGACAAAGCAGTGTAGAACATACCTGAAGACATAAGAGTTGAAAACTTCCCTAACCTGGGAAAGAAAACAGACATCCAAGTCCAGTAAACACAGTAAGGCCAAAACAGGATCAACCCAAAGAGGACCACACCAAGACTCATTGTAATTAAAATGGAAAAAAAAAATAAAGATAAAAAGACACTATTAAAAGGAGCAAAGGAAAAGCAACAAGTTACAAACATGGGAAATTGCATAAAGTTATCTGCTGACTTTTCAGGATAACCTCTGCATGCCAGAAGGGAGTGGCATGGTATATTTAAAGTCATGAAAGGGAAAAGCCTTTAAGCAAAAATACTCTACCCAGCAAGGCTCTCCTTCAGATTTGATGGTGAGATCTAAAGTTTTACAGAGAACCAAAACTAAAAGAGCTCAGCATCGCCAAACCAGCTTTATGAGAAATCTTAAAGGGGCTTTTCTAAGTGAAAAAGAAAAGGTCACGATTGAAATATAAAAATTAGGAAAGGAAACTTACTAAAGGAAAAACCTCATTGGTTAAGGCAAATATTCAACAAAGGTAGTAAATCAACCATGGACACAGCTAATAGGAAGGATGGGAAAAAAAAAAACAGTAATAAAATCATCTATATTCACAATAAGAAGTTAAGGGACACACAAAACAAGTAGATGTAAAATATAAGGTCAAATTCAGTAACTGTGGGGGAGCAGAGTAACAATGCAGGGTTTTCAGTGTCCATGTGAAATTAAGAGCTCAGCAACTTAAATAATCACACACACACACACACTCACACACACACACACACACATAAACAAAACTGAAAGAAATCCAAACATAATATTAAAGATAGTCCTCACATCACAGATGAAGGGAATAAAAGGGGAAGAAAGGAACACTGAAGAAATTAAAGAGGGATTCTAAAAATACCCAAGACAAATGAAAATGAACACACAATGATCCAAAATCTATGGGACACAGCCAACGCAGTTCACAGGGGGAAGTTATAGTGATACAAGCTTATTCTTAGGAATCAAGAAAAATATCAAATAAACAACCTAACATTACACCTGAAGGAATTAGAAAAAGAAGAAAAAACAAAACTCAAAGCTGTCAGAAAGAAAAATTAAGAAAACTATACCATATGCAATGACATCAAAAAGAATAAGATACCTAGGAATAAACACACCTAAGCAGGTAAAAGACATGTGCTCAGAAATCTATCAGCCATTGGTGAAAGAAGTTGAAGACAACACAAAAAGATGGAAAAATATAGCATGTGCATCGACTGGAAGAATTAATACTGTTAAAATAACCATACTACCAAAGACAATCTACAGATTTAATGCAATCCCTATCAGAATACCAAAGCATTTTCACAGAACTTGAAAAAGTAATTTTAAAATTTGTATAGAAACACAAAGACCCCAAATAGCCAAACAATCTTGAGAAAGAACACAGCTGGAGGCATCACGCACCTTGACTTCAGACTATACTGCAAAGCGACAGTAATCAAAGAGAAAGGTACCAGAGCAAAAACAGACACAAAGATCACTGGAATAGAATAGAGATCCCAGAAATAAGCCCACACACTTATATTTAATTGATTTATGACAAAGCAGGCAATATGGAGAAAAAACTGTCTCTTCAATAAGTGGTACTGGGAAAACTGGTCAGCTACATGGAAAAGAATAAAATTAGATTATTTTAGCACACCATATATAAAATAAATGCAAAACTGAATAAAGACCTAAATGTAGGACCAGAAACCATAAAACCCCTAGAGGAAAATATAGAACATTCTTCAACATAAATGATAGCAACAGTTTTAGGTTCAGTCTACTAAGGCAAATGAAACAAAAGCAAAAATAAACAAATGGGACTTCACTAAACTTAAAAGATTTTGCACAGCAAAGGAAACCAAAGACAAAATGAAAAGACAACCTGCTGAGGGAGAGACAATATTTGCACATGATAAGAGGTTAACATCAAAAAAGATGACCAAGCAAGGGTTCATACCTAAACTACAGAAACAGCACATACAACTCAATATCAAAAAAACACCCAAAATCTTTTTTTAAAAAAATGAGAAGCCCCAAATAGACATTTTTTTCCAAGGAAAAACTACATATAGACAGCCAGAACTCACAAAGATGCTAAACATAACTAATCGGCAGTAAAATGCAAATCAAAACTATGAGATATATCACCTCAGTCTTGTCAGAATGGCTGTCATCCAAAAGATCACAAATAACAAAGGTTAGTGAGGATGTGGAGAAAGGGAAACTCTTGTACACTCTTGATGTGAATGTGAAGTAGTGCAGCTACTGTGGAGAGCAGAATGGAGGTTCCACAAAAAACTAAAAATAGAACTACCATAATATCCAGCAATTTCACTGTTGGGTATATCAGAAGAAAACAAAAACACTATTTCAAAAAAAAAATAACTGCACACCAATGTTCATAACAGTGTTATTTGCCATAGCCAAGATATAGAGTCAAACTAAGTGTTCCTCAATAGCTTAGTGGATAAAAAAGATTTTTTATGATGACTTCAGCAAAAAATGAAATTTTGCCATTTGCAAGGACATGGATGGATTTGGAGGGTATTATGCTTAGTAAAATAAGCCGCAGAGAAAACAAGCATGACATGTTATGAGAAAAAAAGAACGGTATGGTATGAGAAAACAAGCATGGCTATGTTATCACTTACACGTGGCATCTAAAAAATTGAATACAATAACAACAAAAAAACAGACTCACAGATTAAAGAACAGACTAGTGGTTACCAGCAGGGAGAGATAGGGTGGAGGAGCAAAATCGTGGTAGGAGATTTTGAGGTACAATCCACTATGTATAAAATCAATAATCTACAGTGATGTACTGTGTAGCATGGGGAATATAGCCACTCTTTTATAATAACTATAAATGGAGAAGAACCTAAACATTTATGAATCACTATGCTGTACCTCTGAAACTAATATAATAATGTAAATTAACTATAGATCAATAAAATATAAAGTAAGAAACAATAAAGGCGAGACACAGATTATTAGATAGAAATCAATTAAATAAACACAAGTTTTGGAAATCAAGGAATTAAAAAACAACACGTAAGACACAACATTGGCATTTAAAGTGTACAATCTATTTATTTAAAAGAAATCATTTAAGTGGTAAAAAATGGTACCCATTCTCACAATTTTGTGTATCTAGGATAAATTATTATCTACAAAAATATGTTACAAATATTCACTCAAAAAGAAAGAGAAAATTGGGATAAACCCATTTTAGTATCCAAATTTAATATCAAAGTCTCTATGCAAAATTGATTTGAATAAGTTCTGTTAGCCACTTCTAGTTTCTTTGTGATGTAAAATCTTTTAAAGCATAAAAATCAGCCTTTCTACATTATTCCATTAGACACACATAGAAGTTAAAAGAAATGAGAAGACAGAACAATCAACCAGGAAGGTGAATTTACTGAGAAACAGTCATTCGTTCTCCCTCCTCCTTTTCTTTTCCTCCTTTTCCAGGTCTCTTTCGGTTCCGATCAAGAGAAATCTTGAGAGTTCTGAGAATATTTCTTTGAGGGCTTCAAATCACCATACCTACATCCTCTGCCACAACTACACACACGGGGACAAAAATAAACCTCTGCTATCTACTCACGTAGGAGGGCTTCATGCAAAATAAACTCCTACATGGAGACCAACAGGTGAGTTTTCTACCTGTTCTTTCTAATGTCCTTCCATTATAGTAAATCCCACACATTATGAGGAAGAAATGGTTATGTGAGCTTTTCCTTGAAGTCAAAAAACTTGCCTTCATTTCAAGTACCTGGTGATCATAGGGTACAGCCAGGGAAGGTGCCATCCCCCTTGGGGGGAGGGGCGGTGGATGGGCTCCCGCACCCATGCACCTCCTGATGCACAGATTCTGGAGAAACAAAGGGCGGTCACACCGCAGTTCAGCCTGTCAGGCTGTCGGGCCACTGGGCAACCCGACCAGCCTGGAAGTGCCCCATCAGTTTGCTGAAAGCAAAACCCTGTCCCCCCTGTGAAGCCAGGCAATTTGGGTCAGAGAGTCAGAGGAGACCGGTAATCAACTCCTCCTCTCTGCTCACCTCCTTGGGGTTGCAGCAACCCTATCTCCAAACCCAAATCTGACCCTGGAGTGCCAAACTGGGAGTGGCAGGTGGGCTCTGCCGGTGCTTCAGCGCCCTCTGGAGGTTGTCTGCTCTAATGGCAACTCTCAGCCCTTCCTCCTCCTCCTTCCCTAGTCCTGGGGGCTGCCTTGGCCTCCTGCAGCTGCTGGCCTGAATTCATTCTTCTTTTTTCTCCAATTACAATGAAGTGTCTTACAGAGGTTTGGAATCTCTTGAAGAAGGAAGATCTTTTAGCCAATACACCTTAACCGTGAGAAGTTGGTTTCAAGAATGAACCTGAAATACTGTATTTTTCTCCTGATGATTCCAAGGAGAGACAGCTCAAGTTTTCTAAATCATAAGAAAAACCAAGGTAAATATGATATTCTGAGCCAGAGATGAAAAAGCAGTTTTTAGCACCCCCTCCTCATGTCATATGACCGGGATTTAAATCAATCAACTGCCACTGGTTTTTAAATCAAGTGACCCAACTTTAAATCCATCAGCTGCTTCCCTGTAACTCACGTGACTTGGCTTTGAATAGTAAGAAATGCAGAGGTATAAAAATGATGTTCTGAACAATAAATGGAAAGACAACATTTTAGAAAGTTTTTTCCTTTTCGAATGGACCATTCATTGCCTACAGAATAAAGGATTCCCTTGTGGATTTCTTGAACTGTAAACACATACATTGTCTCCGTTGGCTTGATTGACTTAGATTTTGGGTTTTGTTGTTGTTGTTGTTGTTGTTGTTGTTAACATCTTTATTGGAGTATAATTGCTTTACCTTGTTGTGTTAGCTTCTGCTGTATAACAAAGTGAATCAACTATTCGTATACATATATCCCCATATCCTCTCCCTCTTGTGTCTCCCTCCCACCTTCCCTATCCCACCCCTCTAGGTGATCACAAAGCACTGAGCTGATCTCCCTGTGCTATATGCAGCTGCTTCCCAATAGCTATCTATTTCACCTTTGGTAGTGTATATATGTCCATGCCACTCTCTCACTTCATCCCAGCTTACCCTTCCCCCTCCCTGTGTCCTCAGGTCCGTTCTCTACATCTACATCTTTATTCCTCTGCAGCGACTCCTGCTAGGGACGGATACTTCCTTTTATGCTCAGGGAAATCCCCTAGTTTGAATATGATTTGAGTTTGATCCTGTGAAACCATCAGAACTTCCCACCAGAGATAAATGAGGAGATTCTGGCCTTTATTAGTATGCATGATGAACACGGGTGTCCTGGCTGTACTTGCCAACCCTCCTATTTTATCCACCTATTTTTATCCACCTTCCTCCCTGTGAGTACCTTTGACCAACCCTGAGTTCAGACTCCTGACCTATTACAGTGACTTTGTCAGCCTTTCTTTAAAAATGGACAGGTAGGGCTTCCCTGGTGGTGCAGTGGTTAAGAATCCGCCTGCCAATTCAGGGGACACGGGTTCAATCCCTGGTCTGGGAGGATCCCACATGCCGCGGACTGGCTGGGCCCGTGAGCCACAGTTGCTGAGCCTGCCTGCGCATCTGGAGTCTGTGCTCCGCAACAAGAGAGGCCGTGATAGTGAGAGGCCCGCACACCGCGATGAAGAGTGGCCCCCGCTTGCCACAACTAGAGAAAGCCCTCGCACAGAAACGAAGACACAACACAGCCATAAATAAATAAATAAATAAATAAAAATATTAAAAAAAAAAAAAAAAAGGACAGGTAATAAAACGAATTTAACCTAGAAGCAGCAGCTCAGTAAGGGAAATAAAATCATCAGAAGTTATCTAATCACAGCCACAACCATCCAGGGCTCTGTCTTACCTGCTGGGTCATAAGAATGGGACCTTCCTAAACTTGAAGGGCATCCAATCAAATAAGTAAAGGTCTGCTCACCTCTGGCTCTTGGAGGGATTGCTAGGCACTCTACCCAGTGTATACTAACTGCAAAACACTGTCATGGTTGTGAAACACCTATGTTCCAGGAAAGCTTTTTGGGGTGCATGGGGAAGGTTTCTTTTTGACATCAAGCAAAAAATAAATCACCAAGCTCTTTGAGCACAGGGGTTCTTAAGAGGGCAGTAGAAGGAAGGAATGGGCAGAAAAGACGATCTCCGGTGAAGTGAAGGCCGTTTTTCCAAAAGAGTAGGATTTAGTCTCAGTTTAAGGAGAACACTTTTAAATAGCTGGGACAGCTCCAAACTGCAGTTTAGGGAACGAGTGCTTCAAAAGAACAGTGCTTTAAAAGTCCTGGCATGGCAGCAAGAGGATGAAGAGTTGGTTTTGCATAGTTTTGAACACAGGAGTAAAGAAGCAGAGGCATCTCTGACTAAAAGGCCCTGAGATCCTATGGCATCAATGGGTCAGTTGCAGGGGCAGGGGGTGTGGGGGGGCGATATTTCTCTCTCAACGTCTCCCAGGGCAGCCACCCCTCCCGACCCCACCCCCCCACTCCCTTCACCCTTCCTCCCTCCACTGTTGGGTCCCCAGGGACAGCACTTTTCAAGCTGGAGCCCTCAGGCACCATCTCTGCTGTCTGGATTCTTCCTGGAGCCTGGCAAGTTCTGGGACAGGAAGGCGGGTCTGCAAGGCCGCTGCGGTGCAGTCGGACCTGGAGGCCTGGAGGGGAACTGGAGCCCTGAAGCCCACCCACGTCCTTGAAGCCGAGGGAGGAACACATCCTCCTAACAGTACTTCTCAGGGGACAGCGTGCTCCCCACCCGACGGTGATCCATACTCACTTGAGGCAGCAAGGACTGACTCTAACTGGCCCCCTCGATTCCGCCTTAAGGGTCTTCGCACATGTGTGATAGCGCAGGCCCCGGATCTCTTTAGTCAGCTGAGGCCAGTGCTGCCGGCATCCCTCCAGTCCCATCCCCCAGCCCCTCCCTCTGGGACTGTATCTAATAGAAGAAAGAGCACAGAGGAATTGGCTGAATCAAGGGACCTGGGAGCCTGGGGATGAGTTTGAAGACCGAGAACCTAAGGCGCAATTACATATTATTGGAAACTCTTGTGGAGTGTGTGGGGGGGGGGAGGTTAGGAGGCTGAGAGGCTGAGTCGACCTGGTGAGTCCAGCCCCAGGACACCACACAGCCCTGTCCCCCTTTCCCTGCCATCAGACAAGCGGTGCCGCAACTCCAGCCGGGACTCTGCACTTCCCCCTCCCTGATTCTCCAGAAGAGCAGGTGGCCCCCCTCTGAGGGCAGGGGCAAGACAACGGACCAAGTCCCCCTGCACTAAGGCGCTACTGGAATCTCTTCCTGAACAGCAGTGCTGGCTTGGAGCAAACCCGTGCACCGCCAAAGTTGGTCTCGTCTTGCAGCTGAGGGACGCAGGCTTTAAGTCAGCTGCCTTGGCTTTAAATCAATCAGTCCCCCCTTTAAGTCAGGTGACCCGACTTTAAATCACTGTGTGCCCCTCAAGCCTGACACTTCAAAAGTTGGGAACTTCACTTTGATCCCAGCACCTCACACAGCTGAATGCTGTAGTCAGCACTGTAGTCACCCCCAAGCCTGGCTTAGAGGCAGGATATAAGGTAAGGGGATGGGCTGCACACCTGGTGAGGAGGGTGCACTTCATGTACCAGGAGGGTCCAGGTACTCTGGGTACAACAAGCAGTGCACGATACAGCATCTCCCTGGCAAAGCTGGTGATGCACAGGGTGAGCAGGCACACCCAGGCACGCAGAGGTTCCAGGCCGGGAGCTGGGGCACAGCCAGCTGGGAGGGTGTGAAAGCCGAGGATCTGAGCCTTCTTGAGAAAGGCAGACACAGAGGACGGATGAGAAACAAAGACCAGATGAAACGTGGATTTGAAAAGCACACCCTGCTCTTGAAATTGGAGTGGGGTCACCCCAGATTTGAGTCTTCTTACGCCCCAGTACCTAGTGTTCTGGCATTTGCCCAATTACTTATAAAATGTGACTGATAATATCTAAACCATAGAATACTGCATTTGGAGTGGTTTTGCGTGTTTATGTTTCTAGAGTGGAATAATCTTTTCTACAAGAAAAATGTACACAATCTGAAATAAATTCAAACCCCTCTTTATAAAGTACTATATCGGACTTCCCTGGTGGCGCAGTGGTTAAGAATCTGCCTGCCAAGGCAGGGGACATGAGTTCGAGCCCTGGTCAGGGAAGATCCCACATGCCGCGGAGCAGCTAAGCCCATGGGCCACAACTACTGAGCCTGCAGACCACAACTACTGAAGCCCGCGTGCCTAGAACCGGTGCTCCACAACAAGCGCAGTAAGAGAAGCCACCGCAATGAGAAGCCCGCGCACCGCAACAAAGAGTAGCCCCAGCTTGCGGCAACTAGAGAAAGCCTGTGCATAGCAACGAAGACCCAACGCAGCCAAAAACAAATTAATTAATTAATTAGTTAACTATTTTAAAAAGGTACTGTATCCTTCTGTACAGCTTCTCTGGGAAGAACTGAGAGATGGTGTAGGAGAGTGAGAAAGACCAATATTTAGTGCGCATCTCTCATGCAGGTGCTCTGCTGGCTCAGATAGATTTATCCCCACTTTACAAAGGAGGAAATAGTCTCAGAGAGGTTTAGTAATTTTCCCAAAGCCAAACAGCTATGGAGTGGCAGAACCAAGATCTGAACCAAGTCTGTTACCTTCAAACCTTAAGTCCTCATCACAACAAAACTCAATTAATATTTACATTTATCGAATTACATTGCAACCTGGGGAGTTCTTGGCGCAATCCTGAATAAGAGTGAGAAAGAAAGAAATAGCATTGTTCCTATAGTCAACCCAAATTTTGGAGCAGCTACTAGATGCCTGGCCCTTTTTGGGGTTCAGCAGTGATCAAGACAGGAAGAGTCCTGCTTTCATGAACCACGTATTGGGGAGGAGAGATGGGTGCAACTTGGGTGAGGGATTTCAACTTGCTGGACCTCTGTTTTCTCATCTGGAAAACGGGATGGGTGTTCCTCATTTTCTGGGACTGTCCAGCCCTCACATTCTCTGATTCCATAAGAAGCATTTGTTTTCCTGTTTCTTTAGAATTCATTCAGGCCGTGAGCTGTGATGAATGTTGTTAGCTGCTCCCCAAAGCACTCTATTCCCACCCTTTTCCTGTGATCAGGTCTTTCCCGAAACATGACTCACAGTCAGTCAAGTCACAGAACCTAAGGGGCACCCAGCAGAAAAATTCCAACCCTTGCTTCCCAGGAGCTCTGCGGTCTACCTGCCAGGTAAACTTAACTCACCTGGCACAAGGTGGCCATCCCTGGTTTCACATCAACATGATCTCAGGCACAAACCTCCTTGTTTTTCCATTTTGTCTTTAAGTTACTTGTTGAAACAACTGCACAAGTATGACACAGATATAAAATCAGGCATCTTCTGCCCCCAGTGCCTACTAATAAATGATTCTCTGCCACTTTAATGATAAAGATAGAACATTTCAACATTCTGCTACCCTTATTATTTGTCGTTTTTGTTGATATTTCTATTGACTACATCTTTCAATATTTTAACAATGGAACATTTATTTAGGTTGTTCGAGACCCAGCCTTTAGTGGTAAAGGTTTTGTTGTTATATTTCTATTATGTTTCCTTTAAAAATCATTATCCTATTTAAATGGATTAAGTCAATTCTATAGGCATTTATCTTATGATATTGATGAAATTGATACATAGAGGGCAGTAGTACAAGTTGATTGGACTTGAGAACATCTATTAGCACAGTTAAGTATAAATATTATCTATATGTAAACCAAAGTACAAGCCGAGTGAGATTCTCTGACTTTTTTTCACTGTCTGCCCCTCAAGCCTGTGAGAAATGGAATATTTCTTGCCCTATCAGTAAACAAAGGATGTCACAGTCTTCAGCACTTGCAGCCCTCCAATGTGAGCCGGCGGGCCCTGAGGCACTCAGGATATGCAAATACAGAATGCAGGCCCCAGAGAGCGGAGGTGCATATCAAAGGAAGGATTTCAGTGAGCCCAGGCCAAGAAAAGCGCCACATTCCTCACCTTGGGAGAGCTGGTTTTCCTTAGTTAACAATCACCTTTTGATGTTCCCCATTACCTGCGCCAGTCCCCCGCCCTGTCCCCTCCCCCCGGTACTTTAGCTCAGGGAGGAAGGAGCGCAGAGGGACGCGGCTGAATAAGGGGCCTGCGCGCCTCGGGAGGAGTTTTCAGCCGCTTTCCCCGCAGTCGGGAGGAGGGGCGCTGACGCTGCAGCCGGACCCTGCGCCTCCCTTGCCCCGTTTCCCCTCAGGACGCTCAGGCCGACCCCCTCCCCACGCCCACCAGGCCTCGCGAGCCAGGCCGAGGGCAGGGGCGAGAGGAGGGACCGAAGTTCCCGGGGACCAGACGCTGGAGGCCGCTCTTTCTGCACAGCAGCGGCGGGTGGCAGCGAACCCCTGCCCCTCAGAAGCTGGTCTTGTGCTGCCGCCCGGGCACCGGACCAGGCGGAGGGCCGGCGCCCACTTACCCGGCCCGCCGTCCCCGCGACTGTCACGGCTTCGGCCGCCGGGGCACCTCCAGAGCCGGCAGCCTCAGTGAGGTCGCCCTCCCCTCGGGCTCCGGGGCAGTTCCGTGAAGGCGGAGGGAAGAGACCCCGCCCGAGCCGGGAGTTCCAGCTCTGAGGAAACGCGGGCTCTGTTCAGCGCGCAGTGGGTGGGACCGCTCTGCCCCGAGGCCTTCCGGGAGGGAGCGCGGCGGCGGGGGAGGGAGCCGCCAGGAGCGCAGGGCCCCGTCGGGGGCCCTTGAGGGGCGGCCCGGCCTGGGGGCCACGCCCTCTGTGGCCGCAGCCCAGGTCTTTTTCCTGGAATCCTACACGAAAAAGTTAGAAAGATACACAGTCTATAGTAAATATTCACAAATGATTGTTGCTGCTGTGCTCACTATTCTATTAAAGGTGTAAAATCCATACAACACTTTAAGTTCAAAATTAAATATGAATTTTTACCTTTCTAATGATGTCTCTGATATTCACAGTTGTGGTTAATGAATCAGAGACTGTGGCATCACTAGTTAAAAATGAGCTTGTTAAAAAAATAGAACTCAGGCCCACCGGACCTACTGAATCACAATCTGCACTTTTACAATCTCCCCAGTGTACTTGTGTACCCATGAATAGTTGAAAGGTACATTTCTACCTCGACATGTCTTTTCTGTATGAGAAATACACACATTTTATCCAGTTTGATATAAATAAAACACTCAAAAATGCATATGCCTGTGTTGAAACCATCATTTTATCATTTCTTTTCCAGACAAGTATAGTCTCTATACTGGTTTTGTGGATCACATGCCATACTCTTTTCTTGTACTTAGAAATAAGGTAGAGAAAGTTACTTTGTATATATATATATATATATATATATATATATATATATATATATATATATATATATATATATATATATATATATATATATGTATATATATTAGTGGATAATTGAAGACACTCTTCTAAATTAAAAGCAGTTCTCTTAACTTGCTCTTTTCTTCTTGGGTCACATTATGAACTCTTCCCGTGGCCACATGGCATGTGTACTTTTAATTTCAGGGACTGCTGACATTCCAGGATGTGGCCATAGATTTCTCTCAAGAGGAGTGAGAATGCCTGGACCAAGATCAATGGGAATTGTACAGGGATGTGATGTTAGAGAAGTATAGGAATCTGCTCTCCTTGGGTGAGGATACCTCCCTTCCAGAATTCCTTATCCAACCACAGGGTTTGGAGTCCTTCATTTGTAGAATGTCTCCTGAAATCTTCTGCTTCCTACAATAGGGTTTCAGATTGCAACGTTTCAGGAAAGATTGGGAGTTTGTGGGTATAAATTTTCTTATTCTTTTAAAATTGCAGCCTCCCTTTTAATATACTTTGTAACTTCTTGGGATGTGTCTATATGAACTGTGTACTATATGCTTCTGTTATAGTCCTTACAATATTTTATTGTCTTATTTTCTGTAACCATTTTCCATGGATTCTTTGGGCTTAAGGTATATTAAAAGGGAGACTGCGATTCTCCCTTTAAAAGGGGACTTATTAAAAGGGGACTTCCCTGGTGATGCAGTGATTAAGAATTCGCCTGCCAATGCAGGGCACCCGGTTCGATCCCCGGCCCGGGAAGATCTCACGTGCCACGGAACAACTAAGCCAGTGGGCCACAACTACTGAGTCTGCACGCCACAACGACTGAAGCCGGTGTGTCTTGAGCCCGTGCGCCATTTATTTTTTGGAGAATAAAACCACTTCTGAGTGATTAAAATTTAGGCCAGCTAGTCAAAATGCTTTATCACTTGTTCTTCTAAAACACTGATCAATGGAACAAGTTTTACTAGGGATAACAGTGTAATTGTATTCTGGAGTTCATATGGGCAATATGGTTTATGACCTTGATGCTGGATCACGACATTTCAATGGTATAACTGCTCTTAATTGTCTGTTTGTTCAACGATTAAAGTCTCACGTGATCTGAGTTCAGACTGGAGTCATCCTGGTTGGTTTCTGTCTATTGCAGATTTCTTCCAGTATGAAAGAAAGGACAAGAGCAATACGGCTTACTTTACAAAATGTCTTCAAACTAAATGATGATATAATCTACATTCAATTAATTTATACATACCCTACTGTAGAACAGGGTTCGTTACGCGGGCAGAGCCCGGTAATTATGTAACACTGAAACTTTTTCTGCACTGGTTCAAGTCCTCTTCCTAAGAATATGTTTATAATCAACATTCTTTCACAAATTACCCAATTTAATTCACCATAGCATTCCTCATATTAACTAAATGGAAAATCCTAGGCTATATACAAATCCAGAAAGGGCCAAAAATCATCAGCCCCCATGGATGATTACAACCCATTGCTGAGGCATTCAAATTACTTATTAAAGAACCACTATGTCCATCAACATCATCAATTTATATATTATTGCCCCAATGCTAGCCTTAACCCTGGCTCTCACAACATGAATTCCTCTTCCCATATCTTATCCACTAATTAGTATAAATGTAGGCATATTATTTCTATTAGCCATATCACACCTAGCCATTTATTCCATCCTCAGATCTGGATGAACTTCACATTCAAAATACTCACTCACTGGAGCTCTAGGAACAATAGCACAGACAATCATCTCATATGAAGTAATGTAGCAGTTATTCTATTCTCAGTCTTATGGATAAATGGATCATTTACACTTTCAACAGTAATTATTACACAAGAACACCTATGACTAATTTTCTCCTGACCCCTACCCAGAATTTGATTATCTCCGCAGTAGCAGAAATCCAATGAAGCCCCACTTGATTTAACAGAAGTAGCATCAAAACCTGTATATGTCTTCAGTGTAGAAAACGTAGCAGGCCCATTCACCCCGTCCCTCCTAGAGAATATGTCAATTTCCCTATCATAAACATTTCCACAGCAATCTATTTTTAGGAGCATTCGACAATCCCTAGGTGCCAGAATTATAGATTCTTTCATCTTGTAAATATAGTTTTTTTCAAAAAATAATTTTTATAGTTTTACTACCTTTTTTTTTTTTTTTTAATAGTCCTCTTTATTTTTTTTTAAAGATTTATTTATTGATTGATTGATTACTATGTTGGGTCTTCCTTTCTGTGCTAGGGCTTCCTGTAGTTGTGGCAAGCGGGGGCTACTCTTCATCGCGGTGCGCGGACCTCTCACTATTGTGGCCTCTTTTGTTGCGGAGCACAGGCTCCAGACGCGCAGGCTCAGTAGTTGTGGCTCACGGGCCTACTTGCTCCGTGGCATGTGGGATCTTCCCAGACCAGGGCACGAACCCGTGTCCCCTGCATTAGCAGGCAGATTCCCAACCACTGCGCCACCAGGGAAGCCCTAGTTTTACTACCTTTAAACAAAATGTACTCCATTGCTGTGGAATATTCCTTCATAGGGGCGTGCATGGTTCATTTCTGCATCCGCCTGTGATGGCCTTCAGGTTCTTTCAGGTTTGGCTCCTGTGGCTGCG
Organism: Eschrichtius robustus; assembly: GCF_028021215.1. Classification (NCBI taxonomy): domain Eukaryota; kingdom Metazoa; phylum Chordata; class Mammalia; order Artiodactyla; family Eschrichtiidae; genus Eschrichtius; species Eschrichtius robustus. The sequence continues at coordinate 31,271,527 of NC_090830.1, forward strand.
AGTCCATGTCCGTGTGTCCTGGTGCAGGGCTGGTGGGTTTGTGTTCAACTGGGAGGAGCACTGTGGGTCTCTGTGCAGGGACTTCGCTATCTGAGGCCCGATTGTTTCAGAAGTGGTTGCATCCCCCCATTGCGTACCAGGCTTTCCATTGCTCCACATCCTGCTGATATTTGATACTATGTCTTTCATGTCTGCCATTCTGGTAGGTGTATGCACAGTATTTTTCTTATGGCTTTAATCCCTCTGTTGTTAGTGAAGTTGTGCATCTTGTGGTATTCATGGACTATTTCCTGTTGTTTTTTTAAAAAGTTTTAAAAATTGTGGTCAGATATACATAACACAAAATTTACTATCTTAACCATTTTTAAGTGCACATTTCAGGGTCAAGAAGTAATTCACACTGTTGTGCAAACCTGACCACCATCATCCTCCAGAACTTTTTCATCTTGCAAAATTGAAACAGTCCCCATTAAACACTCACTCCCCATTGTCCCTCCCTCAGCCCCTGGCACTCAACATCCTACTTTATGTCTCTATGTTTCCGACTGCTCTAGGGGCCTTGTATGAGTGGATCAAGCACTGTTTGTTTTTTTGTGTCTAGCTTACATCACTGAGCATAATGCCCTCAAGGTTCATCCCTGCTGCAGCCTGTGTCAGAATTGCCTTCCTTTTTAGGCTGAATAGCATCCCCTTGTATTGACGGACCGTGTTTTTCTTCTCCATTCATCCATTAGTGGACACATGTAATATCTACATTCATTTCTCCTGTCATAATATTTGTGGAATAACATCAGAAAGTCCTATGAATCAAAAGTCATTTGCCATTAACTTTTTTCTTAAACTTTTTGTTGTGGAAAACATCAAGGCTAAGAAAAGGGAAAAATACATGTCAGCTTCACTTGTGTTCAGGAATTAAAGCTTTACGGATTCACTTTATTCCCTGTGTGTGTGCTATGCGTGCGCATGTGCCTGTTTGCATACATATGCTGTGCATGTGCATAGGTATGTGCACTTGCACACATTAGTGTGTGCATGGGCATATGCGTGCATGTGTGTTCTCATGCTAGTGTGTGAATATATTTGTGCTGTGCACGTGCATATGTTTGTGTGTGTGCTGTGCCTGCCTGTGCGCACACCTGTGTGTTTGCTGGAACCACTTGCAAGTTGGCTGCAGACTGAATTGTGCCCAAGATATATCCGCACGCAGCTGCTCTAACAATCCTGCGTAGCCACGTAATGGTCACAGATCTCAGGGATTTAAATGGATGGAGCAGGATATCCTGACACAGAGTTTGTCTTCCAGTGACTGTCACTGTCTCAGTAACATCCTTCACACCTTCTTTAAGCCCCATTCAGGGTCCAGTTTAGACTCCCATTACATTCAGTCGCCTGCCCCAGGTCCCCTAAAGCAACAATGTCACCGTTGGAGAGCCCGGCCAAGGCTGGGGGTGCCCCTCCTGTTGGCCTGGCCTCCAGGTCCTGCACTTGGCTCCTGTGTTCCCATCTCTCAGCCTGGCCCCGACTTGGATGGGGCCGCCACCTCTTTCCACACAGGGTCCCATCGCCCAGTCAAGGGGGTTCATTCTCCCCAAACACAGCATCAGGAGTGGGGGGGGGTGACAGTCCCCACTGGGTCTCCTTCATGTGAGACCCTGTGCTGTTGAAAGAGCAGGCACCCAGCCCTCGGGGGTGGGGGGCTGGGGGGCGACATGCGGCCCACGATGGGCAGGCGGGTCTCCGGGTGGGGCGAGCCAGTGTGCAAGGAGTTCCGCGGTGGGTTCTCCTCTCCAACGGCTTCTGTGCCCCTACCTCTCCCCGTGCCTCCCCTCGAAGACAGCGCGGTGCCCGGGACGGGAGCCATGGGAGCCGTCAGCCACCGCCCCCTCTACACACACACACACACGCACACGCACACGCACACGCACACGCTGCAGGGAAGCAGGACCTGAGTGCAGGGCTCTCAGCGGCCCTGAGCGCCCCGCCCGGAATCGGACAGCCGAATGGACAGACCGGATCTCCTGGCCCGGACCATGCAGGACTCTCCTGCCTGGGCTTCCAGTGTGGCCGCCTCCTTCTGGAAGCCTGGGAGGCTGGAGTCAGGCCACTTCTTGTCTGTCCTGGCAGCAGACTGGGCTGCACGCTAAGAAGTTCGTGGCTCGCCCGTGGATCCTGACCATCAGGTGGCCAGAGAAACTGGGGACATTTCTGTTTTGCCTGTTGAAATGTTTAATGACAAAGATTTTGTTCAGTTTCCTGATGTGGGTGTCCAAAGATGAGAGACCCATGTGTGTGATCTGTACCTCCTATGAGATCAGCCCTAAGCTAGTTTAAACATGATCAAGTTGTGTCTACATGGCAGACTTCGACCTCTGCATGTCCTGTCTCCTGATTATGTTTAGAGCTGACCATGCGTTGTCTATAATAAGAAGATTTAGACCTGACCATGTTCTGTGTACGCTAGGACTATGGGGACCTGGGTAGAGACCCGGCCTGGCCTCAGTACTGGGAAGCTCCGTGCCTGCATCTGAATGTCAGTGCTTAGATGTCTGGGGTCTGGAGCTGAGGTGGGCTTGTCTACGTAACAGCCTCTCTTCTGAGTGTGGTGACCTGGTCCTCCCAAGGGTCAGTGCTATGGTCGGGGCCTTAGTCTTAATCCCTGCAAGGTTCACCTTCCCTGGGGCTCATGGAGAATCCTCAGGAGGACTACCTGGCAATAATTCCAATTTACCAGCACGTGCATGGTGCATAGGGAAGCAGGTTTAGCTGGTGAATTGATTGCAGGGCACGCAGATCGGGCAAAAGGCCGATGGGTGAGAGCTGAGGCTGCTGCGGAGCTCTCCCTCCAGTCTACCGTCCCTACTCAGCAGAGTCCAGAGCTGCCCCTCGGCTTTCAGCCCTGCTGTCCTGTGAGTTTTCTCAACGTGTAAGTGAGACGAGAAAGGACTGAGCATGCCAGCACCAGGGTCGTGTGTTCAACTCTAGTATGAAAGCTTTAAAAACAGTTAAAATCACACAGAACCAAAGTGAGAAGAGGAGGACTCCTCTGGGACAAGTGTGAGGAAAGGAGACCCACCTGACACTTTTTCCCATCCCAGGAGGTCCCAGGGACCCAGCTTGTTTCCACATTGGGGGAGCCCCCTGCAGAGCCATGGTGTCCTGACCAAGGGGACGTGTGACCCCAGGTGCAGGGTCTGGGGAGGTGAGGTCACCCTGGGACTGTGGACATGTGACCCAGGTGGAGGGGTCTGGGGAGGTGGGTCACCCTGGTGAGTGTGGATGTGTGGTCCCAGGTATAGGGTGCGGGGACTGTGTGGGTCTCACCATACCTGCATGCGTCAGGATCACATGTATGGGGAGACCGCATATGCGCTCTTTGCCTGCAGTGTGTCCTGTCCCCTTTGAGATTTCCAACCTCTGCATTAAGGGTGTTGTCCTGATGAACCTGTGGCTCCTTTTCTTCTCTTAATCTTGTCACAATCATATGAGGTCAGGCATGTTTGAGTGGGTTGCTGCTCTGTGTTCCGGTGAGTGACAACACTTGGTGGTATCATATTAATACTATAGCATATCATATGTCTAATCTATGGGGGTCACCACTGCCTGGGTCCCCCTGGACAGAGGTCAGGTGAGCACAGACTAGCCCCCCCTAAGAATGGTCTCCCACGTGCTCTGTGAGGGTACCGTGATGGCCCCTAAGGTAGGGGACTGTGTCTGGGCCTCCGACATTTGTGATGAAGGGGAGTCGAAATGGAAGCCCAATTAACAAGACATTATTTTAAGAATTTATTTTAAGTGAAATAAAACACACGTCACATACCCTTTACCATCATCACCATTTTAAGTGCACGTTTCTGAGGCATCAGATATATTCACTTTCTCGTGGAGCCATCACCACCATCCCTAGAACTTTTCATCTTGCAAAACCAAAATTCCACAACCATGAAAGTCTCATTCCCCATTCCCTCCCACTGCCCCTGGCACCGATATCCACTTCAGGCCCTGAGTTGTCGACTCCAGGGCACCCACTGGAGTGGAATCCTGCAGTATTTGCTGACGGGTCATTTTGGAAGAGCTGACTTTCAGTCTGAAGCTCTGCCTGTCTGCATCTGAAGAATCTGCATTTAACGAGAGGGTGTATGAGGAAGGGGGTGTATGCGGGACAAAGGTGTCCGGGGTGCAGGTGAGCCAGGACCTGACCAGCTGCCTTTTGGGTCCTCTGGTCCCATCTCTTGGTCTGTGCCTCATCTGCATCATCACTGTCCCCGCTGGCACCGCTGGGGTGTTGTTGTCTGAGTGAGAGTCCGCTGGTGCCCCTGCTCTCCTCCCCTCCTCCTGCTGGTTGGGGAGGGAACTGCTTGCTGTGTGGTCTCTACTCCTGAGGCATGAAGGACCCTGTAGCATGGACCTGCAGAGTTTGGGGTGTGGTGCCAAGAGCATGGGGCCCACATAGGACACGACATCGGGGCGTGACAAGTGCTAGGGCTGCCTCATCACTGACAGGGAATGTTGCCCAGATCCTGCTCGAGAGGGCGTGGTGGGTGGCCTGGGACCCTAGAGGCCCCATTCCTATACTGGAGCTTGGAGAGTGCATCCCCATGGGCTCCAGATTCACCCCATATCTTCAGCCATATCCCTCTGTCCTGTCTTTGAACTCAGGAAAACGAGCTCTCTTGTCCACAACATAGGCCTGGTCCTGTTGATATTAGGATTCTTTAAGTTAGGCGTCCTGGGATAGCAGCTCTTTTTAGGCCTGAGAAGGAACAACTCCGGAGTGTACAACAATTTCAGATGAAACTAATATTCAATGACTATCCCTAACTACTCGGTTGTTGACTTCTATTAGTCATTATTCTCCTGGTTTTAGCTCTGATGTGGGGATTACAGAGGAGTCAACATTTAAATCTTCATAATCTGTGTATTTGTAGCTTCAGTATCATTACTGACCCATAGTATTTTATGGTTTGGGAAGAGTTATTGATTTCATGTATCATGTAAAGGATTCACAATGATGATAGGGCAATTAAGATTACAATAATAGCTAGTAAATTGTTCACATTTTCTCTACCTGTGCATCTATTGTATGCATATGAGTTTAGATGTCAATATTAGTGAAATGATATAGAGGACTAGAGAACTTATTTTAAAAATCACTATTAATGTGTGATGAAGAAAATGTAAAAGTTCTTCCATAATCGGTGATGTTGTATCTTGAGAGCCTAGATGAAATTGATATGCCTTAGTGATATACAGGATTTTAGCCTATCATTTAACTTTGACAAAGCTACATCACTTTTTACTTTTATCTCATTTATTGAGGAAGACATAATTGTTATGGTGTTGGCTTGAAACTGGTTGAAAAGGACTTGAGTCCTTCCTTATTTTACATTTACATAGGTAGGATCTTGAAACATAGGATATGGTGGAGGACATCCGTGTAACCATTCTAGGTTAGGAGTAGCAATTTCCACTGCTAAGACTTCTTGTTTAGACACAAGTGCTTTTCAAAGTATGAAGATTATTAGCATTACTGCTGCTACTGAGATGAATGAGCCTAAAGACAAAATATTTCATGTTGTGTGTGCCTCAGGGTACTCAGACTAACGTAGTGACATCCCTGAGAGGCCACGAAAGTGCTGCAGGAAGTCATATTTACTACTACAAATATACTTGTGAAGTGAATTTTTGCTCATGCTGAGTTAACTGTATAACCTGAGAATAGTGGGAATCAGTGTAGGAAGCCTCCTATAATAGTGAAGACTGCTCCCATGGACATTAGGTCATGGAAGTGTGCTACTACATAGTATGTATCCTGGAGGACAATGTCTGGGGATGAGTTGGCTAAGATGATTCCTGTCAAACCACCTACTGTAAAAAGAAAAACTAAAGCCTAAAACTCATAATATAGTGGGAGGTCATATAGTATTACCTCCGTGAACAGTTGCTAACCAGGGACTTCCCTGGTGACACAGTGGTTAAGAATTTGCCTGCCAATGCAGGGGACACGGGTTCGAGCCCTTGTCTGGGAAGATTCCGCATGCCGCGGAGCAAAAAGCCCGTGTGCCACAACTACTGAGCCTGTCCTCTAGAGCCCGCAAGCCACAACCACTGAAGCCCACGTGCCTAGAGGCCGTGCTCTGCAACAAGAGAAGCCACTGCAATGATAGGGCCGCACACCGCAACGAAGAGTAGCTGCCGCTCAGCGCAACCAGAGAAAGCCCACGCGCAGCAACCAAGACCCAACTCAGCCAAAAAAAAAAAAAAAAAAGAAAAGAAAAAGAAAAATTAAATAAAGAGTTGCTAATCAGCTAGATACTTTTACTCCTGTAGGGATAGAAGTAATTACGGTAGCTGATGCAAAGTATGCTCCTGAGTCCACAGCTATCCCTATGGTAAACATATGATGGGCCCACAAGAGAACTCCTAAAAAACCAGTGGACATGACTCATACTATTCCCAGATAGCTGAAAGGCAATTTTTGTCCTAAATAGTATGCAGTGATATGTGAGTTTATAACAAACCCTGTTAGGCCATGAATACAGACTTCAGGGTGAGCAAAGTATCAAAATAGGTGTTGGTATAGGATTCGGTCTCCTCCTGCAGGGTCAAAGAAAGTAGTGTTTAGATTTCTATCTCTTAACAGCATGGCAATTCTGGCTGCTTGGACTGAGATTGGTAATTATAGTAATATGGCTATAGTTGGGGAAGATTAAACAAATAATGGTGTTTGGTATTGGGATATGACTGCTGCTTTTGTATTAAAGACTATAGTAATAAAAGTAATAATACCAAGAATTGAGGAGACACCTGCTAAATGTAAGGAGAAAACAGTTAGGTCGACAGAGGCTCCTGCATGGGCCAGATTGCAGGCTAGAGCTGAATACACGGTTCCACTGGTACCAGAACCAGCTTCTACTATTGGTGATATGAGTAGGAGTAAGAATGATGGGGGAAGTAGTCAAAAGTTTATATGATTTATTGGGGGAAATGCTACTTCAGGTGTCTGAGTTATTAGTGGCCCAAGTCAGTTTTCAAAGCCTGCAATCATAACGGGTACAGCTATAAAGACAATTATTACAAGTGCAGGGACTGCTATGACTACCTTACAGATTTGGGCATCTCCAAGTAGCGGTCCAGGTCAGCATAGCTCAGCCTGGATTAATACAATTAAGGTGCTGCCTGCTACTCCAGCTCAAGCACCAAATAGTAAATATAAAATGCCGATATCTTTGTGATTTGTTGAAAATAATCAGCAGTGTATGAACAGAGGTAAAATGACTGAGTTAGCATTAGACTGTAAATCTAAAGACAGAGATTGAGCCCTCTTTCTGGCAAACCCTGTGGTGAATCAACAAATTGAATTGTAACTTCAGAGAAGCAGCTTCAATTCTGCCAGTGATTTTCCTGCCTTTTTTTTTTTCTTTTTTTCTTTCTCAAATGAAGGAGAAGTAGACTGAAGCCAGTTGACTAGAGGATTCGCCTGTTAACTAAAGTTTCCTGGGGTTAAAACTCATCAATCTCGTAAAGATTTGGATTAAATACAGTGTTTGCTTTACATTCAATTGATGTAGGATAAAGTCTTGCAATCCTTATTTTTAGGAATTAAGTAAATTTCACTTGTTTAGGGTTTTGAAAGCTCTTGGTCTGAACTAACCTAAATTCCTAGTCCAGCACCGATAGAATGGGTGTTGTGTGTTGTAATCGTGTGGGTATTATGATTGGTTATGATAGGAAGGTTATTTCTTTGTATGTTCAAATTGGTTTGTGTTTGTGTTGTTTAATGAAAGGAATATAGTTAGTGATGTGGAGTATGTTAGCTGCAAGTAGAAATATATGCTGAGGCCTGCTATGATGGCTATTAGTGTTGGTAGAATGATGTTGTCGTTTTTGTTATCTCTTGGATAATTATTCATTTGGGTAGAAACCCTGATAGTGATGGTCGATGTCCTAATGATACTATAATGGTGAGGAAAATGATTGTGATGGGAGGTGTTTTATCTCATGTGTGTGATAATGATACTCTTGTAGTACATGATCTGGGCATAAATAAGAAGAAGATAGTGTTGTTATGATATAAATTAGTATGTTTAGGATTGTTATAATCTGAATATACATTATAATAGCTGTTATCCATCCTATATGGGCAATTGATGAGGAGGGTGTAATATTTTCCAGGTGAGTATGGCGAAGTCTGCCTCAGCCTCCAGCTATGATTTATAATATCACTATGATTAATAGTATATTTAGGTTGATGGATGGTGACATGTGGTATAAAACTGATAGGGGTGCAATTTTGTCATGCTGATAGCATCAGGTCTGCTGTTCATGGGATGCCTTGTGTGACTTCAGGCACTCAGAAGTGAAATGGGGAAAGTCCTACTTTTGTGACAAGGGCGATTGTCATGAGGGTGGATGCTGCTGGATTAAAGATTTTTGTTATTCATGGTGCTCTTTGACCAGAGTATATTAGATTAATGATAATAGCCATTATAAGTAGTATTGATGTGGTGGACTGTTTTAGGAAATATTTGTTGGATGCTTCTGTAGCTTATGGGTTCATGTTTTTTATTAGAATGGGGATACCATTAACCAGTGTGAGCTTGTTATACAATTATATTTCCTGAGAAAACGGTCAGTAGAATGATGGTAAAAACAATGAGAGTTTATCAGCACAGGAAGGATATACAAAAATATTTTGGGGGTATGGGCCTGAAGCTTACTTAGAGAACTTTACTATATAGCATGTGGTGTAATGTGGTAGGTAGCATGGAGAATGTAAAATTATTAGGAAGAATTCAATTCCAGGAATAAGAGCATTGAAAACTCTATGATTTACTCTATCAAAGTAACTCTTTTGTCAGACATATTTCTTAAGTTTGTGGTGGGTTGCCTGGTATGATGACAAGTAGTGAAAACTCTCATATATATAGGGTTAATTTTAGTCGAAAAAAAAACTTTTTATAAGAGATGTATGCGTTGATCATATCAAAATTATAGGTAGGAGGCTCAAATTCATAGAAAGGAGATTGTTAGATGTGTTTTAATGATGACTTGGGCTGTAAATAATTCTGGCATCTAGAGATTGTCGGAAGCTACTAAAAATAGATTGCTGTGGAAATGTTTATCATAGGGAAATTGACATATTCTCTAGGAGGGACGGGGTGAATGGGCCTGATACATTTTCTACATTGAAGACATATACAGGATTGATGCTACTTCTGTTAAATCAAGTGGAGCTTCATTGGATTTCTGCTACTGCGGAGATAATCAAATTCTGGGTAGGGGTCAGGAGAAAATTAGTCATAGGTGTTCTTGTGTAATAATTACTGTTGAAAGTGTAAATGATCCATTTATCCATAAGACTGAGAATAGAATAACTGCTACATTACTTCATATGAGATGACTGTCTGTGCTATTGTTCCTACAGCTCCAGTGAGTGAGTATTCTGAATGTGAAGTTCATCCAGATCTGAGGATGGAATAAATGGCTAGGTGTGATATGGCTAATAGAAATAATATGCTGACATTTATATTAATTAGTGGATAAGATATGGGAAGAGGAATTCATGTTGTGAGAGCCAGGGTTAAGGCTAGCATTGGGGCAATAATATATAAATTGATGATATTGATGGACATAGTGGTTCTTTAATAAGTAATTTGAATGCCTCAGCAATGGATTGTAATCATCCATGGGGGCTGATGATTTTTGGCCCTTTCTGGATTTGTATATAGCCTACGATTTTCCATTTAGTTAATATGAGGAATGTTATGGTGAATTAAATTGGGTAATTTGTGAAAGAATGTTGATTATAAACATATTCTTAGGAAGAGGACTTGAACCAGTGCAGAAAAAGTTTGTGTTACATAATTACCGGGCTCTGCCCGCGTAACGAACCCTGTTCTACAGTAGGGTATGTATAAATTATTTGAATGTAGATTATATCATCATTTAGTTTGAAGACATTTTGTAAAGTAAGCCGTATTGCTCTTGTCCTTTCTTTCATACTGGAAGAAATCTGCAATAGACAGAAACCAACCAGGATGACTCCAGTCTGAACTCAGATCACGTGAGACTTAATCGTTGAACAAACAGACAATTAAGAGCAGTTATACCATTGAAATGTCGTGATCCAGCATCAAGGTCATAAACCATATTGCCCATATGAACTCCAGAATACAATTACACTGTTATCCCTAGTAAAACTTGTTCCATTGATCAGTGTTTTAGAAGAACAGGTGATAAAGCATTTTGACTAGCTGGCCTAAATTTTAATCACTCAGAAGTGGTTTTATTCTCCAAAAAATAAATGGTGCACGGGCTCAAGACACACCGGCTTCAGTCGTGGTGGCGTGCAGACTCAGTAGTTGTGGCCCACTGGCTTAGTTGTTCCGTGGCAGGTGAGATCTTCCCGGGCCGGGTATCGAACCGGGTGCCCTGCATTGGCAGGCGAATTCTTAATCACTGCATCACCAGGGAAGTCCCCTTTTAATAAGTCCCCTTTTAAAGGGAGAATCGCAGTCTCCCTTTTAATATACCTTAAGCCCAAAGAATCCATGGAAAATGGTTACAGAAAATAAGACAATAAAATATTGTAAGGACCATAACAGAAGCATATAGTACACAGTTCATATAGACACATCCCAAGAAGTTACAAAGTATATTAAAAGGGAGGCTGCAATTTTAAAAGAATAAGAAAATTTATACCCACAAACTCCCAATCTTTCCTGAAACGTTGCAATCTGAAACCCTATTGTAGGAAGCAGAAGATTTCAGGAGACATTCTACAAATGAAGGACTCCAAACCCTGTGGTTGGATAAGGAATTCTGGAAGGAAGGTATCCTCACCCAAGGAGAGCAGATTCCTATACTTCTCTAACATCACATCCCTGTACAATTCCCATTGATCTTGGTCCAGGCATTCTCACTCCTCTTGAGAGAAATCTATGGCCACATCCTGGAATGTCAGCAGTCCCTGAAATTAAAAGTACACATGCCATGTGGCCACGGGAAGAGTTCATAATGTGACCCAAGAAGAAAAGAGCAAGTTAAGAGAACTGCTTTTAATTTAGAAGAGTGTCTTCAATTATCCACTAATATATATACATATATATATATATATATATATATATATATATATATATATATATATATATATATATTTACAAAGTAACTTTCTCTACCTTATTTCTAAGTACAAGAAAAGAGTATGGCATGTGATCCACAAAACCAGTATAGAGACTATACTTGTCTGGAAAAGAAATGATAAAATGATGGTTTCAACACAGGCATATGCATTTTTGAGTGTTTTATTTATATCAAACTGGATAAAATGTGTGTATTTCTCATACAGAAAAGACATGTCGAGGTAGAAATGTACCTTTCAACTATTCATGTGTACACAAGTACACTGGGGAGATTGTAAAAGTGCAGATTGTGATTCAGTAGGTCCGGTGGGCCTGAGTTCTATTTTTTTAACAAGCTCATTTTTAACTAGTGATGCCACAGTCTCTGATTCATTAACCACAACTGTGAATATCAGAGACATCATTAGAAAGGTAAAAATTCATATTTAATTTTGAACTTAAAGTGTTGTATGGATTTTACACCTTTAATAGAATAGTGAGCACAGCAGCAACAATCATTTGTGAATATTTACTATAGACTGTGTATCTTTCTAACTTTTTCGTGTAGGATTCCAGGAAAAAGACCTGGGCTGCGGCCACAGAGGGCGTGGCCCCCAGGCCGGGCCGCCCCTCAAGGGCCCCCGACGGGGCCCTGCGCTCCTGGCGGCTCCCTCCCCCGCCGCCGCGCTCCCTCCCGGAAGGCCTCGGGGCAGAGCGGTCCCACCCACTGCGCGCTGAACAGAGCCCGCGTTTCCTCAGAGCTGGAACTCCCGGCTCGGGCGGGGTCTCTTCCCTCCGCCTTCACGGAACTGCCCCGGAGCCCGAGGGGAGGGCGACCTCACTGAGGCTGCCGGCTCTGGAGGTGCCCCGGCGGCCGAAGCCGTGACAGTCGCGGGGACGGCGGGCCGGGTAAGTGGGCGCCGGCCCTCCGCCTGGTCCGGTGCCCGGGCGGCAGCACAAGACCAGCTTCTGAGGGGCAGGGGTTCGCTGCCACCCGCCGCTGCTGTGCAGAAAGAGCGGCCTCCAGCGTCTGGTCCCCGGGAACTTCGGTCCCTCCTCTCGCCCCTGCCCTCGGCCTGGCTCGCGAGGCCTGGTGGGCGTGGGGAGGGGGTCGGCCTGAGCGTCCTGAGGGGAAACGGGGCAAGGGAGGCGCAGGGTCCGGCTGCAGCGTCAGCGCCCCTCCTCCCGACTGCGGGGAAAGCGGCTGAAAACTCCTCCCGAGGCGCGCAGGCCCCTTATTCAGCCGCGTCCCTCTGCGCTCCTTCCTCCCTGAGCTAAAGTACCGGGGGGAGGGGACAGGGCGGGGGACTGGCGCAGGTAATGGGGAACATCAAAAGGTGATTGTTAACTAAGGAAAACCAGCTCTCCCAAGGTGAGGAATGTGGCGCTTTTCTTGGCCTGGGCTCACTGAAATCCTTCCTTTGATATGCACCTCCGCTCTCTGGGGCCTGCATTCTGTATTTGCATATCCTGAGTGCCTCAGGGCCCGCCGGCTCACATTGGAGGGCTGCAAGTGCTGAAGACTGTGACATCCTTTGTTTACTGATAGGGCAAGAAATATTCCATTTCTCACAGGCTTGAGGGGCAGACAGTGAAAAAAAGTCAGAGAATCTCACTCGGCTTGTACTTTGGTTTACATATAGATAATATTTATACTTAACTGTGCTAATAGATGTTCTCAAGTTCAATCAACTTGTACTACTGCCCTCTATGTATCAATTTCATCAATATCATAAGATAAATGCCTATAGAATTGACTTAATCCATTTAAATAGGATAATGATTTTTAAAGGAAACATAATAGAAATATAACAACAAAACCTTTACCACTAAAGGCTGGGTCTCGAACAACCTAAATAAATGTTCCATTGTTAAAATATTGAAAGATGTAGTCAATAGAAATATCAACAAAAACGACAAATAATAAGGGTAGCAGAATGTTGAAATGTTCTATCTTTATCATTAAAGTGGCAGAGAATCATTTATTAGTAGGCACTGGGGGCAGAAGATGCCTGATTTTATATCTGTGTCATACTTGTGCAGTTGTTTCAACAAGTAACTTAAAGACAAAATGGAAAAACAAGGAGGTTTGTGCCTGAGATCATGTTGATGTGAAACCAGGGATGGCCACCTTGTGCCAGGTGAGTTAAGTTTACCTGGAAGGTAGACCGCAGAGCTCCTGGGAAGCAAGGGTTGGAATTTTTCTGCTGGGTGCCCCTTAGGTTCTGTGACTTGACTGAGTGACTGACTGTGAGTCATGTTTCGGGAAAGACCTGATCACAGGAAAAGGGTGGGAATAGAGTGCTTTGGGGAGCAGCTAACAACATTCATCACAGCTCACGGCCTGAATGAATTTTAAAGAAACAGGAAAACAAATGCTTCTTATGGAATCAGAGAATGTGAGGGCTGGACAGTCCCAGAAAATGAGGAACACCCATCCCATTTTCCAGATGAGAAAACAGAGGTCCAGCAAGGTGAAATCCCTCACCCAAGTTGCACCCGTCTCTCCTCCCCACTACGTGGTTCATGAAAGCAGGACTCTTCCTGTCTTGATCACTGCTGAACCCCAAAAAGGGCCAGGCATCTAGCAGCTGCTCCAAAAATTTGGGTTGACTGTAGGAACAATGCTATTTCTTTCTTTCTCACTCTTATTCAGGATTGTGCCAAGAACTCCCCAGGTTGCAATGTAATTCGATAAATGTAAATATTAATTGAGTTTTGTTGTGATGAGGACTTAGGCTTTGAAGGTAACAGACTTGGTTCAGATCTTGGTTCTGCCACTCCATAGCTGTTTGGCTTTGGGAAAATTACTAAACCTCTCTGAGATTATTTCCTCCTTTGTAAAGTGGGGATAAATCTATCTGAGCCAGCAGATCACCTGCATGAGAGATGTGCACTAAATATTGGTCTTTCTCACTCTCCTACGCCATCTCTCTGTTCTTCCCAGAGAAGCTGCACAGAAGGATATAGTACTTTTTAAAAATAGTTAACTAATTAATTAATTAATTTGTTTTTGGCTGCGCTGGGTCTTCGTTGCTATGCACAGGCTTTCTCTAGTTGCCGCAAGCGGGGGCTACTCTTTGTTGCGGTGCGCGGGCTTCTCATTGCCGTGGCTTCTCTTACTGCGCTTGTTGTGGAGCACCGGTTCTAGGCGCGCGGGCTTCAGTAGTTGTGGTCTGCAGGCTCAGTAGTTGTGGCCCATGGGCTTAGCTGCTCCGCGGCATGTGGGATCTTCCCTGACCAGGGCTCGAACCCATGTCCCCTGCCTTGGCAGGCAGATTCTTAACCACTGCGCCACCAGGGAAGTCCGATATAGTACTTTATAAAGAGGGGTTTGAATTTATTTCAGATTGTGTACATTTTTCTTGTAGAAAAGATTATTCCACTCTAGAAACATAAACACGCAAAACCACTCCAAATGCAGTATTCTATGGTTTAGATATTATCAGTCACATTTTATAAGTAATTGGGCAAATGCCAGAACACTAGGTACTGGGGCGTAAGAAGATTCAAATCTGGGGTGACCCCACTCCAATTTCAAGAGCAGGGTGTGCTTTTCAAATCCACGTTTCATCTGGTCTTTGTTTCTCATCCGTCCTCTGTGTCTGCCTTTCTCAAGAAGGCTCAGATCCTCGGCTTTCACACCCTCCCAGCTGGCTGTGCCCCAGCTCCCGGCCTGGAACCTCTGCGTGCCTGGGTGTGCCTGCTCACCCTGTGCATCACCAGCTTTGCCAGGGAGATGCTGTATCGTGCACTGCTTGTTGTACCCAGAGTACCTGGACCCTCCTGGTACATGAAGTGCACCCTCCTCACCAGGTGTGCAGCCCATCCCCTTACCTTATATCCTGCCTCTAAGCCAGGCTTGGGGGTGACTACAGTGCTGACTACAGCATTCAGCTGTGTGAGGTGCTGGGATCAAAGTGAAGTTCCCAACTTTTGAAGTGTCAGGCTTGAGGGGCACACAGTGATTTAAAGTCGGGTCACCTGACTTAAAGGGGGGACTGATTGATTTAAAGCCAAGGCAGCTGACTTAAAGCCTGCGTCCCTCAGCTGCAGGACGAGACCAACTTTGGCGGTGCACGGGTTTGCTCCAAGCCAGCACTGCTGTTCAGGAAGAGATTCCAGTAGCGCCTTAGTGCAGGGGGACTTGGTCCGTTGTCTTGCCCCTGCCCTCAGATGGGGGCCACCTGCTCTTCTGGAGAATCAGGGAGGGGGAAGTGCAGAGTCCCGGCTGGAGTTGCGGCACCGCTTGTCTGATGGCAGGGAAAGGGGGACAGGGCTGTGTGGTGTCCTGGGGCTGGACTCACCAGGTCGACTCAGCCTCTCAGCCTCCTAACCTCCACCCCCCACACACTCCACAAGAGTTTCCAATAATATGTAATTGCGCCTTAGGTTCTCGGTCTTCAAACTCATCCCCAGGCTCCCAGGTCCCTTGATTCAGCCAATTCCTCTGTGCTCTTTCTTCTATTAGATACAGTCCCAGAGGGAGGGGCTGGGGGATGGGACTGGAGGGATGCCGGCAGCACTGGCCTCAGCTGACTAAAGAGATCCGGGGCCTGCGCTATCACACATGTGCGAGGACCCTTAAGGCGGAATCGAGGGGGCCAGTTAGAGGCAGTCCTTGCTGCCTCAAGTGAGTATGGATCACCGTCGGGTGGGGAGCACGCTGACCCCTGAGAAGTACTGTTAGGAGGATGTGTTCCTCCCTCGGCTTCAAGGACGTGGGTGGGCTTCAGGGCTCCAGTTCCCCACCAGGCCTCCAGGTCCGACTGCACCGCAGCGGCCTTGCAGACCCGCCTTCCTGCCCCAGAACTTGCCAGGCTCCAGGAAGAATCCAGACAGCAGAGATGGTGCCTGAGGGCTCCAGCTTGAAAAGTGCTGTCCCTGGGGACCCAACAGTGGAGGGAGGAAGGGTGAAGGGAGTGGGGGGGTGGGGTCGGGAGGGGTGGCTGCCCTGGGAGACGTTGAGAGAGAAATATCGCCCCCCCACACCCCCTGCCCCTGCAACTGACCCATTGATGCCATAGGATCTCAGGGCCTTTTAGTCAGAGATGCCTCTGCTTCTTTACTCCTGTGTTCAAAACTATGCAAAACCAACTCTTCATCCTCTTGCTGCCATGCCAGGACTTTTAAAGCACTGTTCTTTTGAAGCACTCGTTCCCTAAACTGCAGTTTGGAGCTGTCCCAGCTATTTAAAAGTGTTCTCCTTAAACTGAGACTAAATCCTACTCTTTTGGAAAAACGGCCTTCACTTCACCGGAGATCGTCTTTTCTGCCCATTCCTTCCTTCTACTGCCCTCTTAAGAACCCCTGTGCTCAAAGAGCTTGGTGATTTATTTTTTGCTTGATGTCAAAAAGAAACCTTCCCCATGCACCCCAAAAAGCTTTCCTGGAACATAGGTGTTTCACAACCATGACAGTGTTTTGCAGTTAGTATACACTGGGTAGAGTGCCTAGCAATCCCTCCAAGAGCCAGAGGTGAGCAGACCTTTACTTATTTGATTGGATGCCCTTCAAGTTTAGGAAGGTCCCATTCTTATGACCCAGCAGGTAAGACAGAGCCCTGGATGGTTGTGGCTGTGATTAGATAACTTCTGATGATTTTATTTCCCTTACTGAGCTGCTGCTTCTAGGTTAAATTCGTTTTATTACCTGTCCTTTTTTTTTTTTTTTTTTTTTTAATATTTTTATTTATTTATTTATTTATGTATGGCTGTGTTGTGTCTTCGTTTCTGTGCGAGGGCTTTCTCTAGTTGTGGCAAGCGGGGGCCACTCTTCATCGCGGTGTGCGGGCCTCTCACTATCACGGCCTCTCTTGTTGCGGAGCACAGACTCCAGATGCGCAGGCAGGCTCAGCAACTGTGGCTCACGGGCCCAGCCGCTCCACGGCATGTGGGATCCTCCCAGACCAGGGATTGAACCCGTGTCCCCTGAATTGGCAGGCGGATTCTTAACCACTGCACCACCAGGGAAGCCCTACCTGTCCATTTTTAAAGAAAGGCTGACAAAGTCACTGTAATAGGTCAGGAGTCTGAACTCAGGGTTGGTCAAAGGTACTCACAGGGAGGAAGGTGGATAAAAATAGGTGGATAAAATAGGAGGGTTGGCAAGTACAGCCAGGACACCCGTGTTCATCATGCATACTAATAAAGGCCAGAATCTCCTCATTTATCTCTGGTGGGAAGTTCTGATGGTTTCACAGGATCAAACTCAAATCATATTCAAACTAGGGGATTTCCCTGAGCATAAAAGGAAGTATCCGTCCCTAGCAGGAGTCGCTGCAGAGGAATAAAGATGTAGATGTAGAGAACGGACCTGAGGACACAGGGAGGGGGAAGGGTAAGCTGGGATGAAGTAAGAGAGTGGCATGGACATATATACACTACCAAAGGTGAAATAGATAGCTATTGGGAAGCAGCTGCATATAGCACAGGGAGATCAGCTCAGTGCTTTGTGACCACCTAGAGGGGTGGGATAGGGAAGGTGGGAGGGAGACACAAGAGGGAGAGGATATGGGGATATATGTATACGAATAGTTGATTCACTTTGTTATACAGCAGAAGCTAACACAACAAGGTAAAGCAATTATACTCCAATAAAAATGTTAACAACAACAACAACAACAACAACAACAAAACCCAAAATCTAAGTCAATCAAGCCAACGGAGACAATGTATGTGTTTACAGTTCAAGAAATCCACAAGGGAATCCTTTATTCTGTAGGCAATGAATGGTCCATTCGAAAAGGAAAAAACTTTCTAAAATGTTGTCTTTCCATTTATTGTTCAGAACATCATTTTTATACCTCTGCATTTCTTACTATTCAAAGCCAAGTCACGTGAGTTACAGGGAAGCAGCTGATGGATTTAAAGTTGGGTCACTTGATTTAAAAACCAGTGGCAGTTGATTGATTTAAATCCCAGTCATATGACATGAGGAGGGGGTGCTAAAAACTGCTTTTTCATCTCTGGCTCAGAATATCATATTTACCTTGGTTTTTCTTATGATTTAGAAAACTTGAGCTGTCTCTCCTTGGAATCATCAGGAGAAAAATACAGTATTTCAGGTTCATTCTTGAAACCAACTTCTCACGGTTAAGGTGTATTGGCTAAAAGATCTTCCTTCTTCAAGAGATTCCAAACCTCTGTAAGACACTTCATTGTAATTGGAGAAAAAAGAAGAATGAATTCAGGCCAGCAGCTGCAGGAGGCCAAGGCAGCCCCCAGGACTAGGGAAGGAGGAGGAGGAAGGGCTGAGAGTTGCCATTAGAGCAGACAACCTCCAGAGGGCGCTGAAGCACCGGCAGAGCCCACCTGCCACTCCCAGTTTGGCACTCCAGGGTCAGATTTGGGTTTGGAGATAGGGTTGCTGCAACCCCAAGGAGGTGAGCAGAGAGGAGGAGTTGATTACCGGTCTCCTCTGACTCTCTGACCCAAATTGCCTGGCTTCACAGGGGGGACAGGGTTTTGCTTTCAGCAAACTGATGGGGCACTTCCAGGCTGGTCGGGTTGCCCAGTGGCCCGACAGCCTGACAGGCTGAACTGCGGTGTGACCGCCCTTTGTTTCTCCAGAATCTGTGCATCAGGAGGTGCATGGGTGCGGGAGCCCATCCACCGCCCCTCCCCCCAAGGGGGATGGCACCTTCCCTGGCTGTACCCTATGATCACCAGGTACTTGAAATGAAGGCAAGTTTTTTGACTTCAAGGAAAAGCTCACATAACCATTTCTTCCTCATAATGTGTGGGATTTACTATAATGGAAGGACATTAGAAAGAACAGGTAGAAAACTCACCTGTTGGTCTCCATGTAGGAGTTTATTTTGCATGAAGCCCTCCTACGTGAGTAGATAGCAGAGGTTTATTTTTGTCCCCGTGTGTGTAGTTGTGGCAGAGGATGTAGGTATGGTGATTTGAAGCCCTCAAAGAAATATTCTCAGAACTCTCAAGATTTCTCTTGATCGGAACCGAAAGAGACCTGGAAAAGGAGGAAAAGAAAAGGAGGAGGGAGAACGAATGACTGTTTCTCAGTAAATTCACCTTCCTGGTTGATTGTTCTGTCTTCTCATTTCTTTTAACTTCTATGTGTGTCTAATGGAATAATGTAGAAAGGCTGATTTTTATGCTTTAAAAGATTTTACATCACAAAGAAACTAGAAGTGGCTAACAGAACTTATTCAAATCAATTTTGCATAGAGACTTTGATATTAAATTTGGATACTAAAATGGGTTTATCCCAATTTTCTCTTTCTTTTTGAGTGAATATTTGTAACATATTTTTGTAGATAATAATTTATCCTAGATACACAAAATTGTGAGAATGGGTACCATTTTTTTACCACTTAAATGATTTCTTTTAAATAAATAGATTGTACACTTTAAATGCCAATGTTGTGTCTTACGTGTTGTTTTTTAATTCCTTGATTTCCAAAACTTGTGTTTATTTAATTGATTTCTATCTAATAATCTGTGTCTCGCCTTTATTGTTTCTTACTTTATATTTTATTGATCTATAGTTAGTTTACATTATTATATTAGTTTCAGAGGTACAGCATAGTGATTCATAAATGTTTAGGTTCTTCTCCATTTATAGTTATTATAAAAGAGTGGCTATATTCCCCATGCTACACAGTACATCACTGTAGATTATTGATTTTATACATAGTGGATTGTACCTCAAAATCTCCTACCACGATTTTGCTCCTCCACCCTATCTCTCCCTGCTGGTAACCACTAGTCTGTTCTTTAATCTGTGAGTCTGTTTTTTTGTTGTTATTGTATTCAATTTTTTAGATGCCACGTGTAAGTGATAACATAGCCATGCTTGTTTTCTCATACCATACCGTGCTTTTTTTCTCATAACATGCCATGCTTGTTTTCTCTGCGGCTTATTTTACTAAGCATAATACCCTCCAAATCCATCCATGTCCTTGCAAATGGCAAAATTTCATTTTTTGCTGAAGTCATCATAAAAAATCTTTTTTATCCACTAAGCTATTGAGGAACACTTAGTTTGACTCTATATCTTGGCTATGGCAAATAACACTGTTATGAACATTGGTGTGCAGTTATTTTTTTTTTGAAATAGTGTTTTTGTTTTCTTCTGATATACCCAACAGTGAAATTGCTGGATATTATGGTAGTTCTATTTTTAGTTTTTTGTGGAACCTCCATTCTGCTTTCCACAGTAGCTGCACTACTTCACATTCACATCAAGATTGTACAAGAGTTTCCCTTTCTCCACATCCTCACTAACCTTTGTTATTTGTGATCTTTTGGATGACAGCCATTCTGACAAGACTGAGGTGATATATCTCATAGTTTTGATTTGCATTTTACTGCCGATTAGTTATGTTTAGCACCTTTGTGAGTTCTGGCTGTCTATATGTAGTTTTTCCTTGGAAAAAAAATGTCTATTTAGGGCTTCTCATTTTTTTAAAAAAAGATTTTGGGTGTTTTTTTGATATTGAGTTGTATGTGCTGTTTCTGTAGTTTAGGTATGAACCCTTGCTTGGTCATCTTTTTTGATGTTAACCTCTTATCATGTGCAAATATTGTCTCTCCCTCAGCAGGTTGTCTTTTCATTTTGTCTTTGGTTTCCTTTGCTGTGCAAAATCTTTTAAGTTTAGTGAAGTCCCATTTGTTTATTTTTGCTTTTGTTTCATTTGCCTTAGTAGACTGAACCTAAAACTGTTGCTATCATTTATGTTGAAGAATGTTCTATATTTTCCTCTAGGGGTTTTATGGTTTCTGGTCCTACATTTAGGTCTTTATTCAGTTTTGCATTTATTTTATATATGGTGTGCTAAAATAATCTAATTTTATTCTTTTCCATGTAGCTGACCAGTTTTCCCAGTACCACTTATTGAAGAGACAGTTTTTTCTCCATATTGCCTGCTTTGTCATAAATCAATTAAATATAAGTGTGTGGGCTTATTTCTGGGATCTCTATTCTATTCCAGTGATCTTTGTGTCTGTTTTTGCTCTGGTACCTTTCTCTTTGATTACTGTCGCTTTGCAGTATAGTCTGAAGTCAAGGTGCGTGATGCCTCCAGCTGTGTTCTTTCTCAAGATTGTTTGGCTATTTGGGGTCTTTGTGTTTCTATACAAATTTTAAAATTACTTTTTCAAGTTCTGTGAAAATGCTTTGGTATTCTGATAGGGATTGCATTAAATCTGTAGATTGTCTTTGGTAGTATGGTTATTTTAACAGTATTAATTCTTCCAGTCGATGCGCATGCTATATTTTTCCATCTTTTTGTGTTGTCTTCAACTTCTTTCACCAATGGCTGATAGATTTCTGAGCACATGTCTTTTACCTGCTTAGGTGTGTTTATTCCTAGGTATCTTATTCTTTTTGATGTCATTGCATATGGTATAGTTTTCTTAATTTTTCTTTCTGACAGCTTTGAGTTTTGTTTTTTCTTCTTTTTCTAATTCCTTCAGGTGTAATGTTAGGTTGTTTATTTGATATTTTTCTTGATTCCTAAGAATAAGCTTGTATCACTATAACTTCCCCCTGTGAACTGCGTTGGCTGTGTCCCATAGATTTTGGATCATTGTGTGTTCATTTTCATTTGTCTTGGGTATTTTTAGAATCCCTCTTTAATTTCTTCAGTGTTCCTTTCTTCCCCTTTTATTCCCTTCATCTGTGATGTGAGGACATTATGTTTGGATTTCTTTCAGTTTTTTTTATGTGTGTGTGTGTGTGTGTGAGTGTGTGTGTGTGTGTGATTATTTAAGTTGCTGAGCTCTTAATTTCACATGGACACTGAAAACCCTGCATTGTTACTCTGCTCCCCCACAGTTACTGAATTTGACCTTATATTTTACATCTACTTGTTTTGTGTGTCCCTTAACTTCTTATTGTGAATATAGATGATTTTATTACTGTTTTTTTTTTCCCATCCTTCCTATTAGCTGTGTCCATGGTTGATTTACTACCTTTGTTGAATATTTGCCTTAACCAATGAGGTTTTTCCTTTAGTAAGTTTCCTTTCCTAATTTTTATATTTCAATCGTGACCTTTTCTTTTTCACTTAGAAAAGCCCCTTTAAGATTTCTCATAAAGCTGGTTTGGCGATGCTGAGCTCTTTTAGTTTTGCTTCTCTGTAAAACTTTAGATCTCACCATCAAATCTGAAGGAGAGCCTTGCTGGGTAGAGTATTTTTGCTTATAGGCTTTTCCCTTTCATGACTTTAAATATACCATGCCACTCCCTTCTGGCATGCAGAGGTTATCCTGAAAAGTCAGCAGATAACTTTATGAAATTTCCCATGTTTGTAACTTGTTGCTTTCCCTTTGCTCCTTTTAATAGTGTCTTTTTATCTTTATTTTTTTTTTCCATTTTAATTACAATGAGTCTTGGTGTGGTCCTCTTTGGGTTGATCCTGTTTTGGCCTTACTGTGTTTACTGGACTTGGATGTCTGTTTTCTTTCCCAGGTTAGGGAAGTTTTCAACTCTTATGTCTTCAGGTATGTTCTACACTGCTTTGTCTTTCCTTTTTGCTTCTGGGACCAGTATAATGCAAATATTAGTAGACTTGATGTTGTTTCACAAGTCTGTTCAACTTTCCTCATTTCATTTTAATCTATTGTTTTACCGTTCATCTTCAGTGATTGCCAGTACTCTGTCCTTCAGTTTTCTGATTCATTCCTCTGTATCGTTTAGTCTACAGTAGTTTCCTTTAATGTATTTTTCATTTCAGTTATTGTATTCCTCATCTCTGTTTTCTTGTTCTTTAATGGTCTAACTCTTTTTAAAAAAATTTCTAACTTCTTGCTCTGGTCGTCCATTCTTCTCCTGAGTTCTTTGATCATCTTTACAGTCATTACCTTGAACCCTTTGTTGAGGAGATTGGCTATCTCCACTTCACTTAGATCTTCTTCTGAATTCTTATCTTGGTCCTTCATTTGGATTGTGTTTCTGTGTCACCTCATTTTTCTTAACATCCTGTTTTTATTGCTATGTGTGCAGTAGGTTCGTTACATTTCCTGACCTTGGGGAAGTGGCCTTTTGTAGGAGCTGTCCCATGGGTCCCAGCAGCCCCCTCTCCCCTGGTCACTAGAGCTATATATTCTAGGTGTACCCCCTATGTGGGCTGCTTGGGCTCTTCTGCTGTGGTGGGCTGACTACTGTGGGTAGCCTGGTAGGCTTGGCTGCCCCCAGACTGCTTGTTTGCCAGGCTCTGCCTTGTATGGAGGCTGTCTGTGCTGCTTGGTGAGACTAAATCATAAGGCAGCTGGCTGCACAACTCTGGGGGACACCAAATCTGGTGCTGGTTCACTTATGGGTAGGATTGCAGTCCAGGTGATATCAGGGCTAGTGCCCAGTCACTGGTTTTGGGGCTATGCTGGCTACTGGGAGGAAGAGACAGGTTCTGCGTTCTGGCTGCAGGGCCCAGGAGCCACAGAGTTGGTGTTGGATCACTGTTCCTGACACAGCTCTCTGCAGGGCCGGGGGTATCCCTAATCTTGTGTTGGCATTCTGATGGGCAGGGTCAGGACCAGCTGAGTCCATGGCTGCTTCTGGCCTGCAATTAAGTGGCCTGGTTACACAGGCTGCTGGGCTGTGGTATTCCTGGAGCTGGTGTGTGCCTGTTGGTGTATGAGGCTGATCCCACTGCTAAAGCAGGTTTGCTGTTGGGTAGGTCCAAGCTCCATCCAGTCCCTGTGCAGTTACCACCTGCCGATGGTGAGGCTGACTCCAAGGACAGAGCAGGCTCACTTGTCAGAGGGGCCAGGGACTCTGGGGCTGGTGCCTGTACACTGAGGTGTGGAGGCTGGTCCTGGGGCTTTTGGTGGCTGGACCCATGTCCAGGGGCAGCTGTGCACTGACAGGACCTGAAGGCAGCCTGTTTGCTGGTGGATGGGGCTATGCCCCTGCTCAGTTAGTTGCTTGGCCTGCAGCATCCTAGTACTTGTGTCTGAAGTCTGGTGGAAATGGGTGGGGCTCGGTCCTGAGGCCGATAAGCTACAGGGAGGATTCTGAAATTATGCTTGCTGGTACCAGCGTCCACGAGGTAGAAGGAGCTCCCACGAATGGCTGCTGCCAGTGTCTCTGTCCCTGAGGCTGTGCTGTAGTTGCCTCTTGCCTCTCTGGGAGACTCTCCAAGATCAGGAGGTAGGTGTGACCCGTGATCCTTTCAAATGACTGCTTCTGTTCTGATTCTCAGATCATGTGGGATTTTGTGAGCATCTTTTAAGAGTGGAATCTCTATTTCCCACAACCCTCTGGCTCTCTGGAAAATAAGCACTACTGGTCTTCAAAGCCCAGCTTTCTAGGAACTCTTCTTTCCACAACAGGATCCCTGGGCTTGGGAGCCTGATGTTGGCTTCATACCCCTTGCTACCTGGGAGCACCTCTGAAATTGTAATTATTCTCCCATTTGTGGGCCACCCACTTGGTGGTATGGGTCTTGACTCTATTGAGATTTTGCCCTTCCTTTCTGTCTTGTCGAGGTGCCTTCCTTATATCTTTAGCTGTAAAACATCTTTTATGGTAGGTCCCGGCCTTTTTCATCAATTGCTGTTCTGTAAACAGTTGTGACTTTGGTGTGCCCTTGAGAGGCATCAAGCTCTGGGTCTTTGAATGCTACCATGTTGGACAATCTCTCTACTTCATTCTGAAATCATATTATTTAAGTTTTCTTAGTATCTTATTTGATTAGCGACAGTTTGAAATTTATTATCACTCATGTTTACTTCGCCTGTTTAAAAAAATTGAATAGTGCATTCATTCAGTTTGAAATGAAGGTAGTGACCTGTGAATTTCCATACCTCAAAAATCAAGGATAGGACAAAAGCCTTTTCTACTTGTGTTACCCTCAAACTCTGCACCCCACCCCAGCCTGGGGATTAACCTCTTGCACCCATGCTCACCTTCTGTTTTCGGACCTTTAACCATCATTGCATCTGTATGTGTGTTGACAAAGTGAACGCTAGTCTTTGCAGTTTTTGTGTTTTGTTTTTTGGTTTAGGGAACAGTCCTACTATGAATGTACATTTACTGCTCTACTGAAGTTCATATATAAACCTGCCAAGCGCATTACCAGAATTGGAATTGCTTGTATATACACTTTGATAAATTTTATAGACAATGGTAGAACAGAAGTAAATTGTATTTCAAATGCCACAATATTCTCACACCATGAAAACCCTTCCCTTTTTAATATATCTGTGTGTAGTTTATCTTTATGCCCATACTATATTTCCCAGAGATGGGTAAGTGTTATGTTTCTTGCTGGCACATTTAACGTATTGTTCAAAGTCAGGCGTTTAGTGGTTTTAGCATGATCCTATTTCCATGAACTCGCAAATACAAGATCTTCTCTCACACTGTCTTTTACTCCCTGCTGTTTTATATTGCCCTCTTCATTCTCAGTCCTGGTCTTTCTTTATGTTCTTCATCAACCTGGATAGGTTATACTATTTTCTCCCTTATTCAAGACCAATAGAATAGAATAGAATACAACACCCAGAAATAAACCCTGATATATGGCCAAATGATTTTTGACAAGTTGCCAAGACTTTTCAAAGTAGAAAGGATAGTATTTTCAACACATGGTGCTGAGAAGTCTTGTGGGCAACATGCAAAAGAAGGAAGATGGACCCTTACCTAACATCATATGTAAAAATTAATGAAAACGTATCAAGAAACTAAATATAAGACCTAATAATATAAAACGTCTTAGAAGAAGATACAGGACAAGAGCTTCATGATATTGGATTTGGCAGTGTTTTCCTCCATATGAAGTGAAGGAACAACAAAGGTACAGCTAACAAAAAAATAAACAATTTGCAGTACATAAGTTAAAAAAAAAATGTGTATCAAAGAAATGTAAACAGAATAAAATGGCAACCCACAAGATGGGAGAAAATATTTCAGAGCCATCTATCTGACAAGAGATTTCTATTCAGAACATACAGAGAACTCCTGCAACTGAACAAAAACAAACACCCTGATTCAAAAATGGATAAAAGACTTGAATAGATGGTTCTTCAAAAAGATGTACAAATGACTAAGCACTTGAATAGATGCTCCATATCACTAAATGCATGTTTATATGTTTGTGTGCATGCATATACACACAAGCACACACACACATACACAAGCAGAAAACAACTATTGGTGAGGATGTGAGGGAGTTGGAACCATTGTGCTATGTCAGAGGGAATGCAGAATGATACAGCTGCTTTGCAAAAGAGTATGGCAATTTTTCAGATATTGAAAAATAGAATTACTACATGATCCAGGAATTTTACTATGATGTATACCCAAAGGTATTGAAATCAGGGTCTTAAAGAAATATTTGTACTCCAGTGTTTAGAGCAGTAATAATCACAGTAGCTAAAATATGAAAGCAACCTCAGTGTTCATCCACTAGTTCCTGGATAAACAAAGTGTGGTATACCCATATAATACAATAGTATTCAGTGTTAAAAAGGAAAAGATCTAGGAATATGTTACAACATGGATGAATCTTGAGGAAATTTAGCTACCAAAAATGCCATTTTTGTGACTTTTAGTGAGTCATAACAATACAACTACTTATTTCAATTATATGGGGGTACTTAGTGTAGTCAAAACCATAGAAATTGGGAGGGTAATGACGCTTTTCAGGTGGTTATGGAACAAAAAGGAAAGTTATATTTAAAGGATATAGAGTTACAGTTTTAAAACGTAGAAAAGGATTAGAAAGATAAATGGTGATGTTGATCGCCCAATAATATGAATGCATTTAGTATCACTGAACGGTGCACTTTATAATAACTAACATGTTATATTTTATGTTATTTGATTTTACCAACATACAAAATTGGGAAAGAATGTAATATCAGGAAAGGGAGTGGACCTGGGATAGAGCAGAGAGTAATCAGAAGGGTGAGACACTGCATATGTTGAAGAAGAAGAGCTGAGAGTCTTCATTGGCCAGAAGAGACTTTATAAAAGAGAAAAAAAAAATTACTCTGAGGGTGTATTAGATAGATATCTGTGGGTGTGCTGCTATCTCCCATGGGTTATCTTAAAGAGTCTTTAATAAAGTCCATAAAGCTTGCTGAGGCTTTTTTAAAAACTGGATTCCCTAAGAGATAATTAGAGGGTGGTACTTAAGTCTATGTCTAGGTTGACAGATTTTGCAGGGAAGACGAACCTGAGAACAGTGGAGGTCTTAAGAGTGTAAGTACATGGAAATTAGAAAAAAAAAATAATAAAGGGAATTAGGAAAACTTTGGACTTCAAAGGTCATGTATTATTACTGAGTCAGACCTGAGGTTTCTAAGGAGTTATATACACAGTTGCTATTTGGATTACTTGTTGATAAAGATAAGTGGAAAAACTAGAGTCGTTCCCAAGTGTAGGTAAGATATAATGAGAGGATGGAGGTGGAAAGTAGGGAGACCCAGAGAAAAGTGGGAAGGTCATATTGGGCCAAGATGATGGTAATATCCAACAGAACAGACGGTAGGA
Organism: Eschrichtius robustus; assembly: GCF_028021215.1. Taxonomy (NCBI): domain Eukaryota; kingdom Metazoa; phylum Chordata; class Mammalia; order Artiodactyla; family Eschrichtiidae; genus Eschrichtius; species Eschrichtius robustus. The sequence goes on from NC_090830.1 coordinate 31,299,114, forward strand.
CAGACTATGGATTCATCTTTTTTTTATTTTGCCTCCCCCCTTCATCCTTAATAATTCTTTGGGAATATTTCACTGCTCTGTGATGCAGGTACAGAATTCGAGTGAGGAGGCTACACCTTCAGTGTCCAGCTGTCTGAGTCCTCAGTGTGCTTCAAATGATGGAGAACTATTGCTTCTTTATGAGAAGGGTTAGTACCTCGTAGCTAAGCTTAAGCTGGAGCTTATGCAATATTGATTCCATTTTATATATACTGTTGGCATGGAGGTTCCTCCTCCTCTTTTCTTGAACATTATGAAATGAATCTATATTTCTCAGTATTTGGGTATATCAGATAAATACGTTAAGTAAAGGAATCTTATATATTGCTCCCTGCATAGTTTGCTCTTTCTTGTTTCTCTTTTACCTTTACTAAATTAGCACAGGGAGAGACCTTGAAATGTTCTAATCAGGAGAGATTAGAACATCATATTTCTAGAGAGGTTGCTTGGACAGAGCAGGGGTCCCAGTGAGAATCCAAGCTTCTGTTTCTACTTGGAAGTGTACCTGTGTAGAATAGAGGGCTCCAGGAAATATCCTAGAATATTCCAGTGTCCCTGTGGGAGATCATTAAGAGAGGCAGGATCTGGTACCAGATCAGTGTACTATGACATGTTTGTCAGTCATCTGATGTGAGATTCTCAGAGCCAATCCCATATGGTAGGGCTGAGTGCAGAGTGATGAAGAACCTGTGAAAGCCTTTGATTGCATGTTAAAGATGAAGCTCTGATTTTGGGGAGAATTTTCTTACCTGACTGAATGTCACCCTTCTGTGGGGATGAGATTCTGTGCTTTTCCTCTGTTGATGACCACTGACTGCAAATCATTAGAGGATCATGTCTAGAAAGCATTCTTTATTTAATTTCTTAAAGAAGAAAGCATAGAAAACATTTTTATCCACTTTCAAATTGAGGATCAAGGGGAATTACATCAGTGAAAATGTCAGAGTAGGGAGCTCTGGCTTGTGTCCATCCCCAGAAACACTGACATACGTGGTAAAACCTGTCAAAATGACCTTATCAACACATGTAAGTTTTCTTTTCTTTTCACGCTGTAGATTTATCTTTCATTGAAACTTTACTTACTACAAGATGTGGAGAATAAACAGGGAAGTAGAAACTGTATTTCCTGATGAGAGAATGACTAAGTCACATTAGCTGTTCTGAACTCTGCCTTACTCACCGTGACTCTAATTAAAACAAACAAACAAACAAAACACTTTTTTTTTTGGTAAGTCAGTTCTGACATTTCCTCGTTAAAGACAAGGTAACAGATACAGACTTAAATCTACCAGAATTGAGCAAACTTTTGATTGTACCTGTGTTGAACATATGAGCATGACCTGCTACAAATCTTCATTATACTTATTGCCACAACGGGCAAATTCCCTTTTTCCACTCCTGATATGTTGCATGTAAGGAATGCATAGGTCACTAAACCCAGCTGGTCACAGGTAAACTCTGCCACATGGATTACTGCATGTTTTCCTGCTGGAAGACCACACATTCTCGAGGATCATGCCTGCAGAGTATCTGGGCTCTTCTTTTTTTCTGGATAAAGGTTAGATAATCACCTAATTTTATGAGTAATATATAAATTGTATTTGCATATTTTTCAGGTTTTTATTTATCCATTCTCTTTCAAGTCCTAAGTGCAAATATTAAAGTGATTTCCAAGAGGGTGGTAAATAAGACAGCTCCAAAATTAGCAATAAATCATAATGCAATTGTGAATGCATTAATGTGATTAATATGTAGATACTTATGTAAATGCAAGTTTAGTAATGCTTTGTGGAGAGCTTCAGAATCTAGGTATTAAAAAAAAAAAAAAAAAAAAGAAGGAGTTCTTGAAACTCTCAGGGAATTATAGAGAAGTCTTTGTGTCTATAAATATCATTCTGAAATAATGCATATTCTCAGAAATAAACTAGGCATAACATTGTAGGAAAAAACTTCATGAAATGAAAGAGCATGTGAGATGGCCATACAAGAAAAATAATATTCTCAGAGAATAATGAACAGTGTGGAGTTCAGCAGAAGGGTCATACACATTCAGAGAGCAAAACTTTGGAGAGCCTAGTTGTGAGTTCCTCATATTTCATCTTTGTAGACACGGTAGTCATTTGAAATATGATGTTATAAGATGACGTTAACATACTTAAATACTTTCGTTTAGAAATGACCACTTAGAACCAGAGTAAATGAAAGAGAACACAAAATTATGTTTATGTTGATTTTTAAAGACCTCAGGTGAGTGCTGATTATTTAAAAATGCATGATGTCTTTCACTGCAAAGTAAAGGAGCTGTTACAGTGGAGGATTACTGGACTGAATGTCAATACTATGACATAGTATGAGTGTGTTTCGTGTTTGGTAATTGCAATCATTGTTGCTTTTGTTGTGGTCATCCATTTGCAGTGCTTGGTGTCAGTTGATTTATCTCTTGTAAAAATAAAATACAGTCTGTGTGTGTGTGAAAAAAAAAAAACATACATGATGTCTTGACTAAAGTTGTATGGAATTTGAGATCTGGAAAAAAGCATTTCTTTTCTGTAATGCTAGGATGATAATTGGACATTTTTGCAAGAAAGAGATTTCAGGATGCAAATCTCGTGTCTCTAAGGTGGGAAGTCAGTTCATGGTGGAACATTCTATTAAACTTGTGTGAGTGGAGAAATATTTCTTTGGAAGGAAGAGGTCACGAATCCCTTTTTAATAGTTAATGGTTTATAGCATACCGAATGAGCAAAATGGCTATTTCTGAACTTTAGAAAAAAATAATATAGTTTTTCTGTATTTATAACATGAGGCTGATGTAAAATATCAAAAATTCTTTATTTTGAATAGCAATGTAATCAATTTGACATAATTCATATATATTGAACCTGTGGTACACACACACACAGTAAAACTTACATTCAGAAAATTGTTTGCACTTAAGAAATATTTTCAAGTGTAGGTGATTTACAATGTTGTGGGTTTTTTAAATACATGTTTATTGGAGTATACTTACTTTATAACACCGTATTAGTTTCTGCTTTACAACAAAGTGAATCAGCTATATGTATACATATATTCCCCATACCCTCCCCCCTTGAGGCTCCCTCCCACACTCCCTATCCCACCCCTCTGGGGGACATAAAGCACCGAGCTGATCTCCCTGTGCTATGCGGCAGCTTACCACTAGCTGTTTTACATTTCGTACTCTATATATGTCAGTGCTACTCTCTCACTACGTCCCTGTCTCCCCTTGCCCCCTGTGTCCTTAAGTCCGTTCTCTACATCTGTGTCTTTATTCCTGCCCTGTCACTAGGTTCGTCAGTACCATTTTTCTAGATTCCATATATATGTGTTAGCGTACGGTATTTGTTTTTCTCTTTCTGACTTACTTCACTCTGTATGACAGACTCTAGGTCCAACCACCTCACTGCAAATAACTCAATTTTGTTCCTTTTTATGGCTGAGTAATACTCCATTGTATAGATGTGCCACATCTTCTTTATATATTAATCTGTCGATGGACACTTAGGTTGCTTCTATGTCCTGGCTATTGTAAATAGTGCTACAGTGAACATTGTGGTACATGTATCTTTTTGAATTATGGTTTTCTCCGGGTATATGCCCAGTAGTGGGATTGCTGGGTCATATGGTAGTTCTATTTTTTAGCTTTTAAGGAATCTCCCTACTGTTCTCCATAGTGGCTGTATCAGTTTACATTCCCACCGACAGTTCAGGAGGGTTCACTTTTCTCCACACCCTCTGCAGCCTTTATACATTGTTGTATTAATTTCTGCTGTGCAGCAACGTGACTCAGTTTTATATATATCTATCTATATATCTATCTATCTATATCTATATATCTATATCTATATATCTATATATCTATTCTTTTCCATTATGGTTTATCACAGGATATTGAATATAGTTTCCTGTGCTATACAGTAGGTCTTGGTGGGTTGTCCATCCTATGTAGAATAGTTTGCTTCTGCTATTCCAAAACTCCCAATCTTGCCTTCACTCTCTCCTTGGCAACCACAACTCTCTTTTCTATATCTGTGTGTTTGTTTCTGTTTCGCTGACATGCTCATTTGTGTCCTGTTTTCGATTCCACATATAAGTGATATTATATGGTATTTGTCTTTCTCTCTCTGACTTACTTCACTTAGTATCATTATCTCTAGGTCCATCCATGTTGCTGCAAATGGCATTATTTCATTCTTTTTTATGTCTGAGTAATATCTTTTGTATACGTATACCACACCTTCTTTATACACTCATTTTTCAATGAACATTTAGGTTGTTTCCATGTCTTGGCTGTTATAAATAGTGCTGCTATGAACATAGGGTTTCATGTATCTTTTTGAATTATAGTTTTGTCTAGATATATGTCCACAAGTGGGATTGCTAGATCATATGGCAACTCTCTTTATAGTTTTTTTGAGGAACCTCCATACTGTTTTCCATAGTGGCTGCACCAACTTACATGGCCACCGACAGTGTAGAAGGGTTCCCTTTTCTCCATACCCCCTCCAGCATTTGTTAATTGTAGATTTTTTTTAATGATGGCCATTCTGATCAGTGTGAAGTGATACCTCATTGTAATTTGGATTTGCATTTATCTAATAATTAGTGATGATGAGCACCTTTTCATGTGCCTATTGGCTCTCAGTATGTCTTCTTTGGAGAAATGTTTATTTAGGTCTTCTACCCATTTTTCCATTGAGTTATTTGTTATTTTGTTATTGAGTTGTATGAGCTGTTTGTATAGTTTGGAAATTAAACCCTTGTCAGTCTCATCATTTGCTAATATTTTCTCCCAGTCCATAGGTTGTATTTTCATTTTGATTATGGTTTCCTTTGCTGTGCAAAAGCTTATAAGTTTGATTAGTTCCTGTTTCTTTTTTGCTTTTACAGTAAGTCCCCTACATATGAACAAGTTCTGTTCCAAGAGTGCGTTTGTAAGTTCAATTTGTTTGTAAGTCCAACAAAGTTCGCCTAGGTACCCAACTTACACAGTCGGCTATATGGTATTGTACCGTAATAGGTTTATAATACTTTTCACGCAAACAATACATAAAAAACAAGCACAAAAACAAAGAAAGCATGTTTAATCTTACAGTACAGTAACTTGAAAAGTACAGTAATACAGTACAACAGCTGGGATACTCGGGCTGGCATCGAGGGAACAGGCGAGCAGCGTTACTGATTGGAGGAGGGAGGGGAGGTGGGAGATGGTAGGGGTGAAGGATTATCAGCAGTAGGAGACAGAGGGCAAGCTGCAATTTCACTCCTACCTGACGTTGATGGCAAAGGTTCTGGTTCCTTGCTGGATTTAATTCTATCTACCCTCTTGAAAGAATGATCCATTGATGTCTGGGTAGTAGCTCTGTTTTTCTCATCTTAGATGACAAGGTAACACTGGATTGCAATCTGAATGGCTGCTGCCACCTTTGGGTCCCATTCTAGGTTCGGGTCCTGTGCCTCAAAAACTAACAGTGCTTCCTCAAGTAACGAAGATTCCCTTGCCATTTTCTGTGTCGTGAATCTCTTCAGTTCTTCAGTTACTTTTTCTTCCTCCTGTCCCTCTTCATCCTTTCTCTGGGCCTCCAATTCCATCAGTAAGCTCCTCATGTTGCACAGCAAGGAGTTCAGCGAAATCGTCCTCTTGCAGATCTAGCTCCAGCTTCTCGCTGAGGGTCACTACGTTGCTGAAGACCTCTTCGGACTTCTGATCTACCTTCTCAAATCCACAAAAATCATGAACAAACTGTGGGCAAAGGTTCTTCCAAACCCCATTCAGCGTGACCGCCATAACCTCACACCATGCAAAGTCAATGTTTTTTATGGTCTTGTAGATGTTATAGTCCTCCCAAAGTTGTCCCTAGGTTGTTCCTGATTTGTCACTTACCTTTACTGCCTGACAAATAGTGTGACATAAATAATATTTCTTGAAAGTCGCTATAACGCCCTGGTCCATAGGTTGGATGAGCAACATAGTATTTGGTGACAGATGCAGTACTTTGACGTTGGGATGAAAGTCATCCATGAATGGGGGGTGGCCCAGAGCATAGTCGAACAGCAAAAGAATGTTTTGCTGGAACGTCTTTCTCCAAGCAATATTTCTCTACATCTGGGATAAAGTGGCGGCAAAACCAGTCCTGGAACGTGGCCTGTGTAATCCGGGATTTGGGGTTACGCTTCCACACAACAGGAAGAGAGCCTTTGGCTATGGTTTTAAGGGTTCTTGGGTTCTGTGAATGATAAACTAAGAGAGGTTTCAGCTTCAATTCACCGGAAGCATTGCCACCAAACAACAGTTAGCCTATCCTTTGCTGCTTTACAGCCTGGCGTCAACTTTTCCTCCTCACTGACGTAACTTCGGTCTGGCATCCTCTTCCAGTACAGTTGTGTCTCATCCACATTAAAAACCTGGTTGGGTAAATACACACCATCATCAATAATTTCTCAAAGTGTTTCTGGAAGTTCCTGGACAGCTACCCTATCTGCACTTGCTGTCTCTCCACTTACTTTTACATTGTGAAGGCTGGCTCTAGCCTTGAACCGATGAAACCAGCCATGGCTGGCATTAAAAGATGTGCCCTCTGATTCTTTGCCGTGTTTCTTCTTCAAGTCTTCATAAAGGCTTTTAGCTTTCTCTTGAATCAGCGTTAAGTTGAGCAGGACTCAGCGCTGATGTTGATCCTGCATCCGCACACTGAGAAGTTTCTCCATCTCCTCCATCACTTTTCCATGCTTCTTGGATATTGTGTCAACATTGTCGGCACAGCAGACTTCACATGTTCCATGATCTTGTCCTTGTTCTTTAGATTCGTGCCAATGATTGAATGATTCATGTTGTAAGAATGAGCGATGTCTAACATCTTTTTGCCTCGCTCCACTCTCTCAATTACTTTCACTTTTGTTTCCGTCATTATCGCTCGGCGCTTCTTAACAGTACCAGCTACATCACCTCTGCTTTTACGCTTGCTTCCAGACATCTTGGGCTTGAAATAAATGTACTGTACTACTGTACTCCATACAGTACTGTAAAGTACACAAAAGCACAACCACATAGAGAGGAAGCACGCACGTGACAATGTATGCCAGACACGTGAACTAACTTACATGATTGGACACGTGAATGGACGTTTGCATCTTTGAAAGTTTGCAACTTGAAGGTTCGTATGTAGGTGACTTACTGTATTTGTACTGCCTAGGGAGAACTACCTAGGAAAATTTTGGTATGACTTATGTCAGAGAATGTTTTGCTTATGCTCTCTTCTAGGAGTTATAAGGTGTCCTATCTTATATTTAAGCATATACGCCGTTTTGAGTTTATTTTTGTGTATGGTGTGAGGGTATGTTCTGACTTCACTGATTTGCATACGGCTCTCCAACTTTCAAAACACCACTTGCTGAAGAGACTGTCTTTTCCCCATTGTATATTCTTGCCTCCTTTGTCAAAGGTTAATTGCCCATAGGTGTGTGGGTTTATTTCTTAGCTCTCTATTCTATTCCATTGATCCATGTATCTCTTTCTGTGCCAATACAATGCGGCTTTGATTACTGTAACTTTGTAGTATTTTCTGAAGTTTAGGAGGGTTATGCCTCCTGCTTTGTTCTTTTTCCTGGGGATTGTGTTCACATTTCTGACTTTTTATGGTTCCAGATACATTTTAGGATTATTTGTTCTAGTTCTGGGGAAAATGTCATGGGTAATTTGATAGGGATCACATTAAATCTGTAGATTGCTTTGGGTAGTGTAGCCATTTTAACAGTATTAATTCCTCCCATCTAAGAGCGTGGGATGTCTTTCCATTTCTTTGAATCATCTTCAGCTTCCTTTACTAATGTTTTGTAGTTCTCAGTATATAAGTCTTTCACCTCCTTGGTGAGGTTTATTCCTAAGCATTTAATTTTTTTGATGCCATTAAAAAAAGGATTGCTTGTTTACATTTCCTTTCTGATATTTCATTGTTAGTGTAAAGAAATGCAACCAGGGACTTCCCTGGTGGCTCCGTGGTTCAGAATCCGCCTGCCAATACAGGGGACATGGGTTTGAGCCCTGATGCAGGAAGATCTCACATGCCGTGGAGCAACTAAACCTGTGTGCCACAACTACTTGGCCTGCACTCTAGAGCCAGTGAGCCACAAATACTGAGCCCATGTGCCACAACTACTTAAGCCTGCATGCCTAGAGCCTGTGCTCCACAACAAGAGAAGCCACTGCAATGAGAAGCCTGCGCACCACAAGAAAGTCTAGTCCCCACTGGCCACAACTAGAGAAAGCCCGTGCACAGCAATGAAGACCCAATGCAGCCAAAATAAATTTAAAAAAAAAAGAAAGAAAAACCAGGAAATGCAACCAATTTATATATGTTAATCTTGTATCCTGCTACTTTGCTGAATTTGTTTATCAGTTCTAGTAGTGTTTGTGTGGAATTTTTAGGGTTTCCTTTATATATATTATCATGTCATCTGCATATAATGACAACTTTACCTCTTCCCTTCCAACTTGGTTAGATTTTATTTCTTTTTCTTGTCTGATTGTTGTGGCTAGGACTTCCAATACTATGTTGAAGAGAAGACGTGAGAGTGGGCATCCTTGTCTTGTTCCAGATTTTAGCGGGAAGGCTTTCAGCTTATGAACGTTGAGTATTATATTGGCTGTGGGTTTGTCATAAATAGCTTTTAGTATGTTGAGATATATTTCCTCTGTACCCACGTTGGTAAGTGTTTTTACCATGAATGGATGTTGCAGCTTTTCAAATGCTTTTTCGCCATCTATTGAGATGATCGTTTGTTTCTTGTTTTTCCTTTGTCGATGGGGTGTATCATGTTGATTGATTTGCATATGTTTGAAACAGCTTTGTGAAACTGGGGTGAATCAAATTTGGTCATGGTGTATGATCCTCTTATGTGTTGTCGGATTCGGTTTTCTAATATTCAGTTGAGAATTTTTGCATCTATATTTATCAACGATATTGGCCTGCAGTTTTCTTTTTTGGTAGTGTCTTCTTCTGTGTTTTTTTTTTAAAGTCTTTATTGAATTTGTTCCAATATTGCTTCTGTTTTATGTTTTGGTTTCTTGTTTGTGAGGCATGTGGGATCTTAGCTCCAAACCCAGGGCTTGAACCCGCACCCCCTGCACTGGAAAGCGAAATCTTAACTGCTGGACCACCAGAAAAGTCCCCATCTGTTTTATTTGTTTTTTTTTTTTTAAGTAAATTTCTTTCTTTATTTATTTTTGGATGCATTGGGCATTCGTTGCTGTGCTCGGGCTCTCTCTAGTTGCGGTGAGCGGGGGCTACTCTTCGTTGTGGTGTGCAGGCTGTTCATTGTGGTGGCTTCTTTTGTTGCACATCATGGGCTCTAGGTGCGTGGGCTTCAGCAGTTGTGGCTATCAGGCTCAGTAGTTGTGGCTCGTGGGCTGTAGAGCGCAGGCTCAGTAGTTGTGGCCCACAGGCTTAGTTGCTCCATGGCATGTGGGATCTTTCCAGACCAGGTCTCGAACCTATGTCCCCTGCAGTGGCAGACAGATTCTTAACCACTGTGCCACCAGGGAAGTCCCCCCTCCCCATCTGTTTTTGATATCAGCGTGATAGTGGCTTCATAGAATGTCTTTGGAAGTATTCCTTACTCTTCAGTCTTTTCGAAGAGTTTGAGAAGAATCTGTGTAAGTTCTGCTTTTTATATTTGGTAGAATTTGCCTGTGAAACCATCTGATCCTGGACTTCTGTTGGTAGGGAGTTTTTTTAAATTACAGATTCTATTTTTTAAAAAATTCTATTTATTTATTTATTTATTTTGGCTGTGTTGGGTCTTCATTTCTGTGCGAGGGCTTTCTCTAGTTGCAGCGAGCGGGGGCCACTCTTCATCACGGTGCATGGGCCTCTCACTATCGTGGCCTCTCTTGTTGTGGAGCACGGGCTCCAGACGCTCAGGCTCAGTAGTTGTGGCTCACGGGCCCAGTTGCTCCGCGGCATGTGGGATCTTCCTAGACCAGGGCTCGAACCCGTGTCCCCTGCATTGGCAGGCAGATTCTCAACCACCGCGCCACCAGGGAAGCCCTCTATTTTGCTTTTAGTGATCAGTATGTTCAAGTTATCTATTTCTTCTTGATTCAGTTTTGTTCGGCTGTAAAAAATATATATATTTTTAAGTTATGTTAGCAGCTAAATACTTACCATGTATTAGACCACAAAAGAGAGAAGAAAAAATATTAAAATACTTTTTCAAATACAACAAGTATTGAAATGTTTTAAAGAAATTGGTATAATAATACTAATTCCAATAATGACAAATTGTTCTGAACTTAAAGACTACATATATCTAAGATGCTTATTATATGCTTATTGTTTTATTGTTTTTAAATACATGGAATGTTTTCTCCTTTCTAATGTAATTCTTTTATTTTACCTGTATACTGTGAAAAAAATTGAGTTGCACATAATATAAAAAATTACACTTTAATAGGAGATATTAATCCATTTACATTTACTATAGTACTGAAAATACTTAGGTTTAGCGTTCCATGTCATTGAGTGCTCTTTTTTATTTATTTATTTTTAAAAAAGATTTAATTTGGGGGGGGCATAAATTATTCATTTATTTATTTAATTTTAACATCTTTATTGGACTATAATTGCTTTACAATGGTGTGTTAGTCTCTGCTTTAGAACAAAGTGAATCAGCTATACATATCCATATATCCCCATATCTCCTCCCTGTTGCGTCTTCCTCCCGCCCTCCCTATCCCACCCCTCTAAGTGGTCATAAAGCACTGAGCTGATCTCCCTCTTCTATGCAGCTGTTTCCTACTAGCTAGCTATTTTACATTTGGTAGTATATATAAGTCCATGCCACTCTCTCACTTCGTCCCAGCTTACCCTTCCCCCTCCCCATGTCCTCAAGTCCATTCTCTATGTCTGCGTCTTTATTCCTGTCCTGTCCCTAGGTTCTTCCCAACGGTTTCTTTTCCTTTTCTTTTTAGATTCCACATATATGTGTTAGCATACAGTATTTGTTTTTCTCTTTCTGACTTACTTCACTGTGTATGACAGACTCTAGGTCCATCCATCTCACTACAAATAACTCAATTTCATTTCTTTTTATGGCTGAGGAATATTCCATTTTATATTGAAGACGTGCAACATCTTTTTTACCCATTCATCAGTTGATGGACACTTAGGTTGCTTCCATGTCCTGGCTATTGCAAATAGAGCTGCAATGAACATTGTGGAACATGACTCTTTTTGAATTATGGTTTTCTCCAGGTATATGCCCAGTAGTGGGATTGCTGTGTCATATGGTAGTTCTATTTTTAGTTTTTTAAGGAACCTCAATACCGTTCTCGATAGTGGCTGTATCAATTTACACTCCCACCAACGGTGCAAGAGGGTTCCCTTTTTTCCACACCTCTGCAGCATTTATTGGTTGTAGATTTTTTTGATGATGGCCATTCTTACCTGTGTGTGGTGATACCTCATTGTAATTTCGAGTTGCATTTCTCTAATGATCAGTGGTGTTGAGCATTCTTTCATGTGTTTGTTGGCAATCTGTATATCTTCTTTGAAGAAATGTCTATTTAGGTCTTCTGCCCATTTATGGATTGGGTTGTTTGTTTTTTTTTTTTTTTTTTTTTTTTTGATATTGAGCTGCATGGGCTGCTTGTAAAGTTTGGAGATTAATCCTTTGTCAGCTGCTTCATTGGCAAATATTTTCTCCCCTTCTGAGGGTGGCCTTTTCGTCTTGTTTACGTTTTCCTTTGCTGTGCAAAAGCTTTTAAGTCTCCTTAGGTCTCATTTGTTTATGTTTCTTTTTAATTTCCGTTTTCTAGGAGGTGGGTCAAAAAGGATCTTGCTGTGATTGATGTCATAGAGTGTTCTGCCTATGTTTTCCTCTAAGAGTTTGATAGTGTCTGGCCTTACATTTAGGTCTTTAATCCACTTTGAGTTTATTTTTGTGTATGGTGTTAGGGAGTCTTCTAATTTCATTCTTTTACCGGTAGCTGTCCAGTTTTCCCAGCACCACTTATTGAAGAGGCTGTGATTTCTCCATTGTATATTCTTGCCTCCTTTATCAAAAATAAGGTGACCATATGTGTATGGGTTTACGTCTGGGCTTTCTCTCCTGTTCCATTGCTCTATATTTCTGTTTTTGTGCCAGTACCGTACTGTCTTGACTACTGTAGCTTTGTAGTATTGTCTGAAGTCAGGGAGCCTGATTCCTCCAGCTCTGTTTTTCTTCTCAAGATTGCTTTGGCTGTTCGGGGTCTTTTGTGTTTCCATACAAATTGTGAAATTGTGATTGCAATTACCAAACATGAAACACACTCATACTATGTCATAATATTGACATTCAGTCCAGTAATCCTCCACTGTAACAGCTCCTTTACTTTGCAGTGAAAATTGATTTGTATATTCTTTGCCTCTGAGTCCTTGTGGGATTTTTTTTTTTTAATTCAGACAGAAAGTCACAAAAATTATACTCATCCTCATCAGTTCACTCAGTCCCATGTAATTAATTTTTTTTTTTCATCTTCATCTTTTGTTAGCACTTTTATGAGTTCATCAGTTTTTCATTAGAGTTCTGAAAATGCTTATTCATTCAGTTCAGCAGTACAGTCAGTTACCAGAAACCTGTACTTGTCAGAGTCTTTTCCATGAATTTCTTGAAGATGTAAACCTTTTACAGGAACATATTTGCAAAATCATCAGAGTACACCCAGAACTGTCTGTAAATGACAAAAGACTTAAAAATGACCACGGTTAAAGATTTGATGAAAGTTCATAATAATGCAGTTGACAAGAAAATTAGTTATTTCTGAGATATACATTTTAAAGTAATAACTAGGATTATTACTTATAACATTATACCAGAACATATAAGATTTTTAGAAATTTCATGTAATGTCTGAAACATTTATATTAACATATTTCCATACATATTTCCATACAAATACAAATATAAGATTTTTAGAAATTTCGTGTAATGTCTGAAACATTTATATTAACATATTTCCATACAAATAACCCAATGAAAGTTTAGTTTTAGTTGTTTTGTTTGTTTTTTTATACTGCAGGTTCTTATTAGGCATCACTTTTATACACATCAGTGTATACATGCCAATCCCAATCGCCCAATTCAGCACACCACCATCCCCACCCCACCGCACTTTTCCCCCCTTGGTGTCCATATGTTCATTCTCTACATCTGTGTCTCAACTTCTGCCCTGCAAACTGGCTCATCTGTACCATTTTTCTAGGTTCCACATGCATGCATTAATATACGATATTTGTTTTTCTCTTTCTGACTTACTTCACTCTGTATGACAGTCTCTAGATCCATCCACGTCTCAACAAATGACTCAATTTCGTTCCTTTTTATGGCTGAGTAATATTCCATTGTATATACGTACCACATCTTCTTTATCCATTCGTCTGTTGATGGGCATTTAGGTTGCTTCCATGACCTGGCTATTGTAAATAGTGCTGCAATGAACATTCGGGTGCATGTGTCTTTTTGAATTACGGTTTTCTCTGGGTATATGCCCAGTAGTGGGATTGCTGGGTCATATGGTAATTCTATTTTTAGTTTTTTAAGGAACCTCCATATTGTTCTCCATAGTGGCTGTATCAATTTACATTCCCACCAACAGTGCAAGAGGTTTCCCTTTTCTCCACACCCTCTCCAGCATTTGTGGTTTGTAGATTTTCTGATGATGCCCATTCTAACAGGAGTGAGGTGATACCTCATTGTAGTTTTGATTTGCATTTCTCTAATAATTAGTGATGTTGAGCATCTTTTCATGTGCTTCATGGCCGTCTGTATGTCTTCTTTGGAGAAATGTCTATTTAGGTCTTCTGCCCATTTTTGGATTGGGGTGTTTGTTTCTTTAATATTGAGCTGAATGAGCTGTTTATATATTTTGGAGATTAATCCTTTGTCCGTTGATTCATTTGCAAATATTTTCTCCCATTCTGAGGGTTGTCTTTTCGTCTTGTTTATGGTTTCCTTTGCTGTGCAAAAGCTTTGAAGTTTCATTAGGTCCCACTTGTTTATTTTTGTTTTTATTTCCATTATTCTAGGAGGTGGATCAAAAAAGATCTTGCTGTGATTTATGTCAAAGAGTGTTCTTCCTATGTTTTCCTCTAAGAGTTTTATAGTGTCCAGTCTTATATTCAGGTCTCTAATCCATTTTGAGTTTATTTTTGTGTATGGTGTTAGGGAGTATTCTAATTTCATTCTTTTACCGGTAGCTGTCCAGTTTTCCCAGCACCACTTATTGAAGAGGCTGTGATTTCTCCATTGTATATTCTTGCCTCCTTTATCAAAAATAAGGGGACCATATGTGTATGGGTTTACGTCTGGGCTTTCTCTCCTGTTCCATTGCTCTATATTTCTGTTTTTGTGCCAGTACCATACTGTCTTGACTACTGTAGCTTTGTAGTATTGTCTGAAGTCAGGGAGCCTGATTCCTCCAGCTCTGTTTTTCTTCTCAAGATTGCTTTGGATGTTCGGGGTCTTTTGTGTTTCCATACAAATTGTGAAATATTTTTGTTCTAGTTCTCTGGAAAATTCCATTGGTAGTTTGATAGGGATTGCATTGAATCTGTAGATTGCGTTGGGTAGTAGAGTCATTTTCACAATGTTGATTCTTCCGATCCAAGAACATGGTATATCTCTGTATCTGTTTGTGTCATCTTTGATTTCTTTCATCAGTGTCTTATAGTTTGTTGAGTAAACGTCTTTTGTCTCCTTAGGTAGGCTTATTCCTAGGTATTTTATTCTTTGTGTTGCAGTGGTAAATGGGAGTGTTTCCCTAATTTTTCTTTCAGAATTTTCATCTTTAGTGTATAGGAATGAAAGAGATATCTGTACGTTAATTTTGTATCCTGCAACCTTACCAGTTCGTTGATTAACTCTAGTAGGTTTCTGGTAGCATCTTTAGGATTCTCTATGTATAGTATCATGTCATCTGCAAACAGTGAGAGCTTAACTTCTTCTTTTCCGATTTGGATTCCTTTTATTTCTTTTTCTTCTCTGATTGCTGTAGCTAAAAATTCCAAAAGTGTGTGGAATAATAGTGGTGAGAGTGGGCAACCTTGTCTTGTTCCTGATCTTGGTGGAAATGATTTCACTTTTTCACCATTGAGAACGATGCTGGCTGTGGGTTTGTCATATATGGCCTTTATTATGTTGAGGAAAGTTCCCTCTATGCCTACTTTCTGGAGGGTTTTTATGATAAATGGGTGTTTAATATTGTCGAAAGCATTTTCTGCATCTATTGAGATGACCATATGGTTTATATCCTTCAGTTTTTTAATATGGTGTATCACATTGATTTGCATGTATTGAAGAATCCTTGCATCCCTGGGATAAACCCCACTTGATCATGGTGTATGATCCTTTTAAGGCGCTGTTGGATTCTGTTTGCTAGTATTGTGCAGTGGAGTTTTGCAGCTATGTTCATCAGTGATATTGACCTGTAGTTTTCTTTCTTTGTGACATCTTTGTCTGGTTTTGGTGTCAGGGAGATGGTGGTCTCATAGAATAAGTTTGGGAGAGTTCCTCCCTCTGCTATATTTTGGAAGAGTTTGAGAAGGATAGGTGTTAACTCTTCTCTAAATGTTTGATAGAATTTGCCTGTGAAGCCATCTGGTCCTGGGCTTTTGTTTGTTGGAAGATTTTTAATCACAGTCTCAAGTTCAGTACTTGGGATTGGTTTGTTTGTAGTTTCTATTTCTTCCTGGTTCAGTCTTGGAAGGTTGTGCTTTTCTAAGAATTTGTCCATTTCTTCCAGGTTGTCCATTTTATTGGCATATAGTTGCTTGCAGTAATCTCTCATGATCCTTTGTATGTCTGCAGTGTCAGTTGTTACTTCTCCTTTTTCATTTGTAATTCTATTGATTTGAGTCGTCTCCCTTTTTTTCTTGATGAGTCTGGCTAATGGTTTATCAATTTTGTTTATCTTCTCAAAGAACCAGCTTTTAGTTTTTTTGATCTTTGCTGTTGTTTCCTTCATTTCTGTTTCATTTATTTCTGGTCTGATCTTTATGATGTCTTTCCTCTGCTGACTTTGTTTTTTTTTTTTTTTTTTTTTCTCTAATTGCTTTAGGTGTAAGGTTAACTTGTTTATTTGAGATATTTCTTGTTTCTTGAGGTAGGATTGTATTGCTATAAACTTCTCTCTTAGAACTGCTCTTGCTGCATCCCATAGGTTTTGGGTCTTCATGTTTTCATTGTCATTTGTTTCTAGGTATTTTTTTATTTCCTCTTTGATTTCTTCAGTGATGTCTTGGTTATTAAGTAGTGTATTGTTGAGCGTCCATGTGTTTCTATTTTTTACAGATTTTTTTCCTGTAATTGATATCTAGTCTGATAGCATTGTTGTCGGAAAAGATACTTGATACGATTTCAATTTTCTTATATTTACCAAGGCTTGATTTGTGACCCAAGGTATGATCTATCCTGGAGAATGTTCCAGGAGCACTTGAGAAAAAGTGTATTCTGTTGTTTTTGGATGGAATGTCCTCTAAATATCAATTAAGTTCATCTTGTTTAATGTAACATTTAAAGCTTGTGTTTCCTTATTTATTTTCATTGTGGATGATCTGTTCATTGGTGAAAGAGGGGTGCTAAAGTCCCCTACTAGGATTCTGTTACTGTCGATTTCCCCTTTTATGGCTGTTAGCATTTGCCTTATGTATTGAGGTGCTCCTATGTTGGGTGCATAAATATATACAATTGTTATATCTTCTTCTTGGATTGATCCCTTGATCATTATGTAGTGTCCTTCTTTGTCTCCTGTAATAGTCTTTATTTTAAAGTCTTTTTTGTCTGATATGAGAATTGCTACTCTAGCTTTCTTTTGATTTCCATTTGCATGGAATATCTTATTCCATCCCCTCACTTTCCATCTGTATGTGTCCCTATGTCTGAAGTGGGTCTCTTGTAGACCACATACATACCGGTCGTGTTTTCGGATCCATTCAGCCAGTCTATGTCTTTTGGTTGGAGCATTTAATCCATTTACATTTAAGGTAATTATTGATATGTATGTTCTTATTACCATTTTCTTAATTGTTTTGAGTTTCTTATTGTAGGTCTTTTCCTTCTCTTGTGTTTCCTGCCTAGAGAAGTTCCTTTAGCATTTGTTGTAAAGCGGGTTTGGTGGTGCTGAATTCTCTTAGCTTTTGCTTGTCTGTAAAGGTTTTAATTTCTCTGTCGAATCTGAACGAGATCCTTGGTGGGTCGAGTAATCTTGGTTGTAGCTTTTCCCCTTTCATTACTTTAAATATGTCCTGCCAGTCCCTTCTGGCTTGCAGAGTTTCTGCTGAAAGTTCAGCTGTTAACCTTATGGGGATTGCCTTGTATGTTATTTGTTGTTTTTCCCTTGCTGCTTTTAATATTTTTTCTTTGTATTTAATTTTTGATAGTTTGATTAATATATGTTTTGGCATGTTTCTCCTTGGGTTTATCTTGTATGGGACTCCCTGCGCTTCCTGGACTTGATTAACAATATCCTTTCCCATATTAGGGAAGTTTTCAACTATAATCTCTTTAAATATTTTCTCAGTGTCTTTCTTCTTCTCTTCTGCTTCTGGGACCCCTATATTCGAATATTGGTGCGTTTAATGTTTTCCCAGAGATGTCTCAGATTGTCCTCAATTCTTTTCATTCTTTTTTCTTTATTTTGCTTTGCAGTAGTTACTTCCACTATTTTATCTTCCAGGTCATTTATCCATTCTTCTGCCTCAGTTATTCTGCTATTGTTTCCTTCTAGAGAATTTTTAATTCCATTTATTGTGTTGTTCATCATTGTTTGTTTGCTCTTTAGTTCTTGTAGGTCCTTGTTAAACGTTTCTTGTCTATTCTCCATTCCAGTTCCAAGATTTGGGATCATCTTTACTATCATTACTCTGAATTCTTCTTCAGGTAGACTGCCTATTTCCTCCACATTTGTTTGGTCTGGTGGGTTTTTACCTTGCTCCTTCATCTGCTGTGTGTTTCTGTGTCTTCTCATTTGGCTTTGGGGACTGTGTTTGGGGTCTCCTTTTCAGAGGCTGCAGATTCGTAGTTCGCGTTGTATTTGGTGTCTGCCCCCAGTGGCTAAGGTTGGTTCAGTGGGTTGTGTAGGCTTTCTGATGGAGGGGACTGGTGCCTGTGTTCTGGTGGGTGTGTCTGGATCTTGTCTTTCTGGTGGACAGATCCGCATCTGGTGGTGTGTTTTGGGGTGTCTGTGACCTTATTGTGATTTTTGGCAGCCTCTCTGCTAATGGGTGGGCCTGCATTCCTGTCTTGCTAGTTGTTTGGCATGGGATGTCCAGCACTGGATCTTGCTGGTCTCTGAGTGGAGCTGGTTCTTAGCGTTGAGACGGATATCTCTGGGAGAGCTTTCGCCATTTGATATTACAAGGTGCCAGAGGTCTCTGGTAGACCAATGTCCTGAACTCGGCTCTCCCACCTCAGAGGCACAGGCTTGACACCCGGCTGGAGCACCAAGACCCTGTCAGCCACACAGCTGGGGGTGAGAGCAAGAGGTAGCTTTGGTACATCTCAAAGACCACCCATGAGGTGCACTGACCACTTTCTCTCCAGAAGTGAAGAAAACAAAATTCAGACTTTGGCTAGTCAGCCACTTTGGTAGCCAGCCTCCAAGATGGACCTAATTATCCCCTAATTATCTCCCAGTCTCCATGTACCAGTGTGGCTCCTCGCACTTGAAAAGGGTTGACTGTTTAACTAATAAGAAATTGCAGAAATGACAAAGTGCAGCTTCCAAAGTTATAAAAGACATTGCAGCTTCTGCTTTGGTTTCTGCTAGATCACTCATCCTGGGGTAAGCCAGCTGCCATGTCATGAGGACACTCAAGCAGCCCTAAGGAGAGATCCATGTGGCAAGGAACTGAGGCCTCTTACCTACAGCCACGTGAGTGAGTCATCTCAGAAGTCAAAAGATTTAATTTTTTAAATTTTTGGTTGTGTTGGGTCTTCGTTGCTGCACAGGGTTTCTCCAGTTGTTACTAGAGAAGCAGGGGTTACTCTTCGTTGTGGTGCACGGGCTTCTCCTTGCAGTGGTTTCTCTTGTTGTGGAGTATGGGCTCTAGGTGCATGGGCTTCAGTAGTTGTGTCATGCAGGCTCAATAGTTGTTGCTTGCAGGCTCTAGAGCACAGGCTCAGTACTTGTGGCACACGGGCTTAGTTGCACTGCGGCATGTGGGATCTTCCCAGACCAGGGATGGAACCCCTGTTCCCTGCATTGGCAGGCAAATTCTTACCCACTGTGCCACCAGGGAAGTCCAGTGTGCTCTTTTTTAAACCTAGTCTGTTTTCATTATTTTCTATCTTAACGATTCTGTATTAAAGAAAAAAAAAATAATACTCCTTTCTACCCCTCCTCTTTGAGGATTAAATATGAAGAAGTATGTCTTATTTATTAACCTCAAATTTTCACCTTACTTTTAAGAAGTAATCACAATGTCAAGTATTTAATACTTTTCACTTCCACCTTGAAAAGCATGGCTATTAAAGTGCTAATACAATTACCTTCCCTCGTCTATCTTTTTTAGTTTTTGTTATGTATAAAAAACAACGAAAAACATGCATGGTTTGTAAGGAAATGACAAATTTCAGAAAATTCAGCATCTGAATACACTCTAAACATAGCTTCTAGATAAAGACACAGAAAATTGCCAGATACTCAGAGGCCCCCTGGTCCCATTCTAGTGACTCCCCTTAAGGTTTAATATTGTTCTGGTATCTAACAAAAAGATAACTTTACCTGTATTTTGTATTTTATATAAATGTTATGGCACAGTAAAATCACTTTTGGATTGGGCTTTTTTTATTTTATGTTGTTTGTGAATATGCCTATATGGTTGCCTGTTGTTGTGATCATGCATTGCCACTGTTGCATAGGATTCCATAATGTAAATATTTAACTATTAATTAATTTATTCCAATGTGTATTACAATATGAGTGATTTTCAGTTTGTGTCTATTGAGAACAGCACTGGTATATAAATTCTAGAACTTGAGCTTTGGTGGTGTGTGTATAAATTATTGTTCAGTATACACGTAGTAGTAAAATTTTCGAGTCATAGCTTTCTTGTGTTTATCTTTTTAGATATTTCTAAATATTTTCAAAACATTTGTATGATTTTTCATCTTCAGCAGCAGTGAATGAGATTCAAGGATTATACACATTCTTGTCAAACTTGATAATACCTGTCATTTTCATTTGAACTTTCTGGTTGGTGAGTGATAATTCCAGGTATCACGCTTTTGCATTTAATTGACTACTAAGAAGCCAAGCATCTTTTGATATGATTACTTAACATTCTGTACTCTCTTTTTTGAAATATCTTTTGGTATATTTCCCCCATTTTGCTATTCCATTATCTTCTTATTGAAGACTTCCTTTTTTTTAACATCTGAAGACTTCTTATTTAGGAGTTTTTAATACATGCTTGAGATGAGTTCTTCTCTCTTTCTGTCTCTCCTTCTCTTTCTTTAGATGAGTGTCAGTTTTTAATGTTAATAACATCTAATTTGTTATTTTCCTCTTTATTTATTTAGTCTTATTTCTATTTATTTATGTAGTCTTCTTACCTGTAGCAGAACACATTATTTATTCTAAACCACAAATATGTTTTCATTTCTTCAATAAATGTAATTATTAAGCTTTAAATTTAAGTTAACTTTCTAAACTAAATATGTTGTATCGTAGTGAGCATTAATTTTTCTATGACAGCTGAAAGGTTACATTTATTCAGAAAATGTTGTATCAGCTTTCTTTTCATTTGCTCCTACTTCTCATTGATTCACAGTGGTAAACATCACTTCATCCATGGATCTGACTTTTCTCTGATTTCTCATGGTCATTCTCACTAATTCGTCTTGCCTCCTGAAATCTTTAGCAATCCCATTATTCCACAGAAGGAAAAACCTTCCTTGGGCCTTTTTCCTCAGAAGATTGATTATTCCCACATTTTAAATGGAGGATTGCAATAAGTTAGGAGAAAATGCCACAAGGGTCTCTCATTTTTTTTTTTTTTTCACATCCTGTATCATCCTCTGCTTGCACTCTCTGTTCAAAGATATTTGTGCAACACATTGATGGAAGATGCCACTTGTTTCTCTCCTTGGGGAAAAGACAGATTAATTACCTAACAAATAAAATAAAGAGAGTGTCTTGCTCTTTTCAAATGTTGGACAGGATTGCTTGCATCCTAATTTAAATATTTCAGGTGACTGAAGCTTAAGATTCCTAAGCTTTAATCCATACTTGCACCATGCACAGCACCCAACAGGAGAGCTTTACATAACACCATGAGACACTTGTGTGCAAGTGGAACAGATACAAATATAAAACTATTGCTGTCTTCTTGTGTCATAAAAATGATTTTTTGTCTCATTTAAAATATTTTTTTCTAAAATCCAAAAAACGTCTCAGGCTAAAATATTGTTATTTCAAATATGGTAAAATCGAAGACCCTTCAAATTTCTTTCCAGTTTTGTTGATGATGGGATGCCGTCAGAGATATGACTTCATTAAACACAATAGGTAAGATTCCTTCATAGGCCTGATTGGGGAATATGAAAATAAACCCCAGAAAAATCTGGACATTTTCTAGTTCTCAAATATTGGTTAAGATGGTAGAAAGGGCCCTTCATTGTCCTATATGTTAATGCAGATCAATTGTGAGAGGTGGGGATAAAACAAGCAGCCTAAATATCCTTTATGTTTGTTGTACTACTAGTAGAAAGAGGAAGGGTCAACATGTCACCATGGTTGATATAGCAAATAAGCTGCTTGAAACTACACAGAAATGTACCTGCTTGTATTTTCTGTGCAGTTACCCTCTCTTTTGGTGTGCCCTGATACCTCCCTCAACTTATGTACCAACCCCAGCAGCATTAAGCAGAAATCCAAAGAAATCTATTCTTTGGAATTATGAGGAAGGGAAGAGTCAAACATTTTATAACATGCTCTATACAAGGATACACGTCACCATCCTTATCTATGCCATGCCATGCATGGAGGGTCAGTAGGTTCAGGGGATTCTGGAAGCACCAAGTTCTGTGGGGTTAATCACAGTTGCATTCATGGGCAGTAAAAGAGAAGGGCCTTATCTTGGTCACTTTCTCAATGCTAGTAGCTACAAAAAGAAGAGGATAGCAGACATCTTAGGGAGAAGAACCAACATTAAAGGAAATGTCCTAATTACTCTAGGCAACCTCTCATGGTGGCCTCCCATAACTCCTCAAATCCCTACATACTTGCACAAGGGATAGTGTAATATTACTGGAGTGTCTGACTGCAGATTAACATTATTTTTGTTGAAAAAAATAAAAATAGGTTCAAGTGATAGGGTTTGAAAAGTGTTCACAGTGTGAGGGAAACTATTGTAACAGTGTGGACAGAACCCTTTGGATGGATTCATCATGTTTTTTTTTTGTTTGTTTGTTTTTTGCTGCTTCAGAATCTGTAGTAGCGATTGGTGTGTTCCATGATACATCCCCGCTTCTTATAAGTTTTAGATGGAATACCCCATTAGGAAGAAGTGCACGTAAGGAAGATTAGTGAGTCAAACTCCTCTGCCCTCTGTCAGCAGTGGGTGCAAAGGGATTTAGACCAAGTGCTTTCATCCTTTGATTTGCAAAGTTTTCACTATATGAATGATGTTTTGTTTGTTTGCAGGTCAGGAGCCTTGGTCTCAATATCCCTGTTTAAAAAGTGTTATCACGTGTCTGCCAGAAAGAATTGCTGATGATACTGGGAAAAATTGAGAGTTATCCTTAACAATTAAGGGTTTTGTAGCAACATGGATGGACCTAGAGATTGTTATACTGAGTGAAGCAAGTCAGACACAGAAAGACAGATATCATATGATATTGCTTATATGAGGAATCTAAAAAAGAAAAAAAAAAGGTACAAATGAACTTATTTACACAACAGAAATAGAATCATGGATATAGAAAACAAACTTATGGTTACCAGGGGATAAGTGGGGAAGGGATAAATTGGGAGATTGGGACTGACTTATACACACTACTATATATAAAATAGATAAAGACCTGCTTTATAGCACAGGGAACTCTACTCAGTGGTCTGTACTGGCGTATACGGAAAAAGAATCTTATAAAAAAAAAAAAAAACAAGGGTTTTGGGATTATATAATAAATATAAATGTGCAAACCTTTAACATGAAAGGAAAAATCAGTTAACTCTGTGGTCCCTGTTATGGTGTAAATATTTTGTACCTCTAATTTTAAACTTTTGAAACCCAGCTCCCATGTTGATGGTATTAGGAGGTGGGGCTTTTGGGAGGTGATTAGGTTATGAGGCCAGAGACCTCAAACATGGGATTAGTGACCTAATAAATGTAGCACACAGAAGACCTTATGCCCATTCCATGATTTCATTGCCGAGCGAGAAGACCCACATTATGAACCAGAAATTGGTCCCTCGTCAGACACTAAGTCAGCTGGCAACTTGTTCTTTTTTTAAAAAAATTAATTAGATAATTAATTAATTAATTTTTTGGCTGTGTTGGGTCTTTGGTGCGGTGCGCGGGCTTCTCATTGAGTGGCTTCTCTTGTTGTGGAGCACGGGCTCTAGGCGTGTGGGTTTCAGTAGTTGTGGCTCACGGGCTCAGTAGTTGTGGCCTGTGGACTCTAGAGCACAGGCTCAGTATTTGTGGTGCACGGGCTTAGTTGTTCCATGGCATGTGGGATCTTCCTGGACCAGGGCTCGAACCCTTGTCCCCTTTATTGGTAGGCAGATTCTTAACCACTGCACCTCCAGGGAAGCCCCTGGTTACTTGTTCTTGAACTTTTCAGCCTCAGCAATTATGAGAAAACAAAAATATTCTGTTGTTTATAAAATACCAAGTCTCTCGTATTTTGTTTTAGCAGTCAAAGAGCTGGCTGAGGAGAAATATCTGTGAGCTTGAAGACATATCAGGAGAAACCTTTAAATCTCAAAAGAAAAGAGAAAATGGGCAGGAAAGAAATCAACAGAACAGAGTAATCAATAATTGTGGAACAATGAAAAATGCTGTGACCTATACATAATGGGTATAGCAGGAGGAGAATAAAGATAATAAAGAACAGAAAATATTTTTTTTAAAAATGACTGAGAATCTCCCCAAATGAATGTCTGACACTAAATCCACAACATCCAAACTTAGAAGAACATATGAATAGTAAAGAAAACTGACCAATATCTCTCAGGAACATCAATGCAAAAATCCTCAACAAAATATTACCAAATCGAATCCAAAAATATTTTGAGAGAATTTTATATCATGAATGAGAGGAAATAATCCCAGGTATGAAAGGCTTGCTCAACATTCTAGAATCAAATAATTATATCCATCACATCAACACCTTAAAGACAATCATTAGCATATCAATAGATTCAGAAGAACTTTGAAAAAATCTAACACCCATTCTTCATAAAAAACTCTCAGTTAAAGAAATAGACTGGAGCTTTCTCAAGTTGATAACAAAGATTTACAGGAAACTTTTATCTTACATCATGATTAATGGTCAAAACCATGAAGCTTTTCCACTAAGTTCAGGTAAAAGCAAGGATGTCCCCTTTCATGACTCCTTTTCCATATTTTACTCCAAGTCCTTGCTAATGCAATAAGGCACGAAAATAAATAAAACAAATACAGATTGGGTAGAAAAAAATGAAAGCAACCTAAATAAAATGTGGACCAATATACTTTATGGACACCTCACCAAAGAAAATAGACACTAAGCATATAAGTATACAGAAGAATAATCCAGATTACATGCTGCCATGAAAAAGCAAATTAAAAATACAATTACATACCACTATGTAACACTTAGAATGGCTAAAATGTGAACAATGACAAGAACAAATTCTGTAGGAGATGTGGAACAATAGGAAATGTCATTTGTCATTGGTGGAAATGAAAAATAATACAGCTACTTTGGTAGTCTGATTGACACTTGCTAGAATATTGAGCATTCCCTTACTGTACAATCTGTCAAGTGTTCTCATGGATATTTACTGAAAGTAGTTTAAAAAACATACTTCCAGAGGAAAACCTGCATATGGATATTTATAGCACCTAATTCAATATTGCCAAAATGTGAATGAAACTAAGGTGTCCTCCAATAGGTGAATGAAATGATATAGTATTAATATATTCTGGGAATGGGATAATATTGAGCACTAAAAAAGTAAGCTATCAAGCCATATAAAGAGATGGGAATTCTTTTTTTTTTTTTTTCTTTTGAAATATAGGTGATTTTCTTTATTTTGAAATTTAAATTTTATTGGAGTATAGTTGATTTACAGTGTTGTGTTCATTTCAGCTGCACAGCAAGTGATTCAGTTACACATATGCATATATTCATTCTTTTTCAGATTCTTTTCTGATAACGGTATTCCCAGAATACTGAGTAGAGCTCCCTGTGCTATACAGTAGGTCCTTGTTGCTTATGTGTTATATATAGTCATATTCGTATGTTTACCCCAAGCTCCTGATTTATCCCTACCCCCCACCTCTCCCCTTTGGTAACCATAAGTTTGTTTTCCAAGTCTGTGAGTCTGCCTCTGTTTTGTAAGTTAGTTCATTTGTATCAATTTTTAGCTTCCACCTAGAAGTGATATCACCCAATATTTGTCTTACTCTGTCTGACTTACTTCACTTAGTACAATCATCTCTAGGTCCATCCATGTTACTGCAACTGGCATTATTTTCTTCTATTTTATGGCTGAGTCATATTCCTTTATATATATGTATCACATATTCTTTACCTATATTCATATGTTGATGGACATTTTGGTTGCTTCCATGTCTTCGCTATTGTAAAGAGTGTTGCAGTGAACATTGGGGAAGATGTGTCTTTTCGATTTATGCTTTCCTCCAGATATGCACACAGGAGTGAACTTGCTGGATCATCTGGTAGCTCTATTTTATTTTATTTTATTTTACTTCATTTCATTTAAGTTTCAATTTTGTTGGAATAGAGTTGATTTACAATGTTGTGTTACTTTCTGCTGCACAGCACAGTGAAGCAGTTATACATATGTCCAATCCTTTTTGGATTCCTTTCCCATACAGGTCATTACAGAGTATTGAGTAGAGTTCCCTGTGCTATACAGTAAGCCCTTATTTGTTATCTCTTTTATATATAGTGGTGTGTATATGTCAATCCCAATTTCCAATTTATCCCTCCCACCTCCTCTTACTCTGGTAACCTCCATTCTGTGCTCCATAGTGGTTGTTACCAATTGGCATTGCCACCAATAGCATAGAATTGGTGGCGCAGTGGTTAAGAATCTGCCTGCCAGTTCAGGGGACACAGGTTCGAGCCCTGGCCCGGGAAGATCTCACATGCCACAGAACAAGTAAGCCCGTGCACCACAACTACTCAGTCTGCGCTCTAGAGCCCACGAGCCACAACTACTGAAGCCTGTGTGCCTACAGCTTGTGCTCCACAACAAGAGAAGCCACCACAAAGAGAAGGCTTCGTACCACAACGATGAGTAGTCCCCGCTTGTTGCAACTATAGAAATGCCACGCGCAGCAACGAAGACCCAACGCAGATTAAAAAAAAAAAAATAAGTAGTAGATTTCTCTTTTTTCCACACCCTCTGAAGCATTTCTTGTTTGTAGACATTGTGATGATGGCTATTCTGAGTGGTTCCAGGTGATACTTCTTTGTACATCTGATTTGCATTTGTCTAACATAAAGCAATGGTGAGTATCTTCATATGTGCTTTTTTTTTTTTTTGGAACAGTGTCAGTAAGATTGATCCCTTGAAAAAGGGTTATTGAAAGGTTGCCTTGTTTTGAAGTCTACTTCGATTACCTACCCCAAGACATTTTTTGAGGGCTGTTGTCATTTACAGCTCCCCAGGCGTTGTGAATATGAAGTGCGTATAAGGTCCAGTTTTAGAATTGTTGTTATGGGAAACAGAAGGCGGCAGGATTTGTACTGTCCCTCTCTGGTTACTGACACAACCTTAGATGTAGGGCAAGTCCTGTTCTTGGGTATTAAATTAGAGTGGAATGTGCCTGACCAAACATGTAAGGGCTTCTGTCCCATTCCTTCTTCCCCCTTACCCTTCATCCCCCGAACAAGTATAAACCCCTGCAAAATCACCTGTTGAGGGTGCTGTCTTGTAGAGTGGGATGACCCTTACGAAGGAGTCGGGAGGTCGGAACCCAAACACCAGGATATGTTGAGAGCAGGTGATTTTCCAAATGTCATCCAGCCCAGAGAGTCCACCATCCTTTGGGTGTCAGAGGGTTGGTTTAGTAGTATGAGGGCACACTTAGACCTGGAGATAGTGATCCCATGCAGAGGGGACCAGGTACTACATGTTCAAGGGGGGCGAATTAGCTGGCATATCCTCCCGAGGTCCTCAGGCCCACAACAGTCCAGCCTTGGGACCAAATTGTGTCTGTGTCCAGGGATGTGACACTAGTACATTCACTGCGACTAAACAAATTTAGTGATCATTTTTCTTTTCTTTAATTTAATTTTAAATTTATAATGGAGTATATAGTTGATTTATCATGTTGTGTTCATTTTTGACATACACCAACATGATTCATTTATACAGAGATAACTATGTATTCTTTTTAGAATTATTTTCCCAGTGAGGTTACTAAAGGGTGTTGAGAAGAGTTCCAAGTGCTCTACAGCAGGTCCATGTTGATTACAAGTTTTCTCTCTGTAAATATGTATATACTAACTCCAACCTCATGATTTATACCTCCAACACACCTTTCCAGTTTGGTAACCAGAAGTTTGTGTTCTAAGTCTGGGACTCTGTTTCTGTGTTGTAAGATAGTACCTTTCTATCAATTTTTAGATTCCACCGATAAGTAATATCATATGATATTTTTCATTGCCTGATTTATGACACTTAGTATGAATGTATGTAGGTCCTTCTGAGTGGCCCTAAATGGCCTTATTTCATTCACTTCATGGCTGAGTAATATTCCATTGTACATATCTACCATAATTTCTTTATCCATTCTTCCTTCCAAGGACTTTTAGGTCGCTTCCGAGTAGAGGCTCTTGTAAACAGGGCTGCATAAATTTTAGAGTGCCTGGGTCCTGTCAATTTACGTTTTTTCCAAGATACAGGCCCAGGAGTGGAAGCGCCATATGCTCTGAAACTCTGGTTTTTAGATTTTTAAGGAATCACCACCCACTTCTCCAGAGTGGCTGTTAGCAATTTACATTCCCACCATCAGCTTGTCAGGGTTCCCTTTTCTCCACGCCCTGTCCTGCATTTCAGGTTTTACAGTTTGTGAGGTTGGCCATTCTGACTGGTGTGAAGTGATATCTCTTTGTAGTATTAATTTACATTGCCCGTCTGTTTTGTTGGTCAAAAATGGAGTAAGGGTTTTTCCTGAATATATTAAGGAATAACGCATACGGCCTTTTCGGCAAACTGCATCACTGGGGATGTTCAGCAGCTTTGCATGTGCTTTAATGACGAGTGCAAACTACCCCTTGAAATCCCTTTCCTGCAATTCTGCCTTGCTTACAAGGCCTTTACGAATACTTGGCTCAAGAAATGACTCCATTAGAGGTGTCCATTACAACCCTGCATGTTTGTGAATTGCAGTGCCCCTGAGCACCGGTTTTCAACTTGTTTAGGGAAGCAGACACAAAGGGGCAGGATTTCTACAGACCCATTCCAGTTACTGGGACACCTGAAGGATAGGGAAATTCTTCTTCCAGGTAGGAAACTAGAGTAGCATATGCCTGTCCAAACATCTAAGGCTTGTGTCTCATTCCATCCCGCTATTCCCCTTCTTCACCGGAAAATTCCAAGCCGTGCAGAACCGGCTGTTGAGTGTGCTGCCTTCCCAAAGTGGGGAGACTCTAAGGAAAGGAGCTGGGGAACCCGAATACCAGGAGACGTGGAGATGAGGTGACTTTTCCAAAGTCTTCCCGATCAGACGGTGTACCATCCTCTGGATGTGCCATGCATGTTTTAGCTGTAGGAAGGGTCCCCTGCACCTGGAGGTATGGGACCCATGGAATGGGGGCCAGGCAGTATTACTCTAAAAGTGCTGCATTTGCTGTCCCATCCTCACGAAGCCTCTCAGACCAACGAGTGTAGAGCCTTAGGTCCCATCCAGCTCTGTGTCTAGATATGGTCAGTCCAGGTTGCATCACAGCCCTTGAACAAATTTTGTAAGAATTTCTCTCTCTCTCTCACTGTCTTTATTTTGTTCTTGTTATTTAATTTTATAATGGGGTATAGCTGATTTTCAATACTGTGTTTCTTCCTGCTCTACATCTATCCACTTGATTCACTTAAAGAGAGACATCAATAAATTATTTTACAGATTCTTACCAGTCTTATATATCCTTTTCTGGTGATAACAGTGTGCTGAGTCCAGCTCTTTGAGCTATAGAGTAGGTGCTGTCGAATACCTATTTTGTTTATGGAACCGTATCTGTGCTAATTTCAACCTCCTGGTTTATGCATCACCCTGCCCCACCTTTCTCCTTTAGCAGCAATAAGTGTGTTTTCTAAATGTGTGACTCCGTTTCTGTTTTGTAATTGCGTTCATGTGTAGGCATTTTTAGATACTATCTATAAGTGATACCTTATGATAAGTCTCTTTTTATGTCTGACTTATGTCACTTAGGATGATCGTACCTCAGTCTCCACGAGTTGCTGCCACTGGCCTTATTTCATTGATTTAATTGCTGAGTAATATTCCATTGTACATAAGTACCACATCTTCTTTATCCATTTTTTCCTTCCAAGGACATGTAAGTTGTACCCAAATCGAGGCATTTCTAAACAGAGCAGCCCTAAACTTTGGGGTGCCTGTGTCTTGTCGATTTTTTGGTTTTCCCAAGATATACGTCCATGAGGGGAAGTGCTGTATGCTCTGTAGCTCTGTGTTTTAGAAGTTTTAAGATACAGTATACAATTCTCAAGAGTGGCCGGTGGCAATTTACATCCCGCCGATCAGCATAACAAGGCTCCCTTTTCTCCATGGCCTGTCCTGCATTTCTGGGTTTTACACTTTTTCAGCATGGGCCTTTTGACCAATGCGAAGTGAGACATTTTTGTAATGCTGATTTGCATTGCCCGCTTGTTTAGTTAGCCAAAAAGAGCATCTGCGTTTTTTCCAAAATTTATTCAGGAAAGAACGCAGACGCCCTTTTTGGCCAACTGCATCATTGTCGAAGATCTGCAGAATTTCATGTGCTTTAAAGGCGAGTCCAATCTACCTGTGAAAAACTGTTTCCTGCAATTCTGTCTTGCTTTGAAATCCTCTTCGTTGCCTTACCTCAATATATTTTTGGACGAGAGTGATCATTTATAACTCTGCAGGTTTGTGAATTGCAGTGCCCCTGAGTTCCATTTTTCTACTCGCTTTCTTGGGAGTTGGCCGCAAAAGCGCAGGATGGCTTCAGGACCTATTCTGGTTCCCTGGGGCAGGCTGAGCCTGTGGTTAATTCTTCTTCCTGATGGAAATTAGAGTGACCTGTGCCTTTCCCAACACCTAGAGCTAGCCTCTCATGGGTTCCCCCTCTTCCCATTCATCCTCAGGACAAATTGCAACCTGTACGAAACAGGAGGTTAAAGGTGCTGATTCTCCAAGTGGGGAGATTGTTAGTAAAGCGGATGGAATGGCGATCCCGAGCACCAGGAGATGAGGAATGAGGTGCGTTTCAGAAACCTTTCCCGATCACACTGTATACCATCCACTGGGTTTCCCATGCATTTTTTCGCTGTAAGAAGATTCCCTTAAACCTGGAGATTTGGGACCCATACAATGGGTACCACGCACTATTACTTTAAAGAGTAGGCTTTTGCTCAACCAACCTCACCAATCCTCTCAGCCCCAAGAGTGTCCAGCCTTATATCTAATCCAGCTGTGTGTCTGGATACGGTCGATCCAGGTTGCTTCACTGCCCCTGAACGAACTTTGTACGAATTTCTCTCTCTTTCACTGTCTTTGTTGGGGTTTTTTTTGTAATGTATTTTTACAATGGGGTTTAGCTGATTTTCACTGCTGTGTTTATGCCGCTTTTTACCGACTTGATTCATTTACAGAGAGATATCAATACATAGGTTTTAAGATTCTTACTAGTCAGATATACTCTTGTGTGGTGAATAGGGGGCGTTGAGTCCAGTTCACTGAGCAACGGGTAGGTGTTGTCTGTTACATATTTGGTTTATGGAACGGTATGTGTGCTAATTTCAAACCCTTGTTTTATGCCTCACCCCACCTCACCTTTCCAGTTAAGCAGCCAACCAGTGTTTTCTAAATGTGTGACTCTGTTCTGTTTTGTAATCAGGTCATGTGTAGCGATTTTTACTTTCCCTCTATAAGTGATATCTTATGATAAGTGTCTCTTTCTGTGTGACTTATTTCACTTAGAAACATCGTACCTAAATCCACTCATCATGCTTCTAGTAGCCGTATGACATTGATTTCATGGCTGAGTGATATTCCATTGTACATAAATACCACACTTCTTTATCCATTTTTCTCTATCCTGGCATATTTATGGTGTACTGAAGTGGAGGTTCTTGTAAACAGAGCAGGCCTAAACTTTGGGGTGCCTGTGTCTTGTTGATTTTTAGTTTTCCCATTTTATACGCCCACGAGTGGAAGGGCCCTATGCTCTCTAGCTGTGTTTTTTAGATGTTTTAGGAAACACCATGCACTTCTCCAGAGTGGCCGTTGGCAATTTACATCCCGCCCATCAGCCTAACAAGGCTCCCTTTTCTCCCTGGCCTGTCCTGCACTTCTGGTTTTTACACTGTTTTGGATGGCCTTTGGACGGATGGGAAGTGAGACTTATTTGTAGTGCTTATTTGAATATATTCAGGAAAAAACGCATACGCCGTTTTTGGCCAAGTGCATCATTGTAGACGTTTTGCCGCTTTTCATGTGCTCTAAAGGCGATTCTTATCTACCTCCTGAAATCTGGGGGCTTGTTCCCGCACATTCCTCTCTAATGTACAACCTCGGAACACTACCTCCAGGAAGACTCTGTTGCCCTAGTAACAAGGGTTGAGAACGTAATAATGCTGCCGCCTTGTGGCTGTTTCTCACAATAGCAGCTTTAAACCCAGAGCTAATGTTTGCTTAATAGTCAAAAGGACAGCAGGGCTGTAAATGACACCTCCCCTCAAAAAATGCCCTGGGGTAGGGAATAGGCAAGAAAATTCAACACATGTCAAATTTTTCAAAAAGTCAATATGAAGAGAGAAGTTGTACTCACTCTTTAAAAAAAAAAAAAAAAAGAGGAAAAGAAAAAAAGGACATGCCTAAATCTCAGTATAAGGAATTATTAGCCACATGCAAATCCAACCTCCAAAAAGTTTCAGCTCACACCAGTCAAATGACCATCAGCAAAACGTTTACAAACTATAAATGCTGAAGGGGTTTTAGAGAACTTTGTACCTTCTAGCAGCTGGTGGGATGTAAAGTGGTAACAGCACTAACAAAAACTGAATGGAGCTGCTGTAAAAGGTAAAAATTGAGCTACCAGATGATGTGGCAGGGCACCTTTTGGGCCTATAATCTAAGACCACCAGAATCGGAAAGACAGAGGCAGGCAAATGTGCACTTCAGCAATATTGAAATAGCCAAGACATGGAAGCAAAAAAAAGGTCCATAAACAGATGAATTGACAAAGAAGAAGTGGTATATGTACAGAATGGAATAGTAGCCTCGGGAAGAAAACGAAGAGTGCCGTTTTCAGGATTAAAAATGAGCCTAGAAATAATCATATTAGGTAAAGTAAGTCAAAAGGGAATGACAAATATCCTATGATACCATTTATACAAGTGATCCTAAGATTGCTACCAATGAACATACTTCCACAGAAAAAGACACTCACAGACTTATAAAACAAACTAATGGTTAACCAAAATGAAAGGTGGAAGGATGGAAAAATTAGGATTCTGGGGCTAACCTAAATAGGCTAATGTATGTTAAATGTATATAAACACTTAACATATGAACTATATATATTTCGTGCAATTCTGCCTTGCTTTCAAATCCTCTTCTTTGCCTTCCTTCAATATATTTTTGGACGAGAGTTACCATTTATAACTCTACAGGATTGTGAATTGCAGTGCCCCTGATCTCCATTTTTCAACTCGCTTTTTTGGAAGCTGGCCGAAAAACCGCAGGATTGCTTAAGGCCCTATTGTGGTTCCGTGGAGCAGGCTGAGCCTGTGGTTAATTCTTCTTCCTGATGGGAAATTAGAGTGACCTATACATGTCCCAACACCTAGAGCTTGCCTCTCATGGGTTCCTCCCTCTTCCCATTCATCCTCAGGACAAACTGCAACCTGTACGAAACAGGAGGTTAAAGGTGCTGATTCTCCAAGTGGCGAGATTGTTAGTAAAGCGGCTGGAATGGCGAACCCGAGCACAAGGAGATGAGAAATGAGGTGCGTTTCAGAAACCTTTCTCGATCACACTCTATACCATCCACTGGGTTTCCCATGCATTTTTTCGCTGTAGGAAGACTCCCTTGAACCTGGAGATTTGGGACCCATAGAATGGGTACCATGCAGTACTACTTTAAAGGGTCTGCGTTTGCTCACCCAACCTCAACAAACCTCTCAGCCCCAAGAGTGTCCACCCTTATGTGGCAATCAGCTGTGGGTCTAGATATGGTCAATCCAGGTGGCATCACAGCCCCTGAACGAATTTTGTAAGAATTTCTCTCTATTTCACTCTCTTTGTTTCACGGGTTTTTAAAAGTAATTGATTTTTATAATGGGGTTTAGCTGCTTTTCACTGTTGTGTTTATGCCGCTTTACACCCACTTGACTCACTTACAGAGAGATATCAATACATAGGTTTTAAGATTCTTACTAGTCAGATATATTCTTGGGCGGTGAATACGGGGTGTTGTGTCCAGTTAACTGAGCAAGGAGTAGGTCTTGTCTATTACGTATTGGGTTTATGGAACGGTATCTGAGATAATTTGAAACCCTTGTTTTATGCATCACCCCACCTAACCTTTCCCGTTAGGCAGCCATAGTGTGTTTTCTAAACGTGTGACCCTGTTCTGTTTTGTAATTCAGTTCAATGGTAGCGATTTTTACATTCCCTCTATAAGTGATATCTTATGATAAGTGTCTTTTTCTGTGTGACTTATTTCACTTAGAATCGTCGTACCTAAATCCACTCATCATGCTGCTACTAGCCTTATGACGTTGATTTCATGGCTGAGTGATATTCCATTGTACATAAGGACCACAACTTCTTTATCCATTTTTCTCTTTCCTGGGATATTTAAGGTGTAACAAAGTGGAGGTTCTTGTCAACAGAGCAGCCCTAAACTTTGGGGTGCCTGTGTCTTGCTGATTTTTAGTTTTCCCAATTTATACGCCCATGAGTGGAAGTGCCCTATGCTCTCTAAGCTGAGTTTTGTAGATGTTTCAGGACACACCGTAAACTTCTCCAGAGTGGCTGTTGGCAATTTACATCCTGCCCATCAGCGTAGCAAGGCTCCCGTTTCTCCATGGCCTGTCCTGCATTTCTGGTTTTGAAACTTTATTCAGCATGGCCCTTTTGACCGACGGGAAGCGAGCCTTCTTTGTAGCGCTGATTTGCCTTTCCAGGTTGCTTGGTTGGCAAAAAAGGGCGTATGCGTTTTTTCCTGAATATATTCAGGAAAAAACGCATACGCCCTTTTTGGCCAAGGGCATCATTGTCGAGGTTTTGCCGCTTTTCCTGTGCTTTAAAGGCGATTCGAATCTGCCTCCTGAAATCTGTTTCCTGCAATTCTGCCTTGCTTTCAAATCCCCTTCGTTGCCTTCCCTCAATATATTTGTAGACGAGAGTTATCATTTATAAGTCTGCAGGTTTGTGAATTGCAGTGCCCCTGAGCTCCATTTTTCAACTCGCTCTCTTGGGAGCTGGCCGCAAAAGCGCAGGATTGCTTTAGGCCCTATTCTGCTTCCGGGCGGCAGAATGAGCCTGTGGTTAATTCTTCTTCCTGATGGGAAAATAGAGTGACCTGTGCCTGTCCCAACACCTAGAGCTAGTCTCTCATTGGTTCCCCCTCTTCCCGTACATCCTCAGGACAAATTGCAACCTGTATGGAACAGGAGGTTAAAGGTGCTGATTCTCCAAGGAGGGAGATTGCTAGTAAAGCGGCTGGAATGGCGAACCCAAGCACAAGGAGATGAGAAATGAGGTGCGTTTTAGAAACCTTTCCCGATCACTCGGTGTACCATCTTCTGGGTTTCTCATGCATGTTTTCGATGTAGGAAGATGCCCTTGAACCTGGAGATTTGGGACCCTTGGGTTGGGTACCACGCAGTATTACTGTAAAGGGTCTGCGTTTGCTCACCCAACCTCACCAAAACTCTCAGCCCCAAGAGTGTCCACCCTTATGTCTCAATCAGCTGCGGGTGTAGATATGGTCTATCCAGGTGTCATCACAGCCCCTGAACGAATTTTGTAAGAATTTCTCTCTCTTTCACTCTCTTTGTTTCACGGGTTTTTAAAATTAATTGATTTTTATAATGGGGTTTAGCTGCTTTTCACTGCTGTGTTTATGCAGCTTTACACCCACTTGACTCACTTACAGAGAGATATCAATACATAGGTTTTAAGTTTCTTACTAGTCAGATATATTCTTGGGCGGTGAATAGGGGGTGTTGAGTCCAGTTCACTGAGCAAGTAGTAGGTCTTGTCTATTACATATTGGGTTTATGGAACGGTATCTGAGCTAATTTGAAACCCTTGTTTTATGCATCACCCCACCTCACCTTTCCCGTTAGGCAGCCATAGTGTGTTTTCTAAACGTGTGACTCTGTTCTGTTTTGTAATTCAGTTCAAGGGTAGCGGTTTTTACATTCCCTCTATAAGTGATATCTTATGATAAGTGTCTTTTTCTGTGTGACTTATTTCACTTAGAATCGTCGTACCTAAATCCACTCATCATGCTGCTACTAGCCTTATGACGTTGATTTCATGGCTGAGTGATATTCCATTGTACATAAGGACCACAACTTCTTTATCCATTTTTCTCTTTCTTGGGATATTTAAGGTTAACGAAGTGGAGGTTCTTGTCAACAGAGCAGCCCTAAACTTTGGGGTGCTTGTGTCTTGCTGATTTTTAGTTTTCCCAATTTATACGCCCATGAGTGGAAGTGCCCTATGCTCTCTAAGCTGAGTTTTGTAAATGTTTCAGGACACACCGTACACTTCTCCAGAGTGGCTGTTGGCAATTTACATCCCGCCCATCAGCGTAGCAAGGCTCCCGTTTCTCCGTGGCCTGTCCTGCATTTCTGGTTTTGACACTTTATTCAGCATGGCCCTTTTGACCGATGGGAAGCGAGACTTCTTTGTAGCGCTGATTTGCCTTTCCAGGTTGCTTGGTTGGCCAAAAAGGGCGTATGCGTTTTTTCCTGAATATATTCAGGAAAAAACGCATACGCCCTTTTTGGCCAAGGGCATCATTGTCGAGGTTTTGCCGCTTTTCCTGTGCTTTAAAGGCGATTCGAATCTGCCTCCTGAAATCTGTTTCCTGCAATTCTGCCTTGCTTTCAAATCCTCTTTGTTGCCTTTCCTCAATATATTTGTAGACGAGAGTTATCATTTATAAGTCTGCAGGTTTGTAAATTGCAGTGCCCCTGAGCTCCATTTTTCAACTCGCTCTCTTGGGAGCTGGCCGCAAAAGCGCAGGATTGCTTTAGGCCCTATTCTGCTTCCGGGCGGCAGACTGAGCCTGTGGTTAAGTCTTCTTCCTGATGGGAAAATAGAGTGACCTGTGCCTGTCCCAACACCTAGAGCTAGTCTCTCATTGGTTCCCCGTCTTCCCGTTCATCCTCAGTTCAAATTGCCACCTGTATGGAACAGGAGGTTAAAGGTGCTGATTCTCCAAGGAGGGAGATTGCTAGTAAAGCGGCTGGAATGGCGAACCCGAGCACAAGGAGATGAGAAAGGAGGTGCGTTTTAGAAACCTTTCCCGATCACTCGGTGGACCATCTTCTGGGTTTCTCATGCATGTTTTCGATGTAGGAAGATGCCCTTGAACCTGGAGATTTGGGACCCATGGGATGGGTACCACGCAGTATTACTTTAAAGCGTCTGCGTTTGCTCACCCAACCTCACCAAACCTCTCAGCCCCAAGAGTGTCCACCCTTATGTCTCAATCAGCCTCGGGTCTAGATATGGTCAATCCAGGTGGCATCACAGCCCCTGAACGAATTTTGTAAGAATTTCTCTCTGTTTCACTGTCTTTGTTTCACGGGTTTTTAAAATTAATTGAGTTTTATAATGGGGTTTAGCTGCTTTTCACTGCTGTGTTTATGCAGCTTTACACCCACTTGACTCACTTACAGAGAGATATCAATACATAGGTTTTAAGATTCTTACTAGTCAGATATATTCCTGGGCGGTGAATAGGGGGTGTTGAGTCCAGTTCCCTGAGCAAGGAGTAGGTCTTGTCTATTACGTATTGGGTTTATGGAACGGTATCTGAGCTAATTTGAAACCCTTGTTTTAGGCATCACCCCACCTCACCTTTCCCGTTAGGCAGCCATAGTGTCTTTTCTAACCGTGTGACTCTGTTCTGTTTTGTAATTCAGTTCAAGGGTAGCGGTTTTTACATTCCCTCTATAAGTGATATCTTATGATAAGTGTCTTTTTCTGTGTGACTTATTTGACTTAGAATCGTCGTACCTAAATCCACTCATCATGCTGCTACTAGCCTTATGACGTTGATTTCATGGCTGAGTGATATTCCTTTGTCCATAAGGACCACAACTTCTTTATCCATTTTTCTCTTTCCTGGGATATTTAAGGTGTAACGAAGTGGAGGTTCTTGTCAACAGAGCAGCCCTAAACTTTGGGGTGCTTGTGTCTTGCTGATTTTTAGTTTTCCCATTTTATACGCCCATGAGTGGAAGTGCCCTATGCTCTCTAAGCTGAGTTTTGTAAATGTTTCAGGACACACCGTACACTTCTCCAGAGTGGCTGTTGGCAATTTACATCCCGCCCATCAGCGTAGCAAGGCTTCCGTTTCTCCGTGGCCTGTCCTGCATTTCTGGTTTTGACACTTTATTCAGCATGGCCCTTTTGACCGATGGGAAGCGAGACTTCTTTGTAGCGCTGATTTGCCTTTCCAGGTTGCTTGGTTGGCCAAAAAGGGCGTATGCGTTTTTTCCTGAATATATTCAGGAAAAAACGCATACGCCCTTTTTGGCCAAGGGCATCATTGTCGAGGTTTTGCCACTTTTCCTGTGCTTTAAAGGCGATTCGAATCTGCCTCCTGAAATCTGTTTCCTGCAATTCTGCCTTGCTTTCAAATCCTCGTTGTTGCCTTCCCTCAATATATTTGTAGACGAGAGTTATCATTTATACGTCTGCAGGTTTGTGAATTGCAGTGCCCCTGAGCTCCATTTTTCAACTCGCTCTCTTGGGAGCTGGCCGCAAAAGCGCAGGATTGCTTTAGGCCCTATTCTGCTTCCGGGCGGCAGACTGATCCTGTGCTTAATTCTTCTTCCTGATGGGAAAATAGAGTGACCTGTGCCTGTCCCAACACCTAGAGCTAGTCTCTCATTGGTTCCCCGTCTTCCCGTTCATCCTCAGTTCAAATTGCCACCTGTATGGAACAGGAGGTTAAAGGTGCTGATTCTCCAAGGAGGGAGATTGCTAGTAAAGCGGCTGGAATGGCGAACCCGAGCACAAGGAGATGAGAAAGGAGGTGCGTTTTAGAAACCTTTCCCGATCACTCGGTGGACCATCTTCTGGGTTTCTCATGCATGTTTTCGATGTAGGAAGATGCCCTTGAGCCTGGAGATTTGGGACCCATGCGATGGGTACCACGCAGTATTACTTTAAAGCGTCTGCGTTTGCTCACCCAACCTCACCAAACCTCTCAGCCCCAAGAGTGTCCACCCTTATGTCTCAATCAGCCTCGGGTCTAGATATGGTCAATCCAGGTGGCATCACAGCCCCTGAACGAATTTTGTAAGAATTTCTCTCTCTTTCACTGTCTTTGTTTCACGGGTTTTTAAAATTAATTGAGTTTTATAATGGGGTTTAGCTGCTTTTCACTGCTGTGTTTATGCAGCTTTACACCCACTTGACTCACTTACAGAGAGATATCAATACATAGGTTTTAAGATTCTTACTAGTCAGATATATTCCTGGGCGGTGAATAGGGGGTGTTGAGTCCAGTTCCCTGAGCAAGGAGTAGGTCTTGTCTATTACGTATTGGGTTTATGGAACGGTATCTGAGCTAATTTGAAACCCTTGTTTTAGGCATCACCCCACCTCACCTTTCCCGTTAGGCAGCCATAGTGTCTTTTCTAACCGTGTGACTCTGTTCTGTTTTGTAATTCAGTTCAAGGGTAGCGGTTTTTACATTCCCTCTATAAGTGATATCTTATGATAAGTGTCTTTTTCTGTGTGACTTATTTGACTTAGAATCGTCGTACCTAAATCCACTCATCATGCTGCTACTAGCCTTATGACGTTGATTTCATGGCTGAGTGATATTCCTTTGTCCATAAGGACCACAACTTCTTTATCCATTTTTCTCTTTCCTGGGATATTTAAGGTGTAACGAAGTGGAGGTTCTTGTCAACAGAGCAGCCCTAAACTTTGGGGTGCTTGTGTCTTGCTGATTTTTAGTTTTCCCATTTTATACGCCCATGAGTGGAAGTGCCCTATGCTCTCTAAGCTGAGTTTTGTAAATGTTTCAGGACACACCGTACACTTCTCCAGAGTGGCTGTTGGCAATTTACATCCCGCCCATCAGCGTAGCAAGGCTCCCGTTTCTCCGTGGCCTGTCCTGCATTTCTGGTTTTGACACTTTATTCAGCATGGCCCTTTTGACCGATGGGAAGCGAGACTTCTGTGTAGCGCTGATTTGCCTTTCCAGGTTGCTTGGTTGGCCAAAAAGGGCGTATGCGTTTTGTCCTGAATATATTCAGGAAAAAACGCATACGCCCTTTTTGGCCAAGGGCATCATTGTCGAGGTTTTGCCGCTTTTCCAGTGCTTTAAAGGCGATTCGAATCTGCCTCCTGAAATCTGTTTCCTGCAATTC
Source organism: Eschrichtius robustus (assembly GCF_028021215.1). Classification (NCBI taxonomy): domain Eukaryota; kingdom Metazoa; phylum Chordata; class Mammalia; order Artiodactyla; family Eschrichtiidae; genus Eschrichtius; species Eschrichtius robustus. Next base: position 31,339,234 of record NC_090830.1, read on the forward strand.
TGCCTTGCTTTCAAATCCTCTTTGTTGCCTTCCCTCAATATATTTGTAGACGAGAGTTATCATTTATAAGTCTGCAGGTTTGTGAATTGCAGTGCCCCTGAGCTCCATTTTTTCAACTCGCTCTCTTGGGAGCTGGCCGCAAAAGCGCAGGATTGCTTTAGGCCCTATTCTGCTTCCGGGCGGCAGACTGAGCCTGTGGTTAAGTCTTCTTCCTGATGGGAAACTAGAGTGACCTGTGCCTGTCCCAACACCTAGAGCTAGTCTCTCATTGGTTCCCCGTCTTCCCGTTCATCCTCAGTTCAAATTGCCACCTGTATGGAACAGGAGGTTAAAGGTGCTGATTCTCCAAGGAGGGAGATTGCTAGTAAAGCGGCTGGAATGGCGAACCCGAGCACAAGGAGATGAGAAAGGAGGTGCGTTTTAGAAACCTTTCCCGATCACTCGGTGGACCATCTTCTGGGTTTCTCATGCATGTTTTCGATGTAGGAAGATGCCCTTGAACCTGGAGATTTGGGACCCATGGGATGGGTACCACGCAGTATTACTTTAAAGCGTCTGCGTTTGCTCACCCAACCTCACCAAACCTCTCAGCCCCAAGAGTGTCCACCCTTATGTCTCAATCAGCCTCGGGTCTAGATATGGTCAATCCAGGTGGCATCACAGCCCCTGAACGAATTTTGTAAGAATTTCTCTCTGTTTCACTGTCTTTGTTTCACGGGTTTTTAAAATTAATCGAGTTTTATAATGGGGTTTAGCTGCTTTTCACTGCTGTGTTTATGCAGCTTTACACCCACTTGACTCACTTACAGAGAGATATCAATACATAGGTGTTGAGATTATTACTAGTCAGATATATTCTTGGGCGGTGAATAGGGGGTGTTGAGTCCAGTTCACTGAGCAAGGAGTAGGTCTTGTCTATTACATATTGGGTTTATGGAACGGTATCTGATCTAATTTGAAACCCTTGTTTTATGCATCACCCCACCTCACCTTTCCCGATAAGCAGCCATAGTGTGTTTTCTAAAGTGTGCCTCTGTTCTGTTTTGTAATTCAGTTCAAGGGTAGCGATTTTTACATTCCCTCTATAAGTGATATCTTACGATAAGTGTCTTTTTCTGTGTGACTTATTTCACTTAGAATCGTCGTACCTAAATCCACTCATCATGCTGCTACTAGCCTTATGACGTTGATTTCATGGCTGAGTGATATTCCATTGTACATAAGGACCACAACTTCTTTATCCATTTTTCTCTTTCCTGGGATATTTAAGGTGTAACGAAGTGGAGGTTCTTGTCAACAGAGCAGCCCTAAACTTTGGGGTGCCTGTGTCTTGCTGATTTTTAGTTTTCCCAATTTATACGCCCATGAGTGGAAGTGCCCTATGCTCTCTAAGCTGAGTTTTGTAGATGTTTCAGGACACACCGTAAACTTCTCCAGAGTTGCTGTTGGCAATTTACATCCTGCCCATCAGCGTAGCAAGGCTCCCGTTTCTCCATGGCCTGTCCTGCATTTCTGGTTTTGAAACTTTATTCAGCATGGCCCTTTTGACCGATGGGAAGCGAGCCTTCTTTGTAGCGCTGATTTGCCTTTCCAGGTTGCTTGGTTGGCCAAAAAGGGCGTATGCGTTTTTTCCTGAATATATTCAGGAAAAAACGCATACGCCCTTTTTGGCCAAGGGCATCATTGTCGAGGTTTTGCCGCTTTTCCTGTGCTTTAAAGGCGATTCGAATCTGCCTCCTGAAATCTGTTTCCTGCAATTCTGCCTTGCTTTCAAATCCCCTTCGTTGCCTTCCCTCAATATATTTGTAGACGAGAGTTATCATTTATAAGTCTGCAGGTTTGTGAATTGCAGTGACCCTGAGCTCCATTTTTCAACTCGCTCTCTTGGGAGCTGGCCGCAAAAGCGCAGGATTGCTTTAGGCCCTATTCTGCTTCCGGGCGGCAGAATGAGCCTGTGGTTAATTCTTCTTCCTGATGGGAAAATAGAGTGACCTGTGCCTGTCCCAACACCTAGAGCTAGTCTCTCATTGGTTCCCCCTCTTCCCGTACATCCTCAGGACAAATTGCAACCTGTATGGAACAGGAGGTTAAAGGTGCTGATTCTCCAAGGACGGAGATTGCTAGTAAAGCGGCTGGAATGGCGAACCCAAGCACAAGGAGATGAGAAATGAGGTGCGTTTTAGAAACCTTTCCCGATCACTCGGTGGACCATCTTCTGGGTTTCTCATGCATGTTTTCGATGTAGGAAGATGCCCTTGAACCTGGAGATTTGGGACCCTTGGGTTGGGTACCACGCAGTATTACTGTAAAGGGTCTGCGTTTGCTCACCCAACCTCACCAAAACTCTCAGCCCCAAGAGTGTCCACCCTTATGTCTCAATCAGCTGCGGGTCTAGATATGGTCTATCCAGGTGTCATCACAGCCCCTGAACGAATTTTGTAAGAATTTCTCTCTCTTTCACTGTCTTTGTTTCACGGGTTTTTAAAATTAATTGATTTTTATAATGGGGTTTAGCTGCTTTTCACTGCTGTGTTTATGCAGCTTTACACCCACTTGACTCACTTACAGAGAGATATCAATACATAGGTTTTAAGTTTCTTACTAGTCAGATATATTCTTGGGCGGTGAATAGGGGGTGTTGAGTCCAGTTCACTGAGCAAGTAGTAGGTCTTGTCTATTACATATTGGGTTTATGGAACGGTATCTGAGCTAATTTGAAACCCTTGTTTTATGCATCACCCCACCTCACCTTTCCCGTTAGGCAGCCATAGTGTGTTTTCTAAACGTGTGACTCTGTTCTGTTTTGTAATTCAGTTCAAGGGTAGCGGTTTTTACATTCCCTCTATAAGTGATATCTTATGATAAGTGTCTTTTTCTGTGTGACTTATTTCACTTAGAATCGTCGTACCTAAATCCACTCATCATGCTGCTACTAGCCTTATGACGTTGATTTCATGGCTGAGTGATATTCCATTGTACATAAGGACCACAACTTCTTTATCCATTTTTCTCTTTCTTGGGATATTTAAGGTTAACGAAGTGGAGGTTCTTGTCAACAGAGCAGCCCTAAACTTTGGGGTGCTTGTGTCTTGCTGATTTTTAGTTTTCCCAATTTATACGCCCATGAGTGGAAGTGCCCTATGCTCTCTAAGCTGAGTTTTGTAAATGTTTCAGGACACACCGTACACTTCTCCAGAGTGGCTGTTGGCAATTTACATCCCGCCCATCAGCGTAGCAAGGCTCCCGTTTCTCCGTGGCCTGTCCTGCATTTCTGGTTTTGACACTTTATTCAGCATGGCCCTTTTGACCGATGGGAAGCGAGACTTCTTTGTAGCGCTGATTTGCCTTTCCAGGTTGCTTGGTTGGCCAAAAAGGGCGTATGCGTTTTGTCCTGAATATATTCAGGAAAAAACGCATACGCCCTTTTTGGCCAAGGGCATCATTGTCGAGGTTTTGCCGCTTTTCCTGTGCTTTAAAGGCGATTCGAATCTGCCTCCTGAAATCTGTTTCCTGCAATTCGGCCTTGCTTTCAAATCCTCTTTGTTGCCTTCCCTCAATATATTTGTAGACGAGAGTTATCATTTATAAGTCTGCAGGTTTGTGAATTGCAGTGCCCCTGAGCTCCATTTTTCAACTCGCTCTCTTGGGAGCTGGCCGCAAAAGCGCAGGATTGCTTTAGGCCCTATTCTGCTTCCGGGCGGCAGACTGAGCCTGTGGTTAAGTCTTCTTCCTGATGGGAAAATAGAGTGACCTGTGCCTGTCCCAACACCTAGAGCTAGTCTCTCATTGGTTCCCCGTCTTCCCGTTCATCCTCAGTTCAAATTGCCACCTGTATGGAACAGGAGGTTAAAGGTGCTGATTCTCCAAGGAGGGAGATTGCTAGTAAAGCGGCTGGAATGGCGAACCCGAGCACAAGGAGATGAGAAAGGAGGTGCGTTTTAGAAACCTTTCCCGATCACTCGGTGGACCATCTTCTGGGTTTCTCATGCATGTTTTCGATGTAGGAAGATGCCCTTGAACCTGGAGATTTGGGACCCATGGGATGGGTACCACGCAGTATTACTTTAAAGCGTCTGCGTTTGCTCACCCAACCTCACCAAACCTCTCAGCCCCAAGAGTGTCCACCCTTATGTCTCAATCAGCCTCGGGTCTAGATATGGTCAATCCAGGTGGCATCACAGCCCCTGAACGAATTTTGTAAGAATTTCTCTCTGTTTCACTGTCTTTGTTTCACGGGTTTTTAAAATTAATCGAGTTTTATAATGGGGTTTAGCTGCTTTTCACTGCTGTGTTTATGCAGCTTTACACCCACTTGACTCACTTACAGAGAGATATCAATACATAGGTTTTAAGATTCTTACTAGTCAGATATATTCCTGGGCGGTGAATAGGGGGTGTTGAGTCCAGTTCCCTGAGCAAGGAGTAGGTCTTGTCTATTACGTATTGGGTTTATGGAACGGTATCTGAGCTAATTTGAAACCCTTGTTTTAGGCATCACCCCACCTCACCTTTCCCGTTAGGCAGCCATAGTGTGTTTTCTAACCGTGTGACTCTGTTCTGTTTTGTAATTCAGTTCAAGGGTAGCGGTTTTTACATTCCCTCTATAAGTGATATCTTATGATAAGTGTCTTTTTCTGTGTGACTTATTTGACTTAGAATCGTCGTACCTAAATCCACTCATCATGCTGCTACTAGCCTTATGACGTTGATTTCATGGCTGAGTGATATTCCTTTGTACATAAGGACCACAACTTCTTTATCCATTTTTCTCTTTCCTGGGATATTTAAGGTGTAACGAAGTGGAGGTTCTTGTCAACAGAGCAGCCCTAAACTTTGGGGTGCTTGTGTCTTGCTGATTTTTAGTTTTCCCATTTTATACGCCCATGAGTGGAAGTGCCCTATGCTCTCTAAGCTGAGTTTTGTAAATGTTTCAGGACACACCGTACACTTCTCCAGAGTGGCTGTTGGCAATTTACATCCCGCCCATCAGCGTAGCAAGGCTCCCGTTTCTCCGTGGCCTGTCCTGCATTTCTGGTTTTGACACTTTATTCAGCATGGCCCTTTTGACCGATGGGAAGCGAGACTTCTTTGTAGCGCCGATTTGCCTTTCCAGGTTGCTTGGTTGGCCAAAAAGGGCGTATGCGTTTTTTCCTGAATATATTCAGGAAAAAACGCATACGCCCTTTTTGGCCAAGGGCATCATTGTCGAGGTTTTGCCGCTTTTCCTGTGCTTTAAAGGCGATTCGAATCTGCCTCCTGAAATCTGTTTCCTGAAATTCTGCCTTGCTTTCAAATCCTCGTTGTTGCCTTCCCTCAATATATTTGTAGACGAGAGTTATCATTTATACGTCTGCAGGTTTGTGAATTGCAGTGCCCCTGAGCTCCATTTTTCAACTCGCTCTCTTGGGAGCTGGCCGCAAAAGCGCAGGATTGCTTTAGGCCCTATTCTGCTTCCGGGCGGCAGACTGATCCTGTGCTTAATTCTTCTTCCTGATGGGAAAATAGAGTGACCTGTGCCTGTCCCAACACCTAGAGCTAGTCTCTCATTGGTTCCCCGTCTTCCCGTTCATCCTCAGTTCAAATTGCCACCTGTATGGAACAGGAGGTTAAAGGTGCTGATTCTCCAAGGAGGGAGATTGCTAGTAAAGCGGCTGGAATGGCGAACCCGAGCACAAGGAGATGAGAAAGGAGGTGCGTTTTAGAAACCTTTCCCGATCACTCGGTGGACCATCTTCTGGGTTTCTCATGCATGTTTTCGATGTAGGAAGATGCCCTTGAGCCTGGAGATTTGGGACCCATGGGATGGGTACCACGCAGTATTACTTTAAAGCGTCTGCGTTTGCTCACCCAACCTCACCAAACCTCTCAGCCCCAAGAGTGTCCACCCTTATGTCTCAATCAGCCTCGGGTCTAGATATGGTCAATCCAGGTGGCATCACAGCCCCTGAACGAATTTTGTAAGAATTTCTCTCTGTTTCACTGTCTTTGTTTCACGGGTTTTTAAAATTAATTGAGTTTTATAATGGGGTTTAGCTGCTTTTCACTGCTGTGTTTATGCAGCTTTACACCCACTTGACTCACTTACAGAGAGATATCAATACATAGGTTTTAAGATTCTTACTAGTCAGATATATTCCTGGGCGGTGAATAGGGGGTGTTGAGTCCAGTTCCCTGAGCAAGGAGTAGGTCTTGTCTATTACGTATTGGGTTTATGGAACGGTATCTGAGCTAATTTGAAACCCTTGTTTTAGGCATCACCCCACCTCACCTTTCCCGTTAGGCAGCCATAGTGTGTTTTCTAACCGTGTGACTCTGTTCTGTTTTGTAATTCAGTTCAAGGGTAGCGGTTTTTACATTCCCTCTATAAGTGATATCTTATGATAAGTGTCTTTTTCTGTGTGACTTATTTGACTTAGAATCGTCGTACCTAAATCCACTCATCATGCTGCTACTAGCCTTATGACGTTGATTTCATGGCTGAGTGATATTCCTTTGTACATAAGGACCACAACTTCTTTATCCATTTTTCTCTTTCCTGGGATATTTAAGGTGTAACGAAGTGGAGGTTCTTGTCAACAGAGCAGCCCTAAACTTTGGGGTGCTTGTGTCTTGCTGATTTTTAGTTTTCCCAATTTATACGCCCATGAGTGGAAGTGCCCTATGCTCTCTAAGCTGAGTTTTGTAAATGTTTCAGGACACACCGTACACTTCTCCAGAGTGGCTGTTGGCAATTTACATCCCGCCCATCAGCGTAGCAAGGCTCCCGTTTCTCCGTGGCCTGTCCTGCATTTCTGGTTTTGACACTTTATTCAGCATGGCCCTTTTGACCGATGGGAAGCGAGACTTCTTTGTAGCGCTGATTTGCCTTTCCAGGTTGCTTGGTTGGCCAAAAAGGGCGTATGCGTTTTGTCCTGAATATATTCAGGAAAAAACGCATACGCCCTTTTTGGCCAAGGGCATCATTGTCGAGGTTTTGCCGCTTTTCCTGTGCTTTAAAGGCGATTCGAATCTGCCTCCTGAAATCTGTTTCCTGCAATTCTGCCTTGCTTTCAAATCCTCGTTGTTGCCTTCCCTCAATATATTTGTAGACGAGAGTTATCATTTATACGTCTGCAGGTTTGTGAATTGCAGTGCCCCTGAGCTCCATTTTTCAACTCGCTCTCTTGGGAGCTGGGTGCAAAAGCGCAGGATTGCTTTAGGCCCTATTCTGCTTCCGGGCGGCAGACTGAGCCTGTGGTTAAGTCTTCTTCCTGATGGGAAAATAGAGTGACCTGTGCCTGTCCCAACACCTAGAGCTAGTCTCTCATTGGTTCCCCGTCTTCCCGTTCATCCTCAGTTCAAATTGCCACCTGTATGGAACAGGAGGTTAAAGGTGCTGATTCTCCAAGGAGGGAGATTGCTAGTAAAGCGGCTGGAATGGCGAACCCGAGCACAAGGAGATGAGAAAGGAGGTGCGTTTTAGAAACCTTTCCCGATCACTCGGTGGACCATCTTCTGGGTTTCTCATGCATGTTTTCGATGTAGGAAGATGCCCTTGAGCCTGGAGATTTGGGACCCATGGGATGGGTACCACGCAGTATTACTTTAAAGCGTCTGCGTTTGCTCACCCAACCTCACCAAACCTCTCAGCCCCAAGAGTGTCCACCCTTATGTCTCAATCAACCTCGGGTCTAGATATGGTCAATCCAGGTGGCATCACAGCCCCTGAACGAATTTTGTAAGAATTTCTCTCTGTTTCACTGTCTTTGTTTCACGGGTTTTTAAAATTAATCGAGTTTTATAATGGGGTTTAGCTGCTTTTCACTGCTGTGTTTATGCAGCTTTACACCCACTTGACTCACTTACAGAGAGATATCAATACATAGGTTTTAAGATTCTTACTAGTCAGATATATTCCTGGGCGGTGAATAGGGGGTGTTGAGTCCAGTTCCCTGAGCAAGGAGTAGGTCTTGTCTATTACGTATTGGGTTTATGGAACGGTATCTGAGCTAATTTGAAACCCTTGTTTTAGGCATCACCCCACCTCACCTTTCCCGTTAGGCAGCCATAGTGTCTTTTCTAACCGTGTGACTCTGTTCTGTTTTGTAATTCAGTTCAAGGGTAGCGGTTTTTACATTCCCTCTATAAGTGATATCTTATGATAAGTGTCTTTTTCTGTGTGACTTATTTGACTTAGAATCGTCGTACCTAAATCCACTCATCATGCTGCTACTAGCCTTATGACGTTGATTTCATGGCCGAGTGATATTCCTTTGTACATAAGGACCACAACTTCTTTATCCATTTTTCTCTTTCCTGGGATATTTAAGGTGTAACGAAGTGGAGGTTCTTGTCAACAGAGCAGCCCTAAACTTTGGGGTGCTTGTGTCTTGCTGATTTTTAGTTTTCCCATTTTATACGCCCATGAGTGGAAGTGCCCTATGCTCTCTAAGCTGAGTTTTGTAAATGTTTCAGGACACACCGTACACTTCTCCAGAGTGGCTGTTGGCAATTTACATCCCGCCCATCAGCGTAGCAAGGCTCCCGTTTCTCCGTGGCCTGTCCTGCATTTCTGGTTTTGACACTTTATTCAGCATGGCCCTTTTGACCGATGGGAAGCGAGACTTCTTTGTAGCGCTGATTTGCCTTTCCAGGTTGCTTGGTTGGCCAAAAAGGGCGTATGCGTTTTGTCCTGAATATATTCAGGAAAAAACGCATACGCCCTTTTTGGCCAAGGGCATCATTGTCGAGGTTTTGCCGCTTTTCCTGTGCTTTAAAGGCGATTCGAATCTGCCTCCTGAAATCTGTTTCCTGCAATTCTGCCTTGCTTTCAAATCCTCGTTGTTGCCTTCCCTCAATATATTTGTAGACGAGAGTTATCATTTATACGTCTGCAGGTTTGTGAATTGCAGTGCCCCTGAGCTCCATTTTTCAACTCGCTCTCTTGGGAGCTGGGTGCAAAAGCGCAGGATTGCTTTAGGCCCTATTCTGCTTCCGGGCGGCAGACTGAGCCTGTGGTTAAGTCTTCTTCCTGATGGGAAAATAGAGTGACCTGTGCCTGTCCCAACACCTAGAGCTAGTCTCTCATTGGTTCCCCGTCTTCCCGTTCATCCTCAGTTCAAATTGCCACCTGTATGGAACAGGAGGTTAAAGGTGCTGATTCTCCAAGGAGGGAGATTGCTAGTAAAGCGGCTGGAATGGCGAACCCGAGCACAAGGAGATGAGAAAGGAGGTGCGTTTTAGAAACCTTTCCCGATCACTCGGTGGACCATCTTCTGGGTTTCTCATGCATGTTTTCGATGTAGGAAGATGCCCTTGAGCCTGGAGATTTGGGACCCATGGGATGGGTACCACGCAGTATTACTTTAAAGCGTCTGCGTTTGCTCACCCAACCTCACCAAACCTCTCAGCCCCAAGAGTGTCCACCCTTATGTCTCAATCAACCTCGGGTCTAGATATGGTCAATCCAGGTGGCATCACAGCCCCTGAACGAATTTTGTAAGAATTTCTCTCTGTTTCACTGTCTTTGTTTCACGGGTTTTTAAAATTAATCGAGTTTTATAATGGGGTTTAGCTGCTTTTCACTGCTGTGTTTATGCAGCTTTACACCCACTTGACTCACTTACAGAGAGATATCAATACATAGGTTTTAAGATTCTTACTAGTCAGATATATTCCTGGGCGGTGAATAGGGGGTGTTGAGTCCAGTTCCCTGAGCAAGGAGTAGGTCTTGTCTATTACGTATTGGGTTTATGGAACGGTATCTGAGCTAATTTGAAACCCTTGTTTTAGGCATCACCCCACCTCACCTTTCCCGTTAGGCAGCCATAGTGTCTTTTCTAACCGTGTGACTCTGTTCTGTTTTGTAATTCAGTTCAAGGGTAGCGGTTTTTACATTCCCTCTATAAGTGATATCTTATGATAAGTGTCTTTTTCTGTGTGACTTATTTGACTTAGAATCGTCGTACCTAAATCCACTCATCATGCTGCTACTAGCCTTATGACGTTGATTTCATGGCCGAGTGATATTCCTTTGTACATAAGGACCACAACTTCTTTATCCATTTTTCTCTTTCCTGGGATATTTAAGGTGTAACGAAGTGGAGGTTCTTGTCAACAGAGCAGCCCTAAACTTTGGGGTGCTTGTGTCTTGCTGATTTTTAGTTTTCCCATTTTATACGCCCATGAGTGCAAGTGCCCTATGCTCTCTAAGCTGAGTTTTGTAAATGTTTCAGGACACACCGTACACTTCTCCAGAGTGGCTGTTGGCAATTTACATCCCGCCCATCAGCGTAGCAAGGCTCCCGTTTCTCCGTGGCCTGTCCTGCATTTCTGGTTTTGACACTTTATTCAGCATGGCCCTTTTGACCGATGGGAAGCGAGACTTCTTTGTAGCGCTGATTTGCCTTTCCAGGTTGCTTGGTTGGCCAAAAAGGGCGTATGCGTTTTGTCCTGAATATATTCAGGAAAAAACGCATACGCCCTTTTTGGCCAAGGGCATCATTGTCGAGGTTTTGCCGCTTTTCCTGTGCTTTAAAGGCGATTCGAATCTGCCTCCTGAAATCTGTTTCCTGCAATTCTGCCTTGCTTTCAAATCCTCTTTGTTGCCTTCCCTCAATATATTTGTAGACGAGAGTTATCATTTATAAGTCTGCAGGTTTGTGAATTGCAGTGCCCCTGAGCTCCATTTTTCAACTCGCTCTCTTGGGAGCTGGCCGCAAAAGCGCAGGATTGCTTTAGGCCCTATTCTGCTTCCGGGCGGCAGACTGAGCCTGTGGTTAAGTCTTCTTCCTGATGGGAAAATAGAGTGACCTGTGCCTGTCCCAACACCTAGAGCTAGTCTCTCATTGGTTCCCCGTCTTCCCGTTCATCCTCAGTTCAAATTGCCACCTGTATGGAACAGGAGGTTAAAGGTGCTGATTCTCCAAGGAGGGAGATTGCTAGTAAAGCGGCTGGATTGGCGAACCCGAGCACAAGGAGATGAGAAAGGAGGTGCGTTTTAGAAACCTTTCCCGATCACTCGGTGGACCATCTTCTGGGTTTCTCATGCATGTTTTCGATGTAGGAAGATGCCCTTGAACCTGGAGATTTGGGACCCATGGGATGGGTACCACGCAGTATTACTTTAAAGCGTCTGCGTTTGCTCACCCAACCTCACCAAACCTCTCAGCCCCAAGAGTGTCCACCCTTATGTCTCAATCAGCCTCGGGTCTAGATATGGTCAATCCAGGTGGCATCACAGCCCCTGAACGAATTTTGTAAGAATTTCTCTCTGTTTCACTGTCTTTGTTTCACGGGTTTTTAAAATTAATCGAGTTTTATAATGGGGTTTAGCTGCTTTTCACTGCTGTGTTTATGCAGCTTTACACCCACTTGACTCACTTACAGAGAGATATCAATACATAGGTTTTAAGATTCTTACTAGTCAGATATATTCCTGGGCGGTGAATAGGGGGTGTTGAGTCCAGTTCCCTGAGCAAGGAGTAGGTCTTGTCTATTACGTATTGGGTTTATGGAACGGTATCTGAGCTAATTTGAAACCCTTGTTTTAGGCATCACCCCACCTCACCTTTCCCGTTAGGCAGCCATAGTGTGTTTTCTAACCGTGTGACTCTGTTCTGTTTTGTAATTCAGTTCAAGGGTAGCGGTTTTTACATTCCCTCTATAAGTGATATCTTATGATAAGTGTCTTTTTCTGTGTGACTTATTTGACTTAGAATCGTCGTACCTAAGTCCACTCATCATGCTGCTACTAGCCTTATGACGTTGATTTCATGGCTGAGTGATATTCCTTTGTACATAAGGACCACAACTTCTTTATCCATTTTTCTCTTTCCTGGGATATTTAAGGTGTAACGAAGTGGAGGTTCTTGTCAACAGAGCAGCCCTAAACTTTGGGGTGCTTGTGTCTTGCTGATTTTTAGTTTTCCCATTTTATACGCCCATGAGTGGAAGTGCCCTATGCTCTCTAAGCTGAGTTTTGTAAATGTTTCAGGACACACCGTACACTTCTCCAGAGTGGCTGTTGGCAATTTACATCCCGCCCATCAGCGTAGCAAGGCTCCCGTTTCTCCGTGGCCTGTCCTGCATTTCTGGTTTTGACACTTTATTCAGCATGGCCCTTTTGACCGATTGGAAGCGAGACTTCTTTGTAGCGCTGATTTGCCTTTCCAGGTTGCTTGGTTGGCCAAAAAGGGCGTATGCGTTTTTTCCTGAATATATTCAGGAAAAAACGCATACGCCCTTTTTGGCCAAGGGCATCATTGTCGAGGTTTTGCCGCTTTTCCTGTGCTTTAAAGGCGATTCGAATCTGCCTCCTGAAATCTGTTTCCTGCAATTCTGCCTTGCTTTCAAATCCTCGTTGTTGCCTTCCCTCAATATATTTGTAGACGAGAGTTATCATTTATACGTCTGCAGGTTTGTGAATTGCAGTGCCCCTGAGCTCCATTTTTCAACTCGCTCTCTTGGGAGCTGGCCGCAAAAGCGCAGGATTGCTTTAGGCCCTATTCTGCTTCCGGGCGGCAGACTGAGCCTGTGGTTAATTCTTCTTCCTGATGGGAAAATAGAGTGACCTGTGCCTGTCCCAACACCTAGAGCTAGTCTCTCATTGGTTCCCCCTCTTCCCGTTCATCCTCAGGACAAATTGCAACCTGTATGGAACAGGAGGTTAAAGGTGCTGATTCTCCAAGGAGGGAGATTGCTAGTAAAGCGGCTGGAATGGCGAACCCGAGCACAAGGAGATGAGAAAGGAGGTGCGTTTTAGAAACCTTTCCCGATCACTCGGTGGACCATCTTCTGGGTTTCTCATGCATGTTTTCGATGTAGGAAGATGCCCTTGAGCCTGGAGATTTGGGACCCATGGGATGGGTACCACGCAGTATTACTTTAAAGCGTCTGCGTTTGCTCACCCAACCTCACCAAACCTCTCAGCCCCAAGAGTGTCCACCCTTATGTCTCAATCAGCCTCGGGTCTAGATATGGTCAATCCAGGTGGCATCACAGCCCCTGAACGAATTTTGTAAGAATTTCTCTCTGTTTCACTGTCTTTGTTTCACGGGTTTTTAAAATTAATTGAGTTTTATAATGGGGTTTAGCTGCTTTTCACTGCTGTGTTTATGCAGCTTTACACCCACTTGACTCACTTACAGAGAGATATCAATACATAGGTTTTAAGATTCTTACTAGTCAGATATATTCCTGGGCGGTGAATAGGGGGTGTTGAGTCCAGTTCCCTGAGCAAGGAGTAGGTCTTGTCTATTACGTATTGGGTTTATGGAACGGTATCTGAGCTAATTTGAAACCCTTGTTTTAGGCATCACCCCACCTCACCTTTCCCGTTAGGCAGCCATAGTGTCTTTTCTAACCGTGTGACTCTGTTCTGTTTTGTAATTCAGTTCAAGGGTAGCGGTTTTTACATTCCCTCTATAAGTGATATCTTATGATAAGTGTCTTTTTCTGTGTGACTTATTTGACTTAGAATCGTCGTACCTAAATCCACTCATCATGCTGCTACTAGCCTTATGACATTGATTTCATGGCTGAGTGATATTCCTTTGTACATAAGGACCACAACTTCTTTATCCATTTTTCTCTTTCCTGGGATATTTAAGGTGTAACGAAGTGGAGGTTCTTGTCAACAGAGCAGCCCTAAACTTTGGGGTGCCTGTGTCTTGCTGATTTTTAGTTTTCCCAATTTATACGCCCATGAGTGGAAGTGCCCTATGCTCTCTAAGCTGAGTTTTGTAAATGTTTCAGGACACACCGTACACTTCTCCAGAGTGGCTGTTGGCAATTTACATCCCGCCCATCAGCGTAGCAAGGCTCCCGTTTCTCCGTGGCCTGTCCTGCATTTCTGGTTTTGACATTTTATTCAGCATGGCCCTTTTGACCGATGGGAGGCGAGACTTCTTTGTAGCGCTGATTTGCCTTTCCAGGTTGCTTGGTTGGCCAAAAAGGGCGTATGCGTTTTGTCCTGAATATATTCAGGAAAAAACGCATACGCCCTTTTTGGCCAAGGGCATCATTGTCGAGGTTTTGCCGCTTTTCCTGTGCTTTAAAGGCGATTCGAATCTGCCTCCTGAAATCTGTTTCCTTCAATTCTGCCTTGCTTTCAAATCCTCTTTGTTGCCTTCCCTCAATATATTTGTAGACGAGAGTTATCATTTATAAGTCTGCAGGTTTGTGAATTGCAGTGCCCCTGAGCTCCATTTTTCAACTCGCTCTCTTGGGAGTTGGCCGCAAAAGCGCAGGATTGCTTTAGGCCCTATTCTGCTTCCGGGCGGCAGACTGAGCCTGTGGTTAAGTCTTCTTCCTGATGGGAAAATAGAGTGACCTGTGCCTGTCCCAACACCTAGAGCTAGTCTCTCATTGGTTCCCCGTCTTCCCGTTCATCCTCAGTTCAAATTGCCACCTGTATGGAACAGGAGGTTAAAGGTGCTGATTCTCCAAGGAGGGAGATTGCTAGTAAAGCGGCTGGAATGGCGAACCCGAGCACAAGGAGATGAGAAAGGAGGTGCGTTTTAGAAACCTTTCCCGATCACTCGGTGGACCATCTTCTGGGTTTCTCATGCATGTTTTCGATGTAGGAAGATGCCCTTGAACCTGGAGATTTGGGACCCATGGGATGGGTACCACGCAGTATTACTTTAAAGCGTCTGCGTTTGCTCACCCAACCTCACCAAAACTCTCAGCCCCAAGAGTGTCCACCCTTATGTCTCAATCAGCTGCGGGTCTAGATATGGTCTATCCAGGTGTCATCACAGCCCCTGAACGAATTTTGTAAGAATTTCTCTCTCTTTCACTGTCTTTGTTTCACGGGTTTTTAAAATTAATTGATTTTTATAATGGGGTTTAGCTGCTTTTCACTGCTGTGTTTATGCAGCTTTACACCCACTTGACTCACTTACAGAGAGATATCAATACATAGGTTTTAAGATTCTTACTAGTCAGATATATTCTTGGGCGGTGAATAGGGGGTGTTGAGTCCAGTTCACTGAGCAAGTAGTAGGTCTTGTCTATTACATATTGGGTTTATGGAACGGTATCTGAGCTAATTTGAAACCCTTGTTTTATGCATCACCCCACCTCACCTTTCCCGTTAGGCAGCCATAGTGTGTTTTCTAAACGTGTGACTCTGTTCTGTTTTGTAATTCAGTTCAAGGGTAGCGGTTTTTACATTCCCTCTATAAGTGATATCTTATGATAAGTGTCTTTTTCTGTGTGACTTATTTCACTTAGAATCGTCGTACCTAAATCCACTCATCATGCTGCTACTAGCCTTATGACGTTGATTTCATGGCTGAGTGATATTCCATTGTACATAAGGACCACAACTTCTTTATCCATTTTTCTCTTTCTTGGGATATTTAAGGTTAACGAAGTGGAGGTTCTTGTCAACAGAGCAGCCCTAAACTTTGGGGTGCTTGTGTCTTGCTGATTTTTAGTTTTCCCAATTTATACGCCCATGAGTGGAAGTGCCCTATGCTCTCTAAGCTGAGTTTTGTAAATGTTTCAGGACACACCGTACACTTCTCCAGAGTGGCTGTTGGCAATTTACATCCCGCCCATCAGCGTAGCAAGGCTCCCGTTTCTCCGTGGCCTGTCCTGCATTTCTGGTTTTGACACTTTATTCAGCATGGCCCTTTTGACCGATGGGAAGCGAGACTTCTTTGTAGCGCTGATTTGCCTTTCCAGGTTGCTTGGTTGGCCAAAAAGGGCGTATGCGTTTTGTCCTGAATATATTCAGGAAAAAACGCATACGCCCTTTTTGGCCAAGGGCATCATTGTCGAGGTTTTGCCGCTTTTCCTGTGCTTTAAAGGCGATTCGAATCTGCCTCCTGAAATCTGTTTCCTGCAATTCGGCCTTGCTTTCAAATCCTCTTTGTTGCCTTCCCTCAATATATTTGTAGACGAGAGTTATCATTTATAAGTCTGCAGGTTTGTGAATTGCAGTGCCCCTGAGCTCCATTTTTCAACTCGCTCTCTTGGGAGCTGGCCGCAAAAGCGCAGGATTGCTTTAGGCCCTATTCTGCTTCCGGGCGGCAGACTGAGCCTGTGGTTAAGTCTTCTTCCTGATGGGAAAATAGAGTGACCTGTGCCTGTCCCAACACCTAGAGCTAGTCTCTCATTGGTTCCCCGTCTTCCCGTTCATCCTCAGTTCAAATTGCCACCTGTATGGAACAGGAGGTTAAAGGTGCTGATTCTCCAAGGAGGGAGATTGCTAGTAAAGCGGCTGGAATGGCGAACCCGAGCACAAGGAGATGAGAAAGGAGGTGCGTTTTAGAAACCTTTCCCGATCACTCGGTGGACCATCTTCTGGGTTTCTCATGCATGTTTTCGATGTAGGAAGATGCCCTTGAACCTGGAGATTTGGGACCCATGGGATGGGTACCACGCAGTATTACTTTAAAGCGTCTGCGTTTGCTCACCCAACCTCACCAAACCTCTCAGCCCCAAGAGTGTCCACCCTTATGTCTCAATCAGCCTCGGGTCTAGATATGGTCAATCCAGGTGGCATCACAGCCCCTGAACGAATTTTGTAAGAATTTCTCTCTGTTTCACTGTCTTTGTTTCACGGGTTTTTAAAATTAATCGAGTTTTATAATGGGGTTTAGCTGCTTTTCACTGCTGTGTTTATGCAGCTTTACACCCACTTGACTCACTTACAGAGAGATATCAATACATAGGTTTTAAGATTCTTACTAGTCAGATATATTCCTGGGCGGTGAATAGGGGGTGTTGAGTCCAGTTCCCTGAGCAAGGAGTAGGTCTTGTCTATTACGTATTGGGTTTATGGAACGGTATCTGAGCTAATTTGAAACCCTTGTTTTAGGCATCACCCCACCTCACCTTTCCCGTTAGGCAGCCATAGTGTGTTTTCTAACCGTGTGACTCTGTTCTGTTTTGTAATTCAGTTCAAGGGTAGCGGTTTTTACATTCCCTCTATAAGTGATATCTTATGATAAGTGTCTTTTTCTGTGTGACTTATTTGACTTAGAATCGTCGTACCTAAATCCACTCATCATGCTGCTACTAGCCTTATGACGTTGATTTCATGGCTGAGTGATATTCCTTTGTACATAAGGACCACAACTTCTTTATCCATTTTTCTCTTTCCTGGGATATTTAAGGTGTAACGAAGTGGAGGTTCTTGTCAACAGAGCAGCCCTAAACTTTGGGGTGCTTGTGTCTTGCTGATTTTTAGTTTTCCCATTTTATACGCCCATGAGTGGAAGTGCCCTATGCTCTCTAAGCTGAGTTTTGTAAATGTTTCAGGACACACCGTACACTTCTCCAGAGTGGCTGTTGGCAATTTACATCCCGCCCATCAGCGTAGCAAGGCTCCCGTTTCTCCGTGGCCTGTCCTGCATTTCTGGTTTTGACACTTTATTCAGCATGGCCCTTTTGACCGATGGGAAGCGAGACTTCTTTGTAGCGCTGATTTGCCTTTCCAGGTTGCTTGGTTGGCCAAAAAGGGCGTATGCGTTTTGTCCTGAATATATTCAGGAAAAAACGCATACGCCCTTTTTGGCCAAGGGCATCATTGTCGAGGTTTTGCCGCTTTTCCTGTGCTTTAAAGGCGATTCGAATCTGCCTCCTGAAATCTGTTTCCTGCAATTCTGCCTTGCTTTCAAATCCTCGTTGTTGCCTTCCCTCAATATATTTGTAGACGAGAGTTATCATTTATACGTCTGCAGGTTTGTGAATTGCAGTGCCCCTGAGCTCCATTTTTCAACTCGCTCTCTTGGGAGCTGGCCGCAAAAGCGCAGGATTGCTTTAGGCCCTATTCTGCTTCCGGGCGGCAGACTGAGCCTGTGGTTAATTCTTCTTCCTGATGGGAAAATAGAGTGACCTGTGCCTGTCCCAACACCTAGAGCTAGTCTCTCATTGGTTCCCCCTCTTCCCGTTCATCCTCAGGACAAATTGCAACCTGTATGGAACAGGAGGTTAAAGGTGCTGATTCTCCAAGGAGGGAGATTGCTAGTAAAGCGGCTGGAATGGCGAACCCGAGCACAAGGATATGAGAAATGAGGTGCGTTTTAGAAACCTTTCCCGATCACTCGGTGGACCATCTTCTGGGTTTCTCATGCATGTTTTCGATGTAGGCAGATGCCCTTGAACCTGGAGATTTGGGACCCATGGGATGGGTACCACGCAGTATTACTTTAAAGCGTCTGCGTTTGCTCACCCAACCTCACCAAACCTCTCAGCCCCAAGAGTGTCCACCCTGATGTCTCAATCAGCTGCGGGTCTAGATATGGTCAATCCAGGTGGCATCACAGCCCCTGAACGAATTTTGTAAGAATTTCTCTCTGTTTCACTGTCTTTGTTTCACGGGTTTTTAAAATTAATCGAGTTTTATAATGGGGTTTAGCTGCTTTTCACTGCTGTGTTTATGCAGCTTTACACCCACTTGACTCACTTACAGAGAGATATCAATACATAGGTTTTAAGATTCTTACTAGTCAGATATATTCCTGGGCGGTGAATAGGGGGTGTTGAGTCCAGTTCCCTGAGCAAGGAGTAGGTCTTGTCTATTACGTATTGGGTTTATGGAACGGTATCTGAGCTAATTTGAAACCCTTGTTTTAGGCATCACCCCACCTCACCTTTCCCGTTAGGCAGCCATAGTGTGTTTTCTAACCGTGTGACTCTGTTCTGTTTTGTAATTCAGTTCAAGGGTAGCGGTTTTTACATTCCCTCTATAAGTGATATCTTATGATAAGTGTCTTTTTCTGTGTGACTTATTTGACTTAGAATCGTCGTACCTAAATCCACTCATCATGCTGCTACTAGCCTTATGACGTTGATTTCATGGCTGAGTGATATTCCTTTGTACATAAGGACCACAACTTCTTTATCCATTTTTCTCTTTCCTGGGATATTTAAGGTGTAACGAAGTGGAAGTTCTTGTCAACAGAGCAGCCCTAAACTTTGGGGTGCTTGTGTCTTGCTGATTTTTAGTTTTCCCATTTTATACGCCCATGAGTGGAAGTGCCCTATGCTCTCTAAGCTGAGTTTTGTAAATGTTTCAGGACACACCGTACACTTCTCCAGAGTGGCTGTTGGCAATTTACATCCCGCCCATCAGCGTAGCAAGGCTCCCGTTTCTCCGTGGCCTGTCCTGCATTTCTGGTTTTGACACTTTATTCAGCATGGCCCTTTTGACCGATGGGAAGCGAGACTTCTTTGTAGCGCCGATTTGCCTTTCCAGGTTGCTTGGTTGGCCAAAAAGGGCGTATGCGTTTTTTCCTGAATATATTCAGGAAAAAACGCATACGCCCTTTTTGGCCAAGGGCATCATTGTCGAGGTTTTGCCGCTTTTCCTGTGCTTTAAAGGCAATTCGAATCTGCCTCCTGAAATCTGTTTCCTGAAATTCTGCCTTGCTTTCAAATCCTCGTTGTTGCCTTCCCTCAATATATTTGTAGACGAGAGTTATCATTTATACGTCTGCAGGTTTGTGAATTGCAGTGCCCCTGAGCTCCATTTTTCAACTCGCTCTCTTGGGAGCTGGCCGCAAAAGCGCAGGATTGCTTTAGGCCCTATTCTGCTTCCGGGCGGCAGACTGATCCTTTGCTTAATTCTTCTTCCTGATGGGAAAATAGAGTGACCTGTGCCTGTCCCAACACCTAGAGCTAGTCTCTCATTGGTTCCCCGTCTTCCCGTTCATCCTCAGTTCAAATTGCCACCTGTATGGAACAGGAGGTTAAAGGTGCTGATTCTCCAAGGAGGGAGATTGCTAGTAAAGCGGCTGGAATGGCGAACCCGAGCACAAGGAGATGAGAAAGGAGGTGCGTTTTAGAAACCTTTCCCGATCACTCGGTGGACCATCTTCTGGGTTTCTCATGCATGTTTTCGATGTAGGAAGATGCCCTTGAGCCTGGAGATTTGGGACCCATGGGATGGGTACCACGCAGTATTACTTTAAAGCGTCTGCGTTTGCTCACCCAACCTCACCAAACCTCTCAGCCCCAAGAGTGTCCACCCTTATGTCTCAATCAGCCTCGGGTCTAGATATGGTCAATCCAGGTGGCATCACAGCCCCTGAACGAATTTTGTAAGAATTTCTCTCTGTTTCACTGTCTTTGTTTCACGGGTTTTTAAAATTAATTGAGTTTTATAATGGGGTTTAGCTGCTTTTCACTGCTGTGTTTATGCAGCTTTACACCCACTTGACTCACTTACAGAGAGATATCAATACATAGGTTTTAAGATTCTTACTAGTCAGATATATTCCTGGGCGGTGAATAGGGGGTGTTGAGTCCAGTTCCCTGAGCAAGGAGTAGGTCTTGTCTATTACGTATTGGGTTTATGGAACGGTATCTGAGCTAATTTGAAACCCTTGTTTTAGGCATCACCCCACCTCACCTTTCCCGTTAGGCAGCCATAGTGTCTTTTCTAACCGTGTGACTCTGTTCTGTTTTGTAATTCAGTTCAAGGGTAGCGGTTTTTACATTCCCTCTATAAGTGATATCTTATGATAAGTGTCTTTTTCTGTGTGACTTATTTGACTTAGAATCGTCGTACCTAAATCCACTCATCATGCTGCTACTAGCCTTATGACGTTGATTTCATGGCTGAGTGATATTCCTTTGTACATAAGGACCACAACTTCTTTATCCATTTTTCTCTTTCCTGGGATATTTAAGGTGTAACGAAGTGGAGGTTCTTGTCAACAGAGCAGCCCTAAACTTTGGGGTGCTTGTGTCTTGCTGATTTTTAGTTTTCCCATTTTATACGCCCATGAGTGGAAGTGCCCTATGCTCTCTAAGCTGAGTTTTGTAAATGTTTCAGGACACACCGTACACTACTCCAGAGTGGCTGTTGGCAATTTACATCCCGCCCATCAGCGTAGCAAGGCTCCCGTTTCTCCGTGGCCTGTCCTGCATTTCTGGTTTTGACACTTTATTCAGCATGGCCCTTTTGACCGATGGGAAGCGAGACTTCTTTGTAGCGCTGATTTGCCTTTCCAGGTTGCTTGGTTGGCCAAAAAGGGCGTATGCGTTTTTGCCTGAATATATTCAGGAAAAAACGCATACGCCCTTTTTGGCCAAGGGCATCATTGTCGAGGTTTTGCCGCTTTTCCTGTGCTTTAAAGGCGATTCGAATCTGCCTCCTGAAATCTGTTTCCTGCAATTCTGCCTTGCTTTCAAATCCTAGTTGTTGCCTTCCCTCAATATATTTGTAGACGAGAGTTATCATTTATACGTCTGCAGGTTTGTGAATTGCAGTGCCCCTGAGCTCCATTTTTCAACTCGCTCTCTTGGGAGCTGGCCGCAAAAGCGCAGGATTGCTTTAGGCCCTATTCTGCTTCCGGGCGGCAGACTGAGCCTGTGGTTAATTCTTCTTCCTGATGGGAAAATAGAGTGACCTGTGCCTGTCCCAACACCTAGAGCTAGTCTCTCATTGGTTCCCCCTCTTCCCGTTCATCCTCAGGACAAATTGCAACCTGTATGGAACAGGAGGTTAAAGGTGCTGATTCTCCAAGGAGGGAGATTGCTAGTAAAGCGGCTGGAATGGCGAACCCGAGCACAAGGATATGAGAAATGAGGTGCGTTTTAGAAACCTTTCCCGATCACTCGGTGGACCATCTTCTGGGTTTCTCATGCATGTTTTCGATGTAGGCAGATGCCCTTGAACCTGGAGATTTGGGACCCATGGGATGGGTACCACGCAGTATTACTTTAAAGCGTCTGCGTTTGCTCACCCAACCTCACCAAACCTCTCAGCCCCAAGAGTGTCCACCCTTATGTCTCAATCAGCTGCGGGTCTAGATATGGTCAATCCAGGTGGCATCACAGCCCCTGAACGAATTTTGTAAGAATTTCTCTCTGTTTCACTGTCTTTGTTTCACGGGTTTTTAAAATTAATCGAGTTTTATAATGGGGTTTAGCTGCTTTTCACTGCTGTGTTTATGCAGCTTTACACCCACTTGACTCACTTACAGAGAGATATCAATACATAGGTTTTAAGATTCTTACTAGTCAGATATATTCCTGGGCGGTGAATAGGGGGTGTTGAGTCCAGTTCCCTGAGCAAGGAGTAGGTCTTGTCTATTACGTATTGGGTTTATGGAACGGTATCTGAGCTAATTTGAAACCCTTGTTTTAGGCATCACCCCACCTCACCTTTCCCGTTAGGCAGCCATAGTGTGTTTTCTAACCGTGTGACTCTGTTCTGTTTTGTAATTCAGTTCAAGGGTAGCGGTTTTTACATTCCCTCTATAAGTGATATCTTATGATAAGTGTCTTTTTCTGTGTGACTTATTTGACTTAGAATCGTCGTACCTAAATCCACTCATCATGCTGCTACTAGCCTTATGACGTTGATTTCATGGCTGAGTGATATTCCTTTGTACATAAGGACCACAACTTCTTTATCCATTTTTCTCTTTCCTGGGATATTTAAGGTGTAACGAAGTGGAAGTTCTTGTCAACAGAGCAGCCCTAAACTTTGGGGTGCTTGTGTCTTGCTGATTTTTAGTTTTCCCATTTTATACGCCCATGAGTGGAAGTGCCCTATGCTCTCTAAGCTGAGTTTTGTAAATGTTTCAGGACACACCGTACACTTCTCCAGAGTGGCTGTTGGCAATTTACATCCCGCCCATCAGCGTAGCAAGGCTCCCGTTTCTCCGTGGCCTGTCCTGCATTTCTGGTTTTGACACTTTATTCAGCATGGCCCTTTTGACCGATGGGAAGCGAGACTTCTTTGTAGCGCCGATTTGCCTTTCCAGGTTGCTTGGTTGGCCAAAAAGGGCGTATGCGTTTTTTCCTGAATATATTCAGGAAAAAACGCATACGCCCTTTTTGGCCAAGGGCATCATTGTCGAGGTTTTGCCGCTTTTCCTGTGCTTTAAAGGCGATTCGAATCTGCCTCCTGAAATCTGTTTCCTGAAATTCTGCCTTGCTTTCAAATCCTCGTTGTTGCCTTCCCTCAATATATTTGTAGACGAGAGTTATCATTTATACGTCTGCAGGTTTGTGAATTGCAGTGCCCCTGAGCTCCATTTTTCAACTCGCTCTCTTGGGAGCTGGCCGCAAAAGCGCAGGATTGCTTTAGGCCCTATTCTGCTTCCGGGCGGCAGACTGATCCTGTGCTTAATTCTTCTTCCTGATGGGAAAATAGAGTGACCTGTGCCTGTCCCAACACCTAGAGCTAGTCTCTCATTGGTTCCCCGTCTTCCCGTTCATCCTCAGTTCAAATTGCCACCTGTATGGAACAGGAGGTTAAAGGTGCTGATTCTCCAAGGAGGGAGATTGCTAGTAAAGCGGCTGGAATGGCGAACCCGAGCACAAGGAGATGAGAAAGGAGGTGCGTTTTAGAAACCTTTCCCGATCACTCGGTGGACCATCTTCTGGGTTTCTCATGCATGTTTTCGATGTAGGAAGATGCCCTTGAGCCTGGAGATTTGGGACCCATGGGATGGGTACCACGCAGTATTACTTTAAAGCGTCTGCGTTTGCTCACCCAACCTCACCAAACCTCTCAGCCCCAAGAGTGTCCACCCTTATGTCTCAATCAGCCTCGGGTCTAGATATGGTCAATCCAGGTGGCATCACAGCCCCTGAACGAATTTTGTAAGAATTTCTCTCTGTTTCACTGTCTTTGTTTCACGGGTTTTTAAAATTAATTGAGTTTTATAATGGGGTTTAGCTGCTTTTCACTGCTGTGTTTATGCAGCTTTACACCCACTTGACTCACTTACAGAGAGATATCAATACATAGGTTTTAAGATTCTTACTAGTCAGATATATTCCTGGGCGGTGAATAGGGGGTGTTGAGTCCAGTTCCCTGAGCAAGGAGTAGGTCTTGTCTATTACGTATTGGGTTTATGGAACGGTATCTGAGCTAATTTGAAACCCTTGTTTTAGGCATCACCCCACCTCACCTTTCCCGTTAGGCAGCCATAGTGTCTTTTCTAACCGTGTGACTCTGTTCTGTTTTGTAATTCAGTTCAAGGGTAGCGGTTTTTACATTCCCTCTATAAGTGATATCTTATGATAAGTGTCTTTTTCTGTGTGACTTATTTGACTTAGAATCGTCGTACCTAAATCCACTCATCATGCTGCTACTAGCCTTATGACGTTGATTTCATGGCTGAGTGATATTCCTTTGTACATAAGGACCACAACTTCTTTATCCATTTTTCTCTTTCCTGGGATATTTAAGGTGTAACGAAGTGGAGGTTCTTGTCAACAGAGCAGCCCTAAACTTTGGGGTGCTTGTGTCTTGCTGATTTTTAGTTTTCCCATTTTATACGCCCATGAGTGGAAGTGCCCTATGCTCTCTAAGCTGAGTTTTGTAAATGTTTCAGGACACACCGTACACTTCTCCAGAGTGGCTGTTGGCAATTTACATCCCGCCCATCAGCGTAGCAAGGCTCCCGTTTCTCCGTGGCCTGTCCTGCATTTCTGGTTTTGACACTTTATTCAGCATGGCCCTTTTGACCGATGGGAAGCGAGACTTCTTTGTAGCGCTGATTTGCCTTTCCAGGTTGCTTGGTTGGCCAAAAAGGGCGTATGCGTTTTGTCCTGAATATATTCAGGAAAAAACGCATACGCCCTTTTTGGCCAAGGGCATCATTGTCGAGGTTTTGCCGCTTTTCCTGTGCTTTAAAGGCGATTCGAATCTGCCTCCTGAAATCTGTTTCCTGCAATTCTGCCTTGCTTTCAAATCCTCGTTGTTGCCTTCCCTCAATATATTTGTAGACGAGAGTTATCATTTATACGTCTGCAGGTTTGTGAATTGCAGTGCCCCTGAGCTCCATTTTTCAACTCGCTCTCTTGGGAGCTGGGTGCAAAAGCGCAGGATTGCTTTAGGCCCTATTCTGCTTCCGGGCGGCAGACTGAGCCTGTGGTTAAGTCTTCTTCCTGATGGGAAAATAGAGTGACCTGTGCCTGTCCCAACACCTAGAGCTAGTCTCTCATTGGTTCCCCGTCTTCCCGTTCATCCTCAGTTCAAATTGCCACCTGTATGGAACAGGAGGTTAAAGGTGCTGATTCTCCAAGGAGGGAGATTGCTAGTAAAGCGGCTGGAATGGCGAACCCGAGCACAAGGAGATGAGAAAGGAGGTGCGTTTTAGAAACCTTTCCCGATCACTCGGTGGACCATCTTCTGGGTTTCTCATGCATGTTTTCGATGTAGGAAGATGCCCTTGAGCCTGGAGATTTGGGACCCATGGGATGGGTACCACGCAGTATTACTTTAAAGCGTCTGCGTTTGCTCACCCAACCTCACCAAACCTCTCAGCCCCAAGAGTGTCCACCCTTATGTCTCAATCAGCCTCGGGTCTAGATATGGTCAATCCAGGTGGCATCACAGCCCCTGAACGAATTTTGTAAGAATTTCTCTCTCTTTCACTGTCTTTGTTTCACGGGTTTTTAAAATTAATCGAGTTTTATAATGGGGTTTAGCTGCTTTTCACTGCTGTGTTTATGCAGCTTTACACCCACTTGACTCACTTACAGAGAGATATCAATACATAGGTTTTAAGATTCTTACTAGTCAGATATATTCCTGGGCGGTGAATAGGGGGTGTTGAGTCCAGTTCCCTGAGCAAGGAGTAGGTCTTGTCTATTACGTATTGGGTTTATGGAACGGTATCTGAGCTAATTTGAAACCCTTGTTTTAGGCATCACCCCACCTCACCTTTCCCGTTAGGCAGCCATAGTGTCTTTTCTAACCGTGTGACTCTGTTCTGTTTTGTAATTCAGTTCAAGGGTAGCGGTTTTTACATTCCCTCTATAAGTGATATCTTATGATAAGTGTCTTTTTCTGTGTGACTTATTTGACTTAGAATCGTCGTACCTAAATCCACTCATCATGCTGCTACTAGCCTTATGACGTTGATTTCATGGCCGAGTGATATTCCTTTGTACATAAGGACCACAACTTCTTTATCCATTTTTCTCTTTCCTGGGATATTTAAGGTGTAACGAAGTGGAGGTTCTTGTCAACAGAGCAGCCCTAAACTTTGGGGTGCTTGTGTCTTGCTGATTTTTAGTTTTCCCATTTTATACGCCCATGAGTGCAAGTGCCCTATGCTCTCTAAGCTGAGTTTTGTAAATGTTTCAGGACACACCGTACACTTCTCCAGAGTGGCTGTTGGCAATTTACATCCCGCCCATCAGCGTAGCAAGGCTCCCGTTTCTCCGTGGCCTGTCCTGCATTTCTGGTTTTGACACTTTATTCAGCATGGCCCTTTTGACCGATGGGAAGCGAGACTTCTTTGTAGCGCTGATTTGCCTTTCCAGGTTGCTTGGTTGGCCAAAAAGGGCGTATGCGTTTTGTCCTGAATATATTCAGGAAAAAACGCATACGCCCTTTTTGGCCAAGGGCATCATTGTCGAGGTTTTGCCGCTTTTCCTGTGCTTTAAAGGCGATTCGAATCTGCCTCCTGAAATCTGTTTCCTGCAATTCTGCCTTGCTTTCAAATCCTCTTTGTTGCCTTCCCTCAATATATTTGTAGACGAGAGTTATCATTTATAAGTCTGCAGGTTTGTGAATTGCAGTGCCCCTGAGCTCCATTTTTCAACTCGCTCTCTTGGGAGCTGGCCGCAAAAGCGCAGGATTGCTTTAGGCCCTATTCTGCTTCCGGGCGGCAGACTGAGCCTGTGGTTAAGTCTTCTTCCTGATGGGAAAATAGAGTGACCTGTGCCTGTCCCAACACCTAGAGCTAGTCTCTCATTGGTTCCCCGTCTTCCCGTTCATCCTCAGTTCAAATTGCCACCTGTATGGAACAGGAGGTTAAAGGTGCTGATTCTCCAAGGAGGGAGATTGCTAGTAAAGCGGCTGGATTGGCGAACCCGAGCACAAGGAGATGAGAAAGGAGGTGCGTTTTAGAAACCTTTCCCGATCACTCGGTGGACCATCTTCTGGGTTTCTCATGCATGTTTTCGATGTAGGAAGATGCCCTTGAACCTGGAGATTTGGGACCCATGGGATGGGTACCACGCAGTATTACTTTAAAGCGTCTGCGTTTGCTCACCCAACCTCACCAAACCTCTCAGCCCCAAGAGTGTCCACCCTTATGTCTCAATCAGCCTCGGGTCTAGATATGGTCAATCCAGGTGGCATCACAGCCCCTGAACGAATTTTGTAAGAATTTCTCTCTGTTTCACTGTCTTTGTTTCACGGGTTTTTAAAATTAATCGAGTTTTATAATGGGGTTTAGCTGCTTTTCACTGCTGTGTTTATGCAGCTTTACACCCACTTGACTCACTTACAGAGAGATATCAATACATAGGTTTTAAGATTCTTACTAGTCAGATATATTCCTGGGCGGTGAATAGGGGGTGTTGAGTCCAGTTCCCTGAGCAAGGAGTAGGTCTTGTCTATTACGTATTGGGTTTATGGAACGGTATCTGAGCTAATTTGAAACCCTTGTTTTAGGCATCACCCCACCTCACCTTTCCCGTTAGGCAGCCATAGTGTGTTTTCTAACCGTGTGACTCTGTTCTGTTTTGTAATTCAGTTCAAGGGTAGCGGTTTTTACATTCCCTCTATAAGTGATATCTTATGATAAGTGTCTTTTTCTGTGTGACTTATTTGACTTAGAATCGTCGTACCTAAGTCCACTCATCATGCTGCTACTAGCCTTATGACGTTGATTTCATGGCTGAGTGATATTCCTTTGTACATAAGGACCACAACTTCTTTATCCATTTTTCTCTTTCCTGGGATATTTAAGGTGTAACGAAGTGGAGGTTCTTGTCAACAGAGCAGCCCTAAACTTTGGGGTGCTTGTGTCTTGCTGATTTTTAGTTTTCCCATTTTATACGCCCATGAGTGGAAGTGCCCTATGCTCTCTAAGCTGAGTTTTGTAAATGTTTCAGGACACACCGTACACTTCTCCAGAGTGGCTGTTGGCAATTTACATCCCGCCCATCAGCGTAGCAAGGCTCCCGTTTCTCCGTGGCCTGTCCTGCATTTCTGGTTTTGACACTTTATTCAGCATGGCCCTTTTGACCGATTGGAAGCGAGACTTCTTTGTAGCGCTGATTTGCCTTTCCAGGTTGCTTGGTTGGCCAAAAAGGGCGTATGCGTTTTTTCCTGAATATATTCAGGAAAAAACGCATACGCCCTTTTTGGCCAAGGGCATCATTGTCGAGGTTTTGCCGCTTTTCCTGTGCTTTAAAGGCGATTCGAATCTGCCTCCTGAAATCTGTTTCCTGCAATTCTGCCTTGCTTTCAAATCCTCGTTGTTGCCTTCCCTCAATATATTTGTAGACGAGAGTTATCATTTATACGTCTGCAGGTTTGTGAATTGCAGTGCCCCTGAGCTCCATTTTTCAACTCGCTCTCTTGGGAGCTGGCCGCAAAAGCGCAGGATTGCTTTAGGCCCTATTCTGCTTCCGGGCGGCAGACTGAGCCTGTGGTTAATTCTTCTTCCTGATGGGAAAATAGAGTGACCTGTGCCTGTCCCAACACCTAGAGCTAGTCTCTCATTGGTTCCCCCTCTTCCCGTTCATCCTCAGGACAAATTGCAACCTGTATGGAACAGGAGGTTAAAGGTGCTGATTCTCCAAGGAGGGAGATTGCTAGTAAAGCGGCTGGAATGGCGAACCCGAGCACAAGGAGATGAGAAAGGAGGTGCGTTTTAGAAACCTTTCCCGATCACTCGGTGGACCATCTTCTGGGTTTCTCATGCATGTTTTCGATGTAGGAAGATGCCCTTGAGCCTGGAGATTTGGGACCCATGGGATGGGTACCACGCAGTATTACTTTAAAGCGTCTGCGTTTGCTCACCCAACCTCACCAAACCTCTCAGCCCCAAGAGTGTCCACCCTTATGTCTCAATCAGCCTCGGGTCTAGATATGGTCAATCCAGGTGGCATCACAGCCCCTGAACGAATTTTGTAAGAATTTCTCTCTGTTTCACTGTCTTTGTTTCACGGGTTTTTAAAATTAATTGAGTTTTATAATGGGGTTTAGCTGCTTTTCACTGCTGTGTTTATGCAGCTTTACACCCACTTGACTCACTTACAGAGAGATATCAATACATAGGTTTTAAGATTCTTACTAGTCAGATATATTCCTGGGCGGTGAATAGGGGGTGTTGAGTCCAGTTCCCTGAGCAAGGAGTAGGTCTTGTCTATTACGTATTGGGTTTATGGAACGGTATCTGAGCTAATTTGAAACCCTTGTTTTAGGCATCACCCCACCTCACCTTTCCCGTTAGGCAGCCATAGTGTCTTTTCTAACCGTGTGACTCTGTTCTGTTTTGTAATTCAGTTCAAGGGTAGCGGTTTTTACATTCCCTCTATAAGTGATATCTTATGATAAGTGTCTTTTTCTGTGTGACTTATTTGACTTAGAATCGTCGTACCTAAATCCACTCATCATGCTGCTACTAGCCTTATGACATTGATTTCATGGCTGAGTGATATTCCTTTGTACATAAGGACCACAACTTCTTTATCCATTTTTCTCTTTCCTGGGATATTTAAGGTGTAACGAAGTGGAGGTTCTTGTCAACAGAGCAGCCCTAAACTTTGGGGTGCCTGTGTCTTGCTGATTTTTAGTTTTCCCAATTTATACGCCCATGAGTGGAAGTGCCCTATGCTCTCTAAGCTGAGTTTTGTAAATGTTTCAGGACACACCGTACACTTCTCCAGAGTGGCTGTTGGCAATTTACATCCCGCCCATCAGCGTAGCAAGGCTCCCGTTTCTCCGTGGCCTGTCCTGCATTTCTGGTTTTGACATTTTATTCAGCATGGCCCTTTTGACCGATGGGAGGCGAGACTTCTTTGTAGCGCTGATTTGCCTTTCCAGGTTGCTTGGTTGGCCAAAAAGGGCGTATGCGTTTTGTCCTGAATATATTCAGGAAAAAACGCATACGCCCTTTTTGGCCAAGGGCATCATTGTCGAGGTTTTGCCGCTTTTCCTGTGCTTTAAAGGCGATTCGAATCTGCCTCCTGAAATCTGTTTCCTTCAATTCTGCCTTGCTTTCAAATCCTCTTTGTTGCCTTCCCTCAATATATTTGTAGACGAGAGTTATCATTTATAAGTCTGCAGGTTTGTGAATTGCAGTGCCCCTGAGCTCCATTTTTCAACTCGCTCTCTTGGGAGTTGGCCGCAAAAGCGCAGGATTGCTTTAGGCCCTATTCTGCTTCCGGGCGGCAGACTGAGCCTGTGGTTAAGTCTTCTTCCTGATGGGAAAATAGAGTGACCTGTGCCTGTCCCAACACCTAGAGCTAGTCTCTCATTGGTTCCCCGTCTTCCCGTTCATCCTCAGTTCAAATTGCCACCTGTATGGAACAGGAGGTTAAAGGTGCTGATTCTCCAAGGAGGGAGATTGCTAGTAAAGCGGCTGGAATGGCGAACCCGAGCACAAGGAGATGAGAAAGGAGGTGCGTTTTAGAAACCTTTCCCGATCACTCGGTGGACCATCTTCTGGGTTTCTCATGCATGTTTTCGATGTAGGAAGATGCCCTTGAACCTGGAGATTTGGGACCCATGGGATGGGTACCACGCAGTATTACTTTAAAGCGTCTGCGTTTGCTCACCCAACCTCACCAAAACTCTCAGCCCCAAGAGTGTCCACCCTTATGTCTCAATCAGCTGCGGGTCTAGATATGGTCTATCCAGGTGTCATCACAGCCCCTGAACGAATTTTGTAAGAATTTCTCTCTCTTTCACTGTCTTTGTTTCACGGGTTTTTAAAATTAATTGATTTTTATAATGGGGTTTAGCTGCTTTTCACTGCTGTGTTTATGCAGCTTTACACCCACTTGACTCACTTACAGAGAGATATCAATACATAGGTTTTAAGATTCTTACTAGTCAGATATATTCTTGGGCGGTGAATAGGGGGTGTTGAGTCCAGTTCACTGAGCAAGTAGTAGGTCTTGTCTATTACATATTGGGTTTATGGAACGGTATCTGAGCTAATTTGAAACCCTTGTTTTATGCATCACCCCACCTCACCTTTCCCGTTAGGCAGCCATAGTGTGTTTTCTAAACGTGTGACTCTGTTCTGTTTTGTAATTCAGTTCAAGGGTAGCGGTTTTTACATTCCCTCTATAAGTGATATCTTATGATAAGTGTCTTTTTCTGTGTGACTTATTTCACTTAGAATCGTCGTACCTAAATCCACTCATCATGCTGCTACTAGCCTTATGACGTTGATTTCATGGCTGAGTGATATTCCATTGTACATAAGGACCACAACTTCTTTATCCATTTTTCTCTTTCTTGGGATATTTAAGGTTAACGAAGTGGAGGTTCTTGTCAACAGAGCAGCCCTAAACTTTGGGGTGCTTGTGTCTTGCTGATTTTTAGTTTTCCCAATTTATACGCCCATGAGTGGAAGTGCCCTATGCTCTCTAAGCTGAGTTTTGTAAATGTTTCAGGACACACCGTACACTTCTCCAGAGTGGCTGTTGGCAATTTACATCCCGCCCATCAGCGTAGCAAGGCTCCCGTTTCTCCGTGGCCTGTCCTGCATTTCTGGTTTTGACACTTTATTCAGCATGGCCCTTTTGACCGATGGGAAGCGAGACTTCTTTGTAGCGCTGATTTGCCTTTCCAGGTTGCTTGGTTGGCCAAAAAGGGCGTATGCGTTTTGTCCTGAATATATTCAGGAAAAAACGCATACGCCCTTTTTGGCCAAGGGCATCATTGTCGAGGTTTTGCCGCTTTTCCTGTGCTTTAAAGGCGATTCGAATCTGCCTCCTGAAATCTGTTTCCTGCAATTCGGCCTTGCTTTCAAATCCTCTTTGTTGCCTTCCCTCAATATATTTGTAGACGAGAGTTATCATTTATAAGTCTGCAGGTTTGTGAATTGCAGTGCCCCTGAGCTCCATTTTTCAACTCGCTCTCTTGGGAGCTGGCCGCAAAAGCGCAGGATTGCTTTAGGCCCTATTCTGCTTCCGGGCGGCAGACTGAGCCTGTGGTTAAGTCTTCTTCCTGATGGGAAAATAGAGTGACCTGTGCCTGTCCCAACACCTAGAGCTAGTCTCTCATTGGTTCCCCGTCTTCCCGTTCATCCTCAGTTCAAATTGCCACCTGTATGGAACAGGAGGTTAAAGGTGCTGATTCTCCAAGGAGGGAGATTGCTAGTAAAGCGGCTGGAATGGCGAACCCGAGCACAAGGAGATGAGAAAGGAGGTGCGTTTTAGAAACCTTTCCCGATCACTCGGTGGACCATCTTCTGGGTTTCTCATGCATGTTTTCGATGTAGGAAGATGCCCTTGAACCTGGAGATTTGGGACCCATGGGATGGGTACCACGCAGTATTACTTTAAAGCGTCTGCGTTTGCTCACCCAACCTCACCAAACCTCTCAGCCCCAAGAGTGTCCACCCTTATGTCTCAATCAGCCTCGGGTCTAGATATGGTCAATCCAGGTGGCATCACAGCCCCTGAACGAATTTTGTAAGAATTTCTCTCTGTTTCACTGTCTTTGTTTCACGGGTTTTTAAAATTAATCGAGTTTTATAATGGGGTTTAGCTGCTTTTCACTGCTGTGTTTATGCAGCTTTACACCCACTTGACTCACTTACAGAGAGATATCAATACATAGGTTTTAAGATTCTTACTAGTCAGATATATTCCTGGGCGGTGAATAGGGGGTGTTGAGTCCAGTTCCCTGAGCAAGGAGTAGGTCTTGTCTATTACGTATTGGGTTTATGGAACGGTATCTGAGCTAATTTGAAACCCTTGTTTTAGGCATCACCCCACCTCACCTTTCCCGTTAGGCAGCCATAGTGTGTTTTCTAACCGTGTGACTCTGTTCTGTTTTGTAATTCAGTTCAAGGGTAGCGGTTTTTACATTCCCTCTATAAGTGATATCTTATGATAAGTGTCTTTTTCTGTGTGACTTATTTGACTTAGAATCGTCGTACCTAAATCCACTCATCATGCTGCTACTAGCCTTATGACGTTGATTTCATGGCTGAGTGATATTCCTTTGTACATAAGGACCACAACTTCTTTATCCATTTTTCTCTTTCCTGGGATATTTAAGGTGTAACGAAGTGGAGGTTCTTGTCAACAGAGCAGCCCTAAACTTTGGGGTGCTTGTGTCTTGCTGATTTTTAGTTTTCCCATTTTATACGCCCATGAGTGGAAGTGCCCTATGCTCTCTAAGCTGAGTTTTGTAAATGTTTCAGGACACACCGTACACTTCTCCAGAGTGGCTGTTGGCAATTTACATCCCGCCCATCAGCGTAGCAAGGCTCCCGTTTCTCCGTGGCCTGTCCTGCATTTCTGGTTTTGACACTTTATTCAGCATGGCCCTTTTGACCGATGGGAAGCGAGACTTCTTTGTAGCGCTGATTTGCCTTTCCAGGTTGCTTGGTTGGCCAAAAAGGGCGTATGCGTTTTGTCCTGAATATATTCAGGAAAAAACGCATACGCCCTTTTTGGCCAAGGGCATCATTGTCGAGGTTTTGCCGCTTTTCCTGTGCTTTAAAGGCGATTCGAATCTGCCTCCTGAAATCTGTTTCCTGCAATTCTGCCTTGCTTTCAAATCCTCGTTGTTGCCTTCCCTCAATATATTTGTAGACGAGAGTTATCATTTATACGTCTGCAGGTTTGTGAATTGCAGTGCCCCTGAGCTCCATTTTTCAACTCGCTCTCTTGGGAGCTGGCCGCAAAAGCGCAGGATTGCTTTAGGCCCTATTCTGCTTCCGGGCGGCAGACTGAGCCTGTGGTTAATTCTTCTTCCTGATGGGAAAATAGAGTGACCTGTGCCTGTCCCAACACCTAGAGCTAGTCTCTCATTGGTTCCCCCTCTTCCCGTTCATCCTCAGGACAAATTGCAACCTGTATGGAACAGGAGGTTAAAGGTGCTGATTCTCCAAGGAGGGAGATTGCTAGTAAAGCGGCTGGAATGGCGAACCCGAGCACAAGGATATGAGAAATGAGGTGCGTTTTAGAAACCTTTCCCGATCACTCGGTGGACCATCTTCTGGGTTTCTCATGCATGTTTTCGATGTAGGCAGATGCCCTTGAACCTGGAGATTTGGGACCCATGGGATGGGTACCACGCAGTATTACTTTAAAGCGTCTGCGTTTGCTCACCCAACCTCACCAAACCTCTCAGCCCCAAGAGTGTCCACCCTGATGTCTCAATCAGCTGCGGGTCTAGATATGGTCAATCCAGGTGGCATCACAGCCCCTGAACGAATTTTGTAAGAATTTCTCTCTGTTTCACTGTCTTTGTTTCACGGGTTTTTAAAATTAATCGAGTTTTATAATGGGGTTTAGCTGCTTTTCACTGCTGTGTTTATGCAGCTTTACACCCACTTGACTCACTTACAGAGAGATATCAATACATAGGTTTTAAGATTCTTACTAGTCAGATATATTCCTGGGCGGTGAATAGGGGGTGTTGAGTCCAGTTCCCTGAGCAAGGAGTAGGTCTTGTCTATTACGTATTGGGTTTATGGAACGGTATCTGAGCTAATTTGAAACCCTTGTTTTAGGCATCACCCCACCTCACCTTTCCCGTTAGGCAGCCATAGTGTGTTTTCTAACCGTGTGACTCTGTTCTGTTTTGTAATTCAGTTCAAGGGTAGCGGTTTTTACATTCCCTCTATAAGTGATATCTTATGATAAGTGTCTTTTTCTGTGTGACTTATTTGACTTAGAATCGTCGTACCTAAATCCACTCATCATGCTGCTACTAGCCTTATGACGTTGATTTCATGGCTGAGTGATATTCCTTTGTACATAAGGACCACAACTTCTTTATCCATTTTTCTCTTTCCTGGGATATTTAAGGTGTAACGAAGTGGAAGTTCTTGTCAACAGAGCAGCCCTAAACTTTGGGGTGCTTGTGTCTTGCTGATTTTTAGTTTTCCCATTTTATACGCCCATGAGTGGAAGTGCCCTATGCTCTCTAAGCTGAGTTTTGTAAATGTTTCAGGACACACCGTACACTTCTCCAGAGTGGCTGTTGGCAATTTACATCCCGCCCATCAGCGTAGCAAGGCTCCCGTTTCTCCGTGGCCTGTCCTGCATTTCTGGTTTTGACACTTTATTCAGCATGGCCCTTTTGACCGATGGGAAGCGAGACTTCTTTGTAGCGCCGATTTGCCTTTCCAGGTTGCTTGGTTGGCCAAAAAGGGCGTATGCGTTTTTTCCTGAATATATTCAGGAAAAAACGCATACGCCCTTTTTGGCCAAGGGCATCATTGTCGAGGTTTTGCCGCTTTTCCTGTGCTTTAAAGGCAATTCGAATCTGCCTCCTGAAATCTGTTTCCTGAAATTCTGCCTTGCTTTCAAATCCTCGTTGTTGCCTTCCCTCAATATATTTGTAGACGAGAGTTATCATTTATACGTCTGCAGGTTTGTGAATTGCAGTGCCCCTGAGCTCCATTTTTCAACTCGCTCTCTTGGGAGCTGGCCGCAAAAGCGCAGGATTGCTTTAGGCCCTATTCTGCTTCCGGGCGGCAGACTGATCCTTTGCTTAATTCTTCTTCCTGATGGGAAAATAGAGTGACCTGTGCCTGTCCCAACACCTAGAGCTAGTCTCTCATTGGTTCCCCGTCTTCCCGTTCATCCTCAGTTCAAATTGCCACCTGTATGGAACAGGAGGTTAAAGGTGCTGATTCTCCAAGGAGGGAGATTGCTAGTAAAGCGGCTGGAATGGCGAACCCGAGCACAAGGAGATGAGAAAGGAGGTGCGTTTTAGAAACCTTTCCCGATCACTCGGTGGACCATCTTCTGGGTTTCTCATGCATGTTTTCGATGTAGGAAGATGCCCTTGAGCCTGGAGATTTGGGACCCATGGGATGGGTACCACGCAGTATTACTTTAAAGCGTCTGCGTTTGCTCACCCAACCTCACCAAACCTCTCAGCCCCAAGAGTGTCCACCCTTATGTCTCAATCAGCCTCGGGTCTAGATATGGTCAATCCAGGTGGCATCACAGCCCCTGAACGAATTTTGTAAGAATTTCTCTCTGTTTCACTGTCTTTGTTTCACGGGTTTTTAAAATTAATTGAGTTTTATAATGGGGTTTAGCTGCTTTTCACTGCTGTGTTTATGCAGCTTTACACCCACTTGACTCACTTACAGAGAGATATCAATACATAGGTTTTAAGATTCTTACTAGTCAGATATATTCCTGGGCGGTGAATAGGGGGTGTTGAGTCCAGTTCCCTGAGCAAGGAGTAGGTCTTGTCTATTACGTATTGGGTTTATGGAACGGTATCTGAGCTAATTTGAAACCCTTGTTTTAGGCATCACCCCACCTCACCTTTCCCGTTAGGCAGCCATAGTGTCTTTTCTAACCGTGTGACTCTGTTCTGTTTTGTAATTCAGTTCAAGGGTAGCGGTTTTTACATTCCCTCTATAAGTGATATCTTATGATAAGTGTCTTTTTCTGTGTGACTTATTTGACTTAGAATCGTCGTACCTAAATCCACTCATCATGCTGCTACTAGCCTTATGACGTTGATTTCATGGCTGAGTGATATTCCTTTGTACATAAGGACCACAACTTCTTTATCCATTTTTCTCTTTCCTGGGATATTTAAGGTGTAACGAAGTGGAGGTTCTTGTCAACAGAGCAGCCCTAAACTTTGGGGTGCTTGTGTCTTGCTGATTTTTAGTTTTCCCATTTTATACGCCCATGAGTGGAAGTGCCCTATGCTCTCTAAGCTGAGTTTTGTAAATGTTTCAGGACACACCGTACACTACTCCAGAGTGGCTGTTGGCAATTTACATCCCGCCCATCAGCGTAGCAAGGCTCCCGTTTCTCCGTGGCCTGTCCTGCATTTCTGGTTTTGACACTTTATTCAGCATGGCCCTTTTGACCGATGGGAAGCGAGACTTCTTTGTAGCGCTGATTTGCCTTTCCAGGTTGCTTGGTTGGCCAAAAAGGGCGTATGCGTTTTTGCCTGAATATATTCAGGAAAAAACGCATACGCCCTTTTTGGCCAAGGGCATCATTGTCGAGGTTTTGCCGCTTTTCCTGTGCTTTAAAGGCGATTCGAATCTGCCTCCTGAAATCTGTTTCCTGCAATTCTGCCTTGCTTTCAAATCCTAGTTGTTGCCTTCCCTCAATATATTTGTAGACGAGAGTTATCATTTATACGTCTGCAGGTTTGTGAATTGCAGTGCCCCTGAGCTCCATTTTTCAACTCGCTCTCTTGGGAGCTGGCCGCAAAAGCGCAGGATTGCTTTAGGCCCTATTCTGCTTCCGGGCGGCAGACTGAGCCTGTGGTTAATTCTTCTTCCTGATGGGAAAATAGAGTGACCTGTGCCTGTCCCAACACCTAGAGCTAGTCTCTCATTGGTTCCCCCTCTTCCCGTTCATCCTCAGGACAAATTGCAACCTGTATGGAACAGGAGGTTAAAGGTGCTGATTCTCCAAGGAGGGAGATTGCTAGTAAAGCGGCTGGAATGGCGAACCCGAGCACAAGGATATGAGAAATGAGGTGCGTTTTAGAAACCTTTCCCGATCACTCGGTGGACCATCTTCTGGGTTTCTCATGCATGTTTTCGATGTAGGCAGATGCCCTTGAACCTGGAGATTTGGGACCCATGGGATGGGTACCACGCAGTATTACTTTAAAGCGTCTGCGTTTGCTCACCCAACCTCACCAAACCTCTCAGCCCCAAGAGTGTCCACCCTTATGTCTCAATCAGCTGCGGGTCTAGATATGGTCAATCCAGGTGGCATCACAGCCCCTGAACGAATTTTGTAAGAATTTCTCTCTGTTTCACTGTCTTTGTTTCACGGGTTTTTAAAATTAATCGAGTTTTATAATGGGGTTTAGCTGCTTTTCACTGCTGTGTTTATGCAGCTTTACACCCACTTGACTCACTTACAGAGAGATATCAATACATAGGTTTTAAGATTCTTACTAGTCAGATATATTCCTGGGCGGTGAATAGGGGGTGTTGAGTCCAGTTCCCTGAGCAAGGAGTAGGTCTTGTCTATTACGTATTGGGTTTATGGAACGGTATCTGAGCTAATTTGAAACCCTTGTTTTAGGCATCACCCCACCTCACCTTTCCCGTTAGGCAGCCATAGTGTGTTTTCTAACCGTGTGACTCTGTTCTGTTTTGTAATTCAGTTCAAGGGTAGCGGTTTTTACATTCCCTCTATAAGTGATATCTTATGATAAGTGTCTTTTTCTGTGTGACTTATTTGACTTAGAATCGTCGTACCTAAATCCACTCATCATGCTGCTACTAGCCTTATGACGTTGATTTCATGGCTGAGTGATATTCCTTTGTACATAAGGACCACAACTTCTTTATCCATTTTTCTCTTTCCTGGGATATTTAAGGTGTAACGAAGTGGAAGTTCTTGTCAACAGAGCAGCCCTAAACTTTGGGGTGCTTGTGTCTTGCTGATTTTTAGTTTTCCCATTTTATACGCCCATGAGTGGAAGTGCCCTATGCTCTCTAAGCTGAGTTTTGTAAATGTTTCAGGACACACCGTACACTTCTCCAGAGTGGCTGTTGGCAATTTACATCCCGCCCATCAGCGTAGCAAGGCTCCCGTTTCTCCGTGGCCTGTCCTGCATTTCTGGTTTTGACACTTTATTCAGCATGGCCCTTTTGACCGATGGGAAGCGAGACTTCTTTGTAGCGCCGATTTGCCTTTCCAGGTTGCTTGGTTGGCCAAAAAGGGCGTATGCGTTTTTTCCTGAATATATTCAGGAAAAAACGCATACGCCCTTTTTGGCCAAGGGCATCATTGTCGAGGTTTTGCCGCTTTTCCTGTGCTTTAAAGGCGATTCGAATCTGCCTCCTGAAATCTGTTTCCTGAAATTCTGCCTTGCTTTCAAATCCTCGTTGTTGCCTTCCCTCAATATATTTGTAGACGAGAGTTATCATTTATACGTCTGCAGGTTTGTGAATTGCAGTGCCCCTGAGCTCCATTTTTCAACTCGCTCTCTTGGGAGCTGGCCGCAAAAGCGCAGGATTGCTTTAGGCCCTATTCTGCTTCCGGGCGGCAGACTGATCCTGTGCTTAATTCTTCTTCCTGATGGGAAAATAGAGTGACCTGTGCCTGTCCCAACACCTAGAGCTAGTCTCTCATTGGTTCCCCGTCTTCCCGTTCATCCTCAGTTCAAATTGCCACCTGTATGGAACAGGAGGTTAAAGGTGCTGATTCTCCAAGGAGGGAGATTGCTAGTAAAGCGGCTGGAATGGCGAACCCGAGCACAAGGAGATGAGAAAGGAGGTGCGTTTTAGAAACCTTTCCCGATCACTCGGTGGACCATCTTCTGGGTTTCTCATGCATGTTTTCGATGTAGGAAGATGCCCTTGAGCCTGGAGATTTGGGACCCATGGGATGGGTACCACGCAGTATTACTTTAAAGCGTCTGCGTTTGCTCACCCAACCTCACCAAACCTCTCAGCCCCAAGAGTGTCCACCCTTATGTCTCAATCAGCCTCGGGTCTAGATATGGTCAATCCAGGTGGCATCACAGCCCCTGAACGAATTTTGTAAGAATTTCTCTCTGTTTCACTGTCTTTGTTTCACGGGTTTTTAAAATTAATTGAGTTTTATAATGGGGTTTAGCTGCTTTTCACTGCTGTGTTTATGCAGCTTTACACCCACTTGACTCACTTACAGAGAGATATCAATACATAGGTTTTAAGATTCTTACTAGTCAGATATATTCCTGGGCGGTGAATAGGGGGTGTTGAGTCCAGTTCCCTGAGCAAGGAGTAGGTCTTGTCTATTACGTATTGGGTTTATGGAACGGTATCTGAGCTAATTTGAAACCCTTGTTTTAGGCATCACCCCACCTCACCTTTCCCGTTAGGCAGCCATAGTGTCTTTTCTAACCGTGTGACTCTGTTCTGTTTTGTAATTCAGTTCAAGGGTAGCGGTTTTTACATTCCCTCTATAAGTGATATCTTATGATAAGTGTCTTTTTCTGTGTGACTTATTTGACTTAGAATCGTCGTACCTAAATCCACTCATCATGCTGCTACTAGCCTTATGACGTTGATTTCATGGCTGAGTGATATTCCTTTGTACATAAGGACCACAACTTCTTTATCCATTTTTCTCTTTCCTGGGATATTTAAGGTGTAACGAAGTGGAGGTTCTTGTCAACAGAGCAGCCCTAAACTTTGGGGTGCTTGTGTCTTGCTGATTTTTAGTTTTCCCATTTTATACGCCCATGAGTGGAAGTGCCCTATGCTCTCTAAGCTGAGTTTTGTAAATGTTTCAGGACACACCGTACACTTCTCCAGAGTGGCTGTTGGCAATTTACATCCCGCCCATCAGCGTAGCAAGGCTCCCGTTTCTCCGTGGCCTGTCCTGCATTTCTGGTTTTGACACTTTATTCAGCATGGCCCTTTTGACCGATGGGAAGCGAGACTTCTTTGTAGCGCTGATTTGCCTTTCCAGGTTGCTTGGTTGGCCAAAAAGGGCGTATGCGTTTTGTCCTGAATATATTCAGGAAAAAACGCATACGCCCTTTTTGGCCAAGGGCATCATTGTCGAGGTTTTGCCGCTTTTCCTGTGCTTTAAAGGCGATTCGAATCTGCCTCCTGAAATCTGTTTCCTGCAATTCTGCCTTGCTTTCAAATCCTCGTTGTTGCCTTCCCTCAATATATTTGTAGACGAGAGTTATCATTTATACGTCTGCAGGTTTGTGAATTGCAGTGCCCCTGAGCTCCATTTTTCAACTCGCTCTCTTGGGAGCTGGGTGCAAAAGCGCAGGATTGCTTTAGGCCCTATTCTGCTTCCGGGCGGCAGACTGAGCCTGTGGTTAAGTCTTCTTCCTGATGGGAAAATAGAGTGACCTGTGCCTGTCCCAACACCTAGAGCTAGTCTCTCATTGGTTCCCCGTCTTCCCGTTCATCCTCAGTTCAAATTGCCACCTGTATGGAACAGGAGGTTAAAGGTGCTGATTCTCCAAGGAGGGAGATTGCTAGTAAAGCGGCTGGAATGGCGAACCCGAGCACAAGGAGATGAGAAAGGAGGTGCGTTTTAGAAACCTTTCCCGATCACTCGGTGGACCATCTTCTGGGTTTCTCATGCATGTTTTCGATGTAGGAAGATGCCCTTGAGCCTGGAGATTTGGGACCCATGGGATGGGTACCACGCAGTATTACTTTAAAGCGTCTGCGTTTGCTCACCCAACCTCACCAAACCTCTCAGCCCCAAGAGTGTCCACCCTTATGTCTCAATCAGCCTCGGGTCTAGATATGGTCAATCCAGGTGGCATCACAGCCCCTGAACGAATTTTGTAAGAATTTCTCTCTCTTTCACTGTCTTTGTTTCACGGGTTTTTAAAATTAATCGAGTTTTATAATGGGGTTTAGCTGCTTTTCACTGCTGTGTTTATGCAGCTTTACACCCACTTGACTCACTTACAGAGAGATATCAATACATAGGTTTTAAGATTCTTACTAGTCAGATATATTCCTGGGCGGTGAATAGGGGGTGTTGAGTCCAGTTCCCTGAGCAAGGAGTAGGTCTTGTCTATTACGTATTGGGTTTATGGAACGGTATCTGAGCTAATTTGAAACCCTTGTTTTAGGCATCACCCCACCTCACCTTTCCCGTTAGGCAGCCATAGTGTCTTTTCTAACCGTGTGACTCTGTTCTGTTTTGTAATTCAGTTCAAGGGTAGCGGTTTTTACATTCCCTCTATAAGTGATATCTTATGATAAGTGTCTTTTTCTGTGTGACTTATTTGACTTAGAATCGTCGTACCTAAATCCACTCATCATGCTGCTACTAGCCTTATGACGTTGATTTCATGGCCGAGTGATATTCCTTTGTACATAAGGACCACAACTTCTTTATCCAT
Organism: Eschrichtius robustus; assembly: GCF_028021215.1. Lineage (NCBI taxonomy): Eukaryota > Metazoa > Chordata > Mammalia > Artiodactyla > Eschrichtiidae > Eschrichtius > Eschrichtius robustus. The sequence goes on from NC_090830.1 coordinate 31,380,956, forward strand.
TTTTCTCTTTCCTGGGATATTTAAGGTGTAACGAAGTGGAGGTTCTTGTCAACAGAGCAGCCCTAAACTTTGGGGTGCTTGTGTCTTGCTGATTTTTAGTTTTCCCATTTTATACGCCCATGAGTGCAAGTGCCCTATGCTCTCTAAGCTGAGTTTTGTAAATGTTTCAGGACACACCGTACACTTCTCCAGAGTGGCTGTTGGCAATTTACATCCCGCCCATCAGCGTAGCAAGGCTCCCGTTTCTCCGTGGCCTGTCCTGCATTTCTGGTTTTGACACTTTATTCAGCATGGCCCTTTTGACCGATGGGAAGCGAGACTTCTTTGTAGCGCTGATTTGCCTTTCCAGGTTGCTTGGTTGGCCAAAAAGGGCGTATGCGTTTTGTCCTGAATATATTCAGGAAAAAACGCATACGCCCTTTTTGGCCAAGGGCATCATTGTCGAGGTTTTGCCGCTTTTCCTGTGCTTTAAAGGCGATTCGAATCTGCCTCCTGAAATCTGTTTCCTGCAATTCTGCCTTGCTTTCAAATCCTCTTTGTTGCCTTCCCTCAATATATTTGTAGACGAGAGTTATCATTTATAAGTCTGCAGGTTTGTGAATTGCAGTGCCCCTGAGCTCCATTTTTCAACTCGCTCTCTTGGGAGCTGGCCGCAAAAGCGCAGGATTGCTTTAGGCCCTATTCTGCTTCCGGGCGGCAGACTGAGCCTGTGGTTAAGTCTTCTTCCTGATGGGAAAATAGAGTGACCTGTGCCTGTCCCAACACCTAGAGCTAGTCTCTCATTGGTTCCCCGTCTTCCCGTTCATCCTCAGTTCAAATTGCCACCTGTATGGAACAGGAGGTTAAAGGTGCTGATTCTCCAAGGAGGGAGATTGCTAGTAAAGCGGCTGGATTGGCGAACCCGAGCACAAGGAGATGAGAAAGGAGGTGCGTTTTAGAAACCTTTCCCGATCACTCGGTGGACCATCTTCTGGGTTTCTCATGCATGTTTTCGATGTAGGAAGATGCCCTTGAACCTGGAGATTTGGGACCCATGGGATGGGTACCACGCAGTATTACTTTAAAGCGTCTGCGTTTGCTCACCCAACCTCACCAAACCTCTCAGCCCCAAGAGTGTCCACCCTTATGTCTCAATCAGCCTCGGGTCTAGATATGGTCAATCCAGGTGGCATCACAGCCCCTGAACGAATTTTGTAAGAATTTCTCTCTGTTTCACTGTCTTTGTTTCACGGGTTTTTAAAATTAATTGAGTTTTATAATGGGGTTTAGCTGCTTTTCACTGCTGTGTTTATGCAGCTTTACACCCACTTGACTCACTTACAGAGAGATATCAATACATAGGTTTTAAGATTCTTACTAGTCAGATATATTCCTGGGCGGTGAATAGGGGGTGTTGAGTCCAGTTCCCTGAGCAAGGAGTAGGTCTTGTCTATTACGTATTGGGTTTATGGAACGGTATCTGAGCTAATTTGAAACCCTTGTTTTAGGCATCACCCCACCTCACCTTTCCCGTTAGGCAGCCATAGTGTGTTTTCTAACCGTGTGACTCTGTTCTGTTTTGTAATTCAGTTCAAGGGTAGCGGTTTTTACATTCCCTCTATAAGTGATATCTTATGATAAGTGTCTTTTTCTGTGTGACTTATTTGACTTAGAATCGTCGTACCTAAGTCCACTCATCATGCTGCTACTAGCCTTATGACGTTGATTTCATGGCTGAGTGATATTCCTTTGTACATAAGGACCACAACTTCTTTATCCATTTTTCTCTTTCCTGGGATATTTAAGGTGTAACGAAGTGGAGGTTCTTGTCAACAGAGCAGCCCTAAACTTTGGGGTGCTTGTGTCTTGCTGATTTTTAGTTTTCCCATTTTATACGCCCATGAGTGGAAGTGCCCTATGCTCTCTAAGCTGAGTTTTGTAAATGTTTCAGGACACACCGTACACTTCTCCAGAGTGGCTGTTGGCAATTTACATCCCGCCCATCAGCGTAGCAAGGCTCCCGTTTCTCCGTGGCCTGTCCTGCATTTCTGGTTTTGACACTTTATTCAGCATGGCCCTTTTGACCGATTGGAAGCGAGACTTCTTTGTAGCGCTGATTTGCCTTTCCAGGTTGCTTGGTTGGCCAAAAAGGGCGTATGCGTTTTTTCCTGAATATATTCAGGAAAAAACGCATACGCCCTTTTTGGCCAAGGGCATCATTGTCGAGGTTTTGCCGCTTTTCCTGTGCTTTAAAGGCGATTCGAATCTGCCTCCTGAAATCTGTTTCCTGCAATTCTGCCTTGCTTTCAAATCCTCGTTGTTGCCTTCCCTCAATATATTTGTAGACGAGAGTTATCATTTATACGTCTGCAGGTTTGTGAATTGCAGTGCCCCTGAGCTCCATTTTTCAACTCGCTCTCTTGGGAGCTGGCCGCAAAAGCGCAGGATTGCTTTAGGCCCTATTCTGCTTCCGGGCGGCAGACTGAGCCTGTGGTTAATTCTTCTTCCTGATGGGAAAATAGAGTGACCTGTGCCTGTCCCAACACCTAGAGCTAGTCTCTCATTGGTTCCCCCTCTTCCCGTTCATCCTCAGGACAAATTGCAACCTGTATGGAACAGGAGGTTAAAGGTGCTGATTCTCCAAGGAGGGAGATTGCTAGTAAAGCGGCTGGAATGGCGAACCCGAGCACAAGGAGATGAGAAAGGAGGTGCGTTTTAGAAACCTTTCCCGATCACTCGGTGGACCATCTTCTGGGTTTCTCATGCATGTTTTCGATGTAGGAAGATGCCCTTGAGCCTGGAGATTTGGGACCCATGGGATGGGTACCACGCAGTATTACTTTAAAGCGTCTGCGTTTGCTCACCCAACCTCACCAAACCTCTCAGCCCCAAGAGTGTCCACCCTTATGTCTCAATCAGCCTCGGGTCTAGATATGGTCAATCCAGGTGGCATCACAGCCCCTGAACGAATTTTGTAAGAATTTCTCTCTGTTTCACTGTCTTTGTTTCACGGGTTTTTAAAATTAATTGAGTTTTATAATGGGGTTTAGCTGCTTTTCACTGCTGTGTTTATGCAGCTTTACACCCACTTGACTCACTTACAGAGAGATATCAATACATAGGTTTTAAGATTCTTACTAGTCAGATATATTCCTGGGCGGTGAATAGGGGGTGTTGAGTCCAGTTCCCTGAGCAAGGAGTAGGTCTTGTCTATTACGTATTGGGTTTATGGAACGGTATCTGAGCTAATTTGAAACCCTTGTTTTAGGCATCACCCCACCTCACCTTTCCCGTTAGGCAGCCATAGTGTCTTTTCTAACCGTGTGACTCTGTTCTGTTTTGTAATTCAGTTCAAGGGTAGCGGTTTTTACATTCCCTCTATAAGTGATATCTTATGATAAGTGTCTTTTTCTGTGTGACTTATTTGACTTAGAATCGTCGTACCTAAATCCACTCATCATGCTGCTACTAGCCTTATGACGTTGATTTCATGGCTGAGTGATATTCCTTTGTACATAAGGACCACAACTTCTTTATCCATTTTTCTCTTTCCTGGGATATTTAAGGTGTAACGAAGTGGAGGTTCTTGTCAACAGAGCAGCCCTAAACTTTGGGGTGCCTGTGTCTTGCTGATTTTTAGTTTTCCCAATTTATACGCCCATGAGTGGAAGTGCCCTATGCTCTCTAAGCTGAGTTTTGTAAATGTTTCAGGACACACCGTACACTTCTCCAGAGTGGCTGTTGGCAATTTACATCCCGCCCATCAGCGTAGCAAGGCTCCCGTTTCTCCGTGGCCTGTCCTGCATTTCTGGTTTTGACACTTTATTCAGCATGGCCCTTTTGACCGATGGGAAGCGAGACTTCTTTGTAGCGCTGATTTGCCTTTCCAGGTTGCTTGGTTGGCCAAAAAGGGCGTATGCGTTTTGTCCTGAATATATTCAGGAAAAAACGCATACGCCCTTTTTGGCCAAGGGCATCATTGTCGAGGTTTTGCCGCTTTTCCTGTGCTTTAAAGGCGATTCGAATCTGCCTCCTGAAATCTGTTTCCTGCAATTCTGCCTTGCTTTCAAATCCTCTTTGTTGCCTTCCCTCAATATATTTGTAGACGAGAGTTATCATTTATAAGTCTGCAGGTTTGTGAATTGCAGTGACCCTGAGCTCCATTTTTCAACTCGCTCTCTTGGGAGTTGGCCGCAAAAGCGCAGGATTGCTTTAGGCCCTATTCTGCTTCCGGGCGGCAGACTGAGCCTGTGGTTAAGTCTTCTTCCTGATGGGAAAATAGAGTGACCTGTGCCTGTCCCAACACCTAGAGCTAGTCTCTCATTGGTTCCCCGTCTTCCCGTTCATCCTCAGTTCAAATTGCCACCTGTATGGAACAGGAGGTTAAAGGTGCTGATTCTCCAAGGAGGGAGATTGCTAGTAAAGCGGCTGGAATGGCGAACCCGAGCACAAGGAGATGAGAAAGGAGGTGCGTTTTAGAAACCTTTCCCGATCACTCGGTGGACCATCTTCTGGGTTTCTCATGCATGTTTTCGATGTAGGAAGATGCCCTTGAACCTGGAGATTTGGGACCCATGGGATGGGTACCACGCAGTATTACTTTAAAGCGTCTGCGTTTGCTCACCCAACCTCACCAAACCTCTCAGCCCCAAGAGTGTCCACCCTTATGTCTCAATCAGCCTCGGGTCTAGATATGGTCAATCCAGGTGGCATCACAGCCCCTGAACGAATTTTGTAAGTATTTCTCTCTGTTTCACTGTCTTTGTTTCACGGGTTTTTAAAATTAATCGAGTTTTATAATGGGGTTTAGCTGCTTTTCACTGCTGTGTTTATGCAGCTTTACACCCACTTGACTCACTTACAGAGAGATATCAATACATAGGTTTTAAGATTCTTACTAGTCAGATATATTCCTGGGCGGTGAATAGGGGGTGTTGAGTCCAGTTCCCTGAGCAAGGAGTAGGTCTTGTCTATTACGTATTGGGTTTATGGAACGGTATCTGAGCTAATTTGAAACCCTTGTTTTAGGCATCACCCCACCTCACCTTTCCCGTTAGGCAGCCATAGTGTCTTTTCTAACCGTGTGACTCTGTTCTGTTTTGTAATTCAGTTCAAGGGTAGCGGTTTTTACATTCCCTCTATAAGTGATATCTTATGATAAGTGTCTTTTTCTGTGTGACTTATTTGACTTAGAATCGTCGTACCTAAATCCACTCATCATGCTGCTACTAGCCTTATGACGTTGATTTCATGGCTGAGTGATATTCCTTTGTACATAAGGACCACAACTTCTTTATCCATTTTTCTCTTTCCTGGGATATTTAAGGTGTAACGAAGTGGAGGTTCTTGTCAACAGAGCAGCCCTAAACTTTGGGGTGCTTGTGTCTTGCTGATTTTTAGTTTTCCCATTTTATACGCCCATGAGTGGAAGTGCCCTATGCTCTCTAAACTGAGTTTTGTAAATGTTTCAGGACACACCGTACACTTCTCCAGAGTGGCTGTTGGCAATTTACATCCCGCCCATCAGCGTAGCAAGGCTCCCGTTTCTCCGTGGCCTGTCCTGCATTTCTGGTTTTGACACTTTATTCAGCATGGCCCTTTTGACCGATGGGAAGCGAGACTTCTTTGTAGCGCTGATTTGCCTTTCCAGGTTGCTTGGTTGGCCAAAAAGGGCGTATGCGTTTTTTCCTGAATATATTCAGGAAAAAACGCATACGCCCTTTTTGGCCAAGGGCATCATTGTCGAGGTTTTGCCGCTTTTCCTGTGCTTTAAAGGCGATTCGAATCTGCCTCCTGAAATCTGTTTCCTGCAATTCTGCCTTGCTTTCAAATCTTTTTGAGATATGTATATAATATGTGTTTGTATACATATAGTAACACTAATCTTAATTTATCCATTCACTCCACCTTTCCTTTTAGATGAGCATAGTTTGTTTTCTAAGTCTGTGAGTGTCTTTCTCTGTGGAAATATGTTCATTTGTGTCAGTTATTAGATAACGCCTATAAGTGATATCATAGAATATAGGTCTTTTGCTTTTGGACTTACCTCATGTTTCGTGATTATCTCCAGACTCATTTGTGGTGCCTCAGAGAGCAATGGTTCATTGTTTTCCATGGCTAATATTCCATTGTGTACATGGACCACTTCTTCTTTATCCATTCACCACTTGTTGGATATTTTGATTGCTTCACGGTCTTGGCTATTGTGAATAAGGCTGCACTGCAGCTTTTGCGGCCTGTGTCTTCTCGATTCTTGTCTTCTCAGGTGAGAGGTCCAATGGCGTGCCTGCTGGATTGAATGGTACCTCCATTTTTACTTTTAAACACAGCTCCTTTCTATTCTCATTATTGGCTGTTACCCTTTTACGTCTCAACAGCAGGTAGAGGGTTCACAGTTCTCTAAAACCCCTTCAGCATTTATTGTTCGTAGACTTTTTGCTGATGGTCAGTCGATTGGTGTAAGTTGAAAACTTTTTGTAGATTAGATTGCATGCGTCTAACACTCCCTGAGGTGGAGCTTTTATCCATTTTCCTTTTTTTTTTAAAGAGCGTCAGTAAAACGTAACTCTTCATATTCTCTTCTTGAAACATTTGTCTGTTTTGAAATTTTTTGTCCATTCCCTACTTCAGCACAATTTTTTAGGGCAGGTGTCCTTACAGCCTTGAGTTCTTGTGAATGTTAAGTGACCATTAGCTGTGACTTTAAAGCTGCTCTTGCAGGAAACGGCCACAAGGTGGCAGCATTTCTCCTTTACCAAATTTGGTTACTAGGGAAACAGAGCCTTAATGGAAGTGGTGTTCTAGGTTGTAAATTAAAATGGAATGTGCCAGGAAAAAGCCCTTTAAGTTTATGTCTCATTACTTCTTGTTCATATTTGTAATATACTTTTTATTTTTTATCCCAGCAAATTTGATTACAATGGTTTGTTTCTTCTTGCTGTGCAAGATGTGGTTCTTTCACACATATATGGGTATCTACTCTTCCTCGCATCCTTTTCCCATTTAGGTTATGACAGAATGTTGAGTAGTCTTCTCCTGGTCTTCCGTACGCCTTTGGTGATTATATATTTCACATGGTTTGTATATCTCTGTTAACCCCAATATGGTAATGTATCCAATCCTCATCCCTTTCTTTTTGGTGAGCCTAAGTTTTTTTAATGAATCTGTGATTGCCTTTCTCTGTGGAAATATCTTCATTGGCATCAATTTTTAAGTAACTCCTAAAAGTGATATGATAGGATATGTGTCTTTTGCTTTCTCACTTACTACAGGGGGCGTGATTACGTCTAGACTCATCTATGGTGCTGCAAATGGCATTGTTTCATTTTTTTCAGTAGCGAATATTCCATCTGTACATGGAGGAGTTCTTCTGTGTCCACCCATCTGTTGGTGGACTTTTTGGTTACTTCCATATCTTGGCTATTGTGATACTGTGCAATGCAGATTTGCCTGCCTGTGTCTTTCCAATTCTGTCTTCTTAGATTATAGGTCGAGGAGTGGGCCTGCTAGGTCATATGGTAGCTCAATGTTTACCTTTTTAAGGCACCTCCTTTCTGTTCTCATCTGTGGCCCTTTCCAACTTACGTCCCACTTGAAGTTGAGGGTATACATTTCTCCACAACACCTTCAGCATTTATTGTTTGTAGTTTTCTTGCTGATGGTTACTCTGGCAATTGTGAGCTGATACCTCTTTGTGGTTGAATTCTCATGTGCCTCAAAATCCGTTGAAATTGAGCTTTAAGGCATGTCCTTTTTATTTTTCAAGCTGTGATTACCCCTTAGTTCTTCAAAGTGTTCTCTTAAAGTATGTGTCACATTTTGAAATGTTTTGGCCATTACCTCCCTCAAGACATTTTGAGGGCAGGTTTCATTTACAGTTCTGCAGTACTTGTTCCTATGAAATGACCATTAGCACAGGCTTTAAAGCTGCTTTTGCAGGTAACTGCCAGAGGGCAGCAGCCTTTCTATTTTCCCCACCCTGGTAAAAGGGGAAAAGCCCTTGCGGCTTGTGGTGTTTCTCGGTTAAAAATTAGAGTGGAGTGTGCCTGGAGAAACCCACACAAGCTGATGTCTCCTTATTTTTGTTGGATTTTTACATGTAATTTTTATTTTTTATTGGAAAATTTTCCACTGTGTACATGGACCACTTCTACTTTGTGCATTCCTCGGTTGATGGACATTTTCATTGCTTCCAAGTGTTGGCTATGGTAAATATTGTTGGAGTGCAGGATTGCCAGCCTGTGACTTTTTGATTCTCATTTTCTCAGGTGATAGGCCCAGCAGTGGGTGTGATTGACTGACTGGTAGCAACGTTTTTCCCTTTTCAAAGCACCTTCTTTGTGTTTTCATTAGTGGCACTTATTACGTCCCCTTTAGAATCGAGGGTACACATTTCTCCACAATCGCTTCAGCATTTATTCTTTGCAGAATTTATGCCAATGCCCCTACTGGCTGCTGTGAGCTGATAGGGTTTTGTAATTTGGGTTTGCATGTCTTTGAAAATTCGTAAAACTCATCATTTTTCTCCGCCGTTTTCTTTTCTGTTAAAAAAAGGAAACAAATGGGAGTACATTATAACTCTTGATATTGTCTTCTTGGAAGGTTGCCCTCTTTTGAATTTTTTGTCGATTTTCCACCTCAGACTTTTTTTAGAGAGCAGGTGTCATTTCCCGAACTGCAAGTTTGGTGAATATTTAGTGACCTTTAGCAATGTGTTTAAAGCTGCTGTTGTGGGAAGTGGCCTAAAGGAGGCAGCATTTCTCCATTCCCAAATCTGGTTACTAGGGCAGCAGAGCCTTTCTGGAAGTCGTGTTCCTAGGTTGTAAATTACATTGGAATGTGCATGGAGAAACCCCCATAAGTTTATGCCTCATTATTTCTTCTTGGTTTTAAAATTTTTTTTAATTGGGGTAAAGCTTAGAATATTGTTTCTCCTAGGTGTAAACAATCTGGTTCATTTGTAGATTATATATGTCTATTCAAGTACAGATCCTCTTCCCATGTAAAATGTTACAGAATGTTCCGCAGACCTCCCTTGCTATATGGTCGGTCTTTTTGAGATATGTATATAATATGTGTTTGTATACATATAGTAACACTAATCTTAATTTATCCATTCACTCCACCTTACCTTTTAGATGAGCACAGTTTTCTAAATCTGTGAGTGTCTTTCTCTGTGGAAATATGTTCATTTGTGTCAGTTATTAGATAACGCCTATAAGTGATATCATAGAATATAGGTCTTTTGCTTTTGGACTTACCTCATGTTTCGTGATTTTCTCCAGACTCATTTGTGGTGCCTCAGAGAGCAATGGTTCATTGTTTTCCATGGCTAATATTCCATTGTGTACATGGACCACTTCTTCTTTATCCATTCACCTCTTGTTGGATATTTTGATTGCTTCACGGTCTTGGCTATTGTGAATAAGGCTGCACTGCAGCTTTTGCGGTCTGTGTCTTCTCGATTCTTGTCTTCTCAGGTGAGAGGTCCAATGGTGTGCCTGCTGGATTGAATGGTACCTCCATTTTTACTTTTAAACACAGCTCCTTTCTATTCTCATTATTGGCTGTTACCCTTTTACGTCTCAACAGCAGGTAGAGGGTTCACAGTTCTCTAAAACCCCTTCAGCATTTATTGTTCGTAGACTTTTTGCTGATGGTCAGTCGATTGGTGTAAGTTGAAAACTTTTTGTAGATTAGATTGCATGCGTCTAACACTCCCTGCGGTTGAGCTTTTATCCATTTTCCTTTTTTTTTAAAAGAGCGTCAGTAAAACGTAACTCTTCATATTCTCTTCTTGAAACATTTGCCTGTTTTGAAATTTTTTGTCCATTCCCTACTTCAGCTCAATTTTTTAGGGCAGGTGTCCTTTACAGCCCTGAGTCCTTGTAAATGTTAAGTGACCATTAGCTGTGACTTTAAAGCTGCTCTTGCAGGAAACGGCCACAAGGTGGCAGCATTTCTCCTTTACCAAATTTGGTTACTAGGGAAACAGAGCCTTAATGGAAGTGGTGTTCTAGGTTGTATATTAGAATGGAATATGCCAGGAAAAAGCCCTTTAAGTTTATGTCTCATTACTTCTTGTTCATATTTGTAATTTACTTTTTATTTTTTATCCCAGCAAATTTGATTACAATGGTTTGTTTCTTCTTGGTGTGCAAGATGTGGTTCTTTCACACATATATGTGTATCTATTCTTCCTCGCATCCTTTTCCCATTTAGGTTATGACAGAATGTTGAGTAGTCTTCTCCTGGTCTTCCGTACGCCTTTGGTGATTATATATTTCACATGGTTTGTATATCTCTGTTAACCCCAATATGGGAATGTATCCAATCCTCATCCCTTTCTATTTGGTGAACCTAAGTTTTTTTAATGAATCTGTGATTGCCTTTCTCTGTGGAAATATCTTCATTGGTATCAATTTTTAAGTAACTCCTAAAAGTGATATGATAGGATATATGTCTTTTGCTTTCTCACTTACTACAGGGGGCGTGATTACGTCTAGACTCATCTATGGTGCTGCAAATGGCATTGTTTCATTTTTTTCAGTAGCGAATATTCCATCTGTACATGGAGGAGTTCTTCTGTGTCCACCCATCTGTTGGTGGACTTTTTGGTTACTTCCATATCTTGGCTATTGTGATACTGTGCAATGCAGATTTGCCTGCCTGTGTCTTTCCAATTCTGTCTTCTTAGATTATAGGTCGAGGAATGGGCCTGCTAGGTCATATGGTAGCTCAATGTTTACCTTTTTAAGGCACCTCCTTTCTGTTCTCATCTGTGACCCTTTCCAACTTACGTCCCACTTGAAGTTGAGGGTATACATTTCTCCACAACACCTTCAGCATTTATTGTTTGTAGTTTTCTTGCTGACGGTTACTCTGGCAATTGTGAGCTGATACCTCTTTGTGGTTGAATTTGCATGTGTCTCATAATGCGTTGAAATTGAGCTTTAAGGCATGTCCTTTTTATTTTTCCAGCTGTGATTAGAGCTTATTTCTTCAAAGTGTTTTCTTAAAGTATGTGTCACCATTTGAAATATTTTGGCCATTACCTCCCTCAAGACCTTTTGAGGGCAAGTTTCATTTACAGTTATGCAGTACTTGTTCCTATGAAATGACCATTAGCACGGGCTTTAAAGCTGCTTTTGCAGGTAACTGCCAGAGGGCAGCAGCCTTTCTATGTTCCCCACCCTGGTAACTAGGGAAAAGCCCTTGCGGCCTGTGGTGTTTCTCGGTTAAAAATTAGAGTGTAGTGTGCCTGGAGAAACGCACACAAGCTGATGTCTCCTTATTTTTGTTGGATTTTTAAATGTAATTTTTATTTTTTATTGGAGTAATTTTCCACTGTGTACGTGGACCACTTCTACTTTGTGCATTCCTCGGTTGATGGACATTTTCATTTCTTCCAAGTGTTGGCTATGATAAATATTGTTGGAGTGCAGAATTGCCAGCCTGTGACTTTTTGATTCTCATTTTCTCAGGTGATAGGCCCAGCAGTGTGTGTGATTCATTGACTGGTAGCACCGTGTTTCCCTTTTCAAAGCACCTCCTTTGTGTTTTCATTAGTGGCTCTTACCACGTCCCCCTTAGAATCCAGGGTACGCATTTCTCCACAATCGCTTCAGCATTTATTGTTTGCAGCATTTATGCTAATGGCCCTACTGGCTGCTGTGAGCTGATAGGTTTTTGTAATTTGGGTTTGCATGTATTTGAAAATTCGTAAAACTCATTATTTTTCTCCGCCGTTTTCTTTTCTGTTACAAAAAGGAAACAAATGGGAGTACATTATAACTCTGGAAACTGTCTTCTTAGAAGGTTGCCCTCTTTTGAATTTTTTGGTCGATTTTCCACCCCAGAGTTTTTTTAGAGAGCAGGTGTCATTTCCCGAACTGCAAGTTTGGTGAATATTTATTGACCTTTAGAAATGGGTTTAAAGCTGCTGTTGTGGGAAGTGGCCTCAAGCAGGCAGCATTTCTCCATTCCCAAATCTGGTTTCTAGGGCAGCAGAGCCTTTCTGGAAGTCGTGTTCCTAGGTTGTAAATTACATTGGAATGTGCATGGAGAAACCCCCATAAGTTTATGTCTCATTATTTCTTCTTGGTTTTAAAAATTTTTTTAATTGTGGTAAAGCTTAGAATATTGTTTGTCCTAGGTGTACACAATCTGGTTCATTTGTAGATTATATATGTCTATTCAAGTACAGATCCTCTTCCCATGTAAAATGTTACAGAATGTTCCGCAGGCCTCCCTTGCTATATGGTCGGTCTTTTTGAGATATGTATATAATATGTGTTTGTATACATGTAGTAACACTAATCTTAATTTATCCATTCACTCCACCTTTCCTTTTAGATGAGCATAGTTTGTTTTCTAAGTCTGTGAGTGTCTTTCTCTGTGGAAATATGTTCATTTGTGTCAGTTATTAGATAACGCCTATAAGTGATATCATAGAATATAGGTCTTTTGCTTTTGGACTTACCTCATGTTTCGTGATTATCTCCAGACTCATTTGTGGTGCCTCAGAGAGCAATGGTTCATTGTTTTCCATGGCTAATATTCCATTGTGTACATGGACCACTTCTTCTTTATCCATTCACCACTTGTTGGATATTTTGATTGCTTCACGGTCTTGGCTATTGTGAATAAGGCTGCACTGCAGCTTTTGCGGCCTGTGTCTTCTCGATTCTTGTCTTCTCAGGTGAGAGGTCCAATGGCGTGCCTGCTGGATTGAATGGTACCTCCATTTTTGCTTTTAAACACAGCTCCTTTCTATTCTCATTATTGGCTGTTACCCTTTTACGTCTCAACAGCAGGTAGAGGGTTCACAGTTCTCTAAAACCCCTTCAGCATTTATTGTTCGTAGACTTTTTGCTGATGGTCAGTCGATTGGTGTAAGTTGAAAACTTTTTGTAGATTAGATTGCATGGGTCTAACACTCCCTGAGGTGGAGCTTTTATCCATTTTCCTTTTTTTTTTAAAGAGCGTCAGTAAAACGTAACTCTTCATATTCTCTTCTTGAAACATTTGCCTGTTTTGAAATTTTTTGTCCATTCCCTACTTCAGCACAATTTTTTAGGGCAGGTGTCCTTACAGCCTTGAGTTCTTATGAATGTTAAGTGACCATTAGCTGTGACTTTAAAGCTGCTCTTGCAGGAAACGGCCACAAGGTGGCAGCATTTCTCCTTTACCAAATTTGGTTACTAGGGAAACAGAGCCTTAATGGAAGTGGTGTTCTAGGTTGTAAATTAAAATGGAATGTGCCAGGAAAAAGCCCTTTAAGTTTATGTCTCATTACTTCTTGTTCATATTTGTAATATACTTTTTATTTTTTATCCCAGCAAATTTGATTACAATGGTTTGTTTCTTCTTGCTGTGCAAGATGTGGTTCTTTCACACATATATGGGTATCTACTCTTCCTCGCATCCTTTTCCCATTTAGGTTATGACAGAATGTTGAGTAGTCTTCTCCTGGTCTTCCGTATGCCTTTGGTTATTATATATTTCACATGGTTTGTATATCTCTGTTAACCCCAATATGGTAATGTATCCAATCCTCATCCCTTTCTTTTTGGTGAGCCTAAGTTTTTTAAATGAATCTGTGATTGCCTTTCTCTGTGGAAATATCTTCATTGGTATCAATTTTTAAGTAACTCCTAAAAGTGATATGATAGGATATGTGTCTTTTGCTTTCTCACTTACTACAGGGGGCGTGATTACGTCTAGACTCATCTATGGTGCTGCAAATGGCATTGTTTCATTTTTTTCAGTAGCGAATATTCCATCTGTACATGGAGGAGTTCTTCTGTGTCCACCCATCTGTTGGTGGACTTTTTGGTTACTTCCATATCTTGGCTATTGTGATACTGTGCAATGCAGATTTGCCTGCCTGTGTCTTTCCAATTCTGTCTTCTTAGATTATAGGTCGAGGAGTGGGCCTGCTAGGTCATATGGTAGCTCAATGTTTACCTTTTTAAGGCACCTCCTTTCTGTTCTCATCTGTGGCCCTTTCCAACTTACGTCCCACTTGAAGTTGAGGGTATACATTTCTCCACAACACCTTCAGCATTTATTGTTTGTAGTTTTCTTGCTGATGGTTACTCTGGCAATTGTGAGCTGATACCTCTTTGTGGTTGAATTCTCATGTGCCTCAAAATCCGTTGAAATTGAGCTTTAAGGCATGTCCTTTTTATTTTTCAAGCTGTGATTACCCCTTAGTTCTTCAAAGTGTTCTCTTAAAGTATGTGTCACATTTTGAAATGTTTTGGCCATTACCTCCCTCAAGACATTTTGAGGGCAGGTTTCATTTACAGTTCTGCAGTACTTGTTCCTATGAAATGACCATTAGCACAGGCTTTAAAGCTGCTTTTGCAGGTAACTGCCAGAGGGCAGCAGCCTTTCTATTTTCCCCACCCTGGTAAAAGGGGAAAAGCCCTTGCGGCTTGTGGTGTTTCTCGGTTAAAAATTAGAGTGGAGTGTGCCTGGAGAAACCCACACAAGCTGATGTCTCCTTATTTTTGTTGGATTTTTACATGTAATTTTTATTTTTTATTGGAAAATTTTCCACTGTGTACATGGACCACTTCTACATTGTGCATTCCTCGGTTGATGGACATTTTCATTGCTTCCAAGTGTTGGCTATGGTAAATATTGTTGGAGTGCAGGATTGCCAGCCTGTGACTTTTTGATTCTCATTTTCTCAGGTGATAGGCCCAGCAGTGGGTGTGATTGACTGACTGGTAGCAACGTTTTTCCCTTTTCAAAGCACCTTCTTTGTGTTTTCATTAGTGGCACTTATTACGTCCCCTTTAGAATCGAGGGTACACATTTCTCCACAATCGCTTCAGCATTTATTCTTTGCAGAATTTATGCCAATGCCCCTACTGGCTGCTGTGAGCTGATAGGGTTTTGTAATTTGGGTTTGCATGTCTTTGAAAATTCGTAAAACTCATCATTTTTCTCCGCCGTTTTCTTTTCTGTTAAAAAAAGGAAACAAATGGGAGTACATTATAACTCTTGATATTGTCTTCTTGGAAGGTTGCCCTCTTTTGAATTTTTTGGTCGATTTTCCACCTCAGACTTTTTTTAGAGAGCAGGTGTCATTTCCCGAACTGCAAGTTTGGTGAATATTTAGTGACCTTTACAATGTGTTTAAAGCTGCTGTTGTGGGAAGTGGCCTAAAGGAGGCAGCATTTCTCCATTCCCAAATCTGGTTACTAGGGCAGCAGAGCCTTTCTGGAAGTCGTGTTCCTAGGTTGTAAATTACATTGGAATGTGCATGGAGAAACCCCCATAAGTTTATGCCTCATTATTTCTTCTTGGTTTTAAAATTTTTTTTAATTGGGGTAAAGCTTAGAATATTGTTTCTCCTAGGTGTAAACAATCTGGTTCATTTGTAGATTATATATGTCTATTCAAGTACAGATCCTCTTCCCATGTAAAATGTTACAGAATGTTCCGCAGACCTCCCTTGCTATATGGTCTGTCTTTTTGAGATATGTATATAATATGTGTTTGTATACATATAGTAACACTAATCTTAATTTATCCATTCACTCCACCTTTCCTTTTAGATGAGCACAGTTTTCTAAGTCTGTGAGTGTCTTTCTCTGTGGAAATATGTTCATTTGTGTCAGTTATTAGATAACGCCTATAAGTGATATCATAGAATATAGGTCTTTTGCTTTTGGACTTACCTCATGTTTCGTGATTATCTCCAGACTCATTTGTGGTGCCTCAGAGAGCAATGGTTCATTGTTTTCCATGGCTAATATTCCATTGTGTACATGGACCACTTCTTCTTTATCCATTCACCACTTGTTGGATATTTTGATTGCTTCACGGTCTTGGCTATTGTGAATAAGGCTGCACTGCAGCTTTTGCGGCCTGTGTCTTCTCGATTCTTGTCTTCTCAGGTGAGAGGTCCAATGGCGTGCCTGCTGGATTGAATGGTACCTCCATTTTTACTTTTAAACACAGCTCCTTTCTATTCTCATTATTGGCTGTTACCCTTTTACGTCTCAACAGCAGGTAGAGGGTTCACAGTTCTCTAAAACCCCTTCAGCATTTATTGTTCGTAGACTTTTTGCTGATGGTCAGTCGATTGGTGTAAGTTGAAAACTTTTTGTAGATTAGATTGCATGGGTCTAACACTCCCTGAGGTTGAGCTTTTATCCATTTTCCTTTTTTTTTAAAAGAGCGTCAGTAAAACGTAACTCTTCATATTCTCTTCTTGAAACATTTGCCTGTTTTGAAATTTTTTGTCCATTCCCTACTTCAGCTCAATTTTTTAGGGCAGGTGTCCTTTACAGCCCTGAGTCCTTGTAAATGTTAAGTGACCATTAGCTGTGACTTTAAAGCTGCTCTTGCAGGAAACGGCCACAAGGTGGCAGCATTTCTCCTTTACCAAATTTGGTTACTAGGGAAACAGAGCCTTAATGGAAGTGGTGTTCTAGGTTGTATATTAGAATGGAATATGCCAGGAAAAAGCCCTTTAAGTTTATGTCTCATTACTTCTTGTTCATATTTGTAATTTACTTTTTATTTTTTATCCCAGCAAATTTGATTACAATGGTTTGTTTCTTCTTGGTGTGCAAGATGTGGTTCTTTCACACATATATGTGTATCTATTCTTCCTCGCATCCTTTTCCCATTTAGGTTATGACAGAATGTTGAGTAGTCTTCTCCTGGTCTTCCGTACGCCTTTGGTGATTATATATTTCACATGGTTTGTATATCTCTGTTAACCCCAATATGGGAATGTATCCAATCCTCATCCCTTTCTATTTGGTGAACCTAAGTTTTTTTAATGAATCTGTGATTGCCTTTCTCTGTGGAAATATCTTCATTGGTATCAATTTTTAAGTAACTCCTAAAAGTGATATGATAGGATATGTGTCTTTTGCTTTCTCACTTACTACAGGGGGCGTGATTACGTCTAGACTCATCTATGGTGCTGCAAATGGCATTGTTTCATTTTTTTCAGTAGCGAATATTCCATCTGTACATGGAGGAGTTCTTCTGTGTCCACCCATCTGTTGGTGGCCTTTTTGGTTACTTCCATATCTTGGCTATTGTGATACTGTGCAATGCAGATTTGCCTGCCTGTGTCTTTCCAATTCTGTCTTCTTAGATTATAGGTCGAGGAATGGGCCTGCTAGGTCATATGGTAGCTCAATGTTTACCTTTTTAAGGCACCTCCTTTCTGTTCTCATCTGTGACCCTTTCCAACTTACGTCCCACTTGAAGTTGAGGGTATACATTTCTCCACAACACCTTCAGCATTTATTGTTTGTAGTTTTCTTGCTGACGGTTACTCTGGCAATTGTGAGCTGATACCTCTTTGTGGTTGAATTTGCATGTGTCTCATAATGCGTTGAAATTGAGCTTTAAGGCATGTCCTTTTTATTTTTCCAGCTGTGATTAGAGCTTATTTCTTCAAAGTGTTTTCTTAAAGTATGTGTCACCATTTGAAATATTTTGGCCATTACCTCCCTCAAGACCTTTTGAGGGCAAGTTTCATTTACAGTTATGCAGTACTTGTTCCTATGAAATGACCATTAGCACGGGCTTTAAAGCTGCTTTTGCAGGTAACTGCCAGAGGGCAGCAGCCTTTCTATGTTCCCCACCCTGGTAACTAGGGAAAAGCCCTTGCGGCCTGTGGTGTTTCTCGGTTAAAAATTAGAGTGTAGTGTGCCTGGAGAAACGCACACAAGCTGATGTCTCCTTATTTTTGTTGGATTTTTAAATGTAATTTTTATTTTTTATTGGAGTAATTTTCCACTGTGTACGTGGACCACTTCTACTTTGTGCATTCCTCGGTTGATGGACATTTTCATTTCTTCCAAGTGTTGGCTATGATAAATATTGTTGGAGTGCAGAATTGCCAGCCTGTGACTTTTTGATTCTCATTTTCTCAGGTGATAGGCCCAGCAGTGTGTGTGATTCATTGACTGGTAGCACCGTGTTTCCCTTTTCAAAGCACCTCCTTTGTGTTTTCATTAGTGGCTCTTACCACGTCCCCCTTAGAATCCAGGGTACGCATTTCTCCACAATCGCTTCAGCATTTATTGTTTGCAGCATTTATGCTAATGGCCCTACTGGCTGCTGTGAGCTGATAGGTTTTTGTAATTTGGGTTTGCATGTATTTGAAAATTCGTAAAACTCATTATTTTTCTCCGCCGTTTTCTTTTCTGTTACAAAAAGGAAACAAATGGGAGTACATTATAACTCTGGAAACTGTCTTCTTAGAAGGTTGCCCTCTTTTGAATTTTTTGGTCGATTTTCCACCCCAGAGTTTTTTTTAGAGAGCAGGTGTCATTTCCCGAACTGCAAGTTTGGTGAATATTTATTGACGTTTAGAAATGGGTTTAAAGCTGCTGTTGTGGGAAGTGGCCTCAAGCAGGCAGCATTTCTCCATTCCCAAATCTGGTTTCTAGGGCAGCAGAGCCTTTCTGGAAGTCGTGTTCCTAGGTTGTAAATTACATTGGAATGTGCATGGAGAAACCCCCATAAGTTTATGTCTCATTATTTCTTCTTGGTTTTAAAAATTTTTTTAATTGTGGTAAAGCTTAGAATATTGTTTGTCCTAGGTGTACACAATCTGGTTCATTTGTAGATTATATATGTCTATTCAAGTACAGATCCTCTTCCCATGTAAAATGTTACAGAATGTTCCGCAGGCCTCCCTTGCTATATGGTCGGTCTTTTTGAGATATGTATATAATATGTGTTTGTATACATGTAGTAACACTAATCTTAATTTATCCATTCACTCCACCTTTCCTTTTAGATGAGCATAGTTTGTTTTCTAAGTCTGTGAGTGTCTTTCTCTGTGGAAATATGTTCATTTGTGTCAGTTATTAGATAACGCCTATAAGTGATATCATAGAATATAGGTCTTTTGCTTTTGGACTTACCTCATGTTTCGTGATTATCTCCAGACTCATTTGTGGTGCCTCAGAGAGCAATGGTTCATTGTTTTCCATGGCTAATATTCCATTGTGTACATGGACCACTTCTTCTTTATCCATTCACCACTTGTTGGATATTTTGATTGCTTCACGGTCTTGGCTATTGTGAATAAGGCTGCACTGCAGCTTTTGCGGCCTGTGTCTTCTCGATTCTTGTCTTCTCAGGTGAGAGGTCCAATGGCGTGCCTGCTGGATTGAATGGTACCTCCATTTTTGCTTTTAAACACAGCTCCTTTCTATTCTCATTATTGGCTGTTACCCTTTTACGTCTCAACAGCAGGTAGAGGGTTCACAGTTCTCTAAAACCCCTTCAGCATTTATTGTTCGTAGACTTTTTGCTGATGGTCAGTCGATTGGTGTAAGTTGAAAACTTTTTGTAGATTAGATTGCATGGGTCTAACACTCCCTGAGGTGGAGCTTTTATCCATTTTCCTTTTTTTTTTAAAGAGCGTCAGTAAAACGTAACTCTTCATATTCTCTTCTTGAAACATTTGCCTGTTTTGAAATTTTTTGTCCATTCCCTACTTCAGCACAATTTTTTAGGGCAGGTGTCCTTACAGCCTTGAGTTCTTATGAATGTTAAGTGACCATTAGCTGTGACTTTAAAGCTGCTCTTGCAGGAAACGGCCACAAGGTGGCAGCATTTCTCCTTTACCAAATTTGGTTACTAGGGAAACAGAGCCTTAATGGAAGTGGTGTTCTAGGTTGTAAATTAAAATGGAATGTGCCAGGAAAAAGCCCTTTAAGTTTATGTCTCATTACTTCTTGTTCATATTTGTAATATACTTTTTATTTTTTATCCCAGCAAATTTGATTACAATGGTTTGTTTCTTCTTGCTGTGCAAGATGTGGTTCTTTCACACATATATGGGTATCTACTCTTCCTCGCATCCTTTTCCCATTTAGGTTATGACAGAATGTTGAGTAGTCTTCTCCTGGTCTTCCGTATGCCTTTGGTTATTATATATTTCACATGGTTTGTATATCTCTGTTAACCCCAATATGGTAATGTATCCAATCCTCATCCCTTTCTTTTTGGTGAGCCTAAGTTTTTTAAATGAATCTGTGATTGCCTTTCTCTGTGGAAATATCTTCATTGGTATCAATTTTTAAGTAACTCCTAAAAGTGATATGATAGGATATGTGTCTTTTGCTTTCTCACTTACTACAGGGGGCGTGATTACGTCTAGACTCATCTATGGTGCTGCAAATGGCATTGTTTCATTTTTTTCAGTAGCGAATATTCCATCTGTACATGGAGGAGTTCTTCTGTGTCCACCCATCTGTTGGTGGACTTTTTGGTTACTTCCATATCTTGGCTATTGTGATACTGTGCAATGCAGATTTGCCTGCCTGTGTCTTTCCAATTCTGTCTTCTTAGATTATAGGTCGAGGAGTGGGCCTGCTAGGTCATATGGTAGCTCAATGTTTACCTTTTTAAGGCACCTCCTTTCTGTTCTCATCTGTGGCCCTTTCCAACTTACGTCCCACTTGAAGTTGAGGGTATACATTTCTCCACAACACCTTCAGCATTTATTGTTTGTAGTTTTCTTGCTGATGGTTACTCTGGCAATTGTGAGCTGATACCTCTTTGTGGTTGAATTCTCATGTGCCTCAAAATCCGTTGAAATTGAGCTTTAAGGCATGTCCTTTTTATTTTTCAAGCTGTGATTACCCCTTAGTTCTTCAAAGTGTTCTCTTAAAGTATGTGTCACATTTTGAAATGTTTTGGCCATTACCTCCCTCAAGACATTTTGAGGGCAGGTTTCATTTACAGTTCTGCAGTACTTGTTCCTATGAAATGACCATTAGCACAGGCTTTAAAGCTGCTTTTGCAGGTAACTGCCAGAGGGCAGCAGCCTTTCTATTTTCCCCACCCTGGTAAAAGGGGAAAAGCCCTTGCGGCTTGTGGTGTTTCTCGGTTAAAAATTAGAGTGGAGTGTGCCTGGAGAAACCCACACAAGCTGATGTCTCCTTATTTTTGTTGGATTTTTACATGTAATTTTTATTTTTTATTGGAAAATTTTCCACTGTGTACATGGACCACTTCTACATTGTGCATTCCTCGGTTGATGGACATTTTCATTGCTTCCAAGTGTTGGCTATGGTAAATATTGTTGGAGTGCAGGATTGCCAGCCTGTGACTTTTTGATTCTCATTTTCTCAGGTGATAGGCCCAGCAGTGGGTGTGATTGACTGACTGGTAGCAACGTTTTTCCCTTTTCAAAGCACCTTCTTTGTGTTTTCATTAGTGGCACTTATTACGTCCCCTTTAGAATCGAGGGTACACATTTCTCCACAATCGCTTCAGCATTTATTCTTTGCAGAATTTATGCCAATGCCCCTACTGGCTGCTGTGAGCTGATAGGGTTTTGTAATTTGGGTTTGCATGTCTTTGAAAATTCGTAAAACTCATCATTTTTCTCCGCCGTTTTCTTTTCTGTTAAAAAAAGGAAACAAATGGGAGTACATTATAACTCTTGATATTGTCTTCTTGGAAGGTTGCCCTCTTTTGAATTTTTTGGTCGATTTTCCACCTCAGACTTTTTTTAGAGAGCAGGTGTCATTTCCCGAACTGCAAGTTTGGTGAATATTTAGTGACCTTTACAATGTGTTTAAAGCTGCTGTTGTGGGAAGTGGCCTAAAGGAGGCAGCATTTCTCCATTCCCAAATCTGGTTACTAGGGCAGCAGAGCCTTTCTGGAAGTCGTGTTCCTAGGTTGTAAATTACATTGGAATGTGCATGGAGAAACCCCCATAAGTTTATGCCTCATTATTTCTTCTTGGTTTTAAAATTTTTTTTAATTGGGGTAAAGCTTAGAATATTGTTTCTCCTAGGTGTAAACAATCTGGTTCATTTGTAGATTATATATGTCTATTCAAGTACAGATCCTCTTCCCATGTAAAATGTTACAGAATGTTCCGCAGACCTCCCTTGCTATATGGTCTGTCTTTTTGAGATATGTATATAATATGTGTTTGTATACATATAGTAACACTAATCTTAATTTATCCATTCACTCCACCTTTCCTTTTAGATGAGCACAGTTTTCTAAGTCTGTGAGTGTCTTTCTCTGTGGAAATATGTTCATTTGTGTCAGTTATTAGATAACGCCTATAAGTGATATCATAGAATATAGGTCTTTTGCTTTTGGACTTACCTCATGTTTCGTGATTATCTCCAGACTCATTTGTGGTGCCTCAGAGAGCAATGGTTCATTGTTTTCCATGGCTAATATTCCATTGTGTACATGGACCACTTCTTCTTTATCCATTCACCACTTGTTGGATATTTTGATTGCTTCACGGTCTTGGCTATTGTGAATAAGGCTGCACTGCAGCTTTTGCGGCCTGTGTCTTCTCGATTCTTGTCTTCTCAGGTGAGAGGTCCAATGGCGTGCCTGCTGGATTGAATGGTACCTCCATTTTTACTTTTAAACACAGCTCCTTTCTATTCTCATTATTGGCTGTTACCCTTTTACGTCTCAACAGCAGGTAGAGGGTTCACAGTTCTCTAAAACCCCTTCAGCATTTATTGTTCGTAGACTTTTTGCTGATGGTCAGTCGATTGGTGTAAGTTGAAAACTTTTTGTAGATTAGATTGCATGGGTCTAACACTCCCTGAGGTTGAGCTTTTATCCATTTTCCTTTTTTTTTAAAAGAGCGTCAGTAAAACGTAACTCTTCATATTCTCTTCTTGAAACATTTGCCTGTTTTGAAATTTTTTGTCCATTCCCTACTTCAGCTCAATTTTTTAGGGCAGGTGTCCTTTACAGCCCTGAGTCCTTGTAAATGTTAAGTGACCATTAGCTGTGACTTTAAAGCTGCTCTTGCAGGAAACGGCCACAAGGTGGCAGCATTTCTCCTTTACCAAATTTGGTTACTAGGGAAACAGAGCCTTAATGGAAGTGGTGTTCTAGGTTGTATATTAGAATGGAATATGCCAGGAAAAAGCCCTTTAAGTTTATGTCTCATTACTTCTTGTTCATATTTGTAATTTACTTTTTATTTTTTATCCCAGCAAATTTGATTACAATGGTTTGTTTCTTCTTGGTGTGCAAGATGTGGTTCTTTCACACATATATGTGTATCTATTCTTCCTCGCATCCTTTTCCCATTTAGGTTATGACAGAATGTTGAGTAGTCTTCTCCTGGTCTTCCGTACGCCTTTGGTGATTATATATTTCACATGGTTTGTATATCTCTGTTAACCCCAATATGGGAATGTATCCAATCCTCATCCCTTTCTATTTGGTGAACCTAAGTTTTTTTAATGAATCTGTGATTGCCTTTCTCTGTGGAAATATCTTCATTGGTATCAATTTTTAAGTAACTCCTAAAAGTGATATGATAGGATATGTGTCTTTTGCTTTCTCACTTACTACAGGGGGCGTGATTACGTCTAGACTCATCTATGGTGCTGCAAATGGCATTGTTTCATTTTTTTCAGTAGCGAATATTCCATCTGTACATGGAGGAGTTCTTCTGTGTCCACCCATCTGTTGGTGGCCTTTTTGGTTACTTCCATATCTTGGCTATTGTGATACTGTGCAATGCAGATTTGCCTGCCTGTGTCTTTCCAATTCTGTCTTCTTAGATTATAGGTCGAGGAATGGGCCTGCTAGGTCATATGGTAGCTCAATGTTTACCTTTTTAAGGCACCTCCTTTCTGTTCTCATCTGTGACCCTTTCCAACTTACGTCCCACTTGAAGTTGAGGGTATACATTTCTCCACAACACCTTCAGCATTTATTGTTTGTAGTTTTCTTGCTGACGGTTACTCTGGCAATTGTGAGCTGATACCTCTTTGTGGTTGAATTTGCATGTGTCTCATAATGCGTTGAAATTGAGCTTTAAGGCATGTCCTTTTTATTTTTCCAGCTGTGATTAGAGCTTATTTCTTCAAAGTGTTTTCTTAAAGTATGTGTCACCATTTGAAATATTTTGGCCATTACCTCCCTCAAGACCTTTTGAGGGCAAGTTTCATTTACAGTTATGCAGTACTTGTTCCTATGAAATGACCATTAGCACGGGCTTTAAAGCTGCTTTTGCAGGTAACTGCCAGAGGGCAGCAGCCTTTCTATGTTCCCCACCCTGGTAACTAGGGAAAAGCCCTTGCGGCCTGTGGTGTTTCTCGGTTAAAAATTAGAGTGTAGTGTGCCTGGAGAAACGCACACAAGCTGATGTCTCCTTATTTTTGTTGGATTTTTAAATGTAATTTTTATTTTTTATTGGAGTAATTTTCCACTGTGTACGTGGACCACTTCTACTTTGTGCATTCCTCGGTTGATGGACATTTTCATTTCTTCCAAGTGTTGGCTATGATAAATATTGTTGGAGTGCAGAATTGCCAGCCTGTGACTTTTTGATTCTCATTTTCTCAGGTGATAGGCCCAGCAGTGTGTGTGATTCATTGACTGGTAGCACCGTGTTTCCCTTTTCAAAGCACCTCCTTTGTGTTTTCATTAGTGGCTCTTACCACGTCCCCCTTAGAATCCAGGGTACGCATTTCTCCACAATCGCTTCAGCATTTATTGTTTGCAGCATTTATGCTAATGGCCCTACTGGCTGCTGTGAGCTGATAGGTTTTTGTAATTTGGGTTTGCATGTATTTGAAAATTCGTAAAACTCATTATTTTTCTCCGCCGTTTTCTTTTCTGTTACAAAAAGGAAACAAATGGGAGTACATTATAACTCTGGAAACTGTCTTCTTAGAAGGTTGCCCTCTTTTGAATTTTTTGGTCGATTTTCCACCCCAGAGTTTTTTTTAGAGAGCAGGTGTCATTTCCCGAACTGCAAGTTTGGTGAATATTTATTGACCTTTAGAAATGGGTTTAAAGCTGCTGTTGTGGGAAGTGGCCTCAAGCAGGCAGCATTTCTCCATTCCCAAATCTGGTTTCTAGGGCAGCAGAGCCTTTCTGGAAGTCGTGTTCCTAGGTTGTAAATTACATTGGAATGTGCATGGAGAAACCCCCATAAGTTTATGTCTCATTATTTCTTCTTGGTTTTAAAAATTTTTTTAATTGTGGTAAAGCTTAGAATATTGTTTGTCCTAGGTGTACACAATCTGGTTCATTTGTAGATTATATATGTCTATTCAAGTACAGATCCTCTTCCCATGTAAAATGTTACAGAATGTTCCGCAGGCCTCCCTTGCTATATGGTCGGTCTTTTTGAGATATGTATATAATATGTGTTTGTATACATGTAGTAACACTAATCTTAATTTATCCATTCACTCCACCTTTCCTTTTAGATGAGCATAGTTTGTTTTCTAAGTCTGTGAGTGTCTTTCTCTGTGGAAATATGTTCATTTGTGTCAGTTATTAGATAACGCCTATAAGTGATATCATAGAATATAGGTCTTTTGCTTTTGGACTTACCTCATGTTTCGTGATTATCTCCAGACTCATTTGTGGTGCCTCAGAGAGCAATGGTTCATTGTTTTCCATGGCTAATATTCCATTGTGTACATGGACCACTTCTTCTTTATCCATTCACCACTTGTTGGATATTTTGATTGCTTCACGGTCTTGGCTATTGTGAATAAGGCTGCACTGCAGCTTTTGCGGCCTGTGTCTTCTCGATTCTTGTCTTCTCAGGTGAGAGGTCCAATGGCGTGCCTGCTGGATTGAATGGTACCTCCATTTTTGCTTTTAAACACAGCTCCTTTCTATTCTCATTATTGGCTGTTACCCTTTTACGTCTCAACAGCAGGTAGAGGGTTCACAGTTCTCTAAAACCCCTTCAGCATTTATTGTTCGTAGACTTTTTGCTGATGGTCAGTCGATTGGTGTAAGTTGAAAACTTTTTGTAGATTAGATTGCATGGGTCTAACACTCCCTGAGGTGGAGCTTTTATCCATTTTCCTTTTTTTTTTAAAGAGCGTCAGTAAAACGTAACTCTTCATATTCTCTTCTTGAAACATTTGCCTGTTTTGAAATTTTTTGTCCATTCCCTACTTCAGCACAATTTTTTAGGGCAGGTGTCCTTACAGCCTTGAGTTCTTATGAATGTTAAGTGACCATTAGCTGTGACTTTAAAGCTGCTCTTGCAGGAAACGGCCACAAGGTGGCAGCATTTCTCCTTTACCAAATTTGGTTACTAGGGAAACAGAGCCTTAATGGAAGTGGTGTTCTAGGTTGTAAATTAAAATGGAATGTGCCAGGAAAAAGCCCTTTAAGTTTATGTCTCATTACTTCTTGTTCATATTTGTAATATACTTTTTATTTTTTATCCCAGCAAATTTGATTACAATGGTTTGTTTCTTCTTGCTGTGCAAGATGTGGTTCTTTCACACATATATGGGTATCTACTCTTCCTCGCATCCTTTTCCCATTTAGGTTATGACAGAATGTTGAGTAGTCTTCTCCTGGTCTTCCGTATGCCTTTGGTTATTATATATTTCACATGGTTTGTATATCTCTGTTAACCCCAATATGGTAATGTATCCAATCCTCATCCCTTTCTTTTTGGTGAGCCTAAGTTTTTTAAATGAATCTGTGATTGCCTTTCTCTGTGGAAATATCTTCATTGGTATCAATTTTTAAGTAACTCCTAAAAGTGATATGATAGGATATGTGTCTTTTGCTTTCTCACTTACTACAGGGGGCGTGATTACGTCTAGACTCATCTATGGTGCTGCAAATGGCATTGTTTCATTTTTTTCAGTAGCGAATATTCCATCTGTACATGGAGGAGTTCTTCTGTGTCCACCCATCTGTTGGTGGACTTTTTGGTTACTTCCATATCTTGGCTATTGTGATACTGTGCAATGCAGATTTGCCTGCCTGTGTCTTTCCAATTCTGTCTTCTTAGATTATAGGTCGAGGAGTGGGCCTGCTAGGTCATATGGTAGCTCAATGTTTACCTTTTTAAGGCACCTCCTTTCTGTTCTCATCTGTGGCCCTTTCCAACTTACGTCCCACTTGAAGTTGAGGGTATACATTTCTCCACAACACCTTCAGCATTTATTGTTTGTAGTTTTCTTGCTGATGGTTACTCTGGCAATTGTGAGCTGATACCTCTTTGTGGTTGAATTCTCATGTGCCTCAAAATCCGTTGAAATTGAGCTTTAAGGCATGTCCTTTTTATTTTTCAAGCTGTGATTACCCCTTAGTTCTTCAAAGTGTTCTCTTAAAGTATGTGTCACATTTTGAAATGTTTTGGCCATTACCTCCCTCAAGACATTTTGAGGGCAGGTTTCATTTACAGTTCTGCAGTACTTGTTCCTATGAAATGACCATTAGCACAGGCTTTAAAGCTGCTTTTGCAGGTAACTGCCAGAGGGCAGCAGCCTTTCTATTTTCCCCACCCTGGTAAAAGGGGAAAAGCCCTTGCGGCTTGTGGTGTTTCTCGGTTAAAAATTAGAGTGGAGTGTGCCTGGAGAAACCCACACAAGCTGATGTCTCCTTATTTTTGTTGGATTTTTACATGTAATTTTTATTTTTTATTGGAAAATTTTCCACTGTGTACATGGACCACTTCTACATTGTGCATTCCTCGGTTGATGGACATTTTCATTGCTTCCAAGTGTTGGCTATGGTAAATATTGTTGGAGTGCAGGATTGCCAGCCTGTGACTTTTTGATTCTCATTTTCTCAGGTGATAGGCCCAGCAGTGGGTGTGATTGACTGACTGGTAGCAACGTTTTTCCCTTTTCAAAGCACCTTCTTTGTGTTTTCATTAGTGGCACTTATTACGTCCCCTTTAGAATCGAGGGTACACATTTCTCCACAATCGCTTCAGCATTTATTCTTTGCAGAATTTATGCCAATGCCCCTACTGGCTGCTGTGAGCTGATAGGGTTTTGTAATTTGGGTTTGCATGTCTTTGAAAATTCGTAAAACTCATCATTTTTCTCCGCCGTTTTCTTTTCTGTTAAAAAAAGGAAACAAATGGGAGTACATTATAACTCTTGATATTGTCTTCTTGGAAGGTTGCCCTCTTTTGAATTTTTTGGTCGATTTTCCACCTCAGACTTTTTTTAGAGAGCAGGTGTCATTTCCCGAACTGCAAGTTTGGTGAATATTTAGTGACCTTTACAATGTGTTTAAAGCTGCTGTTGTGGGAAGTGGCCTAAAGGAGGCAGCATTTCTCCATTCCCAAATCTGGTTACTAGGGCAGCAGAGCCTTTCTGGAAGTCGTGTTCCTAGGTTGTAAATTACATTGGAATGTGCATGGAGAAACCCCCATAAGTTTATGCCTCATTATTTCTTCTTGGTTTTAAAATTTTTTTTAATTGGGGTAAAGCTTAGAATATTGTTTCTCCTAGGTGTAAACAATCTGGTTCATTTGTAGATTATATATGTCTATTCAAGTACAGATCCTCTTCCCATGTAAAATGTTACAGAATGTTCCGCAGACCTCCCTTGCTATATGGTCTGTCTTTTTGAGATATGTATATAATATGTGTTTGTATACATATAGTAACACTAATCTTAATTTATCCATTCACTCCACCTTTCCTTTTAGATGAGCACAGTTTTCTAAGTCTGTGAGTGTCTTTCTCTGTGGAAATATGTTCATTTGTGTCAGTTATTAGATAACGCCTATAAGTGATATCATAGAATATAGGTCTTTTGCTTTTGGACTTACCTCATGTTTCGTGATTATCTCCAGACTCATTTGTGGTGCCTCAGAGAGCAATGGTTCATTGTTTTCCATGGCTAATATTCCATTGTGTACATGGACCACTTCTTCTTTATCCATTCACCACTTGTTGGATATTTTGATTGCTTCACGGTCTTGGCTATTGTGAATAAGGCTGCACTGCAGCTTTTGCGGCCTGTGTCTTCTCGATTCTTGTCTTCTCAGGTGAGAGGTCCAATGGCGTGCCTGCTGGATTGAATGGTACCTCCATTTTTACTTTTAAACACAGCTCCTTTCTATTCTCATTATTGGCTGTTACCCTTTTACGTCTCAACAGCAGGTAGAGGGTTCACAGTTCTCTAAAACCCCTTCAGCATTTATTGTTCGTAGACTTTTTGCTGATGGTCAGTCGATTGGTGTAAGTTGAAAACTTTTTGTAGATTAGATTGCATGGGTCTAACACTCCCTGAGGTTGAGCTTTTATCCATTTTCCTTTTTTTTTAAAAGAGCGTCAGTAAAACGTAACTCTTCATATTCTCTTCTTGAAACATTTGCCTGTTTTGAAATTTTTTGTCCATTCCCTACTTCAGCTCAATTTTTTAGGGCAGGTGTCCTTTACAGCCCTGAGTCCTTGTAAATGTTAAGTGACCATTAGCTGTGACTTTAAAGCTGCTCTTGCAGGAAACGGCCACAAGGTGGCAGCATTTCTCCTTTACCAAATTTGGTTACTAGGGAAACAGAGCCTTAATGGAAGTGGTGTTCTAGGTTGTATATTAGAATGGAATATGCCAGGAAAAAGCCCTTTAAGTTTATGTCTCATTACTTCTTGTTCATATTTGTAATTTACTTTTTATTTTTTATCCCAGCAAATTTGATTACAATGGTTTGTTTCTTCTTGGTGTGCAAGATGTGGTTCTTTCACACATATATGTGTATCTATTCTTCCTCGCATCCTTTTCCCATTTAGGTTATGACAGAATGTTGAGTAGTCTTCTCCTGGTCTTCCGTACGCCTTTGGTGATTATATATTTCACATGGTTTGTATATCTCTGTTAACCCCAATATGGGAATGTATCCAATCCTCATCCCTTTCTATTTGGTGAACCTAAGTTTTTTTAATGAATCTGTGATTGCCTTTCTCTGTGGAAATATCTTCATTGGTATCAATTTTTAAGTAACTCCTAAAAGTGATATGATAGGATATGTGTCTTTTGCTTTCTCACTTACTACAGGGGGCGTGATTACGTCTAGACTCATCTATGGTGCTGCAAATGGCATTGTTTCATTTTTTTCAGTAGCGAATATTCCATCTGTACATGGAGGAGTTCTTCTGTGTCCACCCATCTGTTGGTGGCCTTTTTGGTTACTTCCATATCTTGGCTATTGTGATACTGTGCAATGCAGATTTGCCTGCCTGTGTCTTTCCAATTCTGTCTTCTTAGATTATAGGTCGAGGAATGGGCCTGCTAGGTCATATGGTAGCTCAATGTTTACCTTTTTAAGGCACCTCCTTTCTGTTCTCATCTGTGACCCTTTCCAACTTACGTCCCACTTGAAGTTGAGGGTATACATTTCTCCACAACACCTTCAGCATTTATTGTTTGTAGTTTTCTTGCTGACGGTTACTCTGGCAATTGTGAGCTGATACCTCTTTGTGGTTGAATTTGCATGTGTCTCATAATGCGTTGAAATTGAGCTTTAAGGCATGTCCTTTTTATTTTTCCAGCTGTGATTAGAGCTTATTTCTTCAAAGTGTTTTCTTAAAGTATGTGTCACCATTTGAAATATTTTGGCCATTACCTCCCTCAAGACCTTTTGAGGGCAAGTTTCATTTACAGTTATGCAGTACTTGTTCCTATGAAATGACCATTAGCACGGGCTTTAAAGCTGCTTTTGCAGGTAACTGCCAGAGGGCAGCAGCCTTTCTATGTTCCCCACCCTGGTAACTAGGGAAAAGCCCTTGCGGCCTGTGGTGTTTCTCGGTTAAAAATTAGAGTGTAGTGTGCCTGGAGAAACGCACACAAGCTGATGTCTCCTTATTTTTGTTGGATTTTTAAATGTAATTTTTATTTTTTATTGGAGTAATTTTCCACTGTGTACGTGGACCACTTCTACTTTGTGCATTCCTCGGTTGATGGACATTTTCATTTCTTCCAAGTGTTGGCTATGATAAATATTGTTGGAGTGCAGAATTGCCAGCCTGTGACTTTTTGATTCTCATTTTCTTAGGTGATAGGCCCAGCAGTGTGTGTGATTCATTGACTGGTAGCACCGTGTTTCCCTTTTCAAAGCACCTCCTTTGTGTTTTCATTAGTGGCTCTTACCACGTCCCCCTTAGAATCCAGGGTACGCATTTCTCCACAATCGCTTCAGCATTTATTGTTTGCAGCATTTATGCTAATGGCCCTACTGGCTGCTGTGAGCTGATAGGTTTTTGTAATTTGGGTTTGCATGTATTTGAAAATTCGTAAAACTCATTATTTTTCTCCGCCGTTTTCTTTTCTGTTACAAAAAGGAAACAAATGGGAGTACATTATAACTCTGGAAACTGTCTTCTTAGAAGGTTGCCCTCTTTTGAATTTTTTGGTCGATTTTCCACCCCAGAGTTTTTTTTAGAGAGCAGGTGTCATTTCCCGAACTGCAAGTTTGGTGAATATTTATTGACCTTTAGAAATGGGTTTAAAGCTGCTGTTGTGGGAAGTGGCCTCAAGCAGGCAGCATTTCTCCATTCCCAAATCTGGTTTCTAGGGCAGCAGAGCCTTTCTGGAAGTCGTGTTCCTAGGTTGTAAATTACATTGGAATGTGCATGGAGAAACCCCCATAAGTTTATGTCTCATTATTTCTTCTTGGTTTTAAAAATTTTTTTAATTGTGGTAAAGCTTAGAATATTGTTTGTCCTAGGTGTACACAATCTGGTTCATTTGTAGATTATATATGTCTATTCAAGTACAGATCCTCTTCCCATGTAAAATGTTACAGAATGTTCCGCAGGCCTCCCTTGCTATATGGTCGGTCTTTTTGAGATATGTATATAATATGTGTTTGTATACATGTAGTAACACTAATCTTAATTTATCCATTCACTCCACCTTTCCTTTTAGATGAGCATAGTTTGTTTTCTAAGTCTGTGAGTGTCTTTCTCTGTGGAAATATGTTCATTTGTGTCAGTTATTAGATAACGCCTATAAGTGATATCATAGAATATAGGTCTTTTGCTTTTGGACTTACCTCATGTTTCGTGATTATCTCCAG
This sequence comes from Eschrichtius robustus, assembly GCF_028021215.1. Lineage (NCBI taxonomy): Eukaryota > Metazoa > Chordata > Mammalia > Artiodactyla > Eschrichtiidae > Eschrichtius > Eschrichtius robustus. Next base: position 31,412,748 of record NC_090830.1, read on the forward strand.
ACTCATTTGTGGTGCCTCAGAGAGCAATGGTTCATTGTTTTCCATGGCTAATATTCCATTGTGTACATGGACCACTTCTTCTTTATCCATTCACCACTTGTTGGATATTTTGATTGCTTCACGGTCTTGGCTATTGTGAATAAGGCTGCACTGCAGCTTTTGCGGCCTGTGTCTTCTCGATTCTTGTCTTCTCAGGTGAGAGGTCCAATGGCGTGCCTGCTGGATTGAATGGTACCTCCATTTTTGCTTTTAAACACAGCTCCTTTCTATTCTCATTATTGGCTGTTACCCTTTTACGTCTCAACAGCAGGTAGAGGGTTCACAGTTCTCTAAAACCCCTTCAGCATTTATTGTTCGCAGACTTTTTGCTGATGGTCAGTCGATTGGTGTAAGTTGAAAACTTTTTGTAGATTAGATTGCATGGGTCTAACACTCCCTGAGGTGGAGCTTTTATCCATTTTCCTTTTTTTTTTAAAGAGCGTCAGTAAAACGTAACTCTTCATATTCTCTTCTTGAAACATTTGCCTGTTTTGAAATTTTTTGTCCATTCCCTACTTCAGCACAATTTTTTAGGGCAGGTGTCCTTACAGCCTTGAGTTCTTATGAATGTTAAGTGACCATTAGCTGTGACTTTAAAGCTGCTCTTGCAGGAAACGGCCACAAGGTGGCAGCATTTCTCCTTTACCAAATTTGGTTACTAGGGAAACAGAGCCTTAATGGAAGTGGTGTTCTAGGTTGTAAATTAAAATGGAATGTGCCAGGAAAAAGCCCTTTAAGTTTATGTCTCATTACTTCTTGTTCATATTTGTAATATACTTTTTATTTTTTATCCCAGCAAATTTGATTACAATGGTTTGTTTCTTCTTGCTGTGCAAGATGTGGTTCTTTCACACATATATGGGTATCTACTCTTCCTCGCATCCTTTTCCCATTTAGGTTATGACAGAATGTTGAGTAGTCTTCTCCTGGTCTTCCGTATGCCTTTGGTTATTATATATTTCACATGGTTTGTATATCTCTGTTAACCCCAATATGGTAATGTATCCAATCCTCATCCCTTTCTTTTTGGTGAGCCTAAGTTTTTTAAATGAATCTGTGATTGCCTTTCTCTGTGGAAATATCTTCATTGGTATCAATTTTTAAGTAACTCCTAAAAGTGATATGATAGGATATGTGTCTTTTGCTTTCTCACTTACTACAGGGGGCGTGATTACGTCTAGACTCATCTATGGTGCTGCAAATGGCATTGTTTCATTTTTTTCAGTAGCGAATATTCCATCTGTACATGGAGGAGTTCTTCTGTGTCCACCCATCTGTTGGTGGACTTTTTGGTTACTTCCATATCTTGGCTATTGTGATACTGTGCAATGCAGATTTGCCTGCCTGTGTCTTTCCAATTCTGTCTTCTTAGATTATAGGTCGAGGAGTGGGCCTGCTAGGTCATATGGTAGCTCAATGTTTACCTTTTTAAGGCACCTCCTTTCTGTTCTCATCTGTGGCCCTTTCCAACTTACGTCCCACTTGAAGTTGAGGGTATACATTTCTCCACAACACCTTCAGCATTTATTGTTTGTAGTTTTCTTGCTGATGGTTACTCTGGCAATTGTGAGCTGATACCTCTTTGTGGTTGAATTCTCATGTGCCTCAAAATCCGTTGAAATTGAGCTTTAAGGCATGTCCTTTTTATTTTTCAAGCTGTGATTACCCCTTAGTTCTTCAAAGTGTTCTCTTAAAGTATGTGTCACATTTTGAAATGTTTTGGCCATTACCTCCCTCAAGACATTTTGAGGGCAGGTTTCATTTACAGTTCTGCAGTACTTGTTCCTATGAAATGACCATTAGCACAGGCTTTAAAGCTGCTTTTGCAGGTAACTGCCAGAGGGCAGCAGCCTTTCTATTTTCCCCACCCTGGTAAAAGGGGAAAAGCCCTTGCGGCTTGTGGTGTTTCTCGGTTAAAAATTAGAGTGGAGTGTGCCTGGAGAAACCCACACAAGCTGATGTCTCCTTATTTTTGTTGGATTTTTACATGTAATTTTTATTTTTTATTGGAAAATTTTCCACTGTGTACATGGACCACTTCTACATTGTGCATTCCTCGGTTGATGGACATTTTCATTGCTTCCAAGTGTTGGCTATGGTAAATATTGTTGGAGTGCAGGATTGCCAGCCTGTGACTTTTTGATTCTCATTTTCTCAGGTGATAGGCCCAGCAGTGGGTGTGATTGACTGACTGGTAGCAACGTTTTTCCCTTTTCAAAGCACCTTCTTTGTGTTTTCATTAGTGGCACTTATTACGTCCCCTTTAGAATCGAGGGTACACATTTCTCCACAATCGCTTCAGCATTTATTCTTTGCAGAATTTATGCCAATGCCCCTACTGGCTGCTGTGAGCTGATAGGGTTTTGTAATTTGGGTTTGCATGTCTTTGAAAATTCGTAAAACTCATCATTTTTCTCCGCCGTTTTCTTTTCTGTTAAAAAAAGGAAACAAATGGGAGTACATTATAACTCTTGATATTGTCTTCTTGGAAGGTTGCCCTCTTTTGAATTTTTTGGTCGATTTTCCACCTCAGACTTTTTTTAGAGAGCAGGTGTCATTTCCCGAACTGCAAGTTTGGTGAATATTTAGTGACCTTTACAATGTGTTTAAAGCTGCTGTTGTGGGAAGTGGCCTAAAGGAGGCAGCATTTCTCCATTCCCAAATCTGGTTACTAGGGCAGCAGAGCCTTTCTGGAAGTCGTGTTCCTAGGTTGTAAATTACATTGGAATGTGCATGGAGAAACCCCCATAAGTTTATGCCTCATTATTTCTTCTTGGTTTTAAAATTTTTTTTAATTGGGGTAAAGCTTAGAATATTGTTTCTCCTAGGTGTAAACAATCTGGTTCATTTGTAGATTATATATGTCTATTCAAGTACAGATCCTCTTCCCATGTAAAATGTTACAGAATGTTCCGCAGACCTCCCTTGCTATATGGTCTGTCTTTTTGAGATATGTATATAATATGTGTTTGTATACATATAGTAACACTAATCTTAATTTATCCATTCACTCCACCTTTCCTTTTAGATGAGCACAGTTTTCTAAGTCTGTGAGTGTCTTTCTCTGTGGAAATATGTTCATTTGTGTCAGTTATTAGATAACGCCTATAAGTGATATCATACAATATAGGTCTTTTGCTTTTGGACTTACCTCATGTTTCGTGATTTTCTCCAGACTCATTTGTGGTGCCTCAGAGAGCAATGGTTCATTGTTTTCCATGGCTAATATTCCATTGTGTACATGGACCACTTCTTCTTTATCCATTCACCTCTTGTTGGATATTTTGATTGCTTCACGGTCTTGGCTATTGTGAATAAGGCTGCACTGCAGCTTTTGCGGCCTGTGTCTTCTCGATTCTTGTCTTCTCAGGTGAGAGGTCCAATGGTGTGCCTGCTGGATTGAATGGTACCTCCATTTTTACTTTTAAACACAGCTCCTTTCTATTCTCATTATTGGCTGTTACCCTTTTACGTCTCAACAGCAGGTAGAGGGTTCACAGTTCTCTAAAACCCCTTCAGCATTTATTGTTCGTAGACTTTTTGCTGATGGTCAGTCGATTGGTGTAAGTTGAAAACTTTTTGTAGATTAGATTGCATGGGTCTAACACTCCCTGAGGTTGAGCTTTTATCCATTTTCCTTTTTTTTTAAAAGAGCGTCAGTAAAACGTAACTCTTCATATTCTCTTCTTGAAACATTTGCCTGTTTTGAAATTTTTTGTCCATTCCCTACTTCAGCTCAATTTTTTAGGGCAGGTGTCCTTTACAGCCCTGAGTCCTTGTAAATGTTAAGTGACCATTAGCTGTGACTTTAAAGCTGCTCTTGCAGGAAACGGCCACAAGGTGGCAGCATTTCTCCTTTACCAAATTTGGTTACTAGGGAAACAGAGCCTTAATGGAAGTGGTGTTCTAGGTTGTATATTAGAATGGAATATGCCAGGAAAAAGCCCTTTAAGTTTATGTCTCATTACTTCTTGTTCATATTTGTAATTTACTTTTTATTTTTTATCCCAGCAAATTTGATTACAATGGTTTGTTTCTTCTTGGTGTGCAAGATGTGGTTCTTTCACACATATATGTGTATCTATTCTTCCTCGCATCCTTTTCCCATTTAGGTTATGACAGAATGTTGAGTAGTCTTCTCCTGGTCTTCCGTACGCCTTTGGTGATTATATATTTCACATGGTTTGTATATCTCTGTTAACCCCAATATGGGAATGTATCCAATCCTCATACCTTTCTATTTGGTGAACCTAAGTTTTTTTAATGAATCTGTGATTGCCTTTCTCTGTGGAAATATCTTCATTGGTATCAATTTTTAAGTAACTCCTAAAAGTGATATGATAGGATATGTGTCTTTTGCTTTCTCACTTACTACAGGGGGCGTGATTACGTCTAGACTCATCTATGGTGCTGCAAATGGCATTGTTTCATTTTTTTCAGTAGCGAATATTCCATCTGTACATGGAGGAGTTCTTCTGTGTCCACCCATCTGTTGGTGGACTTTTTGGTTACTTCCATATCTTGGCTATTGTGATACTGTGCAATGCAGATTTGCCTGCCTGTGTCTTTCCAATTCTGTCTTCTTAGATTATAGGTCGAGGAATGGGCCTGCTAGGTCATATGGTAGCTCAATGTTTACCTTTTTAAGGCACCTCCTTTCTGTTCTCATCTGTGACCCTTTCCAACTTACGTCCCACTTGAAGTTGAGGGTATACATTTCTCCACAACACCTTCAGCATTTATTGTTTGTAGTTTTCTTGCTGACGGTTACTCTGGCAATTGTGAGCTGATACCTCTTTGTGGTTGAATTCGCATGTGCCTCAAAATCCGTTGAAATTGAGCTTTAAGGCATGTCCTTTTTATTTTTCAAGCTGTGATTACCCCTTAGTTCTTCAAAGTGTTCTCTTAAAGTATGTGTCACATTTTGAAATGTTTTGGCCATTACCTCCCTCAAGACATTTTGAGGGCAGTTTTCATTTACAGTTCTGCAGTACTTGTTCCTATGAAATGACCATTAGCACAGGCTTTAAAACTGCTTTTGCAGGTAACTGCCAGAGGGCAGCAGCCTTTCTATTTTCCCTACCCTGGTAACTAGGGAAAAGCCCTTGCGGCCTGTGGGGTTTCTCGGTTATAAATTAGAGTGGAGTGTGCCTGGACAAACCCACACAAGCTGATGTCTCCTTATTTTTGTTGGATTTTTAAATGTAATGTTTATTTTTTATTGGAGTAATTTTCGACTGTGTACGTGGACCACTTCTACTTTGTGCATTCCTCGGTTGATGGACATTTTCATTGCTTCCAAGTGTTGGCTATGGTAAATATTGTTTTAGTGCAGGATTGCCAGCCTGTGACTTTTTGATTCTCATTTTCTCAGGTGATAGGCCCAGCAGTGGGTGTGATTGACTGACTGGTAGCACTGTATTTCCCTTTTCAATGAACCTTCTTTGTGTTTACATTAGTGGCACTTACCACGTCCCCTTTAGAATCGAGGGTACACATTTCTCCACAATCGCTTCAGCATTTATTGTTTGCAGAATTTATGCCAATGCCCCTACTGGCTGCTGTGAGCTGATAGGGTTTTGTAATTTGTGTTTGCATGTCTTTGAAAATTCGTAAAACTCATCATTTTTCTCCGCCGTTTTCTTTTCTGTTAAAAAAAGGAAACAAATGGGAGTACATTATAACTCTTGATATTGTCTTCTTGGAAGGTTGCCCTCTTTTGAATTTTTTGGTCGATTTTCCACCTCAGACTTTTTTTAGAGAGCAGGTATTATTTCCCGAACTGCAAGTTTGGTGAATATTTAGTGACCTTTAGCAATGCGTTTAAAGCTGCTGTTGTGGGAAGTGGCCTAAAGGAGGCAGCATTTCTCCATTCCCAAATCTGGTTACTAGGGCAGCAGAGCCTTTCTGGAAGTCGTGTCCCTACGTTGTAAATTACATTGTAATGTGCATGGAGAAACCCCCATAAGTTTATGTCTCATTATTTCTTCTTGGTTTTAAAAAATTTTTTAATTGGGGTAAAGCTTAGAATATTGTTTGTCCTAGGTGTAAACAATCTGGTTCATTTGTAGATTATATATGTCTATTCAAGTACAGATCCTCTTCCCATGTAAAATATTACAGAGGGTTCCGCAGACTTCCTTGCTGTATGGTCGGTATTTTTGAGATATGTACATAATATGTGTTTGTATACATATAGTAACACTAATCTTAATTTATCCATTCACTCCAACTTTCCTTTTAGATGAGCATAGTTTTCTAAATCTGTGAGTGTCTTTCTCTGTGGAAATATGTTCATTTGTGTCAGTTATTAGATAACGCCTATAAGTGATATCATAGAATACAGGTCTTTTGCTTTCCGAGTTACCTCATGTTCCGTGATTATCTCCAGACTCATTTGTGGTGCGTAAAAGAGCAATGTTTCATTGTCTTCCATGGCTAATATTTCATTGTGTACATGGACCACTTCTTCTTTATCCATTCACCTGTTGGTGGACATTTTGGTTGCTTCACTGTCTTGGCTATTGTGAATAAGGCTGCACTGCAGCTTTTGAGGCCTGTGTCTTCTCCATTCTTGTCTTCTCAGGTGAGAGGTCCAATGGTGCGCCTGCTGGGTTGAATGATACCTCCATTTTTACTTTTAAACAGAGCTCCTTTCGGTTCTCATTATTGGCTATTACCGTTTTACGTCTCACCAGCAGGTAGAGGGTACACAGTTCTCTAAAACTCCTTCAGCATTTATTGTTTATAGACTTTTTGCTGATGGTCATTCGACTGATGTAAGTTGAAACTTTTTGTAGATTAGATTGCATGCGTCTAACACTCCCTGAGGTTGAGCTTTTATCCATTTTCCTTTTTTTTAAAAAGTGTGAGTAAAACTTAAGTCTTCATAATCTCTTCTTGAAACATTTGCCTGTTTTGAATTTTTTTGTCCATTCCCTACTTCAGCACAATTTTTTAGGGCAGGTGTCCTTCACAGCCCTGAGTCCTTGTGAATGTTAAGTGACCATTAGCTGTGAGTTTAAAGCTGCTCTTGCAGGAAACGGCCACAAGGTGGCAGCATTTCTCCTTTACCAAATTTGGTTACTAGGGAAACAGAGCCTTAATGGAAGTGGTGTTCTAGGTTGTATATTAGAATGGAATATGCCAGGAAAAAGCCCTTTAAGTTTATGTCTCATTACTTCTTGTTCATATTTGTAATTTACTTTTTATTTTTTATCCCAGCAAATTTGATTACAATGGTTTGTTTGCTCTAGGTGTGCAAGATGTGGTTCTTTCACACATATACAGGTATCTATTTTTCCTCGCATCCTTTAACCATGTAGGTTATGGCACAATGTTGAGTAGTCTTCTCCTGGTCTTCCGTACGTCTTTGGTGGTTATATATTTCACATGGTTTGTATATCTCTGTTAACCCCAATATGGTAATGTATCCAATCCTCATCCCTTTCTATTTGGTGAACCATAAGATTTTAAATGAATCTGCGATTGCCTTTCTCTGTGGAAATATCTTCATTGGTATCAATTTTTAAGTAACTCCTAAAAGTGATATGATAGGATATGTGTCTTTTGCTTTCTCACTTACTACAGGTGGCGTGATTACGTCTAGACTCATCTATGGTGCTGCAAATGGCATTGTTTCTTTTTTTCACTAGCTCATATTCCATCTGTACAGGTAGCAGTTCTTCTTTGTCCACCCATCTGTCGGTGGACTTTTTGGTTACTTCCGTATCTTGGCTATTGTAATACTATGCAATGCAGATTTGCATACCTGTGTCCTTCCAATTCTGTCTTCTTAGTTTATAGGTCCAGGAATAGGTCTGCTGGATCCTATGGTAGCTCAATGTTTACCTTTTAAAGGCACCTCTATTCTGTTCTCTTTAGTGGCTCTTTCCAGGTTACGTCCCACATAAAGTTGAGGGTATGCATTTCTTCCCAGCACCTTCAGCATTTATTCTTTGTAGTCTTTGCTGATGGTTATTCTGAGTGGTGTGAGCTGATACCTCTTTGTGGTTGAATTTGCATGTGTCTCATAATGCGTTGAAATTGAGCTTTTAGACATGTCCTATTTATTTTTCCAGCTATGATTAGAGCTTATTTCTTCAAAGTGTTTTCTTAAAGTATGTGTCACCATTTGAAATATTTTGGCCATTACCTCCCTCAAGACATTTTGAGGGCAAGTTTCATTTACAGTTCTGCAGTACTTGTTCCTATGAAATGACCATTAGCACGGGCTTTAAAGCTGCTTTTGCAGGTAACTGCCAGAGGGCAGCAGCCTTTCTATGTTCCCCACCCTGGTAACTAGGGAAAAGCCCTTGCGGCCTGTGGTGTTTCTCGGTTAAAAATTAGAGTGGAGTGTGCCTGGAGAAACCCACACAAGCTGATGTCTCCTTACTTTTGTTGGATTTTTAAATGTAATTTTTATTTTTTATTGGAAAAATTTCCACTGTGTACATGGACCACTTCTACATTGTGCATTCCTCGGTTGATGGACATTTTCATTGCTTCCAAGTGTTGGCTATGGTAAATATTGTTGGAGTGCAGGATTGCCAGCCTGTGACTTTTTGATTCTCATTTTCTCAGGTGATAGGCCCAGCAGTGGGTGTGATTGACTGACTGGTAGCAACGTTTTTCCCTTTTCAAAGCACCTTCTTTGTGTTTTCATTAGTGGCACTTATTACGTCCCCTTTAGAATCGAGGGTACACATTTCTCCACAATCGCTTCAGCATTTATTCTTTGCAGAATTTATGCCAATGCCCCTACTGGCTGCTGTGAGCTGATAGGGTTTTGTAATTTGGGTTTGCATGTCTTTGAAAATTCGTAAAACTCATCATTTTTCTCCGCCGTTTTCTTTTCTGTTAAAAAAAGGAAACAAATGGGAGTACATTATAACTCTTGATATTGTCTTCTTGGAAGGTTGCCCTCTTTTGAATTTTTTGTCGATTTTCCACCTCAGACTTTTTTTAGAGAGCAGGTGTCATTTCCCGAACTGCAAGTTTGGTGAATATTTAGTGACCTTTAGCAATGTGTTTAAAGCTGCTGTTGTGGGAAGTGGCCTAAAGGAGGCAGCATTTCTCCATTCCCAAATCTGGTTACTAGGGCAGCAGAGCCTTTCTGGAAGTCGTGTTCCTAGGTTGTAAATTACATTGGAATGTGCATGGAGAAACCCCCATAAGTTTATGCCTCATTATTTCTTCTTGGTTTTAAAATTTTTTTTAATTGGGGTAAAGCTTAGAATATTGTTTCTCCTAGGTGTAAACAATCTGGTTCATTTGTAGATTATATATGTCTATTCAAGTACAGATCCTCTTCCCATGTAAAATGTTACAGAATGTTCCGCAGACCTCCCTTGCTATATGGTCGGTCTTTTTGAGATATGTATATAATATGTGTTTGTATACATATAGTAACACTAATCTTAATTTATCCATTCACTCCACCTTTCCTTTTAGATGAGCACAGTTTTCTAAGTCTGTGAGTGTCTTTCTCTGTGGAAATATGTTCATTTGTGTCAGTTATTAGATAACGCCTATAAGTGATATCATAGAATATAGGTCTTTTGCTTTTGGACTTACCTCATGTTTCGTGATTTTCTCCAGACTCATTTGTGGTGCCTCAGAGAGCAATGGTTCATTGTTTTCCATGGCTAATATTCCATTGTGTACATGGACCACTTCTTCTTTATCCATTCACCTCTTGTTGGATATTTTGATTGCTTCACGGTCTTGGCTATTGTGAATAAGGCTGCACTGCAGCTTTTGCGGCCTGTGTCTTCTCGATTCTTGTCTTCTCAGGTGAGAGGTACAATGGTGTGCCTGCTGGATTGAATGGTACCTCCATTTTTACTTTTAAACACAGCTCCTTTCTATTCTCATTATTGGCTGTTACCCTTTTACATCTCAACAGCAGGTAGAGGGTTCACAGTTCTCTAAAACCCCTTCAGCATTTATTGTTCGTAGACTTTTTGCTGATGGTCAGTCGATTGGTGTAAGTTGAAAACTTTTTGTAGATTAGATTGCATGGGTCTAACACTCCCTGAGGTTGAGCTTTTATCCATTTTCCTTTTTTTTTAAAAGAGCGTCAGTAAAACGTAACTCTTCATATTCTCTTCTTGAAACATTTGCCTGTTTTGAAATTTTTTGTCCATTCCCTACTTCAGCTCAATTTTTTCGGGCAGGTGTCCTTTACAGCCCTGAGTCCTTGTAAATGTTAAGTGACCATTAGCTGTGACTTTAAAGCTGCTCTTGCAGGAAACGGCCACAAGGTGGCAGCATTTCTCCGTTACCAAATTTGGTTACTAGGGAAACAGAGCCTTAATGGAAGTGGTGTTCTAGGTTGTATATTAGAATGGAATATGCCAGGAAAAAGCCCTTTAAGTTTATGTCTCATTACTTCTTGTTCATATTTGTAATTTACTTTTTATTTTTTATCCCAGCAAATTTGATTACAATGGTTTGTTTCTTCTTGGTGTGCAAGATGTGGTTCTTTCACACATATATGTGTATCTATTCTTCCTCGCATCCTTTTCCCATTTAGGTTATGACAGAATGTTGAGTAGTCTTCTCCTGGTCTTCCGTACGCCTTTGGTGATTATATATTTCACATGGTTTGTATATCTCTGTTAACCCCAATATGGTAATGTATCCAATCCTCATACCTTTCTATTTGGTGAACCTAAGTTTTTTTAATGAATCTGTGATTGCCTTTCTCTGTGGAAATATCTTCATTGGTATCAATTTTTAAGTAACTCCTAAAAGTGATATGATAGGATATGTGTCTTTTGCTTTCTCACTTACTACAGGGGGCGTGATTATGTCTAGACTCATCTATGGTGCTGCAAATGGCATTGTTTCATTTTTTTCAGTAGCGAATATTCCATCTGTACATGGAGGAGTTCTTCTGTGTCCACCCATCTGTTGGTGGACTTTTTGGTTACTTCCATATCTTGGCTATTGTGATACTGTGCAATGCAGATTTGCCTGCCTGTGTCTTTCCAATTCTGTCTTCTTAGATTATAGGTCGAGGAGTGGGCCTGCTAGGTCATATGGTAGCTCAATGTTTACCTTTTTAAGGCACCTCCTTTCTGTTCTCATCTGTGACCCTTTCCAGCTTACGTCCCACTTGAAGTTGAGGGTATACATTTCTCCACAACACCTTCAGCATTTATTGTTTGTAGTTTTCTTGCTGACGGTTACTCTGGCAATTGTGAGCTGATACCTCTTTGTGGTTGAATTCGCATGTGCCTCAAAATCCGTTGAAATTGAGCTTTAAGGCATGTCCTTTTTATTTTTCAAGCTGTGATTACCCCTTAGTTCTTCAAAGTGTTCTCTTAAAGTATGTGTCACATTTTGAAATGTTTTGGCCATTACCTCCCTCAAGACATTTTGAGAGCAGTTTTCATTTACAGTTCTGCAGTACTTGTTCCTATGAAATGACCATTAGCACAGGCTTTAAAACTGCTTTTGCAGGTAACTGCCAGAGGGCAGCAGCCTTTCTATTTTCCCTACCCTGGTAACTAGGGAAAAGCCCTTGCGGCCTGTGGGGTTTCTCGGTTATAAATTAGAGTGGAGTGTGCCTGGACAAACCCACACAAGCTGATGTCTCCTTATTTTTGTTGGATTTTTAAATGTAATGTTTATTTTTTATTGGAGTAATTTTCGACTGTGTACGTGGACCACTTCTACTTTGTGCATTCCTCGGTTGATGGACATTTTCATTGCTTCCAAGTGTTGGCTATGGTAAATATTGTTTTAGTGCAGGATTGCCAGCCTGTGACTTTTTGATTCTCATTTTCTCAGGTGATAGGCCCAGCAGTGGGTGTGATTGACTGACTGGTAGCACCGTATTTCCCTTTTCAATGAACCTTCTTTGTGTTTACATTAGTGGCACTTACCACGTCCCCTTTAGAATCGAGGGTACACATTTCTCCACAATCGCTTCAGCATTTATTGTTTGCAGAATTTATGCCAATGCCCCTACTGGCTGCTGTGAGCTGATAGGGTTTTGTAATTTGTGTTTGCATGTCTTTGAAAATTCGTAAAACTCATCATTTTTCTCCGCCGTTTTCTTTTCTGTTAAAAAAAGGAAACAAATGGGAGTACATTATAACTCTTGATATTGTCTTCTTGGAAGGTTGCCCTCTTTTGAATTTTTTGGTCGATTTTCCACCTCAGACTTTTTTTAGAGAGCAGGTATCATTTCCCGAACTGCAAGTTTGGTGAATATTTAGTGACCTTTAGCAATGCGTTTAAAGCTGCTGTTGTGGGAAGTGGCCTAAAGGAGGCAGCATTTCTCCATTCCCAAATCTGGTTACTAGGGCAGCAGAGCCTTTCTGGAAGTCGTGTCCCTAGGTTGTAAATTACATTGGAATGTGCATGGAGAAACCCCCATAAGTTTATGTCTCATTATTTCTTCTTGGTTTTAAAAAATTTTTTAATTGGGGTAAAGCTTAGAATATTGTTTGTCCTAGGTGTAAACAATCTGGTTCATTTGTAGATTATATATGTCTATTCAAGTACAGATCCTCTTCCCATGTAAAATATTACAGAGGGTTCCGCAGACTTCCTTGCTGTATGGTCGGTATTTTTGAGATATGTATATAATATGTGTTTGTATACATATAGTAACACTAATCTTAATTTATCCATTCACTCCACCTTTCCTTTTAGATGAGCATAGTTTTCTAAATCTGTGAGTGTCTTTCTCTGTGGAAATATGTTCATTTGTGTCAGTTATTAGATAACGCCTATAAGTGATATCATAGAATACAGGTCTTTTGCTTTCCGAGTTACCTCATGTTTCGTGATTATCTCCAGACTCATTTGTGGTGCGTCAAAGAGCAATGTTTCATTGTCTTCCATGGCTAATATTCCATTGTGTACATGGACCACTTCTTCTTTATCCATTCACCTGTTGGTGGACATTTTGGTTGCTTCACTGTCTTGGCTATTGTGAATAAGGCTGCACTGCAGGTTTTGAGGCCTGTGTCTTCTCCATTCTTGTCTTCTCAGGTGAGAGGTCCAATGGTGCGCCTGCTGGACTGAATGGTACCTACATTTTTACTTTTAAACAGAGCTCCTTTCGGTTCTCATTATTGGCTGTTACCGTTTTACGTCTCACCAGCAGGTTGAGGGTACACAGTTCTGTAAAACCCCTTCAGCATTTATTTTTTGTAGACTTTTTGCTGATGGTCAGTCGACTGGTGTAAGTTGAAACTTTTTGTAGATTAGATTGCATGCGTCTAACACTCCCTGAGGTTGAGCTTTTATCCATGTTCCTTTTTTTTTAAAAAAAGAGTGTGAGTAAAACTTAACTCTTCATAATCTCTTCTTGAAACATTTGCCTGTTTTGAATTTTTTTGTCCATTCCCTACTTCAGCACAATATTTTAGGGCAGGTGTCCTTTACAGCCCTGAGTCTTTGTGAATGTTAAGTGACCATTAGCTGTGACTTTAAAGCTGCTCTTGCAGGAAACGGCCACAAGGTGGCAGCATTTCTCCTTTACCAAATTTGGTTACTAGGGAAACAGAGCCTTAATGGAAGTGGTGTTCTAGGTTGTAAATTAAAATGGAATGTGCCAGGAAAAAGCCCTTTAAGTTTATGTCTCATTACTTCTTGTTCATATTTGTAATTTACTTTTTATTTTTTATCCCAGCAAATTTGATTACAATGGTTTGTTTCTTCTTGGTGTGCAAGATGTGGTTCTTTCACACATATTTGTGTATCTACTCTTCCTCGCATCCTTTTCCCATTTAGGTTATGACAGAATGTTGAGTAGTCTTCTCCTGGTCTTCCGTACGCCTTTGGTGATTATATATTTCACATGGTTTGTATATCTCTGTTAACCCCAATATGGTAATGTATCCAATCCTCATCCCTTTCTTTTTGGTGAGCCTAAGTTTTTTTAATGAATCTGTGATTGCCTTTCTCTGTGGAAATATCTTCATTGGTATCAATTTTTAAGTAACTCCTAAAAGTGATATGATAGGATATGTGTCTTTTGCTTTCTCACTTACTACAGGGGGCGTGATTACGTCTAGACTCATCTATGGTGCTGCAAATGGCATTGTTTCATTTTTTTCAGTAGCGAATATTCCATCTGTACATGGAGGAGTTCTTCTGTGTCCACCCATCTGTTGGTGGACTTTTTGGTTACTTCCATATCTTGGCTATTGTGATACTGTGCAATGCAGATTTGCCTGCCTGTGTCTTTCCAATTCTGTCTTCTTAGATTATAGGTCGAGGAGTGGGCCTGCTAGGTCATATGGTAGCTCAATGTTTACCTTTTTAAGGCACCTCCTTTCTGTTCTCATCTGTGGCCCTTTCCAACTTACGTCCCACTTGAAGTTGAGGGTATACATTTCTCCACAACACCTTCAGCATTTATTGTTTGTAGTTTTCTTGCTGATGGTTACTCTGGCAATTGTGAGCTGATACCTCTTTGTGGTTGAATTCGCATGTGCCTCAAAATCCGTTGAAATTGAGCTTTAAGGCATGTCCTATTTATTTTTCAAGCTGTGATTACCCCTTAGTTCTTCAAAGTGTTCTCTTAAAGTATGTGTCACATTTTGAAATGTTTTGGCCATTACCTCCCTCAAGACATTTTGAGGGCAGTTTTCATTTACAGTTCTGCAGTACTTGTTCCTATGAAATGACCATTAGCACAGGCTTTAAAGCTGCTTTTGCAGGTAACTGCCAGAGGGCAGCAGCCTTTCTATTTTCCCCACCCTGGTAAATGGGGAAAAGCCCTTGCGGCTTGTGGTGTTTCTCGGTTAAAAATTAGAGTGGAGTGTGCCTGGAGAAACCCACACAAGCTGATGTCTCCTTATTTTTGTTGGATTTTTACATGTAATTTTTATTTTTTATTGGAGTAATTTTCTACTGTGTACATGGACCACTTCTACATTGTGCATTCCTCGGTTGATGGACATTTTCATTGCTTCCAAGTGTTGGCTATGGTAAATATTGTTGGAGTGCAGGATTGCCAGCCTGTGACTTTTTGATTCTCATTTTCTCAGGTGATAGGCCCAGCAGTGGGTGTGATTGACTGACTGGTAGCACCGTTTTTCCCTTTTCAAAGCACCTTCTTTGTGTTTTCATTAGTGGCACTTATTACGTCCCCTTTAGAATCGAGGGTACACATTTCTCCACAATCGCTTCAGCATTTATTGTTTGCAGAATTTATGCCAATGCCCCTACTGGCTGCTGTGAGCTGATAGGATTTTGTAATTTGGGTTTGCATGTCTTTGAAAATTCGTAAAACTCATCATTTTTCTCCGCCGTTTTCTTTTCTGTTAAAAAAAGGAAAAAAATGGGAGTACATTATAACTCTTGATATTGTCTTCTTGGAAGGTTGCCCTCTTTTGAATTTTTTGGTCGATTTTCCACCTCAGACTTTTTTTAGAGAGCAGGTGTCATTTCCCGAACTGCAAGTTTGGTGAATATTTAGTGACCTTTACAATGTGTTTAAAGCTGCTGTTGTGGGAAGTGGCCTAAAGGAGGCAGCATTTCTCCATTCCCAAATCTGGTTACTAGGGCAGCAGAGCCTTTCTGGAAGTCGTGTTCCTAGGTTGTAAATTACATTGGAATGTGCATGGAGAAACCCCCATAAGTTTATGTCTCATTATTTCTTCTTGGTTTTAAATTTTTTTTTAATTGGGGTAAAGCTTAGAATATTGTTTCTCCTAGGTGTAAACAATCTGGTTCATCTGTACATTATATATGTCTATTCAAGTACAGATCCTCTTCCCATGTAAAATATTACAGAGGGTTCCGCAGACTTCCTTGCTGTATGGTCGGTATTTTTGAGATATGTATATAATATGTGTTTGTATACATATAGTAACACTAATCTTAATTTATCCATTCACTCCACCTTTCCTTTTAGATGAGCATAGTTTTCTAAATCTGTGAGTGTCTTTCTCTGTGGAAATATGTTCATTTGTGTCAGTTATTAGATAACGCCTATAGGTGATATCATAGAATACAGGTCTTTTGCTTTCCGAGTTACTTCATGTTTCGTGATTATCTCCAGACTCATTTGTGGTGCGTCAAAGAGCAGTGGTTCATTGTCTTCCATGGCTAATATTCCATTGTGTACATGGACCACTTCTTCTTTATCCATTCACCTGTTGGTGGACATTTTGGTTGCTTCACTGTCTTGGCTATTGTGAATAAGGCTGCACTGCAGCTTTTGCGGCCTGTGTCTTCTCCATTCTTGTCTTCTCAGGTGAGAGGTCCAATGGTGCGCCTGCTGGGTTGAATGATACCTCCATTTTTACTTTTAAACACAGCTCCTTTCAATTCTCATTATTGGCTGTTACCGTTTTACGTCTCACCAGCAGGTAGAGGGTACACAGTTCTCTAAAACCCCTTCAGCATTTATTGTTTATATACTTTTTGCTGATGGTCATTCGACTGATGTAAGTTGAAACTTTTTGTAGATTAGATTGCATGCGTCTAACACACCCTGAGGTTGAGCTTTTATCCATTTTCCTTTTTTTTTAAAAGTGTGTGAGTAAAACTTAAGTCTTCATAATCTCTTCTTGAAACATTTGCCTGTTTTGAATTTTTTTGTCCATTCCCTACTTCAGCTCAATTTTTTAGGGCAGGTGTCCTTTACAGCCCTGAGTCCTTGTGAATGTTAAGTGACCATTAGCTGTGACTTTAAAGCTGCTCTTGCAGGAAACGGCCACAAGGTGGCAGCATTTCTCCTTTACCAAATTTGGTTACTAGGGAAACAGAGCCTTAATGGAAATGGTGTTCTAGGTTGTATATTAGAATGGAATATGCCAGGAAAAAGCCCTTTAAGTTTATGTCTCATTACTTCTTGTTCATATTTGTAATTTACTTTTTTATTTTTTATCCCAGCAAATTTGATTACAATGGTTTGTTTGCTCTAGGTGTGCAAGATGTGGTTCTTTCACACATATACAGGTATCTATTTTTCCTCGCATCCTTTTCCCATGTAGGTTATGGCACAATGTTGAGTAGTCTTCTCCTGGTCTTCCGTACGTCTTTGGTGGTTATATATTTCACATGGTTTGTATATCTCTGTTAACCCCAATATGGTAATGTATCCAATCCTCATCCCTTTCTATTTGGTGAACCATAAGTTTTTTAATGAATCTGCGATTGCCTCTCTCTGTGGAAATATCTTCATTGGTACCGATTTTTAAGTAACTCCTAAAAGTGATATGATAGGATATGTGTCTTTTGCTTTCTCACTTACTACAGGTGGCGTGATTACGTCTAGACTCATCTATGGTGCTGCAAATGGCATTGTTTCATTTTTTCACTAGCTCATATTCCATCTGTACAGGTAGCAGTTCTTCTTTGTCCGCCCATCTGTCGGTGGACTTTTTGGTTACTTCCGTATCTTGGCTATTGTAATACTATGCAATGCAGATTTGCATACCTGTGTCCTTCCAATTCTGTCTTCTTAGTTTATAGGTCCAGGAATAGGTCTGCTGGATCCTATGGTAGCTCAATGTTTACCTTTTAAAGGCACCTCTATTCTGTTCTCTTTAGTGGCTCTTTCCAGGTTACGTCCCACATAAAGTTGAGGGTATGCATTTCTTCCCAGCACCTTCAGCATTTATTCTTTGCAGTTTTTGCTGATGGTTATTCTGAGTGGTGTGAGCTGATACCTCTTTGTGGTTGAATTTGCATGTGTCTCATAATGCGTTGAAATTGAGCTTTTAGACATGTCCTTTTTATTTTTCCAGCTATGATTAGAGCTTATATCTTCAAAGTGTTTTCTTAAAGTATGTGTCACCATTTGAAATATTTTGGCCATTACCTCCCTCAAGACATTTTGAGGGCAAGTTTCATTTACAGTTCTGCAGTACTTGTTCCTATGAAATGACCATTAGCACGGGCTTTAAAGCTGCTTTTGCAGGTAACTGCCAGAGGGCAGCAGCCTTTCTATGTTCCCCACCCTGGTAACTAGGGAAAAGCCCTTGCGGCCTGTGGTGTTTCTCGGTTAAAAATTAGAGTGGAGTGTGCCTGGACAAACCCACACAAGCTGATGTCTCCTTATTTTTGTTGGATTTTTAAATGTAATTTTTATTTTTTATTGGAGTAATTTTCCACTGTGTACGTGGACCACTTCTACTTTGTGCATTCCTCGGTTGATGGACATTTTCATTTCTTCCAAGTCTTGGCTATGGTAAATATTGTTGGAGTGCAGAATTGCCAGCCTGTGACTTTTTGATTCTCATTTTCTCAGGTGATAGGCCCAGCAGTGTGTGTGATTCATTGACTGGTAGCACCGTGTTTCCCTTTTCAAAGCACCTCCTTTGTGTTTTCATTAGTGGCTCTTACCACGTCCCCCTTAGAATCGAGGGTACGCATTTCTCCACAATCGCTTCAGCATTTATTGTTTGCAGCATTTATGCTAATGGCCCTACTGGCTGCTGTGAGCTGATAGGTTTTTGTAATTTGGGTTTGCATGTATTTGAAAATTCGTAAAACTCATTATTTTTCTCCGCCGTTTTCTTTTCTGTTACAAAAAGGAAACAAATGGGAGTGCATTATAACTCTGGAAACTGTCTTCTTAGAAGGTTGCCCTCTTTTGAATTTTTTGGTCGATTTTCCACCCCAGAGTTTTTTTAGAGAGCAGGTGTCATTTCCCGAACTGCAAGTTTGGTGAATATTTATTGACCTTTAGAAATGGGTTTAAAGCTGCTGTTGTGGGAAGTGGCCTCAAGCAGGCAGCATTTCTCCATTTCCAAATCTGGTTTCTAGAGCAGCAGAGCCTTTCTGGAAGTCGTGTTCCTAGGTTGTAAATTACATTGGAATGTGCATGGAGAAACCCCCATAAGTTTATGTCTCATTATTTCTTCTTGGTTTTAAAAATTTTTTTAATTGTGGTAAAGCTTAGAATATTGTTTGTCCTAGGTGTACACAATCTGGTTCATTTGTAGATTATATATGTCTATTCAAGTACAGATCCTCTTCCCATGTAAAATGTTACAGAATGTTCCGCAGACCTCCCTTGCTATATGGTCGGTCTTTTTGAGATATGTATATAATATGTGTTTGTATACATATAGTAACACTAATCTTAATTTATCCATTCACTCCACCTTTCCTTTTAGATGAGCATAGTTTGTTTTCTAAGTCTGTGAGTGTCTTTCTCTGTGGAAATATGTTCATTTGTGTCAGTTATTAGATAACGCCTATAAGTGATATCATAGAATATAGGTCTTTTGCTTTTGGACTTACCTCATGTTTCGTGATTATCTCCAGACTCATTTGTGGTGCCTCAGAGAGCAATGGTTCATTGTTTTCCATGGCTAATATTCCGTTGTGTACATGGACCACTTCTTCTTTATCCATTCACCTGTTGGTGGACATTTTGGTTGCTTCACTGTCTTGGCTATTGTGAATAAGGCTGCACTGCAGCTTTTGCGGCCTGTGTCTTCTCCATTCTTGTCTTCTCAGGTGAGAGGTCCAATGGTGCGCCTGCTGGGTTGAATGATACCTCCATTTTTACTTTTAAACACAGCTCCTTTCGATTCTCATTATTGGCTGTTACCGTTTTACGTCTCACCAGCAGGTTGAGGGTACACAGTTCTGTAAAACCCCTTCAGCATTTATTTTTTGTAGACTTTTTGCTGATGGTCAGTCGACTGGTGTAAGTTGAAACTTTTTGTAGATTAGATTGCATGCGTCTAACACTCCCTGAGGTTGAGCTTTTATCCATGTTCCTTTTTTTTTAAAAAAAGAGTGTGAGTAAAACTTAACTCTTCATAATCTCTTCTTGAAACATTTGCCTGTTTTGAATTTTTTTGTCCATTCCCTACTTCAGCACAATATTTTAGGGCAGGTGTCCTTTACAGCCCTGAGTCTTTGTGAATGTTAAGTGACCATTAGCTGTGACTTTAAAGCTGCTCTTGCAGGAAACGGCCACAAGGTGGCAGCATTTCTCCTTTACCAAATTTGGTTACTAGGGAAACAGAGCCTTAATGGAAGTGGTGTTCTAGGTTGTAAATTAAAATGGAATGTGCCAGGAAAAAGCCCTTTAAGTTTATGTCTCATTACTTCTTGTTCATATTTGTAATTTACTTTTTATTTTTTATCCCAGCAAATTTGATTACAATGGTTTGTTTCTTCTTGGTGTGCAAGATGTGGTTCTTTCACACATATTTGTGTATCTACTCTTCCTCGCATCCTTTTCCCATTTAGGTTATGACAGAATGTTGAGTAGTCTTCTCCTGGTCTTCCGTACGCCTTTGGTGATTATATATTTCACATGGTTTGTATATCTCTGTTAACCCCAATATGGTAATGTATCCAATCCTCATCCCTTTCTTTTTGGTGAGCCTAAGTTTTTTTAATGAATCTGTGATTGCCTTTCTCTGTGGAAATATCTTCATTGGTATCAATTTTTAAGTAACTCCTAAAAGTGATATGATAGGATATGTGTCTTTTGCTTTCTCACTTACTACAGGGGGCGTGATTACGTCTAGACTCATCTATGGTGCTGCAAATGGCATTGTTTCATTTTTTTCAGTAGCGAATATTCCATCTGTACATGGAGGAGTTCTTCTGTGTCCACCCATCTGTTGGTGGACTTTTTGGTTACTTCCATATCTTGGCTATTGTGATACTGTGCAATGCAGATTTGCCTGCCTGTGTCTTTCCAATTCTGTCTTCTTAGATTATAGGTCGAGGAGTGGGCCTGCTAGGTCATATGGTAGCTCAATGTTTACCTTTTTAAGGCACCTCCTTTCTGTTCTCATCTGTGGCCCTTTCCAACTTACGTCCCACTTGAAGTTGAGGGTATACATTTCTCCACAACACCTTCAGCATTTATTGTTTGTAGTTTTCTTGCTGATGGTTACTCTGGCAATTGTGAGCTGATACCTCTTTGTGGTTGAATTCGCATGTGCCTCAAAATCCGTTGAAATTGAGCTTTAAGGCATGTCCTATTTATTTTTCAAGCTGTGATTACCCCTTAGTTCTTCAAAGTGTTCTCTTAAAGTATGTGTCACATTTTGAAATGTTTTGGCCATTACCTCCCTCAAGACATTTTGAGGGCAGTTTTCATTTACAGTTCTGCAGTACTTGTTCCTATGAAATGACCATTAGCACAGGCTTTAAAGCTGCTTTTGCAGGTAACTGCCAGAGGGCAGCAGCCTTTCTATTTTCCCCACCCTGGTAAATGGGGAAAAGCCCTTGCGGCTTGTGGTGTTTCTCGGTTAAAAATTAGAGTGGAGTGTGCCTGGAGAAACCCACACAAGCTGATGTCTCCTTATTTTTGTTGGATTTTTACATGTAATTTTTATTTTTTATTGGAGTAATTTTCTACTGTGTACATGGACCACTTCTACATTGTGCATTCCTCGGTTGATGGACATTTTCATTGCTTCCAAGTGTTGGCTATGGTAAATATTGTTGGAGTGCAGGATTGCCAGCCTGTGACTTTTTGATTCTCATTTTCTCAGGTGATAGGCCCAGCAGTGGGTGTGATTGACTGACTGGTAGCACCGTTTTTCCCTTTTCAAAGCACCTTCTTTGTGTTTTCATTAGTGGCACTTATTACGTCCCCTTTAGAATCGAGGGTACACATTTCTCCACAATCGCTTCAGCATTTATTGTTTGCAGAATTTATGCCAATGCCCCTACTGGCTGCTGTGAGCTGATAGGGTTTTGTAATTTGGGTTTGCATGTCTTTGAAAATTCGTAAAACTCATCATTTTTCTCCGCCGTTTTCTTTTCTGTTAAAAAAAGGAAACAAATGGGAGTACATTATAACTCTTGATATTGTCTTCTTGGAAGGTTGCCCTCTTTTGAATTTTTTGGTCGATTTTCCACCTCAGACTTTTTTTAGAGAGCAGGTGTCATTTCCCGAACTGCAAGTTTGGTGAATATTTAGTGACCTTTACAATGTGTTTAAAGCTGCTGTTGTGGGAAGTGGCCTAAAGGAGGCAGCATTTCTCCATTCCCAAATCTGGTTACTAGGGCAGCAGAGCCTTTCTGGAAGTCGTGTTCCTAGGTTGTAAATTACATTGGAATGTGCATGGAGAAACCCCCATAAGTTTATGTCTCATTATTTCTTCTTGGTTTTAAATTTTTTTTTAATTGGGGTAAAGCTTAGAATATTGTTTCTCCTAGGTGTAAACAATCTGGTTCATCTGTACATTATATATGTCTATTCAAGTACAGATCCTCTTCCCATGTAAAATATTACAGAGGGTTCCGCAGACTTCCTTGCTGTATGGTCGGTATTTTTGAGATATGTATATAATATGTGTTTGTATACATATAGTAACACTAATCTTAATTTATCCATTCACTCCACCTTTCCTTTTAGATGAGCATAGTTTTCTAAATCTGTGAGTGTCTTTCTCTGTGGAAATATGTTCATTTGTGTCAGTTATTAGATAACGCCTATAGGTGATATCATAGAATACAGGTCTTTTGCTTTCCGAGTTACTTCATGTTTCGTGATTATCTCCAGACTCATTTGTGGTGCGTCAAAGAGCAGTGGTTCATTGTCTTCCATGGCTAATATTCCATTGTGTACATGGACCACTTCTTCTTTATCCATTCACCTGTTGGTGGACATTTTGGTTGCTTCACTGTCTTGGCTATTGTGAATAAGGCTGCACTGCAGCTTTTGCGGCCTGTGTCTTCTCCATTCTTGTCTTCTCAGGTGAGAGGTCCAATGGTGCGCCTGCTGGGTTGAATGATACCTCCATTTTTACTTTTAAACACAGCTCCTTTCGATTCTCATTATTGGCTGTTACCGTTTTACGTCTCACCAGCAGGTAGAGGGTACACAGTTCTCTAAAACCCCTTCAGCATTTATTGTTTATATACTTTTTGCTGATGGTCATTCGACTGATGTAAGTTGAAACTTTTTGTAGATTAGATTGCATGCGTCTAACACACCCTGAGGTTGAGCTTTTATCCATTTTCCTTTTTTTTTAAAAGTGTGTGAGTAAAACTTAAGTCTTCATAATCTCTTCTTGAAACATTTGCCTGTTTTGAATTTTTTTGTCCATTCCCTACTTCAGCTCAATTTTTTAGGGCAGGTGTCCTTTACAGCCCTGAGTCCTTGTGAATGTTAAGTGACCATTAGCTGTGACTTTAAAGCTGCTCTTGCAGGAAACGGCCACAAGGTGGCAGCATTTCTCCTTTACCAAATTTGGTTACTAGGGAAACAGAGCCTTAATGGAAATGGTGTTCTAGGTTGTATATTAGAATGGAATATGCCAGGAAAAAGCCCTTTAAGTTTATGTCTCATTACTTCTTGTTCATATTTGTAATTTACTTTTTTATTTTTTATCCCAGCAAATTTGATTACAATGGTTTGTTTGCTCTAGGTGTGCAAGATGTGGTTCTTTCACACATATACAGGTATCTATTTTTCCTCGCATCCTTTTCCCATGTAGGTTATGGCACAATGTTGAGTAGTCTTCTCCTGGTCTTCCGTACGTCTTTGGTGGTTATATATTTCACATGGTTTGTATATCTCTGTTAACCCCAATATGGTAATGTATCCAATCCTCATCCCTTTCTATTTGGTGAACCATAAGTTTTTTAATGAATCTGCGATTGCCTCTCTCTGTGGAAATATCTTCATTGGTACCGATTTTTAAGTAACTCCTAAAAGTGATATGATAGGATATGTGTCTTTTGCTTTCTCACTTACTACAGGTGGCGTGATTACGTCTAGACTCATCTATGGTGCTGCAAATGGCATTGTTTCATTTTTTCACTAGCTCATATTCCATCTGTACAGGTAGCAGTTCTTCTTTGTCCGCCCATCTGTCGGTGGACTTTTTGGTTACTTCCGTATCTTGGCTATTGTAATACTATGCAATGCAGATTTGCATACCTGTGTCCTTCCAATTCTGTCTTCTTAGTTTATAGGTCCAGGAATAGGTCTGCTGGATCCTATGGTAGCTCAATGTTTACCTTTTAAAGGCACCTCTATTCTGTTCTCTTTAGTGGCTCTTTCCAGGTTACGTCCCACATAAAGTTGAGGGTATGCATTTCTTCCCAGCACCTTCAGCATTTATTCTTTGCAGTTTTTGCTGATGGTTATTCTGAGTGGTGTGAGCTGATACCTCTTTGTGGTTGAATTTGCATGTGTCTCATAATGCGTTGAAATTGAGCTTTTAGACATGTCCTTTTTATTTTTCCAGCTATGATTAGAGCTTATATCTTCAAAGTGTTTTCTTAAAGTATGTGTCACCATTTGAAATATTTTGGCCATTACCTCCCTCAAGACATTTTGAGGGCAAGTTTCATTTACAGTTCTGCAGTACTTGTTCCTATGAAATGACCATTAGCACGGGCTTTAAAGCTGCTTTTGCAGGTAACTGCCAGAGGGCAGCAGCCTTTCTATGTTCCCCACCCTGGTAACTAGGGAAAAGCCCTTGCGGCCTGTGGTGTTTCTCGGTTAAAAATTAGAGTGGAGTGTGCCTGGACAAACCCACACAAGCTGATGTCTCCTTATTTTTGTTGGATTTTTAAATGTAATTTTTATTTTTTATTGGAGTAATTTTGCACTGTGTACGTGGACCACTTCTACTTTGTGCATTCCTCGGTTGATGGACATTTTCATTTCTTCCAAGTCTTGGCTATGGTAAATATTGTTGGAGTGCAGAATTGCCAGCCTGTGACTTTTTGATTCTCATTTTCTCAGGTGATAGGCCCAGCAGTGTGTGTGATTCATTGACTGGTAGCACCGTGTTTCCCTTTTCAAAGCACCTCCTTTGTGTTTTCATTAGTGGCTCTTACCACGTCCCCCTTAGAATCGAGGGTACGCATTTCTCCACAATCGCTTCAGCATTTATTGTTTGCAGCATTTATGCTAATGGCCCTACTGGCTGCTGTGAGCTGATAGGTTTTTGTAATTTGGGTTTGCATGTATTTGAAAATTCGTAAAACTCATTATTTTTCTCCGCCGTTTTCTTTTCTGTTACAAAAAGGAAACAAATGGGAGTGCATTATAACTCTGGAAACTGTCTTCTTAGAAGGTTGCCCTCTTTTGAATTTTTTGGTCGATTTTCCACCCCAGAGTTTTTTTAGAGAGCAGGTGTCATTTCCCGAACTGCAAGTTTGGTGAATATTTATTGACCTTTAGAAATGGGTTTAAAGCTGCTGTTGTGGGAAGTGGCCTCAAGCAGGCAGCATTTCTCCATTTCCAAATCTGGTTTCTAGAGCAGCAGAGCCTTTCTGGAAGTCGTGTTCCTAGGTTGTAAATTACATTGGAATGTGCATGGAGAAACCCCCATAAGTTTATGTCTCATTATTTCTTCTTGGTTTTAAAAATTTTTTTAATTGTGGTAAAGCTTAGAATATTGTTTGTCCTAGGTGTACACAATCTGGTTCATTTGTAGATTATATATGTCTATTCAAGTACAGATCCTCTTCCCATGTAAAATGTTACAGAATGTTCCGCAGACCTCCCTTGCTATATGGTCGGTCTTTTTGAGATATGTATATAATATGTGTTTGTATACATATAGTAACACTAATCTTAATTTATCCATTCACTCCACCTTTCCTTTTAGATGAGCATAGTTTGTTTTCTAAGTCTGTGAGTGTCTTTCTCTGTGGAAATATGTTCATTTGTGTCAGTTATTAGATAACGCCTATAAGTGATATCATAGAATATAGGTCTTTTGCTTTTGGACTTACCTCATGTTTCGTGATTATCTCCAGACTCATTTGTGGTGCCTCAGAGAGCAATGGTTCATTGTTTTCCATGGCTAATATTCCATTGTGTACATGGACCACTTCTTCTTTATCCATTCACCACTTGTTGGATATTTTGATTGCTTCACGGTCTTGGCTATTGTGAATAAGGCTGCACTGCAGCTTTTGCGGCCTGTGTCTTCTCGATTCTTGTCTTCTCAGGTGAGAGGTCCAATGGCGTGCCTGCTGGATTGAATGGTACCTCCATTTTTACTTTTAAACACAGCTCCTTTCTATTCTCATTATTGGCTGTTACCCTTTTACGTCTCAACAGCAGGTAGAGGGTTCACAGTTCTCTAAAACCCCTTCAGCATTTATTGTTCGTAGACTTTTTGCTGATGGTCAGTCGATTGGTGTAAGTTGAAAACTTTTTGTAGATTAGATTGCATGCGTCTAACACTCCCTGAGGTGGAGCTTTTATCCATTTTCCTTTTTTTTTTAAAGAGCGTCAGTAAAACGTAACTCTTCATATTCTCTTCTTGAAACATTTGTCTGTTTTGAAATTTTTTGTCCATTCCCTACTTCAGCACAATTTTTTAGGGCAGGTGTCCTTACAGCCTTGAGTTCTTGTGAATGTTAAGTGACCATTAGCTGTGACTTTAAAGCTGCTCTTGCAGGAAACGGCCACAAGGTGGCAGCATTTCTCCTTTACCAAATTTGGTTACTAGGGAAACAGAGCCTTAATGGAAGTGGTGTTCTAGGTTGTAAATTAAAATGGAATGTGCCAGGAAAAAGCCCTTTAAGTTTATGTCTCATTACTTCTTGTTCATATTTGTAATATACTTTTTATTTTTTATCCCAGCAAATTTGATTACAATGGTTTGTTTCTTCTTGCTGTGCAAGATGTGGTTCTTTCACACATATATGGGTATCTACTCTTCCTCGCATCCTTTTCCCATTTAGGTTATGACAGAATGTTGAGTAGTCTTCTCCTGGTCTTCCGTACGCCTTTGGTGATTATATATTTCACATGGTTTGTATATCTCTGTTAACCCCAATATGGTAATGTATCCAATCCTCATCCCTTTCTTTTTGGTGAGACTAAGTTTTTTTAATGAATCTGTGATTGCCTTTCTCTGTGGAAATATCTTCATTGGTATCAATTTTTAAGTAACTCCTAAAAGTGATATGATAGGATATGTGTCTTTTGCTTTCTCACTTACTACAGGGGGCGTGATTACGTCTAGACTCATCTATGGTGCTGCAAATGGCATTGTTTCATTTTTTTCAGTAGCGAATATTCCATCTGTACATGGAGGAGTTCTTCTGTGTCCACCCATCTGTTGGTGGACTTTTTGGTTACTTCCATATCTTGGCTATTGTGATACTGTGCAATGCAGATTTGCCTGCCTGTGTCTTTCCAATTCTGTCTTCTTAGATTATAGGTCGAGGAGTGGGCCTGCTAGGTCATATGGTAGCTCAATGTTTACCTTTTTAAGGCACCTCCTTTCTGTTCTCATCTGTGGCCCTTTCCAACTTACGTCCCACTTGAAGTTGAGGGTATACATTTCTCCACAACACCTTCAGCATTTATTGTTTGTAGTTTTCTTGCTGATGGTTACTCTGGCAATTGTGAGCTGATACCTCTTTGTGGTTGAATTCTCATGTGCCTCAAAATCCGTTGAAATTGAGCTTTAAGGCATGTCCTTTTTATTTTTCAAGCTGTGATTACCCCTTAGTTCTTCAAAGTGTTCTCTTAAAGTATGTGTCACATTTTGAAATGTTTTGGCCATTACCTCCCTCAAGACATTTTGAGGGAAGGTTTCATTTACAGTTCTGCAGTACTTGTTCCTATGAAATGACCATTAGCACAGGCTTTAAAGCTGCTTTTGCAGGTAACTGCCAGAGGGCAGCAGCCTTTCTATTTTCCCCACCCTGGTAAAAGGGGAAAAGCCCTTGCGGCTTGTGGTGTTTCTCGGTTAAAAATTAGAGTGGAGTGTGCCTGGAGAAACCCACACAAGCTGATGTCTCCTTATTTTTGTTGGATTTTTACATGTAATTTTTATTTTTTATTGGAAAATTTTCCACTGTGTACATGGACCACTTCTACATTGTGCATTCCTCGGTTGATGGACATTTTCATTGCTTCCAAGTGTTGGCTATGGTAAATATTGTTGGAGTGCAGGATTGCCAGCCTGTGACTTTTTGATTCTCATTTTCTCAGGTGATAGGCCCAGCAGTGGGTGTGATTGACTGACTGGTAGCAACGTTTTTCCCTTTTCAAAGCACCTTCTTTGTGTTTTCATTAGTGGCACTTATTACGTCCCCTTTAGAATCGAGGGTACACATTTCTCCACAATCGCTTCAGCATTTATTCTTTGCAGAATTTATGCCAATGCCCCTACTGGCTGCTGTGAGCTGATAGGGTTTTGTAATTTGGGTTTGCATGTCTTTGAAAATTCGTAAAACTCATCATTTTTCTCCGCCGTTTTCTTTTCTGTTAAAAAAAGGAAACAAATGGGAGTACATTATAACTCTTGATATTGTCTTCTTGGAAGGTTGCCCTCTTTTGAATTTTTTGTCGATTTTCCACCTCAGACTTTTTTTAGAGAGCAGGTGTCATTTCCCGAACTGCAAGTTTGGTGAATATTTAGTGACCTTTAGCAATGTGTTTAAAGCTGCTGTTGTGGGAAGTGGCCTAAAGGAGGCAGCATTTCTCCATTCCCAAATCTGGTTACTAGGGCAGCAGAGCCTTTCTGGAAGTCGTGTTCCTAGGTTGTAAATTACATTGGAATGTGCATGGAGAAACCCCCATAAGTTTATGCCTCATTATTTCTTCTTGGTTTTAAAATTTTTTTTAATTGGGGTAAAGCTTAGAATATTGTTTCTCCTAGGTGTAAACAATCTGGTTCATTTGTAGATTATATATGTCTATTCAAGTACAGATCCTCTTCCCATGTAAAATGTTACAGAATGTTCCGCAGACCTCCCTTGCTATATGGTCGGTCTTTTTGAGATATGTATATAATATGTGTTTGTATACATATAGTAACACTAATCTTAATTTATCCATTCACTCCACCTTTCCTTTTAGATGAGCACAGTTTTCTAAATCTGTGAGTGTCTTTCTCTGTGGAAATATGTTCATTTGTGTCAGTTATTAGATAACGCCTATAAGTGATATCATAGAATATAGGTCTTTTGCTTTTGGACTTACCTCATGTTTCGTGATTTTCTCCAGACTCATTTGTGGTGCCTCAGAGAGCAATGGTTCATTGTTTTCCATGGCTAATATTCCATTGTGTACATGGACCACTTCTTCTTTATCCATTCACCTCTTGTTGGATATTTTGATTGCTTCACGGTCTTGGCTATTGTGAATAAGGCTGCACTGCAGCTTTTGCGGTCTGTGTCTTCTCGATTCTTGTCTTCTCAGGTGAGAGGTCCAATGGTGTGCCTGCTGGATTGAATGGTACCTCCATTTTTACTTTTAAGCACAGCTCCTTTCTATTCTCATTATTGGCTGTTACCCTTTTACGTCTCAACAGCAGGTAGAGGGTTCACAGTTCTCTAAAACCCCTTCAGCATTTATTGTTCGTAGACTTTTTGCTGATGGTCAGTCGATTGGTGTAAGTTGAAAACTTTTTGTAGATTAGATTGCATGCGTCTAACACTCCCTGCGGTTGAGCTTTTATCCATTTTCCTTTTTTTTTAAAAGAGCGTCAGTAAAACGTAACTCTTCATATTCTCTTCTTGAAACATTTGCCTGTTTTGAAATTTTTTGTCCATTCCCTACTTCAGCTAAATTTTTTAGGGCAGGTGTCCTTTACAGCCCTGAGTCCTTGTAAATGTTAAGTGACCATTAGCTGTGACTTTAAAGCTGCTCTTGCAGGAAACGGCCACAAGGTGGCAGCATTTCTCCTTTACCAAATTTGGTTACTAGGGAAACAGAGCCTTAATGGAAGTGGTGTTCTAGGTTGTATATTAGAATGGAATATGCCAGGAAAAAGCCCTTTAAGTTTATGTCTCATTACTTCTTGTTCATATTTGTAATTTACTTTTTATTTTTTATCCCAGCAAATTTGATTACAATGGTTTGTTTCTTCTTGGTGTGCAAGATGTGGTTCTTTCACACATATATGTGTATCTATTCTTCCTCGCATCCTTTTCCCATTTAGGTTATGACAGAATGTTGAGTAGTCTTCTCCTGGTCTTCCGTACGCCTTTGGTGATTATATATTTCACATGGTTTGTATATCTCTGTTAACCCCAATATGGGAATGTATCCAATCCTCATCCCTTTCTATTTGGTGAACCTAAGTTTTTTTAATGAATCTGTGATTGCCTTTCTCTGTGGAAATATCTTCATTGGTATCAATTTTTAAGTAACTCCTAAAAGTGATATGATAGGATATATGTCTTTTGCTTTCTCACTTACTACAGGGGGCGTGATTACGTCTAGACTCATCTATGGTGCTGCAAATGGCATTGTTTCATTTTTTTCAGTAGCGAATATTCCATCTGTACATGGAGGAGTTCTTCTGTGTCCACCCATCTGTTGGTGGACTTTTTGGTTACTTCCATATCTTGGCTATTGTGATACTGTGCAATGCAGATTTGCCTGCCTGTGTCTTTCCAATTCTGTCTTCTTAGATTATAGGTCGAGGAATGGGCCTGCTAGGTCATATGGTAGCTCAATGTTTACCTTTTTAAGGCACCTCCTTTCTGTTCTCATCTGTGACCCTTTCCAACTTACGTCCCACTTGAAGTTGAGGGTATACATTTCTCCACAACACCTTCAGCATTTATTGTTTGTAGTTTTCTTGCTGACGGTTACTCTGGCAATTGTGAGCTGATACCTCTTTGTGGTTGAATTTGCATGTGTCTCATAATGCGTTGAAATTGAGCTTTAAGGCATGTCCTTTTTATTTTTCCAGCTGTGATTAGAGCTTATTTCTTCAAAGTGTTTTCTTAAAGTATGTGTCACCATTTGAAATATTTTGGCCATTACCTCCCTCAAGACCTTTTGAGGGCAAGTTTCATTTACAGTTATGCAGTACTTGTTCCTATGAAATGACCATTAGCACGGGCTTTAAAGCTGCTTTTGCAGGTAACTGCCAGAGGGCAGCAGCCTTTCTATGTTCCCCACCCTGGTAACTAGGGAAAAGCCCTTGCGGCCTGTGGTGTTTCTCGGTTAAAAATTAGAGTGGAGTGTGCCTGGAGAAACGCACACAAGCTGATGTCTCCTTATTTTTGTTGGATTTTTAAATGTAATTTTTATTTTTTATTGGAGTAATTTTCCACTGTGTACGTGGACCACTTCTACTTTGTGCATTCCTCGGTTGATGGACATTTTCATTTCTTCCAAGTGTTGGCTATGATAAATATTGTTGGAGTGCAGAATTGCCAGCCTGTGAATTTTTGATTCTCATTTTCTCAGGTGATAGGCCCAGCAGTGTGTGTGATTCATTGACTGGTAGCACCGTGTTTCCCTTTTCAAAGCACCTCCTTTGTGTTTTCATTAGTGGCTCTTACCACGTCCCCCTTAGAATCGAGGGTACGCATTTCTCCACAATCGCTTCAGCATTTATTGTTTGCAGCATTTATGCTAATGGCCCTACTGGCTGCTGTGAGCTGATAGGTTTTTGTAATTTGGGTTTGCATGTATTTGAAAATTCGTAAAACTCATTATTTTTCTCCGCCGTTTTCTTTTCTGTTACAAAAAGGAAACAAATGGGAGTACATTATAACTCTGGAAACTGTCTTCTTAGAAGGTTGCCCTCTTTTGAATTTTTTGGTCGATTTTCCACCCCAGAGTTTTTTTAGAGAGCAGGTGTCATTTCCCGAACTGCAAGTTTGGTGAATATTTATTGACCTTTAGAAATGGGTTTAAAGCTGCTGTTGTGGGAAGTGGCCTCAAGCAGGCAGCATTTCTCCATTCCCAAATCTGGTTTCTAGGGCAGCAGAGCCTTTCTGGAAGTCGTGTTCCTAGGTTGTAAATTACATTGGAATGTGCATGGAGAAACCCCCATAAGTTTATGTCTCATTATTTCTTCTTGGTTTTAAAAATTTTTTTAATTGTGGTAAAGCTTAGAATATTGTTTGTCCTAGGTGTACACAATCTGGTTCATTTGTAGATTATATATGTCTATTCAAGTACAGATCCTCTTCCCATGTAAAATGTTACAGAATGTTCCGCAGGCCTCCCTTGCTATATGGTCGGTCTTTTTGAGATATGTATATAATATGTGTTTGTATACATGTAGTAACACTAATCTTAATTTATCCATTCACTCCACCTTTCCTTTTAGATGAGCATAGTTTGTTTTCTAAGTCTGTGAGTGTCTTTCTCTGTGGAAATATGTTCATTTGTGTCAGTTATTAGATAACGCCTATAAGTGATATCATAGAATATAGGTCTTTTGCTTTTGGACTTACCTCATGTTTCGTGATTATCTCCAGACTCATTTGAGGTGCCTCAGAGAGCAATGGTTCATTGTTTTCCATGGCTAATATTCCATTGTGTACATGGACCACTTCTTCTTTATCCATTCACCACTTGTTGGATATTTTGATTGCTTCACGGTCTTGGCTATTGTGAATAAGGCTGCACTGCAGCTTTTGCGGCCTGTGTCTTCTCGATTCTTGTCTTCTCAGGTGAGAGGTCCAATGGCGTGCCTGCTGGATTGAATGGT
Organism: Eschrichtius robustus; assembly: GCF_028021215.1. Lineage (NCBI taxonomy): Eukaryota > Metazoa > Chordata > Mammalia > Artiodactyla > Eschrichtiidae > Eschrichtius > Eschrichtius robustus. The sequence goes on from NC_090830.1 coordinate 31,445,141, forward strand.
ACCTCCATTTTTACTTTTAAACACAGCTCCTTTCTATTCTCATTATTGGCTGTTACCCTTTTACGTCTCAACAGCAGGTAGAGGGTTCACAGTTCTCTAAAACCCCTTCAGCATTTATTGTTCGTAGACTTTTTGCTGATAGTCAGTCGATTGGTGTAAGTTGAAAACTTTTTGTAGATTAGATTGCATGGGTCTAACACTCCCTGAGGTGGAGCTTTTATCCATTTTCCTTTTTTTTTTAAAGAGCGTCAGTAAAACGTAACTCTTCATATTCTCTTCTTGAAACATTTGCCTGTTTTGAAATTTTTTGTCCATTCCCTACTTCAGCACAATTTTTTAGGGCAGGTGTCCTTACAGCCTTGAGTTCTTGTGAATGTTAAGTGACCATTAGCTGTGACTTTAAAGCTGCTCTTGCAGGAAACGGCCACAAGGTGGCAGCATTTCTCCTTTACCAAATTTGGTTACTAGGGAAACAGAGCCTTGATGGAAGTGGTGTTCTAGGTTGTAAATTAAAATGGAATGTGCCAGGAAAAAGCCCTTTAAGTTTATGTCTCATTACTTCTTGTTCATATTTGTAATATACTTTTTATTTTTTATCCCAGCAAATTTGATTACAATGGTTTGTTTCTTCTTGGTGTGCAAGATGTGGTTCTTTCACACATATATGTGTATCTACTCTTCCTCGCATCCTTTTCCCATTTAGGTTATGACAGAATGTTGAGTAGTCTTCTCCTGGTCTTCCGTACGCCTTTGGTGATTATATATTTCACATGGTTTGTATATCTCTGTTAACCCCAATATGGTAATGTATCCAATCCTCATCCCTTTCTTTTTGGTGAGCCTAAGTTTTTTTAATGAATCTGTGATTGCCTTTCTCTGTGGAAATATCTTCATTGGTATCAATTTTTAAGTAACTCCTAAAAGTGATATGATAGGATATGTGTCTTTTGCTTTCTCACTTACTACAGGGGGCGTGATTACGTCTAGACTCATCTATGGTGCTGCAAATGGCATTGTTTCATTTTTTTCAGTAGCGAATATTCCATCTGTACATGGAGGAGTTCTTCTGTGTCCACCCATCTGTTGGTGGACTTTTTGGTTACTTCCATATCTTGGCTATTGTGATACTGTGCAATGCAGATTTGCCTGCCTGTGTCTTTCCAATTCTGTCTTCTTAGATTATAGGTCGAGGAGTGGGCCTGCTAGGTCATATGGTAGCTCAATGTTTACCTTTTTAAGGCACCTCCTTTCTGTTCTCATCTGTGGCCCTTTCCAACTTACGTCCCACTTGAAGTTGAGGTTATACATTTCTCCACAACACCTTCAGCATTTATTGTTTGTAGTTTTCTTGCTGACGGTTACTCTGGCAATTGTGAGCTGATACCTCTTTGTGGTTGAATTCGCATGTGCCTCAAAATCCGTTGAAATTGAGCTTTAAGGCATGTCCTTTTTATTTTTCAACTGTGATTACCCCTTAGTTCTTCAAAGTGTTCTCTTAAAGTATGTGTCACATTTTGAAATGTTTTGGCCATTACCTCCCTCAAGACATTTTGAGGGAAGGTTTCATTTACAGTTCTGCAGTACTTGTTCCTATGAAATGACCATTAGCACAGGCTTTAAAGCTGCTTTTGCAGGTAACTGCCAGAGGGCAGCAGCCTTTCTATTTTCCCCACCCTGGTAAATGGGGAAAAGCCCTTGCGGCTTGTGGTGTTTCTCGGTTAAAAATTAGAGTGGAGTGTGCCTGGAGAAACCCACACAAGCTGATGTCTCCTTATTTTTGTTGGATTTTTACATGTAATTTTTATTTTTTATTGGAGAATTTTCCACTGTGTACATGGACCACTTCTACATTGTGCATTCCTCGGTTGATGGACATTTTCATTGCTTCCAAGTGTTGGCTATGGTAAATATTGTTGGAGTGCAGGATTGCCAGCCTGTGACTTTTTGATTCTCATTTTCTCAGGTGATAGGCCCAGCAGTGGGTGTGATTGACTGACTGGTAGCACCGTTTTTCCCTTTTCAAAGCACCTTCTTTGTGTTTTCATTAGTGGCACTTATTACGTCCCCTTTAGAATCGAGGGTACACATTTCTCCACAATCGCTTCAGCATTTATTCTTTGCAGAATTTATGCCAATGCCCCTACTGGCTGCTGTGAGCTGATAGGGTTTTGTAATTTGGGTTTGCATGTCTTTGAAAATTCGTAAAACTCATCATTTTTCTCCGCCGTTTTCTTTTCTGTTAAAAAAAGGAAACAAATGGGAGTACATTATAACTCTTGATATTGTCTTCTTGGAAGGTTGCCCTCTTTTGAATTTTTTGGTCGATTTTCCACCTCAGACTTTTTTTAGAGAGCAGGTGTCATTTCCCGAACTGCAAGTTTGGTGAATATTTAGTGAACTTTAGCAATGTGTTTAAAGCTGCTGTTGTGGGAAGTGGCCTAAAGGAGGCAGCATTTCTCCATTCCCAAATCTGGTTACTAGGGCAGCAGAGCCTTTCTGGAAGTTGTGTTCCTAGGTTGTAAATTACATTGGAATGTGCATGGAGAAACCCCCATAAGTTTATGTCTCATTATTTCTTCTTGGTTTTAAATTGTTTTTTAATTGGGGTAAAGCTTAGAATATTGTTTCTCCTAGGTGTAAACAATCTGGTTCATCTGTACATTATATATGTCTATTCAAGTACAGATCCTCTTCCCATGTAAAATATTACAGAGGGTTCCGCAGACTTCCTTGCTGTATGGTCGGTATTTTTGAGATATGTATATAATATGTGTTTGTATACATATAGTAACACTAATCTTAATTTATCCATTCACTCCACCTTTCCTTTTAGATGAGCATAGTTTTCTAAATCTGTGAGTGTCTTTCTCTGTGGAAATATGTTCATTTGTGTCAGTTATTAGATAACGCCTATAGGTGATATCATAGAATACAGGTCTTTTGCTTTCCGAGTTACCTCATGTTTCGTGATTATCTCCAGACTCATTTGTGGTGCGTCAAAGAGCAATGGTTCATTGTCTTGCATGGCTAATATTCCATTGTGTACATGGACCACTTCTTCTTTATCCATTCACCTGTTGGTGGACATTTTGGTTGCTTCACTGTTTTGGCTATTGTGAATAAGGCTGCACTGCAGCTTTTGCGGCCTGTGTCTTCTCCATTCTTGTCTTCTCAGGTGAGAGGTCCAATGGTGCGCCTGCTGGATTGAATGATACCTCCATTTTTACTTTTAAACACAGCTCCTTTTGGTTCTCATTATTGGCTGTTACCGTTTTACGTCTCACCAGCAGGTAGAGGGTACACAGTTCTCTAAAACCCCTTCAGCATTTATTGTTTATAGACTTTTTGCTGATGGTCATTCGACTGATGTAAGTTGAAACTTTTTGTAGATTAGATTGCATGCGTCTAACACTCCCTGAGGTTGAGCTTTTATCCATTTTACTTTTTTTTTAAAAGTGTGTGAGTAAAACTTAAGTCTTCATAATCTCTTCTTGAAACATTTGCCTGTTTTGAATTTTTTTGTCCATTCCCTACTTCAGCTCAATTTTTTAGGGCAGGTGTCCTTTACAGCCCTGAGTCCTTGTGAATGTTAAGTGACCATTAGCTGTGAGTTTAAAGCTGCTCTTGCAGGAAACGGCCACAAGGTGGCAGCATTTCTCCTTTACCAAATTTGGTTACTAGGGAAACAGAGCCTTAATGGAAGTGGTGTTCTAGGTTGTATATTAGAATGGAATATGCCAGGAAAAAGCCCTTTAAGTTTATGTCTCATTACTTCTTGTTCATATTTGTAATTTACTTTTTATTTTTTATCCCAGCAAATTTGATTACAATGGTTTGTTTGCTCTAGGTGTGCAAGATGTGGTTCTTTCACACATATACAGGTATCTATTTTTCCTCGCATCCTTTTCCCATGTAGGTTATGGCACAATGTTGAGTAGTCTTCTCCTGGTCTTCCGTACGTCTTTGGTGGTTATATATTTCACATGGTTTGTATATCTCTGTTAACCCCAATATGGTAATGTATCCAATCCTCATCCCTTTCTATTTGGTGAACCATAAGTTTTTAAATGAATCTGCGATTGCCTCTCTCTGTGGAAATATCTTCATTGGTATCAATTTTTAAGTAACTCCTAAAAGTGATATGATAGGATATGTGTCTTTTGCTTTCTCACTTACTACAGGTGGCGTGATTACGTCTAGACTCATCTATGGTGCTGCAAATGGCATTGTTTCATTTTTTCACTAGCTCATATTCCATCTGTACAGGTAGCAGTTCTTCTTTGTCCGCCCATCTGTCGGTGGACTTTTTGGTTACTTCCGTATCTTGGCTATTGTAATACTATGCAATGCAGATTTGCATACCTGTGTCCTTCCAATTCTGTCTTCTTAGTTTATAGGTCCAGGAATAGGTCTGCTGGATCCTATGGTAGCTCAATGTTTACCTTTTAAAGGCACCTCTATTCTGTTCTCTTTAGTGGCTCTTTCCAGGTTACGTCCCACATAAAGTTGAGGGTATGCATTTCTTCCCAGCACCTTCAGCATTTATTCTTTGCAGTTTTTGCTGATGGTTATTCTGAGTGGTGTGAGCTGATACCTCTTTGTGGTTGAATTTGCATGTGTCTCATAATGCGTTGAAATTGAGCTTTTAGACATGTCCTTTTTATTTTTCCAGCTATGATTAGAGCTTATATCTTCAAAGTGTTTTCTTAAAGTATGTGTCACCATTTGAAATATTTTGGCCATTACCTCCCTCAAGACATTTTGAGGGCAAGTTTCATTTACAGTTCTGCAGTACTTGTTCCTATGAAATGACCATTAGCACGGGCTTTAAAGCTGCTTTTGCAGGTAACTGCCAGAGGGCAGCAGCCTTTCTATGTTCCCCACCCTGGTAACTAGGGAAAAGCCCTTGCGGCCTGTGGTGTTTCTCGGTTAAAAATTAGAGTGGAGTGTGCCTGGACAAACCCACACAAGCTGATGTCTCCTTATTTTTGTTGGATTTTTAAATGTAATTTTTATTTTTTATTGGAGTAATTTTCCACTGTGTACGTGGACCACTTCTACTTTGTGCATTCCTCGGTTGATGGACATTTTCATTTCTTCCAAGTCTTGGCTATGGTAAATATTGTTGGAGTGCAGAATTGCCAGCCTGTGACTTTTTGATTCTCATTTTCTCAGGTGATAGGCCCAGCAGTGTGTGTGATTCATTGACTGGTAGCACCGTGTTTCCCTTTTCAAAGCACCTCCTTTGTGTTTTCATTAGTGGCTCTTACCACGTCCCCCTTAGAATCGAGGGTACGCATTTCTCCACAATCGCTTCAGCATTTATTGTTTGCAGCATTTATGCTAATGGCCCTACTGGCTGCTGTGAGCTGATAGGTTTTTGTAATTTGGGTTTGCATGTATTTGAAAATTCGTAAAACTCATTATTTTTCTCCGCCGTTTTCTTTTCTGTTACAAAAAGGAAACAAATGGGAGTGCATTATAACTCTGGAAACTGTCTTCTTAGAAGGTTGCCCTCTTTTGAATTTTTTGGTCGATTTTCCACCCCAGAGTTTTTTTAGAGAGCAGGTGTCATTTCCCGAACTGCAAGTTTGGTGAATATTTATTGACCTTTAGAAATGGGTTTAAAGCTGCTGTTGTGGGAAGTGGCCTCAAGCAGGCAGCATTTCTCCATTTCCAAATCTGGTTTCTAGAGCAGCAGAGCCTTTCTGGAAGTCGTGTTCCTAGGTTGTAAATTACATTGGAATGTGCATGGAGAAACCCCCATAAGTTTATGTCTCATTATTTCTTCTTGGTTTTAAAAATTTTTTTAATTGTGGTAAAGCTTAGAATATTGTTTGTCCTAGGTGTACACAATCTGGTTCATTTGTAGATTATATATGTCTATTCAAGTACAGATCCTCTTCCCATGTAAAATGTTACAGAATGTTCCGCAGACCTCCCTTGCTATATGGTCGGTCTTTTTGAGATATGTATATAATATGTGTTTGTATACATATAGTAACACTAATCTTAATTTATCCATTCACTCCACCTTTCCTTTTAGATGAGCATAGTTTGTTTTCTAAGTCTGTGAGTGTCTTTCTCTGTGGAAATATGTTCATTTGTGTCAGTTATTAGATAACGCCTATAAGTGATATCATAGAATATAGGTCTTTTGCTTTTGGACTTACCTCATGTTTCGTGATTATCTCCAGACTCATTTGTGGTGCCTCAGAGAGCAATGGTTCATTGTTTTCCATGGCTAATATTCCGTTGTGTACATGGACCACTTCTTCTTTATCCATTCACCTGTTGGTGGACATTTTGGTTGCTTCACTGTCTTGGCTATTGTGAATAAGGCTGCACTGCAGCTTTTGCGGCCTGTGTCTTCTCCATTCTTGTCTTCTCAGGTGAGAGGTCCAATGGTGCGCCTGCTGGGTTGAATGATACCTCCATTTTTACTTTTAAACACAGCTCCTTTCGGTTCTCATTATTGGCTGTTACCGTTTTACGTCTCACCAGCAGGTTGAGGGTACACAGTTCTGTAAAACCCCTTCAGCATTTATTTTTTGTAGACTTTTTGCTGATGGTCAGTCGACTGGTGTAAGTTGAAACTTTTTGTAGATTAGATTGCATGCGTCTAACACTCCCTGAGGTTGAGCTTTTATCCATGTTCCTTTTTTTTTAAAAAAAGAGTGTGAGTAAAACTTAACTCTTCATAATCTCTTCTTGAAACATTTGCCTGTTTTGAATTTTTTTGTCCATTCCCTACTTCAGCACAATATTTTAGGGCAGGTGTCCTTTACAGCCCTGAGTCTTTGTGAATGTTAAGTGACCATTAGCTGTGACTTTAAAGCTGCTCTTGCAGGAAACGGCCACAAGGTGGCAGCATTTCTCCTTTACCAAATTTGGTTACTAGGGAAACAGAGCCTTAATGGAAGTGGTGTTCTAGGTTGTAAATTAAAATGGAATGTGCCAGGAAAAAGCCCTTTAAGTTTATGTCTCATTACTTCTTGTTCATATTTGTAATTTACTTTTTATTTTTTATCCCAGCAAATTTGATTACAATGGTTTGTTTCTTCTTGGTGTGCAAGATGTGGTTCTTTCACACATATTTGTGTATCTACTCTTCCTCGCATCCTTTTCCCATTTAGGTTATGACAGAATGTTGAGTAGTCTTCTCCTGGTCTTCCGTACGCCTTTGGTGATTATATATTTCACATGGTTTGTATATCTCTGTTAACCCCAATATGGTAATGTATCCAATCCTCATCCCTTTCTTTTTGGTGAGCCTAAGTTTTTTTAATGAATCTGTGATTGCCTTTCTCTGTGGAAATATCTTCATTGGTATCAATTTTTAAGTAACTCCTAAAAGTGATATGATAGGATATGTGTCTTTTGCTTTCTCACTTACTACAGGGGGCGTGATTACGTCTAGACTCATCTATGGTGCTGCAAATGGCATTGTTTCATTTTTTTCAGTAGCGAATATTCCATCTGTACATGGAGGAGTTCTTCTGTGTCCACCCATCTGTTGGTGGACTTTTTGGTTACTTCCATATCTTGGCTATTGTGATACTGTGCAATGCAGATTTGCCTGCCTGTGTCTTTCCAATTCTGTCTTCTTAGATTATAGGTCGAGGAGTGGGCCTGCTAGGTCATATGGTAGCTCAATGTTTACCTTTTTAAGGCACCTCCTTTCTGTTCTCATCTGTGGCCCTTTCCAACTTACGTCCCACTTGAAGTTGAGGGTATACATTTCTCCACAACACCTTCAGCATTTATTGTTTGTAGTTTTCTTGCTGATGGTTACTCTGGCAATTGTGAGCTGATACCTCTTTGTGGTTGAATTCGCATGTGCCTCAAAATCCGTTGAAATTGAGCTTTAAGGCATGTCCTATTTATTTTTCAAGCTGTGATTACCCCTTAGTTCTTCAAAGTGTTCTCTTAAAGTATGTGTCACATTTTGAAATGTTTTGGCCATTACCTCCCTCAAGACATTTTGAGGGCAGTTTTCATTTACAGTTCTGCAGTACTTGTTCCTATGAAATGACCATTAGCACAGGCTTTAAAGCTGCTTTTGCAGGTAACTGCCAGAGGGCAGCAGCCTTTCTATTTTCCCCACCCTGGTAAATGGGGAAAAGCCCTTGCGGCTTGTGGTGTTTCTCGGTTAAAAATTAGAGTGGAGTGTGCCTGGAGAAACCCACACAAGCTGATGTCTCCTTATTTTTGTTGGATTTTTACATGTAATTTTTATTTTTTATTGGAGTAATTTTCTACTGTGTACATGGACCACTTCTACATTGTGCATTCCTCGGTTGATGGACATTTTCATTGCTTCCAAGTGTTGGCTATGGTAAATATTGTTGGAGTGCAGGATTGCCAGCCTGTGACTTTTTGATTCTCATTTTCTCAGGTGATAGGCCCAGCAGTGGGTGTGATTGACTGACTGGTAGCACCGTTTTTCCCTTTTCAAAGCACCTTCTTTGTGTTTTCATTAGTGGCACTTATTACGTCCCCTTTAGAATCGAGGGTACACATTTCTCCACAATCGCTTCAGCATTTATTGTTTGCAGAATTTATGCCAATGCCCCTACTGGCTGCTGTGAGCTGATAGGGTTTTGTAATTTGGGTTTGCATGTCTTTGAAAATTCGTAAAACTCATCATTTTTCTCCGCCGTTTTCTTTTCTGTTAAAAAAAGGAAACAAATGGGAGTACATTATAACTCTTGATATTGTCTTCTTGGAAGGTTGCCCTCTTTTGAATTTTTTGGTCGATTTTCCACCTCAGACTTTTTTTAGAGAGCAGGTGTCATTTCCCGAACTGCAAGTTTGGTGAATATTTAGTGACCTTTACAATGTGTTTAAAGCTGCTGTTGTGGGAAGTGGCCTAAAGGAGGCAGCATTTCTCCATTCCCAAATCTGGTTACTAGGGCAGCAGAGCCTTTCTGGAAGTCGTGTTCCTAGGTTGTAAATTACATTGGAATGTGCATGGAGAAACCCCCATAAGTTTATGTCTCATTATTTCTTCTTGGTTTTAAATTTTTTTTTAATTGGGGTAAAGCTTAGAATATTGTTTCTCCTAGGTGTAAACAATCTGGTTCATCTGTACATTATATATGTCTATTCAAGTACAGATCCTCTTCCCATGTAAAATATTACAGAGGGTTCCGCAGACTTCCTTGCTGTATGGTCGGTATTTTTGAGATATGTATATAATATGTGTTTGTATACATATAGTAACACTAATCTTAATTTATCCATTCACTCCACCTTTCCTTTTAGATGAGCATAGTTTTCTAAATCTGTGAGTGTCTTTCTCTGTGGAAATATGTTCATTTGTGTCAGTTATTAGATAACGCCTATAGGTGATATCATAGAATACAGGTCTTTTGCTTTCCGAGTTACTTCATGTTTCGTGATTATCTCCAGACTCATTTGTGGTGCGTCAAAGAGCAGTGGTTCATTGTCTTCCATGGCTAATATTCCATTGTGTACATGGACCACTTCTTCTTTATCCATTCACCTGTTGGTGGACATTTTGGTTGCTTCACTGTCTTGGCTATTGTGAATAAGGCTGCACTGCAGCTTTTGCGGCCTGTGTCTTCTCCATTCTTGTCTTCTCAGGTGAGAGGTCCAATGGTGCGCCTGCTGGGTTGAATGATACCTCCATTTTTACTTTTAAACACAGCTCCTTTCGATTCTCATTATTGGCTGTTACCGTTTTACGTCTCACCAGCAGGTAGAGGGTACACAGTTCTCTAAAACCCCTTCAGCATTTATTGTTTATATACTTTTTGCTGATGGTCATTCGACTGATGTAAGTTGAAACTTTTTGTAGATTAGATTGCATGCGTCTAACACACCCTGAGGTTGAGCTTTTATCCATTTTCCTTTTTTTTTAAAAGTGTGTGAGTAAAACTTAAGTCTTCATAATCTCTTCTTGAAACATTTGCCTGTTTTGAATTTTTTTGTCCATTCCCTACTTCAGCTCAATTTTTTAGGGCAGGTGTCCTTTACAGCCCTGAGTCCTTGTGAATGTTAAGTGACCATTAGCTGTGACTTTAAAGCTGCTCTTGCAGGAAACGGCCACAAGGTGGCAGCATTTCTCCTTTACCAAATTTGGTTACTAGGGAAACAGAGCCTTAATGGAAATGGTGTTCTAGGTTGTATATTAGAATGGAATATGCCAGGAAAAAGCCCTTTAAGTTTATGTCTCATTACTTCTTGTTCATATTTGTAATTTACTTTTTTATTTTTTATCCCAGCAAATTTGATTACAATGGTTTGTTTGCTCTAGGTGTGCAAGATGTGGTTCTTTCACACATATACAGGTATCTATTTTTCCTCGCATCCTTTTCCCATGTAGGTTATGGCACAATGTTGAGTAGTCTTCTCCTGGTCTTCCGTACGTCTTTGGTGGTTATATATTTCACATGGTTTGTATATCTCTGTTAACCCCAATATGGTAATGTATCCAATCCTCATCCCTTTCTATTTGGTGAACCATAAGTTTTTTAATGAATCTGCGATTGCCTCTCTCTGTGGAAATATCTTCATTGGTACCGATTTTTAAGTAACTCCTAAAAGTGATATGATAGGATATGTGTCTTTTGCTTTCTCACTTACTACAGGTGGCGTGATTACGTCTAGACTCATCTATGGTGCTGCAAATGGCATTGTTTCATTTTTTCACTAGCTCATATTCCATCTGTACAGGTAGCAGTTCTTCTTTGTCCGCCCATCTGTCGGTGGACTTTTTGGTTACTTCCGTATCTTGGCTATTGTAATACTATGCAATGCAGATTTGCATACCTGTGTCCTTCCAATTCTGTCTTCTTAGTTTATAGGTCCAGGAATAGGTCTGCTGGATCCTATGGTAGCTCAATGTTTACCTTTTAAAGGCACCTCTATTCTGTTCTCTTTAGTGGCTCTTTCCAGGTTACGTCCCACATAAAGTTGAGGGTATGCATTTCTTCCCAGCACCTTCAGCATTTATTCTTTGCAGTTTTTGCTGATGGTTATTCTGAGTGGTGTGAGCTGATACCTCTTTGTGGTTGAATTTGCATGTGTCTCATAATGCGTTGAAATTGAGCTTTTAGACATGTCCTTTTTATTTTTCCAGCTATGATTAGAGCTTATATCTTCAAAGTGTTTTCTTAAAGTATGTGTCACCATTTGAAATATTTTGGCCATTACCTCCCTCAAGACATTTTGAGGGCAAGTTTCATTTACAGTTCTGCAGTACTTGTTCCTATGAAATGACCATTAGCACGGGCTTTAAAGCTGCTTTTGCAGGTAACTGCCAGAGGGCAGCAGCCTTTCTATGTTCCCCACCCTGGTAACTAGGGAAAAGCCCTTGCGGCCTGTGGTGTTTCTCGGTTAAAAATTAGAGTGGAGTGTGCCTGGACAAACCCACACAAGCTGATGTCTCCTTATTTTTGTTGGATTTTTAAATGTAATTTTTATTTTTTATTGGAGTAATTTTGCACTGTGTACGTGGACCACTTCTACTTTGTGCATTCCTCGGTTGATGGACATTTTCATTTCTTCCAAGTCTTGGCTATGGTAAATATTGTTGGAGTGCAGAATTGCCAGCCTGTGACTTTTTGATTCTCATTTTCTCAGGTGATAGGCCCAGCAGTGTGTGTGATTCATTGACTGGTAGCACCGTGTTTCCCTTTTCAAAGCACCTCCTTTGTGTTTTCATTAGTGGCTCTTACCACGTCCCCCTTAGAATCGAGGGTACGCATTTCTCCACAATCGCTTCAGCATTTATTGTTTGCAGCATTTATGCTAATGGCCCTACTGGCTGCTGTGAGCTGATAGGTTTTTGTAATTTGGGTTTGCATGTATTTGAAAATTCGTAAAACTCATTATTTTTCTCCGCCGTTTTCTTTTCTGTTACAAAAAGGAAACAAATGGGAGTGCATTATAACTCTGGAAACTGTCTTCTTAGAAGGTTGCCCTCTTTTGAATTTTTTGGTCGATTTTCCACCCCAGAGTTTTTTTAGAGAGCAGGTGTCATTTCCCGAACTGCAAGTTTGGTGAATATTTATTGACCTTTAGAAATGGGTTTAAAGCTGCTGTTGTGGGAAGTGGCCTCAAGCAGGCAGCATTTCTCCATTTCCAAATCTGGTTTCTAGAGCAGCAGAGCCTTTCTGGAAGTCGTGTTCCTAGGTTGTAAATTACATTGGAATGTGCATGGAGAAACCCCCATAAGTTTATGTCTCATTATTTCTTCTTGGTTTTAAAAATTTTTTTAATTGTGGTAAAGCTTAGAATATTGTTTGTCCTAGGTGTACACAATCTGGTTCATTTGTAGATTATATATGTCTATTCAAGTACAGATCCTCTTCCCATGTAAAATGTTACAGAATGTTCCGCAGACCTCCCTTGCTATATGGTCGGTCTTTTTGAGATATGTATATAATATGTGTTTGTATACATATAGTAACACTAATCTTAATTTATCCATTCACTCCACCTTTCCTTTTAGATGAGCATAGTTTGTTTTCTAAGTCTGTGAGTGTCTTTCTCTGTGGAAATATGTTCATTTGTGTCAGTTATTAGATAACGCCTATAAGTGATATCATAGAATATAGGTCTTTTGCTTTTGGACTTACCTCATGTTTCGTGATTATCTCCAGACTCATTTGTGGTGCCTCAGAGAGCAATGGTTCATTGTTTTCCATGGCTAATATTCCATTGTGTACATGGACCACTTCTTCTTTATCCATTCACCACTTGTTGGATATTTTGATTGCTTCACGGTCTTGGCTATTGTGAATAAGGCTGCACTGCAGCTTTTGCGGCCTGTGTCTTCTCGATTCTTGTCTTCTCAGGTGAGAGGTCCAATGGCGTGCCTGCTGGATTGAATGGTACCTCCATTTTTACTTTTAAACACAGCTCCTTTCTATTCTCATTATTGGCTGTTACCCTTTTACGTCTCAACAGCAGGTAGAGGGTTCACAGTTCTCTAAAACCCCTTCAGCATTTATTGTTCGTAGACTTTTTGCTGATGGTCAGTCGATTGGTGTAAGTTGAAAACTTTTTGTAGATTAGATTGCATGCGTCTAACACTCCCTGAGGTGGAGCTTTTATCCATTTTCCTTTTTTTTTTAAAGAGCGTCAGTAAAACGTAACTCTTCATATTCTCTTCTTGAAACATTTGTCTGTTTTGAAATTTTTTGTCCATTCCCTACTTCAGCACAATTTTTTAGGGCAGGTGTCCTTACAGCCTTGAGTTCTTGTGAATGTTAAGTGACCATTAGCTGTGACTTTAAAGCTGCTCTTGCAGGAAACGGCCACAAGGTGGCAGCATTTCTCCTTTACCAAATTTGGTTACTAGGGAAACAGAGCCTTAATGGAAGTGGTGTTCTAGGTTGTAAATTAAAATGGAATGTGCCAGGAAAAAGCCCTTTAAGTTTATGTCTCATTACTTCTTGTTCATATTTGTAATATACTTTTTATTTTTTATCCCAGCAAATTTGATTACAATGGTTTGTTTCTTCTTGCTGTGCAAAATGTGGTTCTTTCACACATATATGGGTATCTACTCTTCCTCGCATCCTTTTCCCATTTAGGTTATGACAGAATGTTGAGTAGTCTTCTCCTGGTCTTCCGTACGCCTTTGGTGATTATATATTTCACATGGTTTGTATATCTCTGTTAACCCCAATATGGTAATGTATCCAATCCTCATCCCTTTCTTTTTGGTGAGACTAAGTTTTTTTAATGAATCTGTGATTGCCTTTCTCTGTGGAAATATCTTCATTGGTATCAATTTTTAAGTAACTCCTAAAAGTGATATGATAGGATATGTGTCTTTTGCTTTCTCACTTACTACAGGGGGCGTGATTACGTCTAGACTCATCTATGGTGCTGCAAATGGCATTGTTTCATTTTTTTCAGTAGCGAATATTCCATCTGTACATGGAGGAGTTCTTCTGTGTCCACCCATCTGTTGGTGGACTTTTTGGTTACTTCCATATCTTGGCTATTGTGATACTGTGCAATGCAGATTTGCCTGCCTGTGTCTTTCCAATTCTGTCTTCTTAGATTATAGGTCGAGGAGTGGGCCTGCTAGGTCATATGGTAGCTCAATGTTTACCTTTTTAAGGCACCTCCTTTCTGTTCTCATCTGTGGCCCTTTCCAACTTACGTCCCACTTGAAGTTGAGGGTATACATTTCTCCACAACACCTTCAGCATTTATTGTTTGTAGTTTTCTTGCTGATGGTTACTCTGGCAATTGTGAGCTGATACCTCTTTGTGGTTGAATTCTCATGTGCCTCAAAATCCGTTGAAATTGAGCTTTAAGGCATGTCCTTTTTATTTTTCAAGCTGTGATTACCCCTTAGTTCTTCAAAGTGTTCTCTTAAAGTATGTGTCACATTTTGAAATGTTTTGGCCATTACCTCCCTCAAGACATTTTGAGGGAAGGTTTCATTTACAGTTCTGCAGTACTTGTTCCTATGAAATGACCATTAGCACAGGCTTTAAAGCTGCTTTTGCAGGTAACTGCCAGAGGGCAGCAGCCTTTCTATTTTCCCCACCCTGGTAAATGGGGAAAAGCCCTTGCGGCTTGTGGTGTTTCTCGGTTAAAAATTAGAGTGGAGTGTGCCTGGAGAAACCCACACAAGCTGATGTCTCCTTATTTTTGTTGGATTTTTACATGTAATTTTTATTTTTTATTGGAAAATTTTCCACTGTGTACGTGGACCACTTCTACATTGTGCATTCCTCGGTTGATGGACATTTTCATTGCTTCCAAGTGTTGGCTATGGTAAATATTGTTGGAGTGCAGGATTGCCAGCCTGTGACTTTTTGATTCTCATTTTCTCAGGTGATAGGCCCAGCAGTGGGTGTGATTGACTGACTGGTAGCAACGTTTTTCCCTTTTCAAAGCACCTTCTTTGTGTTTTCATTAGTGGCACTTATTACGTCCCCTTTAGAATCGAGGGTACGCATTTCTCCACAATCGCTTCAGCATTTATTCTTTGCAGAATTTATGCCAATGCCCCTACTGGCTGCTGTGAGCTGATAGGGTTTTGTAATTTGGGTTTGCATGTCTTTGAAAATTCGTAAAACTCATCATTTTTCTCCGCCGTTTTCTTTTCTGTTAAAAAAAGGAAACAAATGGGAGTACATTATAACTCTTGATATTGTCTTCTTGGAAGGTTGCCCTCTTTTGAATTTTTTGTCGATTTTCCACCTCAGACTTTTTTTAGAGAGCAGGTGTCATTTCCCGAACTGCAAGTTTGGTGAATATTTAGTGACCTTTAGCAATGTGTTTAAAGCTGCTGTTGTGGGAAGTGGCCTAAAGGAGGCAGCATTTCTCCATTCCCAAATCTGGTTACTAGGGCAGCAGAGCCTTTCTGGAAGTCGTGTTCCTAGGTTGTAAATTACATTGGAATGTGCATGGAGAAACCCCCATAAGTTTATGCCTCATTATTTCTTCTTGGTTTTAAAATTTTTTTTAATTGGGGTAAAGCTTAGAATATTGTTTCTCCTAGGTGTAAACAATCTGGTTCATTTGTAGATTATATATGTCTATTCAAGTACAGATCCTCTTCCCATGTAAAATGTTACAGAATGTTCCGCAGACCTCCCTTGCTATATGGTCGGTCTTTTTGAGATATGTATATAATATGTGTTTGTATACATATAGTAACACTAATCTTAATTTATCCATTCACTCCACCTTTCCTTTTAGATGAGCACAGTTTTCTAAATCTGTGAGTGTCTTTCTCTGTGGAAATATGTTCATTTGTGTCAGTTATTAGATAACGCCTATAAGTGATATCATAGAATATAGGTCTTTTGCTTTTGGACTTACCTCATGTTTCGTGATTTTCTCCAGACTCATTTGTGGTGCCTCAGAGAGCAATGGTTCATTGTTTTCCATGGCTAATATTCCATTGTGTACATGGACCACTTCTTCTTTATCCATTCACCTCTTGTTGGATATTTTGATTGCTTCACGGTCTTGGCTATTGTGAATAAGGCTGCACTGCAGCTTTTGCGGCCTGTGTCTTCTCGATTCTTGTCTTCTCAGGTGAGAGGTCCAATGGTGTGCCTGCTGGATTGAATGGTACCTCCATTTTTACTTTTAAACACAGCTCCTTTCTATTCTCATTATTGGCTGTTACCCTTTTACGTCTCAACAGCAGGTACAGGGTTCACAGTTCTCTAAAACCCCTTCAGCATTTATTGTTCGTAGACTTTTTGCTGATGGTCAGTCGATTGGTGTAAGTTGAAAACTTTTTGTAGATTAGATTGCATGCGTCTAACACTCCCTGAGGTTGAGCTTTTATCCATTTTCCTTTTTTTTTAAAAGAGCGTCAGTAAAACGTAACTCTTCATATTCTCTTCTTGAAACATTTGCCTGTTTTGAAATTTTTTGTCCATTCCCTACTTCAGCTAAATTTTTTAGGGCAGGTGTCCTTTACAGCCCTGAGTCCTTGTAAATGTTAAGTGACCATTAGCTGTGACTTTAAAGCTGCTCTTGCAGGAAACGGCCACAAGGTGGCAGCATTTCTCCTTTACCAAATTTGGTTACTAGGGAAACAGAGCCTTAATGGAAGTGGTGTTCTAGGTTGTATATTAGAATGGAATATGCCAGGAAAAAGCCCTTTAAGTTTATGTCTCATTACTTCTTGTTCATATTTGTAATTTACTTTTTATTTTTTATCCCAGCAAATTTGATTACAATGGTTTGTTTCTTCTTGGTGTGCAAGATGTGGTTCTTTCACACATATATGTGTATCTATTCTTCCTCGCATCCTTTTCCCATTTAGGTTATGACAGAATGTTGAGTAGTCTTCTCCTGGTCTTCCGTACGCCTTTGGTGATTATATATTTCACATGGTTTGTATATCTCTGTTAACCCCAATATGGGAATGTATCCAATCCTCATCCCTTTCTATTTGGTGAACCTAAGTTTTTTTAATGAATCTGTGATTGCCTTTCTCTGTGGAAATATCTTCATTGGTATCAATTTTTAAGTAACTCCTAAAAGTGATATGATAGGATATATGTCTTTTGCTTTCTCACTTACTACAGGGGGCGTGATTACGTCTAGACTCATCTATGGTGCTGCAAATGGCATTGTTTCATTTTTTTCAGTAGCGAATATTCCATCTGTACATGGAGGAGTTCTTCTGTGTCCACCCATCTGTTGGTGGACTTTTTGGTTACTTCCATATCTTGGCTATTGTGATACTGTGCAATGCAGATTTGCCTGCCTGTGTCTTTCCAATTCTGTCTTCTTAGATTATAGGTCGAGGAATGGGCCTGCTAGGTCATATGGTAGCTCAATGTTTACCTTTTTAAGGCACCTCCTTTCTGTTCTCATCTGTGACCCTTTCCAACTTACGTCCCACTTGAAGTTGAGGGTATACATTTCTCCACAACACCTTCAGCATTTATTGTTTGTAGTTTTCTTGCTGACGGTTACTCTGGCAATTGTGAGCTGATACCTCTTTGTGGTTGAATTTGCATGTGTCTCATAATGCGTTGAAATTGAGCTTTAAGGCATGTCCTTTTTATTTTTCCAGCTGTGATTAGAGCTTATTTCTTCAAAGTGTTTTCTTAAAGTATGTGTCACCATTTGAAATATTTTGGCCATTACCTCCCTCAAGACCTTTTGAGGGCAAGTTTCATTTACAGTTATGCAGTACTTGTTCCTATGAAATGACCATTAGCACGGGCTTTAAAGCTGCTTTTGCAGGTAACTGCCAGAGGGCAGCAGCCTTTCTATGTTCCCCACCCTGGTAACTAGGGAAAAGCCCTTGCGGCCTGTGGTGTTTCTCGGTTAAAAATTAGAGTGTAGTGTGCCTGGAGAAACGCACACAAGCTGATGTCTCCTTATTTTTGTTGGATTTTTAAATGTAATTTTTATTTTTTATTGGAGTAATTTTCCACTGTGTACGTGGACCACTTCTACTTTGTGCATTCCTCGGTTGATGGACATTTTCATTTCTTCCAAGTGTTGGCTATGATAAATATTGTTGGAGTGCAGAATTGCCAGCCTGTGAATTTTTGATTCTCATTTTCTCAGGTGATAGGCCCAGCAGTGTGTGTGATTCATTGACTGGTAGCACCGTGTTTCCCTTTTCAAAGCACCTCCTTTGTGTTTTCATTAGTGGCTCTTACCACGTCCCCCTTAGAATCGAGGGTACGCATTTCTCCACAATCGCTTCAGCATTTATTGTTTGCAGCATTTATGCTAATGGCCCTACTGGCTGCTGTGAGCTGATAGGTTTTTGTAATTTGGGTTTGCATGTATTTGAAAATTCGTAAAACTCATTATTTTTCTCCGCCGTTTTCTTTTCTGTTACAAAAAGGAAACAAATGGGAGTACATTATAACTCTGGAAACTGTCTTCTTAGAAGGTTGCCCTCTTTTGAATTTTTTGGTCGATTTTCCACCCCAGAGTTTTTTTAGAGAGCAGGTGTCATTTCCCGAACTGCAAGTTTGGTGAATATTTATTGACCTTTAGAAATGGGTTTAAAGCTGCTGTTGTGGGAAGTGGCCTCAAGCAGGCAGCATTTCTCCATTCCCAAATCTGGTTTCTAGGGCAGCAGAGCCTTTCTGGAAGTCGTGTTCCTAGGTTGTAAATTACATTGGAATGTGCATGGAGAAACCCCCATAAGTTTATGTCTCATTATTTCTTCTTGGTTTTAAAAATTTTTTTAATTGTGGTAAAGCTTAGAATATTGTTTGTCCTAGGTGTACACAATCTGGTTCATTTGTAGATTATATATGTCTATTCAAGTACAGATCCTCTTCCCATGTAAAATGTTACAGAATGTTCCGCAGGCCTCCCTTGCTATATGGTCGGTCTTTTTGAGATATGTATATAATATGTGTTTGTATACATGTAGTAACACTAATCTTAATTTATCCATTCACTCCACCTTTCCTTTTAGATGAGCATAGTTTGTTTTCTAAGTCTGTGAGTGTCTTTCTCTGTGGAAATATGTTCATTTGTGTCAGTTATTAGATAACGCCTATAAGTGATATCATAGAATATAGGTCTTTTGCTTTTGGACTTACCTCATGTTTCGTGATTATCTCCAGACTCATTTGAGGTGCCTCAGAGAGCAATGGTTCATTGTTTTCCATGGCTAATATTCCATTGTGTACATGGACCACTTCTTCTTTATCCATTCACCACTTGTTGGATATTTTGATTGCTTCACGGTCTTGGCTATTGTGAATAAGGCTGCACTGCAGCTTTTGCGGCCTGTGTCTTCTCGATTCTTGTCTTCTCAGGTGAGAGGTCCAATGGCGTGCCTGCTGGATTGAATGGTACCTCCATTTTTACTTTTAAACACAGCTCCTTTCTATTCTCATTATTGGCTGTTACCCTTTTACGTCTCAACAGCAGGTAGAGGGTTCACAGTTCTCTAAAACCCCTTCAGCATTTATTGTTCGTAGACTTTTTGCTGATGGTCAGTCGATTGGTGTAAGTTGAAAACTTTTTGTAGATTAGATTGCATGGGTCTAACACTCCCTGAGGTGGAGCTTTTATCCATTTTCCTTTTTTTTTTAAAGAGCGTCAGTAAAACGTAACTCTTCATATTCTCTTCTTGAAACATTTGCCTGTTTTGAAATTTTTTGTCCATTCCCTACTTCAGCACAATTTTTTAGGGCAGGTGTCCTTACAGCCTTGAGTTCTTGTGAATGTTAAGTGACCATTAGCTGTGACTTTAAAGCTGCTCTTGCAGGAAACGGCCACAAGGTGGCAGCATTTCTCCTTTACCAAATTTGGTTACTAGGGAAACAGAGCCTTGATGGAAGTGGTGTTCTAGGTTGTAAATTAAAATGGAATGTGCCAGGAAAAAGCCCTTTAAGTTTATGTCTCATTACTTCTTGTTCATATTTGTAATATACTTTTTATTTTTTATCCCAGCAAATTTGATTACAATGGTTTGTTTCTTCTTGGTGTGCAAGATGTGGTTCTTTCACACATATATGTGTATCTACTCTTCCTCGCATCCTTTTCCCATTTAGGTTATGACAGAATGTTGAGTAGTCTTCTCCTGGTCTTCCGTACGCCTTTGGTGATTATATATTTCACATGGTTTGTATATCTCTGTTAACCCCAATATGGGAATGTATCCAATCCTCATCCCTTTCTTTTTGGTGAGCCTAAGTTTTTTTAATGAATCTGTGATTGCCTTTCTCTGTGGAAATATCTTCATTGGTATCAATTTTTAAGTAACTCCTAAAAGTGATATGATAGGATATGTGTCTTTTGCTTTCTCACTTACTACAGGGGGCGTGATTACGTCTAGACTCATCTATGGTGCTGCAAATGGCATTGTTTCATTTTTTTCAGTAGCGAATATTCCATCTGTACATGGAGGAGTTCTTCTGTGTCCACCCATCTGTTGGTGGACTTTTTGGTTACTTCCATATCTTGGCTATTGTGATACTGTGCAATGCAGATTTGCCTGCCTGTGTCTTTCCAATTCTGTCTTCTTAGATTATAGGTCGAGGAGTGGGCCTGCTAGGTCATATGGTAGCTCAATGTTTACCTTTTTAAGGCACCTCCTTTCTGTTCTCATCTGTGGCCCTTTCCAACTTACGTCCCACTTGAAGTTGAGGTTATACATTTCTCCACAACACCTTCAGCATTTATTGTTTGTAGTTTTCTTGCTGACGGTTACTCTGGCAATTGTGAGCTGATACCTCTTTGTGGTTGAATTCGCATGTGCCTCAAAATCCGTTGAAATTGAGCTTTAAGGCATGTCCTTTTTATTTTTCAACTGTGATTACCCCTTAGTTCTTCAAAGTGTTCTCTTAAAGTATGTGTCACATTTTGAAATGTTTTGGCCATTACCTCCCTCAAGACATTTTGAGGGAAGGTTTCATTTACAGTTCTGCAGTACTTGTTCCTATGAAATGACCATTAGCACAGGCTTTAAAGCTGCTTTTGCAGGTAACTGCCAGAGGGCAGCAGCCTTTCTATTTTCCCCACCCTGGTAAATGGGGAAAAGCCCTTGCGGCTTGTGGTGTTTCTCGGTTAAAAATTAGAGTGGAGTGTGCCTGGAGAAACCCACACAAGCTGATGTCTCCTTATTTTTGTTGGATTTTTACATGTAATTTTTATTTTTTATTGGAGAATTTTCCACTGTGTACATGGACCACTTCTACATTGTGCATTCCTCGGTTGATGGACATTTTCATTGCTTCCAAGTGTTGGCTATGGTAAATATTGTTGGAGTGCAGGATTGCCAGCCTGTGACTTTTTGATTCTCATTTTCTCAGGTGATAGGCCCAGCAGTGGGTGTGATTGACTGACTGGTAGCACCGTTTTTCCCTTTTCAAAGCACCTTCTTTGTGTTTTCATTAGTGGCACTTATTACGTCCCCTTTAGAATCGAGGGTACACATTTCTCCACAATCGCTTCAGCATTTATTCTTTGCAGAATTTATGCCAATGCCCCTACTGGCTGCTGTGAGCTGATAGGGTTTTGTAATTTGGGTTTGCATGTCTTTGAAAATTCGTAAAACTCATCATTTTTCTCCGCCGTTTTCTTTTCTGTTAAAAAAAGGAAACAAATGGGAGTACATTATAACTCTTGATATTGTCTTCTTGGAAGGTTGCCCTCTTTTGAATTTTTTGGTCGATTTTCCACCTCAGACTTTTTTTAGAGAGCAGGTGTCATTTCCCGAACTGCAAGTTTGGTGAATATTTAGTGAACTTTAGCAATGTGTTTAAAGCTGCTGTTGTGGGAAGTGGCCTAAAGGAGGCAGCATTTCTCCATTCCCAAATCTGGTTACTAGGGCAGCAGAGCCTTTCTGGAAGTCGTGTTCCTAGGTTGTAAATTACATTGGAATGTGCATGGAGAAACCCCCATAAGTTTATGTCTCATTATTTCTTCTTGGTTTTAAATTGTTTTTTAATTGGGGTAAAGCTTAGAATATTGTTTCTCCTAGGTGTAAACAATCTGGTTCATCTGTACATTATATATGTCTATTCAAGTACAGATCCTCTTCCCATGTAAAATATTACAGAGGGTTCCGCAGACTTCCTTGCTGTATGGTCGGTATTTTTGAGATATGTATATAATATGTGTTTGTATACATATAGTAACACTAATCTTAATTTATCCATTCACTCCACCTTTCCTTTTAGATGAGCATAGTTTTCTAAATCTGTGAGTGTCTTTCTCTGTGGAAATATGTTCATTTGTGTCAGTTATTAGATAACGCCTATAGGTGATATCATAGAATACAGGTCTTTTGCTTTCCGAGTTACCTCATGTTTCGTGATTATCTCCAGACTCATTTGTGGTGCGTCAAAGAGCAATGGTTCATTGTCTTGCATGGCTAATATTCCATTGTGTACATGGACCACTTCTTCTTTATCCATTCACCTGTTGGTGGACATTTTGGTTGCTTCACTGTTTTGGCTATTGTGAATAAGGCTGCACTGCAGCTTTTGCGGCCTGTGTCTTCTCCATTCTTGTCTTCTCAGGTGAGAGGTCCAATGGTGCGCCTGCTGGATTGAATGATACCTCCATTTTTACTTTTAAACACAGCTCCTTTTGGTTCTCATTATTGGCTGTTACCGTTTTACGTCTCACCAGCAGGTAGAGGGTACACAGTTCTCTAAAACCCCTTCAGCATTTATTGTTTATAGACTTTTTGCTGATGGTCATTCGACTGATGTAAGTTGAAACTTTTTGTAGATTAGATTGCATGCGTCTAACACTCCCTGAGGTTGAGCTTTTATCCATTTTCCTTTTTTTTTAAAAGTGTGTGAGTAAAACTTAAGTCTTCATAATCTCTTCTTGAAACATTTGCCTGTTTTGAATTTTTTTGTCCATTCCCTACTTCAGCTCAATTTTTTAGGGCAGGTGTCCTTTACAGCCCTGAGTCCTTGTGAATGTTAAGTGACCATTAGCTGTGAGTTTAAAGCTGCTCTTGCAGGAAACGGCCACAAGGTGGCAGCATTTCTCCTTTACCAAATTTGGTTACTAGGGAAACAGAACCTTAATGGAAGTGGTGTTCTAGGTTGTATATTAGAATGGAATATGCCAGGAAAAAGCCCTTTAAGTTTATGTCTCATTACTTCTTGTTCATATTTGTAATTTACTTTTTATTTTTTATCCCAGCAAATTTGATTACAATGGTTTGTTTGCTCTAGGTGTGCAAGATGTGGTTCTTTCACACATATACAGGTATCTATTTTTCCTCGCATCCTTTTCCCATGTAGGTTATGGCACAATGTTGAGTAGTCTTCTCCTGGTCTTCCGTACGTCTTTGGTGGTTATATATTTCACATGGTTTGTATATCTCTGTTAACCCCAATATGGTAATGTATCCAATCCTCATCCCTTTCTATTTGGTGAACCATAAGTTTTTAAATGAATCTGCGATTGCCTCTCTCTGTGGAAATATCTTCATTGGTATCAATTTTTAAGTAACTCCTAAAAGTGATATGATAGGATATGTGTCTTTTGCTTTCTCACTTACTACAGGTGGCGTGATTACGTCTAGACTCATCTATGGTGCTGCAAATGGCATTGTTTCATTTTTTCACTAGCTCATATTCCATCTGTACAGGTAGCAGTTCTTCTTTGTCCGCCCATCTGTCGGTGGACTTTTTGGTTACTTCCGTATCTTGGCTATTGTAATACTATGCAATGCAGATTTGCATACCTGTGTCCTTCCAATTCTGTCTTCTTAGTTTATAGGTCCAGGAATAGGTCTGCTGGATCCTATGGTAGCTCAATGTTTACCTTTTAAAGGCACCTCTATTCTGTTCTCTTTAGTGGCTCTTTCCAGGTTACGTCCCACATAAAGTTGAGGGTATGCATTTCTTCCCAGCACCTTCAGCATTTATTCTTTGTAGTTTTTGCTGATGGTTATTCTGAGTGGTGTGAGCTGATACCTCTTTGTGGTTGAATTTGCATGTGTCTCATAATGCGTTGAAATTGGGCTTTTAGACATGTCCTTTTTATTTTTCCAGCAATGATTAGAGCTTATTTCTTCATAGTGTTTTCTTAAAGTATGTGTCACCATTTGAAATATTTTGGCCATTACCTCCCTCAAGACATTTTGAGGGCAAGTTTCATTTACAGTTCTGCAGTACTTGTTCCTATGAAATGACCATTAGCACGGGCTTTAAAGCTGCTTTTTCAGGTAACTGCCAGAGGGCAGCAGCCTTTCTATGTTCCCCACCCTGGTAACTAGGGAAAAGCCCTTGCGGCCTGTGGTGTTTCTCGGTTAAAAATTAGAGTGGAGTGTGCCTGGAGAAACCCACACAAGCTGATGTCTCCTTACTTTTGTTGGATTTTTAAATGTAATTTTTATTTTTTATTGGAGTAATTTTCCACTGTGTACGTGGACCACTTCTACTTTGTGCATTCCTCGGTTGATGGACATTTTCATTTCTTCCAAGTGTTGACTATGGTAAATATTGTTGGAGTGCAGAATTGCCAGCCTGTGACTTTTTGATTCTCATTTTCTCAGGTGATAGGCCCAGCAGTGTGTGTGATTCATTGACTGGTAGCACCTTGTTTCCCTTTTCAAAGCACCTCCTTTGTGTTTTCATTAGTGGCTCTTACCACGTCCCCCTTAGAATCGAGGGTACGCATTTCTCCACAATCGCTTCAGCATTCATTGTTTGCAGCATTTATGCTAATGGCCCTACTGGCTGCTGTGAGCTGATAGGTTTTTGTAATTTGGGTTTGCATGTATTTGAAAATTCGTAAAACTCATTATTTTTCTCCGCCGTTTTCTTTTCTGTTACAAAAAGGAAACAAATGGGAGTACATTATAACTCTTCAAATTATCTTCTTAGAAGGTTGCCCTCTTTTGAATTTTTTGGTCGATTTTCCACCCCAGAGTTTTTTTAGAGAGCAGGTGTCATTTCCCGAACTGCAAGTTTGGTGAATATTTATTGACCTTTAGAAATGGGTTTAAAGCTGCTGTTGTGGGAAGTGGCCTCAAGCAGGCAGCATTTCTCCATTCCCAAATCTGGTTTCTAGGGCAGCAGAGCCTTTCTGGAAGTCGTGTTCCTAGGTTGTAAATTACATTGGAATATGCATGGAGAAACCCCCATAAGTTTATGTCTCATTATTTCTTCTTGGTTTTAAATTTTTTTTTTAATTGTGGTAAAGCTTTGAATATTGTTTGTCCTAGGTGTACACAATCTGGTTCATTTGTAGATTATATATGTCTATTCAAGTACAGATCCTCTTCCCATGTAAAATGTTACAGAATGTTCCGCAGACCTCCCTTGCTATATGGTCGGTCTTTTTGAGATATGTATATAATATGTGTTTGTATACATATAGTAACACTAATCTTAATTTATCCATTCACTCCACCTTTCCTTTTAGATGAGCATAGTTTGTTTTCTAAGTCTGTGAGTGTCTTTCTCTGTGGAAATATGTTCATTTGTGTCAGTTATTAGATAACGCCTATAAGTGATATCATAGAATATAGGTCTTTTGCTTTTGGACTTACCTCATGTTTCGTGATTATCTCCAGACTCATTTGTGGTGCCTCAGAGAGCAATGGTTCATTGTTTTCCATGGCTAATATTCCATTGTGTACATGGACCACTTCTTCTTTATCCATTCACCACTTGTTGGATATTTTGATTGCTTCACGGTCTTGGCTATTGTGAATAAGGCTGCACTGCAGCTTTTGCGGCCTGTGTCTTCTCGATTCTTGTCTTCTCAGGTGAGAGGTCCAATGGCGTGCCTGCTGGATTGAATGGTACCTCCATTTTTACTTTTAAACACAGCTCCTTTCTATTCTCATTATTGGCTGTTACCCTTTTACGTCTCAACAGCAGGTAGAGGGTTCACAGTTCTCTAAAACCCCTTCAGCATTTATTGTTCGTAGACTTTTTGCTGATGGTCAGTCGATTGGTGTAAGTTGAAAACTTTTTGTAGATTAGATTGCATGGGTCTAACACTCCCTGAGGTTGAGCTTTTATCCATTTTCCTTTTTTTTTAAAAGAGCGTCAGTAAAACGTATCTCTTCATATTCTCTTCTTGAAACATTTGCCTGTTTTGAAATTTTTTGTCCATTCCCTACTTCAGCACAATTTTTTAGGGCAGGTGGCCTTACAGCCCTGAGTCCTTGTGAATGTTAAGTGACCATTAGCTGTGACTTTAAAGCTGCTCTTGCAGGAAACGGCCACAAGGTGGCAGCATTTCTCCTTTACCAAATTTGGTTACTAGGGAAACAGAGCCTTAATGGAAGTGGTGTTCTAGGTTGTATATTAGAATGGAATATGCCAGGAAAAAGCCCTTTAAGTTTATGTCTCATTACTTCTTGTTCATATTTGTAATTTACTTTTTATTTTTTATCCCAGCAAATTTGATTACAATGGTTTGTTTCTTCTTGGTGTGCAAGATGTGGTTCTTTCACACATATATGTGTATCTATTCTTCCTCGCATCCTTTTCCCATTTAGGTTATGACAGAATGTTGAGTAGTCTTCTCCTGGTCTTCCGTACGCCTTTGGTGATTATATATTTCACATGGTTTGTATATCTCTGTTAACCCCAATATGGTAATGTATCCAATCCTCATACCTTTCTATTTGGTGAACCTAAGTTTTTTTAATGAATCTGTGATTGCCTTTCTCTGTGGAAATATCTTCATTGGTATCAATTTTTAAGTAACTCCTAAAAGTGATATGATAGGATATGTGTCTTTTGCTTTCTCACTTACTACAGGGGGCGTGATTATGTCTAGACTCATCTATGGTGCTGCAAATGGCATTGTTTCATTTTTTTCAGTAGCGAATATTCCATCTGTACATGGAGGAGTTCTTCTGTGTCCACCCATCTGTTGGTGGACTTTTTGGTTACTTCCATATCTTGGCTATTGTGATAATGTGCAATGCAGATTTGCCTGCCTGTGTCTTTCCAATTCTGTCTTCTTAGATTATAGGTCGAGGAGTGGGCCTGCTAGGTCATATGGTAGCTCAATGTTTACCTTTTTAAGGCACCTCCTTTCTGTTCTCATCTGTGACCCTTTCCAGCTTACGTCCCACTTGAAGTTGAGGGTATACATTTCTCCACAACACCTTCAGCATTTATTGTTTGTAGTTTTCCTGCTGACGGTTACTCTGGCAATTGTGAGCTGATACCTCTTTGTGGTTGAATTCGCATGTGCCTCAAAATCCGTTGAAATTGAGCTTTAAGGCATGTCCTTTTTATTTTTCAAGCTGTGATTACCCCTTAGTTCTTCAAAGTGTTCTCTTAAAGTATGTGTCACATTTTGAAATGTTTTGGCCATTACCTCCCTCAAGACATTTTGAGAGCAGTTTTCATTTACAGTTCTGCAGTACTTGTTCCTATGAAATGACCATTAGCACAGGCTTTAAAACTGCTTTTGCAGGTAACTGCCAGAGGGCAGCAGCCTTTCTATTTTCCCTACCCTGGTAACTAGGGAAAAGCCCTTGCGGCCTGTGGGGTTTCTCGGTTATAAATTAGAGTGGAGTGTGCCTGGACAAACCCACACAAGCTGATGTCTCCTTATTTTTGTTGGATTTTTAAATGTAATGTTTATTTTTTATTGGAGTAATTTTCGACTGTGTACGTGGACCACTTCTACTTTGTGCATTCCTCGGTTGATGGACATTTTCATTGCTTCCAAGTGTTGGCTATGGTAAATATTGTTTTAGTGCAGGATTGCCAGCCTGTGACTTTTTGATTCTCATTTTCTCAGGTGATAGGCCCAGCAGTGGGTGTGATTGACTGACTGGTAGCACCGTATTTCCCTTTTCAATGAACCTTCTTTGTGTTTACATTAGTGGCACTTACCACGTCCCCTTTAGAATCGAGGGTACACATTTCTCCACAATCGCTTCAGCATTTATTGTTTGCAGAATTTATGCCAATGCCCCTACTGGCTGCTGTGAGCTGATAGGGTTTTGTAATTTGTGTTTGCATGTCTTTGAAAATTCGTAAAACTCATCATTTTTCTCCGCCGTTTTCTTTTCTGTTAAAAAAAGGAAACAAATGGGAGTACATTATAACTCTTGATATTGTCTTCTTGGAAGGTTGCCCTCTTTTGAATTTTTTGGTCGATTTTCCACCTCAGACTTTTTTTAGAGAGCAGGTATCATTTCCCGAACTGCAAGTTTGGTGAATATTTAGTGACCTTTAGCAATGCGTTTAAAGCTGCTGTTGTGGGAAGTGGCCTAAAGGAGGCAGCATTTCTCCATTCCCAAATCTGGTTACTAGGGCAGCAGAGCCTTTCTGGAAGTCGTGTCCCTAGGTTGTAAATTACATTGGAATGTGCATGGAGAAACCCCCATAAGTTTATGTCTCATTATTTCTTCTTGGTTTTAAAAAATTTTTTAATTGGGGTAAAGCTTAGAATATTGTTTGTCCTAGGTGTAAACAATCTGGTTCATTTGTAGATTATATATGTCTATTCAAGTACAGATCCTCTTCCCATGTAAAATATTACAGAGGGTTCCGCAGACTTCCTTGCTGTATGGTCGGTATTTTTGAGATATGTATATAATATGTGTTTGTATACATATAGTAACACTAATCTTAATTTATCCATTCACTCCACCTTTCCTTTTAGATGAGCATAGTTTTCTAAATCTGTGAGTGTCTTTCTCTGTGGAAATATGTTCATTTGTGTCAGTTATTAGATAACGCCTATAAGTGATATCATAGAATACAGGTCTTTTGCTTTCCGAGTTACCTCATGTTTCGTGATTATCTCCAGACTCATTTGTGGTGCGTCAAAGAGCAATGTTTCATTGTCTTCCATGGCTAATATTCCATTGTGTACATGGACCACTTCTTCTTTATCCATTCACCTGTTGGTGGACATTTTGGTTGCTTCACTGTCTTGGCTATTGTGAATAAGGCTGCACTGCAGCTTTTGAGGCCTGTGTCTTCTCCATTCTTGTCTTCTCAGGTGAGAGGTCCAATGGTGCGCCTGCTGGACTGAATGGTACCTACATTTTTACTTTTAAACAGAGCTCCTTTCGGTTCTCATTATTGGCTGTTACCGTTTTACGTCTCACCAGCAGGTTGAGGGTACACAGTTCTGTAAAACCCCTTCAGCATTTATTTTTTGTAGACTTTTTGCTGATGGTCAGTCGACTGGTGTAAGTTGAAACTTTTTGTAGATTAGATTGCATGCGTCTAACACTCCCTGAGGTTGAGCTTTTATCCATGTTCCTTTTTTTTTAAAAAAAGAGTGTGAGTAAAACTTAACTCTTCATAATCTCTTCTTGAAACATTTGCCTGTTTTGAATTTTTTTGTCCATTCCCTACTTCAGCACAATATTTTAGGGCAGGTGTCCTTTACAGCCCTGAGTCTTTGTGAATGTTAAGTGACCATTAGCTGTGACTTTAAAGCTGCTCTTGCAGGAAACGGCCACAAGGTGGCAGCATTTCTCCTTTACCAAATTTGGTTACTAGGGAAACAGAGCCTTAATGGAAGTGGTGTTCTAGGTTGTAAATTAAAGTGGAATGTGCCAGGAAAAAGCCCTTTAAGTTTATGTCTCATTACTTCTTGTTCATATTTGTAATTTACTTTTTATTTTTTATCCCAGCAAATTTGATTACAATGGTTTGTTTCTTCTTGGTGTGCAAGATGTGGTTCTTTCACACATATTTGTGTATCTACTCTTCCTCGCATCCTTTTCCCATTTAGGTTATGACAGAATGTTGAGTAGTCTTCTCCTGGTCTTCCGTACGCCTTTGGTGATTATATATTTCACATGGTTTGTATATCTCTGTTAACCCCAATATGGTAATGTATCCAATCCTCATCCCTTTCTTTTTGGTGAGCCTAAGTTTTTTTAATGAATCTGTGATTGCCTTTCTCTGTGGAAATATCTTCATTGGTATCAATTTTTAAGTAACTCCTAAAAGTGATATGATAGGATATGTGTCTTTTGCTTTCTCACTTACTACAGGGGGCGTGATTACGTCTAGACTCATCTATGGTGCTGCAAATGGCATTGTTTCATTTTTTTCAGTAGCGAATATTCCATCTGTACATGGAGGAGTTCTTCTGTGTCCACCCATCTGTTGGTGGACTTTTTGGTTACTTCCATATCTTGGCTATTGTGATACTGTGCAATGCAGATTTGCCTGCCTGTGTCTTTCCAATTCTGTCTTCTTAGATTATAGGTCGAGGAGTGGGCCTGCTAGGTCATATGGTAGCTCAATGTTTACCTTTTTAAGGCACCTCCTTTCTGTTCTCATCTGTGGCCCTTTCCAACTTACGTCCCACTTGAAGTTGAGGGTATACATTTCTCCACAACACCTTCAGCATTTATTGTTTGTAGTTTTCTTGCTGATGGTTACTCTGGCAATTGTGAGCTGATACCTCTTTGTGGTTGAATTCGCATGTGCCTCAAAATCCGTTGAAATTGAGCTTTAAGGCATGTCCTATTTATTTTTCAAGCTGTGATTACCCCTTAGTTCTTCAAAGTGTTCTCTTAAAGTATGTGTCACATTTTGAAATGTTTTGGCCATTACCTCCCTCAAGACATTTTGAGGGCAGTTTTCATTTACAGTTCTGCAGTACTTGTTCCTATGAAATGACCATTAGCACAGGCTTTAAAGCTGCTTTTGCAGGTAACTGCCAGAGGGCAGCAGCCTTTCTATTTTCCCCACCCTGGTAAATGGGGAAAAGCCCTTGCGGCTTGTGGTGTTTCTCGGTTAAAAATTAGAGTGGAGTGTGCCTGGAGAAACCCACACAAGCTGATGTCTCCTTATTTTTGTTGGATTTTTACATGTAATTTTTATTTTTTATTGGAGTAATTTTCTACTGTGTACATGGACCACTTCTACATTGTGCATTCCTCGGTTGATGGACATTTTCATTGCTTCCAAGTGTTGGCTATGGTAAATATTGTTGGAGTGCAGGATTGCCAGCCTGTGACTTTTTGATTCTCATTTTCTCAGGTGATAGGCCCAGCAGTGGGTGTGATTGACTGACTGGTAGCACCGTTTTTCCCTTTTCAAAGCACCTTCTTTGTGTTTTCATTAGTGGCACTTATTACGTCCCCTTTAGAATCGAGGGTACACATTTCTCCACAATCGCTTCAGCATTTATTGTTTGCAGAATTTATGCCAATGCCCCTACTGGCTGCTGTGAGCTGATAGGGTTTTGTAATTTGGGTTTGCATGTCTTTGAAAATTCGTAAAACTCATCATTTTTCTCCGCCGTTTTCTTTTCTGTTAAAAAAAGGAAACAAATGGGAGTACATTATAACTCTTGATATTGTCTTCTTGGAAGGTTGCCCTCTTTTGAATTTTTTGGTCGATTTTCCACCTCAGACTTTTTTTAGAGAGCAGGTGTCATTTCCCGAACTGCAAGTTTGGTGAATATTTAGTGACCTTTACAATGTGTTTAAAGCTGCTGTTGTGGGAAGTGGCCTAAAGGAGGCAGCATTTCTCCATTCCCAAATCTGGTTACTAGGGCAGCAGAGCCTTTCTGGAAGTCGTGTTCCTAGGTTGTAAATTACATTGGAATGTGCATGGAGAAACCCCCATAAGTTTATGTCTCATTATTTCTTCTTGGTTTTAAATTTTTTTTTAATTGGGGTAAAGCTTAGAATATTGTTTCTCCTAGGTGTAAACAATCTGGTTCATCTGTACATTATATATGTCTATTCAAGTACAGATCCTCTTCCCATGTAAAATATTACAGAGGGTTCCGCAGACTTCCTTGCTGTATGGTCGGTATTTTTGAGATATGTATATAATATGTGTTTGTATACATATAGTAACACTAATCTTAATTTATCCATTCACTCCACCTTTCCTTTTAGATGAGCATAGTTTTCTAAATCTGTGAGTGTCTTTCTCTGTGGAAATATGTTCATTTGTGTCAGTTATTAGATAACGCCTATAGGTGATATCATAGAATACAGGTCTTTTGCTTTCCGAGTTACTTCATGTTTCGTGATTATCTCCAGACTCATTTGTGGTGCGTCAAAGAGCAGTGGTTCATTGTCTTCCATGGCTAATATTCCATTGTGTACATGGACCACTTCTTCTTTATCCATTCACCTGTTGGTGGACATTTTGGTTGCTTCACTGTCTTGGCTATTGTGAATAAGGCTGCACTGCAGCTTTTGCGGCCTGTGTCTTCTCCATTCTTGTCTTCTCAGGTGAGAGGTCCAATGGTGCGCCTGCTGGGTTGAATGATACCTCCATTTTTACTTTTAAACACAGCTCCTTTCGATTCTCATTATTGGCTGTTACCGTTTTACGTCTCACCAGCAGGTAGAGGGTACACAGTTCTCTAAAACCCCTTCAGCATTTATTGTTTATATACTTTTTGCTGATGGTCATTCGACTGATGTAAGTTGAAACTTTTTGTAGATTAGATTGCATGCGTCTAACACACCCTGAGGTTGAGCTTTTATCCATTTTCCTTTTTTTTTAAAAGTGTGTGAGTAAAACTTAAGTCTTCATAATCTCTTCTTGAAACATTTGCCTGTTTTGAATTTTTTTGTCCATTCCCTACTTCAGCTCAATTTTTTAGGGCAGGTGTCCTTTACAGCCCTGAGTCCTTGTGAATGTTAAGTGACCATTAGCTGTGACTTTAAAGCTGCTCTTGCAGGAAACGGCCACAAGGTGGCAGCATTTCTCCTTTACCAAATTTGGTTACTAGGGAAACAGAGCCTTAATGGAAATGGTGTTCTAGGTTGTATATTAGAATGGAATATGCCAGGAAAAAGCCCTTTAAGTTTATGTCTCATTACTTCTTGTTCATATTTGTAATTTACTTTTTTATTTTTTATCCCAGCAAATTTGATTACAATGGTTTGTTTGCTCTAGGTGTGCAAGATGTGGTTCTTTCACACATATACAGGTATCTATTTTTCCTCGCATCCTTTTCCCATGTAGGTTATGGCACAATGTTGAGTAGTCTTCTCCTGGTCTTCCGTACGTCTTTGGTGGTTATATATTTCACATGGTTTGTATATCTCTGTTAACCCCAATATGGTAATGTATCCAATCCTCATCCCTTTCTATTTGGTGAACCATAAGTTTTTTAATGAATCTGCGATTGCCTCTCTCTGTGGAAATATCTTCATTGGTACCGATTTTTAAGTAACTCCTAAAAGTGATATGATAGGATATGTGTCTTTTGCTTTCTCACTTACTACAGGTGGCGTGATTACGTCTAGACTCATCTATGGTGCTGCAAATGGCATTGTTTCATTTTTTCACTAGCTCATATTCCATCTGTACAGGTAGCAGTTCTTCTTTGTCCGCCCATCTGTCGGTGGACTTTTTGGTTACTTCCGTATCTTGGCTATTGTAATACTATGCAATGCAGATTTGCATACCTGTGTCCTTCCAATTCTGTCTTCTTAGTTTATAGGTCCAGGAATAGGTCTGCTGGATCCTATGGTAGCTCAATGTTTACCTTTTAAAGGCACCTCTATTCTGTTCTCTTTAGTGGCTCTTTCCAGGTTACGTCCCACATAAAGTTGAGGGTATGCATTTCTTCCCAGCACCTTCAGCATTTATTCTTTGCAGTTTTTGCTGATGGTTATTCTGAGTGGTGTGAGCTGATACCTCTTTGTGGTTGAATTTGCATGTGTCTCATAATGCGTTGAAATTGAGCTTTTAGACATGTCCTTTTTATTTTTCCAGCTATGATTAGAGCTTATATCTTCAAAGTGTTTTCTTAAAGTATGTGTCACCATTTGAAATATTTTGGCCATTACCTCCCTCAAGACATTTTGAGGGCAAGTTTCATTTACAGTTCTGCAGTACTTGTTCCTATGAAATGACCATTAGCACGGGCTTTAAAGCTGCTTTTGCAGGTAACTGCCAGAGGGCAGCAGCCTTTCTATGTTCCCCACCCTGGTAACTAGGGAAAAGCCCTTGCGGCCTGTGGTGTTTCTCGGTTAAAAATTAGAGTGGAGTGTGCCTGGACAAACCCACACAAGCTGATGTCTCCTTATTTTTGTTGGATTTTTAAATGTAATTTTTATTTTTTATTGGAGTAATTTTCCACTGTGTACGTGGACCACTTCTACTTTGTGCATTCCTCGGTTGATGGACATTTTCATTTCTTCCAAGTCTTGGCTATGGTAAATATTGTTGGAGTGCAGAATTGCCAGCCTGTGACTTTTTGATTCTCATTTTCTCAGGTGATAGGCCCAGCAGTGTGTGTGATTCATTGACTGGTAGCACCGTGTTTCCCTTTTCAAAGCACCTCCTTTGTGTTTTCATTAGTGGCTCTTACCACGTCCCCCTTAGAATCGAGGGTACGCATTTCTCCACAATCGCTTCAGCATTTATTGTTTGCAGCATTTATGCTAATGGCCCTACTGGCTGCTGTGAGCTGATAGGTTTTTGTAATTTGGGTTTGCATGTATTTGAAAATTCGTAAAACTCATTATTTTTCTCCGCCGTTTTCTTTTCTGTTACAAAAAGGAAACAAATGGGAGTGCATTATAACTCTGGAAACTGTCTTCTTAGAAGGTTGCCCTCTTTTGAATTTTTTGGTCGATTTTCCACCCCAGAGTTTTTTTAGAGAGCAGGTGTCATTTCCCGAACTGCAAGTTTGGTGAATATTTATTGACCTTTAGAAATGGGTTTAAAGCTGCTGTTGTGGGAAGTGGCCTCAAGCAGGCAGCATTTCTCCATTTCCAAATCTGGTTTCTAGAGCAGCAGAGCCTTTCTGGAAGTCGTGTTCCTAGGTTGTAAATTACATTGGAATGTGCATGGAGAAACCCCCATAAGTTTATGTCTCATTATTTCTTCTTGGTTTTAAAAATTTTTTTAATTGTGGTAAAGCTTAGAATATTGTTTGTCCTAGGTGTACACAATCTGGTTCATTTGTAGATTATATATGTCTATT
Organism: Eschrichtius robustus; assembly: GCF_028021215.1. Classification (NCBI taxonomy): domain Eukaryota; kingdom Metazoa; phylum Chordata; class Mammalia; order Artiodactyla; family Eschrichtiidae; genus Eschrichtius; species Eschrichtius robustus. The sequence continues at coordinate 31,479,980 of NC_090830.1, forward strand.
CAAGTACAGATCCTCTTCCCATGTAAAATGTTACAGAATGTTCCGCAGACCTCCCTTGCTATATGGTCGGTCTGTTTGAGATATGTATATAATATGTGTTTGTATACATATAGTAACACTAATCTTAATTTATCCATTCACTCCACCTTTCCTTTTAGATGAGCATAGTTTGTTTTCTAAGTCTGTGAGTGTCTTTCTCTGTGGAAATATGTTCATTTGTGTCAGTTATTAGATAACGCCTATAAGTGATATCATAGAATATAGGTCTTTTGCTTTTGGACTTACCTCATGTTTCGTGATTATCTCCAGACTCATTTGTGGTGCCTCAGAGAGCAATGGTTCATTGTTTTCCATGGCTAATATTCCATTGTGTACATGGACCACTTCTTCTTTATCCATTCACCACTTGTTGGATATTTTGATTGCTTCACGGTCTTGGCTATTGTGAATAAGGCTGCACTGCAGCTTTTGCGGCCTGTGTCTTCTCGATTCTTGTCTTCTCAGGTGAGAGGTCCAATGGCGTGCCTGCTGGATTGAATGGTACCTCCATTTTTACTTTTAAACACAGCTCCTTTCGATTCTCATTATTGGCTGTTACCCTTTTACGTCTCAACAGCAGGTAGAGGGTTCACAGTTCTCTAAAACCCCTTCAGCATTTATTGTTCGTAGACTTTTTGCTGATGGTCAGTCGATTGGTGTAAGTTGAAAACTTTTTGTAGATTAGATTGCATGCGTCTAACACTCCCTGAGGTGGAGCTTTTATCCATTTTCCTTTTTTTTTTAAAGAGCGTCAGTAAAACGTAACTCTTCATATTCTCTTCTTGAAACATTTGTCTGTTTTGAAATTTTTTGTCCATTCCCTACTTCAGCACAATTTTTTAGGGCAGGTGTCCTTACAGCCTTGAGTTCTTGTGAATGTTAAGTGACCATTAGCTGTGACTTTAAAGCTGCTCTTGCAGGAAACGGCCACAAGGTGGCAGCATTTCTCCTTTACCAAATTTGGTTACTAGGGAAACAGAGCCTTAATGGAAGTGGTGTTCTAGGTTGTAAATTAAAATGGAATGTGCCAGGAAAAAGCCCTTTAAGTTTATGTCTCATTACTTCTTGTTCATATTTGTAATATACTTTTTATTTTTTATCCCAGCAAATTTGATTACAATGGTTTGTTTCTTCTTGCTGTGCAAGATGTGGTTCTTTCACACATATATGGGTATCTACTCTTCCTCGCATCCTTTTCCCATTTAGGTTATGACAGAATGTTGAGTAGTCTTCTCCTGGTCTTCCGTACGCCTTTGGTGATTATATATTTCACATGGTTTGTATATCTCTGTTAACCCCAATATGGTAATGTATCCAATCCTCATCCCTTTCTTTTTGGTGAGACTAAGTTTTTTTAATGAATCTGTGATTGCCTTTCTCTGTGGAAATATCTTCATTGGTATCAATTTTTAAGTAACTCCTAAAAGTGATATGATAGGATATGTGTCTTTTGCTTTCTCACTTACTACAGGGGGCGTGATTACGTCTAGACTCATCTATGGTGCTGCAAATGGCATTGTTTCATTTTTTTCAGTAGCGAATATTCCATCTGTACATGGAGGAGTTCTTCTGTGTCCACCCATCTGTTGGTGGACTTTTTGGTTACTTCCATATCTTGGCTATTGTGATACTGTGCAATGCAGATTTGCCTGCCTGTGTCTTTCCAATTCTGTCTTCTTAGATTATAGGTCGAGGAGTGGGCCTGCTAGGTCATATGGTAGCTCAATGTTTACCTTTTTAAGGCACCTCCTTTCTGTTCTCATCTGTGGCCCTTTCCAACTTACGTCCCACTTGAAGTTGAGGGTATACATTTCTCCACAACACCTTCAGCATTTATTGTTTGTAGTTTTCTTGCTGATGGTTACTCTGGCAATTGTGAGCTGATACCTCTTTGTGGTTGAATTCTCATGTGCCTCAAAATCCGTTGAAATTGAGCTTTAAGGCATGTCCTTTTTATTTTTCAAGCTGTGATTACCCCTTAGTTCTTCAAAGTGTTCTCTTAAAGTATGTGTCACATTTTGAAATGTTTTGGCCATTACCTCCCTCAAGACATTTTGAGGGAAGGTTTCATTTACAGTTCTGCAGTACTTGTTCCTATGAAATGACCATTAGCACAGGCTTTAAAGCTGCTTTTGCAGGTAACTGCCAGAGGGCAGCAGCCTTTCTATTTTCCCCACCCTGGTAAAAGGGGAAAAGCCCTTGCGGCTTGTGGTGTTTCTCGGTTAAAAATTAGAGTGGAGTGTGCCTGGAGAAACCCACACAAGCTGATGTCTCCTTATTTTTGTTGGATTTTTACATGTAATTTTTATTTTTTATTGGAAAATTTTCCACTGTGTACATGGACCACTTCTACATTGTGCATTCCTCGGTTGATGGACATTTTCATTGCTTCCAAGTGTTGGCTATGGTAAATATTGTTGGAGTGCAGGATTGCCAGCCTGTGACTTTTTGATTCTCATTTTCTCAGGTGATAGGCCCAGCAGTGGGTGTGATTGACTGACTGGTAGCAACGTTTTTCCCTTTTCAAAGCACCTTCTTTGTGTTTTCATTAGTGGCACTTATTACGTCCCCTTTAGAATCGAGGGTACACATTTCTCCACAATCGCTTCAGCATTTATTGTTTGCAGAATTTATGCCAATGCCCCTACTGGCTGCTGTGAGCTGATAGGGTTTTGTAATTTGGGTTTGCATGTCTTTGAAAATTCGTAAAACTCATCATTTTTCTCCGCCGTTTTCTTTTCTGTTAAAAAAAGGAAACAAATGGGAGTACATTATAACTCTTGATATTGTCTTCTTGGAAGGTTGCCCTCTTTTGAATTTTTTGTCGATTTTCCACCTCAGACTTTTTTTAGAGAGCAGGTGTCATTTCCCGAACTGCAAGTTTGGTGAATATTTAGTGACCTTTAGCAATGTGTTTAAAGCTGCTGTTGTGGGAAGTGGCCTAAAGGAGGCAGCATTTCTCCATTCCCAAATCTGGTTACTAGGGCAGCAGAGCCTTTCTGGAAGTCGTGTTCCTAGGTTGTAAATTACATTGGAATGTGCATGGAGAAACCCCCATAAGTTTATGCCTCATTATTTCTTCTTGGTTTTAAAATTTTTTTTAATTGGGGTAAAGCTTAGAATATTGTTTCTCCTAGGTGTAAACAATCTGGTTCATTTGTAGATTATATATGTCTATTCAAGTACAGATCCTCTTCCCATGTAAAATGTTACAGAATGTTCCGCAGACCTCCCTTGCTATATGGTCGGTCTTTTTGAGATATGTATATAATATGTGTTTGTATACATATAGTAACACTAATCTTAATTTATCCATTCACTCCACCTTTCCTTTTAGATGAGCACAGTTTTCTAAATCTGTGAGTGTCTTTCTCTGTGGAAATATGTTCATTTGTGTCAGTTATTAGATAACGCCTATAAGTGATATCATAGAATATAGGTCTTTTGCTTTTGGACTTACCTCATGTTTCGTGATTTTCTCCAGACTCATTTGTGGTGCCTCAGAGAGCAATGGTTCATTGTTTTCCATGGCTAATATTCCATTGTGTACATGGACCACTTCTTCTTTATCCATTCACCTCTTGTTGGATATTTTGATTGCTTCACGGTCTTGGCTATTGTGAATAAGGCTGCACTGCAGCTTTTGCGGTCTGTGTCTTCTCGATTCTTGTCTTCTCAGGTGAGAGGTCCAATGGTGTGCCTGCTGGATTGAATGGTACCTCCATTTTTACTTTTAAACACAGCTCCTTTCTATTCTCATTATTGGCTGTTACCCTTTTACGTCTCAACAGCAGGTAGAGGGTTCACAGTTCTCTAAAACCCCTTCAGCATTTATTGTTCGTAGACTTTTTGCTGATGGTCAGTCGATTGGTGTAAGTTGAAAACTTTTTGTAGATTAGATTGCATGCGTCTAACACTCCCTGCGGTTGAGCTTTTATCCATTTTCCTTTTTTTTTAAAAGAGCGTCAGTAAAACGTAACTCTTCATATTCTCTTCTTGAAACATTTGCCTGTTTTGAAATTTTTTGTCCATTCCCTACTTCAGCTAAATTTTTTAGGGCAGGTGTCCTTTACAGCCCTGAGTCCTTGTAAATGTTAAGTGACCATTAGCTGTGACTTTAAAGCTGCTCTTGCAGGAAACGGCCACAAGGTGGCAGCATTTCTCCTTTACCAAATTTGGTTACTAGGGAAACAGAGCCTTAATGGAAGTGGTGTTCTAGGTTGTATATTAGAATGGAATATGCCAGGAAAAAGCCCTTTAAGTTTATGTCTCATTACTTCTTGTTCATATTTGTAATTTACTTTTTATTTTTTATCCCAGCAAATTTGATTACAATGGTTTGTTTCTTCTTGGTGTGCAAGATGTGGTTCTTTCACACATATATGTGTATCTATTCTTCCTCGCATCCTTTTCCCATTTAGGTTATGACAGAATGTTGAGTAGTCTTCTCCTGGTCTTCCGTACGCCTTTGGTGATTATATATTTCACATGGTTTGTATATCTCTGTTAACCCCAATATGGGAATGTATCCAATCCTCATCCCTTTCTATTTGGTGAACCTAAGTTTTTTTAATGAATCTGTGATTGCCTTTCTCTGTGGAAATATCTTCATTGGTATCAATTTTTAAGTAACTCCTAAAAGTGATATGATAGGATATATGTCTTTTGCTTTCTCACTTACTACAGGGGGCGTGATTACGTCTAGACTCATCTATGGTGCTGCAAATGGCATTGTTTCATTTTTTTCAGTAGCGAATATTCCATCTGTACATGGAGGAGTTCTTCTGTGTCCACCCATCTGTTGGTGGACTTTTTGGTTACTTCCATATCTTGGCTATTGTGATACTGTGCAATGCAGATTTGCCTGCCTGTGTCTTTCCAATTCTGTCTTCTTAGATTATAGGTCGAGGAATGGGCCTGCTAGGTCATATGGTAGCTCAATGTTTACCTTTTTAAGGCACCTCCTTTCTGTTCTCATCTGTGACCCTTTCCAACTTACGTCCCACTTGAAGTTGAGGGTATACATTTCTCCACAACACCTTCAGCATTTATTGTTTGTAGTTTTCTTGCTGACGGTTACTCTGGCAATTGTGAGCTGATACCTCTTTGTGGTTGAATTTGCATGTGTCTCATAATGCGTTGAAATTGAGCTTTAAGGCATGTCCTTTTTATTTTTCCAGCTGTGATTAGAGCTTATTTCTTCAAAGTGTTTTCTTAAAGTATGTGTCACCATTTGAAATATTTTGGCCATTACCTCCCTCAAGACCTTTTGAGGGCAAGTTTCATTTACAGTTATGCAGTACTTGTTCCTATGAAATGACCATTAGCACGGGCTTTAAAGCTGCTTTTGCAGGTAACTGCCAGAGGGCAGCAGCCTTTCTATGTTCCCCACCCTGGTAACTAGGGAAAAGCCCTTGCGGCCTGTGGTGTTTCTCGGTTAAAAATTAGAGTGTAGTGTGCCTGGAGAAACGCACACAAGCTGATGTCTCCTTATTTTTGTTGGATTTTTAAATGTAATTTTTATTTTTTATTGGAGTAATTTTCCACTGTGTACGTGGACCACTTCTACTTTGTGCATTCCTCGGTTGATGGACATTTTCATTTCTTCCAAGTGTTGGCTATGATAAATATTGTTGGAGTGCAGAATTGCCAGCCTGTGAATTTTTGATTCTCATTTTCTCAGGTGATAGGCCCAGCAGTGTGTGTGATTCATTGACTGGTAGCACCGTGTTTCCCTTTTCAAAGCACCTCCTTTGTGTTTTCATTAGTGGCTCTTACCACGTCCCCCTTAGAATCGAGGGTACGCATTTCTCCACAATCGCTTCAGCATTTATTGTTTGCAGCATTTATGCTAATGGCCCTACTGGCTGCTGTGAGCTGATAGGTTTTTGTAATTTGGGTTTGCATGTATTTGAAAATTCGTAAAACTCATTATTTTTCTCCGCCGTTTTCTTTTCTGTTACAAAAAGGAAACAAATGGGAGTACATTATAACTCTGGAAACTGTCTTCTTAGAAGGTTGCCCTCTTTTGAATTTTTTGGTCGATTTTCCACCCCAGAGTTTTTTTAGAGAGCAGGTGTCATTTCCCGAACTGCAAGTTTGGTGAATATTTATTGACCTTTAGAAATGGGTTTAAAGCTGCTGTTGTGGGAAGTGGCCTCAAGCAGGCAGCATTTCTCCATTCCCAAATCTGGTTTCTAGGGCAGCAGAGCCTTTCTGGAAGTCGTGTTCCTAGGTTGTAAATTACATTGGAATGTGCATGGAGAAACCCCCATAAGTTTATGTCTCATTATTTCTTCTTGGTTTTAAAAATTTTTTTAATTGTGGTAAAGCTTAGAATATTGTTTGTCCTAGGTGTACACAATCTGGTTCATTTGTAGATTATATATGTCTATTCAAGTACAGATCCTCTTCCCATGTAAAATGTTACAGAATGTTCCGCAGGCCTCCCTTGCTATATGGTCGGTCTTTTTGAGATATGTATATAATATGTGTTTGTATACATGTAGTAACACTAATCTTAATTTATCCATTCACTCCACCTTTCCTTTTAGATGAGCATATTTTGTTTTCTAAGTCTGTGAGTGTCTTTCTCTGTGGAAATATGTTCATTTGTGTCAGTTATTAGATAACGCCTATAAGTGATATCATAGAATATAGGTCTTTTGCTTTTGGACTTACCTCATGTTTCGTGATTATCTCCAGACTCATTTGAGGTGCCTCAGAGAGCAATGGTTCATTGTTTTCCATGGCTAATATTCCATTGTGTACATGGACCACTTCTTCTTTATCCATTCACCACTTGTTGGATATTTTGATTGCTTCACGGTCTTGGCTATTGTGAATAAGGCTGCACTGCAGCTTTTGCGGCCTGTGTCTTCTCGATTCTTGTCTTCTCAGGTGAGAGGTCCAATGGCGTGCCTGCTGGATTGAATGGTACCTCCATTTTTACTTTTAAACACAGCTCCTTTCTATTCTCATTATTGGCTGTTACCCTTTTACGTCTCAACAGCAGGTAGAGGGTTCACAGTTCTCTAAAACCCCTTCAGCATTTATTGTTCGTAGACTTTTTGCTGATGGTCAGTCGATTGGTGTAAGTTGAAAACTTTTTGTAGATTAGATTGCATGGGTCTAACACTCCCTGAGGTGGAGCTTTTATCCATTTTCCTTTTTTTTTTAAAGAGCGTCAGTAAAACGTAACTCTTCATATTCTCTTCTTGAAACATTTGCCTGTTTTGAAATTTTTTGTCCATTCCCTACTTCAGCACAATTTTTTAGGGCAGGTGTCCTTACAGCCTTGAGTTCTTGTGAATGTTAAGTGACCATTAGCTGTGACTTTAAAGCTGCTCTTGCAGGAAACGGCCACAAGGTGGCAGCATTTCTCCTTTACCAAATTTGGTTACTAGGGAAACAGAGCCTTGATGGAAGTGGTGTTCTAGGTTGTAAATTAAAATGGAATGTGCCAGGAAAAAGCCCTTTAAGTTTATGTCTCATTACTTCTTGTTCATATTTGTAATATACTTTTTATTTTTTATCCCAGCAAATTTGATTACAATGGTTTGTTTCTTCTTGGTGTGCAAGATGTGGTTCTTTCACACATATATGTGTATCTACTCTTCCTCGCATCCTTTTCCCATTTAGGTTATGACAGAATGTTGAGTAGTCTTCTCCTGGTCTTCCGTACGCCTTTGGTGATTATATATTTCACATGGTTTGTATATCTCTGTTAACCCCAATATGGTAATGTATCCAATCCTCATCCCTTTCTTTTTGGTGAGCCTAAGTTTTTTTAATGAATCTGTGATTGCCTTTCTCTGTGGAAATATCTTCATTGGTATCAATTTTTAAGTAACTCCTAAAAGTGATATGATAGGATATGTGTCTTTTGCTTTCTCACTTACTACAGGGGGCGTGATTACGTCTAGACTCATCTATGGTGCTGCAAATGGCATTGTTTCATTTTTTTCAGTAGCGAATATTCCATCTGTACATGGAGGAGTTCTTCTGTGTCCACCCATCTGTTGGTGGACTTTTTGGTTACTTCCATATCTTGGCTATTGTGATACTGTGCAATGCAGATTTGCCTGCCTGTGTCTTTCCAATTCTGTCTTCTTAGATTATAGGTCGAGGAGTGGGCCTGCTAGGTCATATGGTAGCTCAATGTTTACCTTTTTAAGGCACCTCCTTTCTGTTCTCATCTGTGGCCCTTTCCAACTTACGTCCCACTTGAAGTTGAGGTTATACATTTCTCCACAACACCTTCAGCATTTATTGTTTGTAGTTTTCTTGCTGACGGTTACTCTGGCAATTGTGAGCTGATACCTCTTTGTGGTTGAATTCGCATGTGCCTCAAAATCCGTTGAAATTGAGCTTTAAGGCATGTCCTTTTTATTTTTCAACTGTGATTACCCCTTAGTTCTTCAAAGTGTTCTCTTAAAGTATGTGTCACATTTTGAAATGTTTTGGCCATTACCTCCCTCAAGACATTTTGAGGGAAGGTTTCATTTACAGTTCTGCAGTACTTGTTCCTATGAAATGACCATTAGCACAGGCTTTAAAGCTGCTTTTGCAGGTAACTGCCAGAGGGCAGCAGCCTTTCTATTTTCCCCACCCTGGTAAATGGGGAAAAGCCCTTGCGGCTTGTGGTGTTTCTCGGTTAAAAATTAGAGTGGAGTGTGCCTGGAGAAACCCACACAAGCTGATGTCTCCTTATTTTTGTTGGATTTTTACATGTAATTTTTATTTTTTATTGGAGAATTTTCCACTGTGTACATGGACCACTTCTACATTGTGCATTCCTCGGTTGATGGACATTTTCATTGCTTCCAAGTGTTGGCTATGGTAAATATTGTTGGAGTGCAGGATTGCCAGCCTGTGACTTTTTGATTCTCATTTTCTCAGGTGATAGGCCCAGCAGTGGGTGTGATTGACTGACTGGTAGCACCGTTTTTCCCTTTTCAAAGCACCTTCTTTGTGTTTTCATTAGTGGCACTTATTACGTCCCCTTTAGAATCGAGGGTACACATTTCTCCACAATCGCTTCAGCATTTATTCTTTGCAGAATTTATGCCAATGCCCCTACTGGCTGCTGTGAGCTGATAGGGTTTTGTAATTTGGGTTTGCATGTCTTTGAAAATTCGTAAAACTCATCATTTTTCTCCGCCGTTTTCTTTTCTGTTAAAAAAAGGAAACAAATGGGAGTACATTATAACTCTTGATATTGTCTTCTTGGAAGGTTGCCCTCTTTTGAATTTTTTGGTCGATTTTCCACCTCAGACTTTTTTTAGAGAGCAGGTGTCATTTCCCGAACTGCAAGTTTGGTGAATATTTAGTGAACTTTAGCAATGTGTTTAAAGCTGCTGTTGTGGGAAGTGGCCTAAAGGAGGCAGCATTTCTCCATTCCCAAATCTGGTTACTAGGGCAGCAGAGCCTTTCTGGAAGTCGTGTTCCTAGGTTGTAAATTACATTGGAATGTGCATGGAGAAACCCCCATAAGTTTATGTCTCATTATTTCTTCTTGGTTTTAAATTTTTTTTTAATTGGGGTAAAGCTTAGAATATTGTTTCTCCTAGGTGTAAACAATCTGGTTCATCTGTACATTATATATGTCTATTCAAGTACAGATCCTCTTCCCATGTAAAATATTACAGAGGGTTCCGCAGACTTCCTTGCTGTATGGTCGGTATTTTTGAGATATGTATATAATATGTGTTTGTATACATATAGTAACACTAATCTTAATTTATCCATTCACTCCACCTTTCCTTTTAGATGAGCATAGTTTTCTAAATCTGTGAGTGTCTTTCTCTGTGGAAATATGTTCATTTGTGTCAGTTATTAGATAACGCCTATAGGTGATATCATAGAATACAGGTCTTTTGCTTTCCGAGTTACCTCATGTTTCGTGATTATCTCCAGACTCATTTGTGGTGCGTCAAAGAGCAATGGTTCATTGTCTTGCATGGCTAATATTCCATTGTGTACATGGACCACTTCTTCTTTATCCATTCACCTGTTGGTGGACATTTTGGTTGCTTCACTGTTTTGGCTATTGTGAATAAGGCTGCACTGCAGCTTTTGCGGCCTGTGTCTTCTCCATTCTTGTCTTCTCAGGTGAGAGGTCCAATGGTGCGCCTGCTGGATTGAATGATACCTCCATTTTTACTTTTAAACACAGCTCCTTTTGGTTCTCATTATTGGCTGTTACCGTTTTACGTCTCACCAGCAGGTAGAGGGTACACAGTTCTCTAAAACCCCTTCAGCATTTATTGTTTATAGACTTTTTGCTGATGGTCATTCGACTGATGTAAGTTGAAACTTTTTGTAGATTAGATTGCATGCGTCTAACACTCCCTGAGGTTGAGCTTTTATCCATTTTCCTTTTTTTTTAAAAGTGTGTGAGTAAAACTTAAGTCTTCATAATCTCTTCTTGAAACATTTGCCTGTTTTGAATTTTTTTGTCCATTCCCTACTTCAGCTCAATTTTTTAGGGCAGGTGTCCTTTACAGCCCTGAGTCCTTGTGAATGTTAAGTGACCATTAGCTGTGAGTTTAAAGCTGCTCTTGCAGGAAACGGCCACAAGGTGGCAGCATTTCTCCTTTACCAAATTTGGTTACTAGGGAAACAGAGCCTTAATGGAAGTGGTGTTCTAGGTTGTATATTAGAATGGAATATGCCAGGAAAAAGCCCTTTAAGTTTATGTCTCATTACTTCTTGTTCATATTTGTAATTTACTTTTTATTTTTTATCCCAGCAAATTTGATTACAATGGTTTGTTTGCTCTAGGTGTGCAAGATGTGGTTCTTTCACACATATACAGGTATCTATTTTTCCTCGCATCCTTTTCCCATGTAGGTTATGGCACAATGTTGAGTAGTCTTCTCCTGGTCTTCCGTACGTCTTTGGTGGTTATATATTTCACATGGTTTGTATATCTCTGTTAACCCCAATATGGTAATGTATCCAATCCTCATCCCTTTCTATTTGGTGAACCATAAGTTTTTAAATGAATCTGCGATTGCCTCTCTCTGTGGAAATATCTTCATTGGTATCAATTTTTAAGTAACTCCTAAAAGTGATATGATAGGATATGTGTCTTTTGCTTTCTCACTTACTACAGGTGGCGTGATTACGTCTAGACTCATCTATGGTGCTGCAAATGGCATTGTTTCATTTTTTCACTAGCTCATATTCCATCTGTACAGGTAGCAGTTCTTCTTTGTCCGCCCATCTGTCGGTGGACTTTTTGGTTACTTCCGTATCTTGGCTATTGTAATACTATGCAATGCAGATTTGCATACCTGTGTCCTTCCAATTCTGTCTTCTTAGTTTATAGGTCCAGGAATAGGTCTGCTGGATCCTATGGTAGCTCAATGTTTACCTTTTAAAGGCACCTCTATTCTGTTCTCTTTAGTGGCTCTTTCCAGGTTACGTCCCACATAAAGTTGAGGGTATGCATTTCTTCCCAGCACCTTCAGCATTTATTCTTTGTAGTTTTTGCTGATGGTTATTCTGAGTGGTGTGAGCTGATACCTCTTTGTGGTTGAATTTGCATGTGTCTCATAATGCGTTGAAATTGGGCTTTTAGACATGTCCTTTTTATTTTTCCAGCAATGATTAGAGCTTATTTCTTCATAGTGTTTTCTTAAAGTATGTGTCACCATTTGAAATATTTTGGCCATTACCTCCCTCAAGACATTTTGAGGGCAAGTTTCATTTACAGTTCTGCAGTACTTGTTCCTATGAAATGACCATTAGCACGGGCTTTAAAGCTGCTTTTTCAGGTAACTGCCAGAGGGCAGCAGCCTTTCTATGTTCCCCACCCTGGTAACTAGGGAAAAGCCCTTGCGGCCTGTGGTGTTTCTCGGTTAAAAATTAGAGTGGAGTGTGCCTGGAGAAACCCACACAAGCTGATGTCTCCTTACTTTTGTTGGATTTTTAAATGTAATTTTTATTTTTTATTGGAGTAATTTTCCACTGTGTACGTGGACCACTTCTACTTTGTGCATTCCTCGGTTGATGGACATTTTCATTTCTTCCAAGTGTTGACTATGGTAAATATTGTTGGAGTGCAGAATTGCCAGCCTGTGACTTTTTGATTCTCATTTTCTCAGGTGATAGGCCCAGCAGTGTGTGTGATTCATTGACTGGTAGCACCTTGTTTCCCTTTTCAAAGCACCTCCTTTGTGTTTTCATTAGTGGCTCTTACCACGTCCCCCTTAGAATCGAGGGTACGCATTTCTCCACAATCGCTTCAGCATTTATTGTTTGCAGCATTTATGCTAATGGCCCTACTGGCTGCTGTGAGCTGATAGGTTTTTGTAATTTGGGTTTGCATGTATTTGAAAATTCGTAAAACTCATTATTTTTCTCCGCCGTTTTCTTTTCTGTTACAAAAAGGAAACAAATGGGAGTACATTATAACTCTTCAAATTGTCTTCTTAGAAGGTTGCCCTCTTTTGAATTTTTTGGTCGATTTTCCACCCCAGAGTTTTTTTAGAGAGCAGGTGTCATTTCCCGAACTGCAAGTTTGGTGAATATTTATTGACCTTTAGAAATGGGTTTAAAGCTGCTGTTGTGGGAAGTGGCCTCAAGCAGGCAGCATTTCTCCATTCCCAAATCTGGTTTCTAGGGCAGCAGAGCCTTTCTGGAAGTCGTGTTCCTAGGTTGTAAATTACATTGGAATGTGCATGGAGAAACCCCCATAAGTTTATGTCTCATTATTTCTTCTTGGTTTTAAATTTTTTTTTTAATTGTGGTAAAGCTTTGAATATTGTTTGTCCTAGGTGTACACAATCTGGTTCATTTGTAGATTATATATGTCTATTCAAGTACAGATCCTCTTCCCATGTAAAATGTTACAGAATGTTCCGCAGACCTCCCTTGCTATATGGTCGGTCTTTTTGAGATATGTATATAATATGTGTTTGTATACATATAGTAACACTAATCTTAATTTATCCATTCACTCCACCTTTCCTTTTAGATGAGCATAGTTTGTTTTCTAAGTCTGTGAGTGTCTTTCTCTGTGGAAATATGTTCATTTGTGTCAGTTATTAGATAACGCCTATAAGTGATATCATAGAATATAGGTCTTTTGCTTTTGGACTTACCTCATGTTTCGTGATTATCTCCAGACTCATTTGTGGTGCCTCAGAGAGCAATGGTTCATTGTTTTCCATGGCTAATATTCCATTGTGTACATGGACCACTTCTTCTTTATCCATTCACCACTTGTTGGATATTTTGATTGCTTCACGGTCTTGGCTATTGTGAATAAGGCTGCACTGCAGCTTTTGCGGCCTGTGTCTTCTCGATTCTTGTCTTCTCAGGTGAGAGGTCCAATGGCGTGCCTGCTGGATTGAATGGTACCTCCATTTTTACTTTTAAACACAGCTCCTTTCTATTCTCATTATTGGCTGTTACCCTTTTACGTCTCAACAGCAGGTAGAGGGTTCACAGTTCTCTAAAACCCCTTCAGCATTTATTGTTCGTAGACTTTTTGCTGATGGTCAGTCGATTGGTGTAAGTTGAAAACTTTTTGTAGATTAGATTACATCGGTCTAACACTCCCTGAGGTTGAGTTTTTATCCATTTTCCTTTTTTTTTAAAAGAGCGTCAGTAAAACGTATCTCTTCATATTCTCTTCTTGAAACATTTGCCTGTTTTGAAATTTTTTGTCCATTCCCTACTTCAGCACAATTTTTTAGGGCAGGTGGCCTTACAGCCCTGAGTCCTTGTGAATGTTAAGTGACCATTAGCTGTGACTTTAAAGCTGCTCTTGCAGGAAACGGCCACAAGGTGGCAGCATTTCTCCTTTACCAAATTTGGTTACTAGGGAAACAGAGCCTTAATGGAAGTGGTGTTCTAGGTTGTATATTAGAATGGAATATGCCAGGAAAAAGCCCTTTAAGTTTATGTCTCATTACTTCTTGTTTATATTTGTAATTTACTTTTTATTTTTTATCCCAGCAAATTTGATTACAATCGTTTGTTTGCTCTAGGTGTGCAAGATGTGGTTCTTTCACACATATACAGGTATCTATTTTTCCTCGCATCCTTTTCCCATGTAGGTTATGGCACAATGTTGAGTAGTCTTCTCCTGGTCTTCCGTACGTCTTTGGTGGTTATATATTTCACATGGTTTGTATATCTCTGTTAACCCCAATATGGTAATGTATCCAATCCTCATCCCTTTCTATTTGGTGAACCATAAGTTTTTTAATGAATCTGCGATTGCCTCTCTCTGTGGAAATATCTTCATTGGTATCGATTTTTAAGTAACTCCTAAAAGTGATATCATAGGATATGTGTCTTTTGCTTTCTCACTTACTACAGGTGGCGTGATTACGTCTAGACTCATCTATGGTGCTGCAAATGGCATTGTTTCATTTTTTCACTAGCTCATATTCCATCTGTACAGGTAGCAGTTCTTCTTTGTCCGCCCATCTGTCGGTGGACTTTTTGGTTACTTCCGTATCTTGGCTATTGTAATACTATGCAATGCAGATTTGCATACCTGTGTCCTTCCAATTCTGTCTTCTTAGTTTATAGGTCCAGGAATAGGTCTGCTGGATCCTATGGTAGCTCAATGTTTACCTTTTAAAGGCACCTCTATTCTGTTCTCTTTAGTGGCTCTTTCCAGGTTACGTCCCACATAAAGTTGAGGGTATGCATTTCTTCCCAGCACCTTCAGCATTTATTCTTTGCAGTTTTTGCTGATGGTTATTCTGAGTGGTGTGAGCTGATACCTCTTTGTGGTTGAATTTGCATGTGTCTCATAATGCGTTGAAATTGAGCTTTTAGACATGTCCTTTTTATTTTTCCAGCTATGATTAGAGCTTATTTCTTCAAAGTGTTTTCTTAAAGTATGTGTCACCATTTGAAATATTTTGGCCATTACCTCCCTCAAGACATTTTGAGGGCAAGTTTCATTTACAGTTCTGCAGTACTTGTTCCTATGAAATGACCATTAGCACGGGCTTTAAAGCTGCTTTTGCAGGTAACTGCCAGAGGGCAGCAGCCTTTCTATGTTCCCCACCCTGGTAACTAGGGAAAAGCCCTTGCGGCCTGTGGTGTTTCTCGGTTAAAAATTAGAGTGGAGTGTGCCTGGAGAAACCCACACAAGCTGATGTCTCCTTACTTTTGTTGGATTTTTAAATGTAATTTTTATTTTTTATTGGAGTAATTTTCCACTGTGTACGTGGACCACTTCTACTTTGTGCATTCCTCGGTTGATGGACATTTTCATTTCTTCCAAGTGTTGGCTATGGTAAATATTGTTGGAGTGCAGGATTGCCAGCCTGTGACTTTTTGATTCTCATTTTCTCAGGTGATAGGCCCAGCAGTGGGTGTGATTCATTGACTGGTAGCACCGTGTTTCCCTTTTCAAAGCACCTCCTTTGTGTTTTCATTAGTGGCTCTTACCACGCCCCCTTAGAATCGAGGGTACGCATTTCTCCACAATCGCTTCAGCATTTATTGTTTGCAGCATTTATGCTAATGGCCCTACTGGCTGCTGTGAGCTGATAGGTTTTTGTAATTTGGGTTTGCATGTCTTTGAAAATTCGTAAAACTCATCATTTTTCTCCGCCGTTTTCTTTTCTGTTACAAAAAGGAAACAAATGGGAGTACATTATAACTCTTGAAAGTGTCTTCTTAGAAGGTTGCCCTCTTTTGAATTTTTTGGTCGATTTTCCACCCCAGATTTTTTTAGAGAGCAGGTGTCATTTCCCGAACTGCAAGTTTGGTGAATATTTATTGACCTTTAGAAATGGGTTTAAAGCTGCTGTTGTGGGAAGTGGCCTCAAGCAGGCAGCATTTCTCCATTCCCAAATCTGGTTTCTAGGGCAGCAGAGCCTTTCTGGAAGTCGTGTTCCTAGGTTGTAAATTACATTGGAATGTGCATGGAGAAACCCCCATAAGTTTATGTCTCATTATTTCTTCTTGGTTTTAAAAATTTTTTTAATTGTGGTAAAGCTTAGAATATTGTTTGTCCTAGGTGTACACAATCTGGTTCATTTGTAGATTATATATGTCTATTCAAGTACAGATCCTCTTCCCATGTAAAATGTTACAGAATGTTCCACAGACCTCCCTTGCTATATGGTCGGTCTTTTTGAGATATGTATATAATATGTGTTTGTATACATATAGTAACACTAATCTTAATTTATCCATTCACCCCACCTTTCCTTTTAGATGAGCATAGTTTGTTTTCTAAGTCTGTGAGTGTCTTTCTCTGTGGAAATATGTTCATTTGTGTCAGTTATTAGATAACGCCTATAAGTGATATCATAGAATATAGGTCTTTTGCTTTTGGACTTACCTCATGTTTCGTGATTATCTCCAGACTCATTTGTGGTGCCTCAGAGAGCAATGGTTCATTGTTTTCCATGGCTAATATTCCATTGTGTACATGGACCACTTCTTCTTTATCCATTCACCACTTGTTGGATATTTTGATTGCTTCACGGTCTTGGCTATTGTGAATAAGGCTGCACTGCAGCTTTTGCGGCCTGTGTCTTCTCGATTCTTGCCTTCTCAGGTGAGAGGTCCAATGGTGTGCCTGCTGGATTGAATGGTACCTCCATTTTTACTTTTAAACACAGCTCCTTTCTATTCTCATTATTGGCTGTTACCCTTTTACGTCTCAACAGCAGGTAGAGGGTTCACAGTTCTCTAAAACCCCTTCAGCATTTATTGTTCGTAGACTTTTTGCTGATGGTCAGTCGATTGGTGTAAGTTGAAAACTTTTTGTAGATTAGATTGCATGGGTCTAACACTCCCTGAGGTTGAGCTTTTATCCATTTTCCTTTTTTTTAAAAGAGCGTCAGTAAAACGTAACTCTTCATATTCTCTTCTTGAAACATTTGCCTGTTTTGAAATTTTTTGTCCATTCCCTACTTCAGCACAATTTTTTAGGGCAGGTGTCCTTACAGCCCTGAGTCCTTGTGAATGTTAAGTGACCATTAGCTGTGACTTTAAAGCTGCTCTTGCAGGAAACGTCCACAAGGTGGCAGCATTTCTCCTTTACCAAATTTGGTTACTAGGGAAACAGAGCCTTAAAGGAAGTGGTGTTCTAGGTTGTAAATTAAAATGGAATGTGCCAGGAAAAAGCCCTTTAAGTTTATCTCTCATTACTTCTTGTTCATATTTGTAATTTACTTTTTATTTTTTATCCCAGCAAATTTGATTACAATGGTTTGTTTCTTCTTGGTGTGCAAGATGTGTTTCTTTCACACATATATGTGTATCTATTCTTCCTCGCATCCTTTTCCCATTTAGGTTATGACAGAATGTTGAGTATTCTTCTCCTGGTCTTCCGTACGCCTTTGGTGATTATATATTTCACATGGTTTGTATATCTCTGTTAACCCCAATATGGTAATGTATCCAATCCTCATCCCTTTCTATTTGGTGAACCATAAGTTTTCAAATGAATCTGCGATTGCCTCTCTCTGTTGAAATATCTTCATTGGTATCAATTTTTAAGTAACTCCTAAAAGTGGTATGATAGGATATGTGTCTTTTGCTTTCTCACTTACTACAGGTGGCATGATTACGTCTAGACTCATCTATGGTGCTGCAAATGGCATTGTTTCATTTTTTTCAGTAGCGAATATTCCATCTGTACATGGAGGAGTTCTCCTTTGTCCATCCTTCTGTTGGTGGCCTTTTTGGTTACTTCCATATCTTGGCTATTGTAATACTGTGCAATGCAGATTTCCTGCCTCTGTCTTTCCAATTCTCTCCTCTTAGATTATAGGTCGAGGAGTGGGCCTGCTGGATCATATGGTAGCTCAATGTTTACCTTTTTAAGGCACGTCCATTCTGTTCTAGTTCGTGGCCCTTTCCAAGTTACGTCCCCCTTGAAGTTGAGGGTATGCATTTCTCTACAACACCTTCAGCATTTATTGTTTGTAGTTTTCTTGCTGGTGGTTATTCTGACAAGTGTGATCTGATACCTCTTTGTGGTTGAATTCGCACGTGCCTCATAATCCATTGAAAATGAGCTTGAAGGCATGTCCTTTTTTTATTTTTCAAGCTGTGATTACCCCTTAGTTCTTCAAAGTGTTCTCTTAAAGTATGTGTCACATTTTGAAATGTATTGGCCATTACCTCCCTCAAGACATTTTGAGGGCAGGTTTCATTTACAGTTCTGCAGTACTTGTTCCTATGAAATGACCATTAGCACAGGCTTAAAGCTGTTTTTGCAGGTAACTGCCAGAGGGCAGCAGCCTTTCTATGTTCCCCACCCTGGTAACTCGGGAAAAGCCCTTGCAGCCTGTGGTGTTTCTCGGTTATATATTAGCGTGGAGTGTGCCTGGACAAACCCACACAAGCTGATGTCTCCTTACTTTCGTTGGATTTTTAAATGTAAATTTTATTTTTTATTGGAGTAATTTTCCACTGTGTACGTGGACCACTTCTACTTTGTGCATTCCTTGGTTGATGGACATTTTCATTGCTTCCAAGTGTTGGCTATGGTAAATATTGTTGGAGTGCAGGATTGCCAGCCTGTGACTTTTTGATTCTCATTTTCTCAGGTGATAGGCCAAGCAGTGGTTGTGATTGACTGACTGGTAGCACCGTGTTTCCCTTTTCAAAGCACCTTCTTTGTGTTTTCATTAGTGGCACTTACCACGTCCCCTATAGAATCGAGGGTACACATTTCTCCACAATCGTTTCAGCATTTATTGTTTGCAGCATTTATGCTAATGGCCCTTCTGGCTGCTGTGAGCTGATAGGTTTTTGTAATTTGGGTTTGCATGTCTCTGAAAATTCCTAAAACTCATCATTTTTCTCCGCCGTTTTCTTTTCTGTTAAAAAAAGAAAACAGTTAGGAGTACAATATAACTCTTGATATGGTCTTCTTGGAAGGTTGCCCTCTTTTGAATTTTTTGGTCAATTTTCCACCCCAGAATTTTTTTAGAGAGCAGGTGTCATTTACCGAACTGAAAGTTTGGTGAATATTTAGAGACCTTTAGCAATGGTTTAAAGCTGATTTGTGGGAAGTGGCCTCAAGCAGGCAGCATTTCTCCATTCCCAAATCTGGGTACTAGGGCAGCAGATCCTTTCTGGAAGTCATGTTCCTAGGTTGTAAATTACGTTGGAATGTGCATGGAGAAAAGCCCATAAGTTTATGTCTCATTATTTCTTCTTGGTATAATTTTTTTTTTAAAATTTGAGTAAAGCTTAGAATATTGTTTGTCCTAGGTGTACACAATCTGGTTCATTTGTAGATTATATATGTCAATTCAAGTACAGATCCTCTTCCCATGTAAAATGTTACACAGGGTTCCGCAGACCTCCCTTGCTTTATGGTCGGTAGTTTTGAGATATGTATATAATATGTGTTTGTATACATATAGTAACACTAATCTTAATTTATCCATTCCCCCCACCGTTCCTTTTAGATGAGCATAGTTTGTTTTCTAAGTCTGTGAGTGTCTTTCTCTGTGGAAATATGTTCATTTGTGTCAGTTATTAGATAACGCCTATAAGTGATATCATAGAATATAGGTCTTTTGCTTTTGGACTTACCTCATGTTTCGTGATTATCTCCAGACTCATTTGTGGTGCCTCAGAGAGCAATGGTTCATTGTTTTCCATGGCTAATATTCCATTGTGTACATGGACCACTTCTTCTTTATCCATTCACCACTTGTTGGATATTTTGATTGCTTCACTGTCTTGGCTATTGTGAATAAGGCTGCACTGCAGCTTTTGCGGCCTGTGTCTTCTCGATTCTTGTCTTCTCAGGTGAGAGGTCCAATGGTGCGCCTGCTGGATTGAATGGTACCTCCATTTTAACTTTTAAACACAGCTCCTTTCTGTTCTCATTATTGGCTGTTACCCTTTTACGTCTCACCAGCAGGTAGAGGGTACACAGTTCTGTAAAACCCCTTCAGCTTTTATTGTTCGTAGACTTTTTGTTGATGGTCAGTCGACTGGTGTAAGTTGAAACTTTTTGTAGATTTGATTGCAGGTGTCTAACACTCCCTGAGGTTGAGCTTTTATCCATTTACCTTTTTTTTTAAAAGAGTGTGAGTAAAACTTAACTCTTCATAATCTCTTCTTGAAACATTTGCCTGTTTTGAATTTTTTTGTTCATTCCCTACTTCAGCACAATTTTTTAGGGCAGGTGTCCTTTACAACCCTGAGTCTTTGTGAATGTTAAGTGACCATTAGCTGTGAGTTTAAAGCTGCTCTTGCAGAAAACGGCCACAAGGTGGCAGCATTTCTCCTTTACCAAATTTGGTTACGAGGGAAACAGAGCCTTAATGGAAGTGGTGTTCTAGGTTGTATATTAGAATGGAATATGCCAGGAAAAAGCCGTTTAAGTTTATGTCTCATTACTTCTTGTTCATATTTGTAATTTACTTTTTATTTTTTATCCCAGCAAATTTGATTACAATGGTTTGTTTGCTCTAGGTGTGCAAGATGTAGTTCTTTCACACATATACAGGTATCTATTCTTCCTCACATCCTTTTCTCATGTACGTTATGACAGAATGTTGAGTAGTCTTCTCCTGGTCTTCCGTACGTCTTTGCTGATTATATATTTCACATGGTTTGTATATCTCTGTTAACCCCAATATGGTAATGTATCCAATCCTCATCCCTTTCTATTTGGTGAACCATAAGTTTTTTAATGAATCTGCGATTGCCTCTCTCTGTGGAAATATCTTCATTGGTATCGATTTTTAAGTAACTCCTAAAAGTGATATCATAGGATATGTGTCTTTTGCTTTCTCACTTACTACAGGTGGCGTGATTACGTCTAGACTCATCTATGGTGCTGCAAATGGCATTGTTTCATTTTTTCACTAGCTCATATTCCATCTGTACAGGTAGCAGTTCTTCTTTGTCCGCCCATCTGTCGGTGGACTTTTTGGTTACTTCCGTATCTTGGCTATTGTAATACTATGCAATGCAGATTTGCATACCTGTGTCCTTCCAATTCTGTCTTCTTAGTTTATAGGTCCAGGAATAGGTCTGCTGGATCCTATGGTAGCTCAATGTTTACCTTTTAAAGGCACCTCTATTCTGTTCTCTTTAGTGGCTCTTTCCAGGTTACGTCCCACATAAAGTTGAGGGTATGCATTTCTTCCCAGCACCTTCAGCATTTATTCTTTGCAGTTTTTGCTGATGGTTATTCTGAGTGGTGTGAGCTGATACCTCTTTGTGGTTGAATTTGCATGTGTCTCATAATGCGTTGAAATTGAGCTTTTAGACATGTCCTTTTTATTTTTCCAGCTATGATTAGAGCTTATTTCTTCAAAGTGTTTTCTTAAAGTATGTGTCACCATTTGAAATATTTTGGCCATTACCTCCCTCAAGACATTTTGAGGGCAAGTTTCATTTACAGTTCTGCAGTACTTGTTCCTATGAAATGACCATTAGCACGGGCTTTAAAGCTGCTTTTGCAGGTAACTGCCAGAGGGCAGCAGCCTTTCTATGTTCCCCACCCTGGTAACTAGGGAAAAGCCCTTGCGGCCTGTGGTGTTTCTCGGTTAAAAATTAGAGTGGAGTGTGCCTGGAGAAACCCACACAAGCTGATGTCTCCTTACTTTTGTTGGATTTTTAAATGTAATTTTTATTATTTATTGGAGTAATTTTCCACTGTGTACGTGGACCACTTCTACTTTGTGCATTCCTCGGTTGATGGACATTTTCATTTCTTCCAAGTGTTGGCTATGGTAAATATTGTTGGAGTGCAGGATTGCCAGCCTGTGACTTTTTGATTCTCATTTTCTCAGGTGATAGGCCCAGCAGTGGGTGTGATTCATTGACTGGTAGCACCGTGTTTCCCTTTTCAAAGCACCTCCTTTGTGTTTTCATTAGTGGCTCTTACCACGCCCCCTTAGAATCGAGGGTATGCATTTCTCCACAATCGCTTCAGCATTTATTGTTTGCAGCATTTATGCTAATGGCCCTACTGGCTGCTGTGAGCTGATAGGTTTTTGTAATTTGGGTTTGCATGTCTTTGAAAATTCGTAAAACTCATCATTTTTCTCCGCCGTTTTCTTTTCTGTTACAAAAAGGAAACAAATGGGAGTACATTATAACTCTTGAAAGTGTCTTCTTAGAAGGTTGCCCTCTTTTGAATTTTTTGGTCGATTTTCCACCCCAGAGTTTTTTTAGAGAGCAGGTGTCATTTCCCGAACTGCAAGTTTGGTGAATATTTATTGACCTTTAGAAATGGGTTTAAAGCTGCTGTTGTGGGAAGTGGCCTCAAGCAGGCAGCATTTCTCCATTCCCAAATCTGGTTTCTAGGGCAGCAGAGCCTTTCTGGAAGTCGTGTTCCTAGGTTCTAAATTACATTGGAATGTGCATGGAGAAACCCCCATAAGTTTATGTCTCATTATTTCTTCTTGGTTTTAAAAATTTTTTTAATTGTGGTAAAGCTTAGAATATTGTTTGTCCTAGGTGTACACAATCTGGTTCATTTGTAGATTATATATGTCTATTCAAGTACAGATCCTCTTCCCATGTAAAATGTTACAGAATGTTCCACAGACCTCCCTTGCTATATGGTCGGTCTTTTTGAGATATGTATATAATATGTGTTTGTATACATATAGTAACACTAATCTTAATTTATCCATTCACCCCACCTTTCCTTTTAGATGAGCATAGTTTGTTTTCTAAGTCTGTGAGTGTCTTTCTCTGTGGAAATATGTTCATTTGTGTCAGTTATTAGATAACGCCTATAAGTGATATCATAGAATATAGGTCTTTTGCTTTTGGACTTACCTCATGTTTCGTGATTATCTCCAGACTCATTTGTGGTGCCTCAGAGAGCAATGGTTCATTGTTTTCCATGGCTAATATTCCATTGTGTACATGGACCACTTCTTCTTTATCCATTCACCACTTGTTGGATATTTTGATTGCTTCACGGTCTTGGCTATTGTGAATAAGGCTGCACTGCAGCTTTTGCGGCCTGTGTCTTCTCGATTCTTGCCTTCTCAGGTGAGAGGTCCAATGGTGTGCCTGCTGGATTGAATGGTACCTCCATTTTTACTTTTAAACACAGCTCCTTTCTATTCTCATTATTGGCTGTTACCCTTTTACGTCTCAACAGCAGGTAGAGGGTTCACAGTTCTCTAAAACCCCTTCAGCATTTATTGTTCGTAGACTTTTTGCTGATGGTCAGTCGATTGGTGTAAGTTGAAAACTTTTTGTAGATTAGATTGCATGGGTCTAACACTCCCTGAGGTTGAGCTTTTATCCATTTTCCTTTTTTTTAAAAGAGCGTCAGTAAAACGTAACTCTTCATATTCTCTTCTTGAAACATTTGCCTGTTTTGAAATTTTTTGTCCATTCCCTACTTCAGCACAATTTTTTAGGGCAGGTGTCCTTACAGCCCTGAGTCCTTGTGAATGTTAAGTGACCATTAGCTGTGACTTTAAAGCTGCTCTTGCAGGAAACGTCCACAAGGTGGCAGCATTTCTCCTTTACCAAATTTGGTTACTAGGGAAACAGAGCCTTAAAGGAAGTGGTGTTCTAGGTTGTAAATTAAAATGGAATGTGCCAGGAAAAAGCCCTTTAAGTTTATCTCTCATTACTTCTTGTTCATATTTGTAATTTACTTTTTATTTTTTATCCCAGCAAATTTGATTACAATGGTTTGTTTCTTCTTGGTGTGCAAGATGTGGTTCTTTCACACATATATGTGTATCTATTCTTCCTCGCATCCTTTTCCCATTTAGGTTATGACAGAATGTTGAGTATTCTTCTCCTGGTCTTCCGTACGCCTTTGGTGATTATATATTTCACATGGTTTGTATATCTCTGTTAACCCCAATATGGTAATGTATCCAATCCTCATCCCTTTCTATTTGGTGAACCATAAGTTTTCAAATGAATCTGCGATTGCCTCTCTCTGTTGAAATATCTTCATTGGTATCAATTTTTAAGTAACTCCTAAAAGTGGTATGATAGGATATGTGTCTTTTGCTTTCTCACTTACTACAGGTGGCATGATTACGTCTAGACTCATCTATGGTGCTGCAAATGGCATTGTTTCATTTTTTTCAGTAGCGAATATTCCATCTGTACATGGAGGAGTTCTCCTTTGTCCATCCTTCTGTTGGTGGCCTTTTTGGTTACTTCCATATCTTGGCTATTGTAATACTGTGCAATGCAGATTTCCTGCCTCTGTCTTTCCAATTCTCTCCTCTTAGATTATAGGTCGAGGAGTGGGCCTGCTGGATCATATGGTAGCTCAATGTTTACCTTTTTAAGGCACGTCCATTCTGTTCTAGTTCGTGGCCCTTTCCAAGTTACGTCCCCCTTGAAGTTGAGGGTATGCATTTCTCTACAACACCTTCAGCATTTATTGTTTGTAGTTTTCTTGCTGGTGGTTATTCTGACAAGTGTGATCTGATACCTCTTTGTGGTTGAATTCGCACGTGCCTCATAATCCATTGAAAATGAGCTTGAAGGCATGTCCTTTTTTTATTTTTCAAGCTGTGATTACCCCTTAGTTCTTCAAAGTGTTCTCTTAAAGTATATGTCACATTTTGAAATGTATTGGCCATTACCTCCCTCAAGACATTTTGAGGGCAGGTTTCATTTACAGTTCTGCAGTACTTGTTCCTATGAAATGACCATTAGCACAGGCTTAAAGCTGTTTTTGCAGGTAACTGCCAGAGGGCAGCAGCCTTTCTATGTTCCCCACCCTGGTAACTCGGGAAAAGCCCTTGCAGCCTGTGGTGTTTCTCGGTTATATATTAGCGTGGAGTGTGCCTGGACAAACCCACACAAGCTGATGTCTCCTTACTTTCGTTGGATTTTTAAATGTAAATTTTATTTTTTTTGGAGTAATTTTCCACTGTGTACGTGGACCACTTCTACTTTGTGCATTCCTCGGTTGATGGACATTTTCATTGCTTCCAAGTGTTGGCTATGGTAAATATTGTTGGAGTGCAGGATTGCCAGCCTGTGACTTTTTGATTCTCATTTTCTCAGGTGATAGGCCAAGCAGTGGTTGTGATTGACTGACTGGTAGCACCGTGTTTCCCTTTTCAAAGCACCTTCTTTGTGTTTTCATTAGTGGCACTTACCACGTCCCCTATAGAATCGAGGGTACACATTTCTCCACAATCGTTTCAGCATTTATTGTTTGCAGCATTTATGCTAATGGCCCTTCTGGCTGCTGTGAGCTGATAGGTTTTTGTAATTTGGGTTTGCATGTCTCTGAAAATTCCTAAAACTCATCATTTTTCTCCGCCGTTTTCTTTTCTGTTAAAAAAAGAAAACAGTTAGGAGTACAATATAACTCTTGATATGGTCTTCTTGGAAGGTTGCCCTCTTTTGAATTTTTTGGTCAATTTTCCACCCCAGAATTTTTTTAGAGAGCAGGTGTCATTTACCGAACTGCAAGTTTGGTGAATATTTAGAGACCTTTAGCAATGGTTTAAAGCTGATTTGTGGGAAGTGGCCTCAAGCAGGCAGCATTTCTCCATTCCCAAATCTGGGTACTAGGGCAGCAGATCCTTTCTGGAAGTCGTGTTCCTAGGTTGAAAATTACGTTGGAATGTGCATGGAGAAAAGCCCATAAGTTTATGTCTCATTATTTCTTCTTGGTATATTTTTTTTTTTTAAATTTGAGTAAAGCTTAGAATATTGTTTGTCCTAGGTGTACACAATCTGGTTCATTTGTAGATTATATATGTCTATTCAAGTACAGATCCTCTTCCCATGTAAAATGTTACACAGGGTTCCGCAGACCTCCCTTGCTTTATGGTCGGTAGTTTTGAGATATGTATATAATATGTGTTTGTATACATATAGTAACACTAATCTTAATTTATCCATTCCCCCCACCGTTCCTTTTAGATGAGCATAGTTTGTTTTCTAAGTCTGTGAGTGTCTTTCTCTGTGGAAATATGTTCATTTGTGTCAGTTATTAGATAACGCCTATAAGTGATATCATAGAATATAGGTCTTTTGCTTTCCGACTTACCTCATGTTTCATGATTATCTCCAGACTCATTTGTGGTGCCTCAGAGAGCAATGGTTCATTGTTTTCCATGGCTAATATTCCATTGTGTACATGGACCACTTCTTCTTTATCCATTCACCTCTTGTTGGATATTTTGATTGCTTCACTGTCTTGGCTATTGTGAATAAGGCTGCACTGCAGCTTTTGCGGCCTGTGTCTTCTCGATTCTTGTCTTCTCAGGTGAGAGGTCCAATGGTGCGCCTGCTGGATTGAATGGTACCTCCATTTTTACTTTTAAACACAGCTCCTTTCTGTTCTCATTATTGGCTGTTATCCTTTTACGTCTCACCAGCAGGTTGAGGGTACACAGTTCTGTAAAACCCCTTCAGCATTTATTGTTTGTAGACTTTTTGCTGATGGTCAGTCGATTAGGTGTAAGTTGAAACTTTTTGTAGATTAGATTGCATGCGTCTAACACTCCCTGAGGTTGAGCTTTTATCCATGTTCCTTTTTTTTAAAAAAAGAGTGTGAGTAAAACTTAATTCTTCATAATCTCTTCTTGAAACATTTGCCTGTTTTGAATTTTTTTGTCCATTCCCTACGTCAGCACAATTTTTTAGGGCAGGTGTCCTTTACAGCCCTGAGTCTTTGTGAATGTTAAGTGACCATTAGCTGTGAGTTTAAAGCTGCTCTTGCAGGTAACGGCCACAAGGTGGCATCATTTCTCCTTTACCAAATTTGGTTACGAGCGAAACAGAGCCTTAATGGAAGTGGTGTTCTAGGTTGTATATTAGAATGGAATATGCCAGGAAAAAGCCCTTTAAGTTTATGTCTCATTACTTCTTGTTCATATTTGTAATTTACTTTTTATTTTTTATCCAAGCAAATTTGATTACAATGGTTTGTTTGCTCTAGGTGTGCAAGATGTGGTTCTTTCACACATATACAGGTATCTATTTTTCCTCGCATCCTTTTCCCATGTAGGTTATGGCACAATGTTGAGTAGTCTTCTCCTGGTCTTCCGTACGTCTTTGGTGGTTATATATTTCACATGGTTTGTATATCTCTGTTAACCCCAATATGGTAATGTATCCAATCCTCATCCCTTTCTATTTGGTGAACCATAAGTTTTTAAATGAATCTGCGATTGCCTCTCTCTGTGGAAATATCTTCATTGGTATCAATTTTTAAGTAACTCCTAAAAGTGATATCATAGGATATGTGTCTTTTGCTTTCTCACTTACTACAGGTGGCGTGATTACGTCTAGACTCATCTATGGTGCTGCAAATGGCATTGTTTCATTTTTTCACTAGCTCATATTCCATCTGTACAGGTAGCAGTTCTTCTTTGTCCGCCCATCTGTCGGTGGACTTTTTGGTTACTTCCGTATCTTGGTTATTGTAATACTATGCAATGCAGATTTGCATACCTGTGTCCTTCCAATTCTGTCTTCTTAGTTTATAGGTCCAGGAATAGGTCTGCTGGATCCTATGGTAGCTCAATGTTTACCTTTTAAAGGCACCTCTATTCTGTTCTCTTTAGTGGCTCTTTCCAGGTTACGTCCCACATAAAGTTGAGGGTATGCATTTCTTCCCAGCACCTTCAGCATTTATTCTTTGCAGTTTTTGCTGATGGTTATTCTGAGTGGTGTGAGCTGATACCTCTTTGTGGTTGAATTTGCATGTGTCTCATAATGCGTTGAAATTGAGCTTTTAGACATGTCCTTTTTATTTTTCCAGCTATGATTAGAGCTTATTTCTTCAAAGTGTTTTCTTAAAGTATGTGTCACCATTTGAAATATTTTGGCCATTACCTCCCTCAAGACATTTTGAGGGCAAGTTTCATTTACAGTTCTGCAGTACTTGTTCCTATGAAATGACCATTAGCACGGGCTTTAAAGCTGCTTTTGCAGGTAACTGCCAGAGGGCAGCAGCCTTTCTATGTTCCCCACCCTGGTAACTAGGGAAAAGCCCTTGCGGCCTGTGGTGTTTCTCGGTTAAAAATTAGAGTGGAGTGTGCCTGGAGAAACCCACACAAGCTGATGTCTCCTTACTTTTGTTGGATTTTTAAATGTAATTTTTATTATTTATTGGAGTAATTTTCCACTGTGTACGTGGACCACTTCTACTTTGTGCATTCCTCGGTTGATGGACATTTTCATTTCTTCCAAGTGTTGGCTATGGTAAATATTGTTGGAGTGCAGGATTGCCAGCCTGTGACTTTTTGATTCTCATTTTCTCAGGTGATAGGCCCAGCAGTGGGTGTGATTCATTGACTGGTAGCACCGTGTTTCCCTTTTCAAAGCACCTCCTTTGTGTTTTCATTAGTGGCTCTTACCACGTCCCCCTTAGAATCGAGGGTACGCATTTCTCCACAATCGCTTCAGCATTTATTGTTTGCAGCATTTATGCTAATGGCCCTACTGGCTGCTGTGAGCTGATAGGTTTTTGTAATTTGGGTTTGCATGTCTTTGAAAATTCGTAAAACTCATCATTTTTCTCCGCCGTTTTCTTTTCTGTTACAAAAAGGAAACAAATGGGAGTACATTATAACTCTTGAAAGTGTCTTCTTAGAAGGTTGCCCTCTTTTGAATTTTTTGGTCGATTTTCCACCCCAGAGTTTTTTTAGAGAGCAGGTGTCATTTCCCGAACTGCAAGTTTGGTGAATATTTATTGACCTTTAGAAATGGGTTTAAAGCTGCTGTTGTGGGAAGTGGCCTCAAGCAGGCAGCATTTCTCCATTCCCAAATCTGGTTTCTAGGGCAGCAGAGCCTTTCTGGAAGTCGTGTTCCTAGGTTGTAAATTACATTGGAATGTGCATGGAGAAACCCCCATAAGTTTATGTCTCATTATTTCTTCTTGGTTTTAAAAATTTATTAATTGTGGTAAAGCTTAGAATATTGTTTGTCCTAGGTGTACACAATCTGGTTCATTTGTAGATTATATATGTCTATTCAAGTACAGATCCTCTTCCCATGTAAAATGTTACAGAATGTTCCACAGACCTCCCTTGCTATATGGTCGGTCTTTTTGAGATATGTATATAATATGTGTTTGTATACATATAGTAACACTAATCTTAATTTATCCATTCACCCCACCTTTCCTTTTAGATGAGCATAGTTTGTTTTCTAAGTCTGTGAGTGTCTTTCTCTGTGGAAATATGTTCATTTGTGTCAGTTATTAGATAACGCCTATAAGTGATATCATAGAATATAGGTCTTTTGCTTTTGGACTTACCTCATGTTTCGTGATTATCTCCAGACTCATTTGTGGTGCCTCAGGGAGCAATGGTTCATTGTTTTCCATGGCTAATATTCCATTGTGTACATGGACCACTTCTTCTTTATCCATTCACCTCTTGTTGGATATTTTGATTGCTTCACGGTCTTGGCTATTGTGAATAAGGCTGCACTGCAGCTTTTGCGGCCTGTGTCTTCTCGATTCTTGTCTTCTCAGGTGAGAGGTCCAATGGTGTGCCTGCTGGATTGAATGGTACCTCCATTTTTACTTTTAAACACAGCTCCTTTCTATTCTCATTATTGGCTGTTACCCTTTTACGTCTCAACAGCAGGTAGAGGGTTCACAGTTCTCTAAAACCCCTTCAGCATTTATTGTTCGTAGACTTTTTGCTGATGGTCAGTCGATTGGTGTAAGTTGAAAACTTTTTGTAGATTAGATTACATTGGTCTAACACTCCCTGAGGTTGAGCTTTTATCCATTTTCCTTTTTTTTTAAAAGAGCGTCAGTAAAACGTAACTCTTCATATTCTCTTCTTGAAACATTTGCCTGTTTTGAAATTTTTTGTCCATTCCCTACTTCAGCACAATTTTTTAGGGCAGGTGTCCTTACAGCCCTGAGTCCTTGTGAATGTTAAGTGACCATTAGCTGTGACTTTAAAGCTGCACTTGCAGGAAACGGCCACAAGGTGGCAGCATTTCTCCTTTACCAAATTTGGTTACTAGGGAAACAGAGCCTTAATGGAAGTGGTGTTCTAGGTTGTAAATTAAAATGGAATGTGCCAGGAAAAAGCCCTTTAAGTTTATGTCTCATTACTTCTTGTTCATATTTGTAATTTACTTTTTATTTTTTATACCAGCAAATTTGATTACAATGGTTTGTTTCTTCTTGGTGTGCAAGATGTGGTTCTTTCACACATATATGTGTATCTATTCTTCCTCGCATCCTTTTCCCATTTAGGTTATGACAGAATGTTGAGTAGTCTTCTCCTGGTCTTCCGTACGCCTTTGGTGATTATATATTTCACATGGTTTGTATATCTCTGTTAACCCCAATATGGTAATGTATCCAATCCTCATCCCTTTCTATTTGGTGAACCTAAGTTTTTTTAATGAATCTGTGATTGCCTTTCTCTGTGGAAATATCTTCATTGGTATCAATTTTTAAGTAACTCCTAAAAGTGATATGATAGGATATGTGTCTTTTGCTTTCTTACTTACTACAGGTGGCGTGATTACGTCTAGACTCATCTATGGTGCTGCAAATGGCATCGTTTCATTTTTTTCAGTAGCGAATATTCCATCTGTACATGGAGGAGTTCTTCTGTGTCCACCCATCTGTTGGTGGACTTTTTGGTTACTTCCATATCTTGGCTATTGTGATACTGTGCAATGCAGATTTGCCTGCCTGTGTCTTTCCAATTCTGTCTTCTTAGATTATAGGTCGAGGAGTGGGCCTGTTAGGTCATATGGTAGCTCAATGTTTACCTTTTTAAGGCACCTCCTTTCTGTTCTCATCTGTGGCCCTTTCCAACTTACGTCCCACTTGAAGTTGAGGGTATACACTTCTCCACAACACCTTCAGCACTTATTGTTTGTAGTTTTCTTGCTGATGGTTACTCTTGCAATTGTGAGATGATACCTCTTTGTGGTTGAATTCGCATGTGCCTCAAAATCCGTTGAAACTGAGCTTTAAGGCATGTCCTTTTTATTTTTCAAGCTGTGATTACCCCTTAGTTCTTCAAAGTGTTCTCTTAAAGTATGTGTCACATTTTGAAATGTTTTGGCCATTACCTCCCTCAAGACATTTTGAGGGCAGTTTTCATTTACAGTTCTGCAGTATTTGTTCCTATGAAATGACCATTAGCTCAGGCTTTAAAGCTGCTTTTGCAGGTAACTGCCAGAGGGCAGCAGCCTTTCTATTTTCCCCACCCTGGTAACTAGGGAAAAGCCCTTACGGCCGGTGGGGTTTCTCGGTTATAAATTAGAGTGGAGTGTGCCTGGACAAACCCACACAAGCTGATGTCTCCTTATTTTTGTTGGATTTTTAAATGTAATTTTTATTTTTTATTGGAGTAATTTTCGACTGTGTACGTGGACCACTTCTACTTTGTGCATTCCTCGGTTGATGGACATTTTCATTGCTTCCAAGTGTTGGCTATGGTAAATATTGTTTTAGTGCAGGATTGCCAGCCTGTGACTTTTTGATTCTCATTTTCTCTGGTGATAGGCCCAGCAGTGGGTGTGATTGACTGACTGGTAGCACTGTATTTCCCTTTTCAATGCACCTTCTTTGTGTTTTCATTAGTGGCACTTACCACGTCCCCTTTAGAATCGAGGGTACACATTTCTCCACAATCGTTTTAGCATTTATTGTTTGCAGCATTTATGCTAATGGCCCTTCTGTCTGCTGTGAGCTGATAGGTTTTTGTAATTTGGGTTTGCATGTCTCTGAAAATTCGTAAAACTCATCATTTTTCTCCGCCGTTTTCTTTTCTGTTAAAAAAAGGAAACAATTGGGAGTACAATATAACTCTTGATATGGTCTTCTTGGAAGGTTGCCCTCTTTTGAATTTTTTGGTCAATTTTCCACCCCAGAATTTTTTTAGAGAGCAGGTGTCATTTACCGAACTGCAAGTTTGGTGAATATTTAGTGACCTTTAGCAATGGGTTTAAAGCTGATTTGTGGGAAGTGGCCTCAAGCAGGCAGCATTTCTCCATTCCCAAATCTGGGTACTAGGGCAGCAGAGCCTTTCTGGAAGTCGTGTTCCTAGGTTGTAAATTACGTTGGAATGTGCATGGAGAAACGCCCCTAAGTTTATGTCTCATTATTTCTTCTTGGTATAAAATTTTTTTTTAAATTGGAGTAAAGCTTAGAATATTGTTTGTCCTAGGTGTACACAATCTGGTTCATTTGTAGATTATATATGTCTATTCAAGTACAGATCCTCTTCCCATGTAAAATGTTACACAGGGTTCCGCAGACCTCCCTTGCTTTATGGTCGGTAGTTTTGAGATATGTATATAATATGTGTTTGTATACATATAGTAACACTAATCTTAATTTATCCATTCCCCCCACCGTTCCTTTTAGATGAGCATAGTTTGTTTTCTAAGTCTGTGAGTGTCTTTCTCTGTGGAAATATGTTCATTTGTGTCAGTTATTAGATAACGCCTATAAGTGATATCATAGAATATAGGTCTTTTGCTTTTGGACTTACCTCATGTTTCGTGATTATCTCCAGACTCATTTGTGGTGCCTCAGAGAGCAATGGTTCATTGTTTTCCATGGCTAATATTCCGTTGTGTACATGGACCACTTCTTCTTTATCCATTCACCTCTTGTTGGATATTTTGATTGCTTCACTGTCTTGGCTATTGTGAATAAGGCTGCACTGCAGCTTTTGCGGCCTGTGTCTTCTCGATTCTTGTCTTCTCAGGTGAGAGGTCCAATGGTGCGCCTGCTGGATTGAATGGTACCTCCATTTTTACTTTTAAACACAGCTCCTTTCTATTCTCATTATTGGCTGTTACCCTTTTACGTCTCACCAGCAGGTAGAGGGTACACAGTTCTGTAAAACCCCTTCAGATTTTATTGTTCGTAGACTTTTTGCTGATGGTCAGTCGACTGGTGTAAGTTGAAACTTTTTGTAGATTAGATTGCAGGTGTCTAACACTCCCTGAGGTTGAGCTTTTATCCATTTACCTTTTTTTTAAAAAGAGTGTGAGTAAAACTTAACTCTTCATAATCTCTTCTTGAAACAGTTGCCTGTTTTGAATTTTTTTGTTCATTCCCTACTTCAGCACAATTTTTTAGGGCAGGTGTCCTTTACAACCCTGAGTCTTTGTGAATGTTAAGTGACCATTAGCTGTGAGTTTAAAGCTGCTCTTGCAGGAAACGGCCACAAGGTGGCAGCATTTCTCCTTTACCAAATTTGGTTACGAGGGAAACAGAGCCTTAATGGAAGTGGTGTTCTAGGTTGTATATTAGAATGGAATATGCCAGGAAAAAGCCGTTTAAGTTTATGTCTCATTACTTCTTGTTCATATTTGTAATTTACGTTTTATTTTTTATCCCAGCAAATTTGATTACAATGGTTTGTTTGCTCTAGGTGTGCAAGATGTGGTTCTTTCACACATATACAGGTATCTATTCTTCCTCACATCCTTTTCTCATGTACGTTATGACAGAATGTTGAGTAGTCTTCTCCTGGTCTTCCGTACGTCTTTGGTGATTATATATTTCACATGGTTTGTATATCTCTGTTAACCCCAATATGGTAATGTATCCAATCCTCATCCCTTTCTATTTGGTGACCATAAGTTTTTTAATGAATCTGCGATTGCCTCTCTCTGTGGAAATATCTTCATTGGTATCGATTTTTAAGTAACTCCTAAAAGTGATATGATAGGATATGTGTCTTTTGCTTTCTCACTTACTACAGGTGGCGTGATTACGTCTAGACTCATCTATGGTGCTGCAAATGGCATTGTTTCATTTTTTCACTAGCTCATATTCCATCTGTACAGGTAGCAGTTCTTCTTTGTCCTCCCATCTGTCGGTGGACTTTTTGGTTATTTCCGTATCTTGGCTATTGTAATACTATGCAATGCAGATTTGCATACCTGTGTCCTTCCAATTCTGTCTTTTTAGTTTATAGGTCCAGGAATAGGTCTGCTGGATCCTATGGTAGCTCAATGTTTACCTTTTAAAGGCACCTCTATTCTGTTCTCTTTAGTGGCTCTTTCCAGGTTACGTCCCACATAAAGTTGAGGGTATGCATTTCTTCCCAGCACCTTCAGCATTTATTCTTTGCAGTTTTTGCTGATGGTTATTCTGAGTGGTGTGAGCTGATACCTCTTTGTGGTTCAATTTGCATGTGTCTCATAATGCGTTGAAATTGAGCTTTTAGACATGTCCTTTTTATTTTTCCAGCTATGATTAGAGCTTATTTCTTCAAAGTGTTTTCTTAAAGTATGTGTCACCATTTGAAATATTTTGGCCATTACCTCCCTCAAGACATTTTGAGGGCAAGTTTCATTTACAGTTCTGCAGTACTTGTTCCTATGAAATGACCATTAGCACGGGCTTTAAAGCTGCTTTTGCAGGTAACTGTCAGAGGGCAGCAGCCTTTCTATGTTCCCCACCCTGGTAACTAGGGAAAAGCCCTTGCGGCCTGTGGTGTTTCTCGGTTAAAAATTAGAGTGGAGTGTGCCTGGAGAAACCCACACAAGCTGATGTCTCCTTACTTTTGTTGGATTTTTAAATGTAATTTTTATTTTTTATTGCAGTAATTTTCCACTGTGTACTTGGACCACTTCTACTTTGTGCATTCCTCGGTTGATGGACATTTTCATTTCTTCCAAGTGTTGGCTATGGTAAATATTGTTGGAGTGCAGGATTGCCAGCCTGTGACTTTTTGATTCTCATTTTCTCAGGTGATAGGCCCAGCAGTGGGTGTGATTCATTGACTGGTAGCACCGTGTTTCCCTTTTCAAAGCACCTACTTTGTGTTTTCATTAGTGGCTCTTACCACGTCCCCCTTAGAATCGAGGGTACGCATTTCTCCACAATCGCTTCAGCATTTATTGTTTGCAGCATTTATGCTAATGGCCCTACTGGCTGCTGTGAGCTGATAGGTTTTTGTAATTTGGGTTTGCATGTCTTTGAAAATTCGTAAAACTCATCATTTTTCTCCGCCGTTTTCTTTTCTGTTACAAAAAGGAAACAAATGGGAGTACATTATAACTCTTGAAAGTGTCTTCTTAGAAGGTTGCCCTCTTTTGAATTTTTTGGTCGATTTTCCACCCCAGAGTTTTTTTAGAGAGCAGGTGTCATTTCCCGAACTGCAAGTTTGGTGAATATTTATTGACCTTTAGAAATGGGTTTAAAGCTGCTGTTGTGGGAAGTGGCCTCAAGCAGGCAGCATTTCTCCATTCCCAAATCTGGTTTCTAGGGCAGCAGAGCCTTTCTGGAAGTCGTGTTCCTAGGTTGTAAATTACATTGGAATGTGCATGGAGAAACCCCCATAAGTTTATGTCTCATTATTTCTTCTTGGTTTTAAAAATTTTTTTAATTGTGGTAAAGCTTAGAATATTGTTTGTCCTAGGTGTACACAATCTGGTTCATTTGTAGATTATATATGTCTATTCAAGTACAGATCCTCTTCCCATGTAAAATGTTACAGAATGTTCCGCAGACCTCCCTTGCTATATGGTCGGTGTTTTTGAGATATGTATATAATATGTGTTTGTATACATATAGTAACACTAATCTTAATTTATCCATTCACTCCACCTTTCCTTTTAGATGAGCATAGTTTGTTTTCTAAGTCTGTGAGTGTCTTTCTCTGTGGAAATATGTTCATTTGTGTCAGTTATTAGATAACGCCTATAAGTGATATCATAGAATATAGGTCTTTTGCTTTTGGACTTACCTCATGTTTCGTGATTATCTCCAGACTCATTTGTGGTGCCTCAGGGAGCAATGGTTCATTGTTTTCCATGGCTAATATTCCATTGTGTACATGGACCACTTCTTCTTTATCCATTCACCTCTTGTTGGATATTTTGATTGCTTCACGGTCTTGGCTATTGTGAATAAGGCTGCACTGCAGCTTTTGCGGTCTGTGTCTTCTCGATTCTTGTCTTCTCAGGTGAGAGGTCCAATGGTGTGCCTGCTGGATTGAATGGTACCTCCATTTTTACTTTTAAACACAGCTCCTTTCTATTCTCATTATTGGCTGTTACCCTTTTACGTCTCAACAGCAGGTAGAGGGTTCACAGTTCTCTAAAACCCCTTCAGCATTTATTGTTCGTAGACTTTTTGCTGATGGTCAGTCGATTGGTGTAAGTTGAAAACTTTTTGTAGATTAGATTGCATGGGTCTAACACTCCCTGAGGTTGAGCTTTTATCCATTTTCCTTTTTTTTTAAAGGAGCGTCAGTAAAACGTAACTCTTCATATTCTCTTCTTGAAACATTTGCCTGTTTTGAAATGTTTTGTCCATTCCCTACTTCAGCACAATTTTTTAGGGCAGGTGTCCTTACAGCCCTGAGTCCTTGTGAATGTTAAGTGACCATTAGCTGTGACTTTAAAGCTGCTCTTGCAGGAAACGGCCACAAGGTGGCAGCATTTCTCCTTTACCAAATTTGGTTACTAGGGAAACAGAGCCTTAATGGAAGTGGTGTTCTAGGTTGTAAATTAAAATGGAATGTGCCAGGAAAAAGCCCTTTAAGTTTATGTCTCATTACTTCTTGTTCATATTTGTAATTTACTTTTTATTTTTTATCCCAGCAAATTTGATTACAATGGTTTGTTTCTTCTTGGTGTGCAAGATGTGGTTCTTTCACACATATATGTGTATCTATTCTTCCTCGCATCCTTTTCCCATTTAGGTTATGACAGAATGTTGAGTAGTCTTCTCCTGGTCTTCCGTACGCCTTTGGTGATTATATATTTCACATGGTTTGTATATCTCTGTTAACCCCAATATGGTAATGTATCCAATCCTCATCCCTTTCTATTTGGTGAACCTAAGTTTTTTTAATGAATCTGTGATTGCCTTTCTCTGTGGAAATATCTTCATTGGTATCAATTTTTAAGTAACTCCTAAAAGTGATATGATAGGATATGTGTCTTTTGCTTTCTTACTAACTACAGGTGGCGTGATTACGTCTAGACTCATCTATGGTGCTGCAAATGGCATTGTTTCATTTTTTCAGTAGCGAATATTCCATCTGTACATGGAGGAGTTCTTCTGTGTCCACCCATCTGTTGGTGGACTTTTTGGTTACTTCCATATCTTGGCTATTGTGATACTGTGCAATGCAGATTTGCCTGCCTGTGTCTTTCCAATTCTGACTTCTTAGATTATAGGTCGAGGAGTGGGCCTGTTAGGTCATATGGTAGCTCAATGTTTACCTTTTTAAGGCACCTCCTTTCTGTTCTCATCTGTGGCCCTTTCCAACTTACGTCCCACTTGAAGTTGAGGGTATACACTTCTCCACAACACCTTCAGCACTTATTGTTTGTAGTTTTCTTGCTGATGGTTACTCTTGCAATTGTGAGCTGATACCTCTTTGTGGTTGAATTCGCATGTGCCTCAAAATCCGTTGAAACTGAGCTTTAAGGCATGTCCTTTTTATTTTTCAAGCTGTGATTACCCCTTAGTTCTTCAAAGTGTTCTCTTAAAGTATGTGTCACATTTTGAAATGTTTTGGCCATTACCTCCCTCAAGACATTTTGAGGGCAGTTTTCATTTACAGTTCTGCAGTATTTGTTCCTATGAAATGACCATTAGCTCAGGCTTTAAAGCTGCTTTTGCAGGTAACTGCCAGAGGTCAGCAGCCTTTCTATTTTCCCCACCCTGGTAACTAGGGAAAAGCCCTTACGGCCGGTGGGGTTTCTCGGTTATAAATTAGAGTGGAGTGTGCCTGGACAAACCCACACAAGCTGATGTCTCCTTATTTTTGTTGGATTTTTAAATGTAATTTTTATTTTTTATTGGAGTAATTTTCGACTGTGTGCGTGGACCACTTCTACTTTGTGCATTCCTCGGTTGATGGACATTTTCATTGCTTCCAAGTGTTGGCTATGGTAAATATTGTTTTAGTGCAGGATTGCCAGCCTGTGACTTTTTGATTCTCATTTTCTCTGGTGATAGGCCCAGCAGTGGGTGTGATTGACTGACTGGTAGCACCGTATTTCCCTTTTCAATGCACCTTCTTTGTGTTTTCATTAGTGGCACTTACCACGTCCCCTTTAGAATCGAGGGTACACATTTCTCCACAATCGTTTTAGCATTTATTGTTTGCAGCATTTATGCTAATGGCCCTTCTGTCTGCTGTGAGCTGATAGTTTTTTGTAATTTGGGTTTGCATGTCTCTGAAAATTCGTAAAACTCATCATTTTTCTCCGCCGTTTTCTTTTCTGTTAAAAAAAGGAAACAATTGGGAGTACAATATAACTCTTGATATGGTCTTCTTGGCAGGTTGCCCTCTTTTGAATTTTTTGGTCAATTTTCCACCCCAGAATTTTTTTAGAGAGCAGGTGTCATTTACCGAACTGCAAGTTTGGTGAATATTTAGTGACCTTTAGCAATGGGTTTAAAGCTGATTTGTGGGAAGTGGCCTCAAGCAGGCAGCATTTCTCCATTCCCAAATCTGGGTAC
The DNA here is from genome assembly GCF_028021215.1 of Eschrichtius robustus. Taxonomy (NCBI): domain Eukaryota; kingdom Metazoa; phylum Chordata; class Mammalia; order Artiodactyla; family Eschrichtiidae; genus Eschrichtius; species Eschrichtius robustus. The sequence continues at coordinate 31,518,387 of NC_090830.1, forward strand.
TAGGGCAGCAGAGCCTTTCTGGAAGTCGTGTTCCTAGGTTGTAAATTACGTTGGAATGTGCATGGAGAAACGCCCCTAAGTTTATGTCTCATTATTTCTTCTTGGTATAAAAATTTTTTTTAAATTGGAGTAAAGCTTAGAATATTGTTTGTCCTAGGTGTACACAATCTGGTTCATTTGTAGATTATATATGTCTATTCAAGTACAGATCCTCTTCCCATGTAAAATGTTACACAGGGTTCCGCAGACCTCCCTTGCTTTATGGTCGGTAGTTTTGAGATATGTATATAATATGTGTTTGTATACATATAGTAACACTAATCTTAATTTATCCATTCCCCCCACCGTTCCTTTTAGATGAGCATAGTTTGTTTTCTAAGTCTGTGAGTGTCTTTCTCTGTGGAAATATGTTCATTTGTGTCAGTTATTAGATAACGCCTATAAGTGATATCATAGAATATAGGTCTTTTGCTTTTGGACTTACCTCATGTTTCGTGATTATCTCCAGACTCATTTGTGGTGCCTCAGAGAGCAATGGTTCATTGTTTTCCATGGCTAATATTCCGTTGTGTACATGGACCACTTCTTCTTTATCCATTCACCTCTTGTTGGATATTTTGATTGCTTCACTGTCTTGGCTATTGTGAATAAGGCTGCACTGCAGCTTTTGCGGCCTGTGTCTTCTCGATTCTTGTCTTCTCAGGTGAGAGGTCCAATGGTGCGCCTGCTGGATTGAATGGTACCTCCATTTTTACTTTTAAACACAGCTCCTTTCTATTCTCATTATTGGCTGTTACCCTTTTACGTCTCACCAGCAGGTAGAGGGTACACAGTTCTGTAAAACCCCTTCAGATTTTATTGTTCGTAGACTTTTTGCTGATGGTCAGTCGACTGGTGTAAGTTGAAACTTTTTGTAGATTAGATTGCAGGTGTCTAACACTCCCTGAGGTTGAGCTTTTATCCATTTACCTTTTTTTTAAAAAGAGTGTGAGTAAAACTTAACTCTTCATAATCTCTTCTTGAAACAGTTGCCTGTTTTGAATTTTTTTGTTCATTCCCTACTTCAGCACAATTTTTTAGGGCAGGTGTCCTTTACAACCCTGAGTCTTTGTGAATGTTAAGTGACCATTAGCTGTGAGTTTAAAGCTGCTCTTGCAGGAAACGGCCACAAGGTGGCAGCATTTCTCCTTTACCAAATTTGGTTACGAGGGAAACAGAGCCTTAATGGAAGTGGTGTTCTAGGTTGTATATTAGAATGGAATATGCCAGGAAAAAGCCGTTTAAGTTTATGTCTCATTACTTCTTGTTCATATTTGTAATTTACGTTTTATTTTTTATCCCAGCAAATTTGATTACAATGGTTTGTTTGCTCTAGGTGTGCAAGATGTGGTTCTTTCACACATATACAGGTATCTATTCTTCCTCACATCCTTTTCTCATGTACGTTATGACAGAATGTTGAGTAGTCTTCTCCTGGTCTTCCGTACGTCTTTGGTGATTATATATTTCACATGGTTTGTATATCTCTGTTAACCCCAATATGGTAATGTATCCAATCCTCATCCCTTTCTATTTGGTGACCATAAGTTTTTTAATGAATCTGCGATTGCCTCTCTCTGTGGAAATATCTTCATTGGTATCGATTTTTAAGTAACTCCTAAAAGTGATATGATAGGATATGTGTCTTTTGCTTTCTCACTTACTACAGGTGGCGTGATTACGTCTAGACTCATCTATGGTGCTGCAAATGGCATTGTTTCATTTTTTCACTAGCTCATATTCCATCTGTACAGGTAGCAGTTCTTCTTTGTCCTCCCATCTGTCGGTGGACTTTTTGGTTACTTCCGTATCTTGGCTATTGTAATACTATGCAATGCAGAATTGCATACCTGTGTCCTTCCAATTCTGTCTTTTTAGTTTATAGGTCCAGGAATAGGTCGGCTGGATCCTATGGTAGCTCAATGTTTACCTTTTAAAGGCACCTCTATTCTGTTCTCTTTAGTGGCTCTTTCCAGGTTACGTCCCACATAAAGTTGAGGGTATGCATTTCTTCCCAGCACCTTCAGCATTTATTCTTTGCAGTTTTTGCTGATGGTTATTCTGAGTGGTGTGAGCTGATACCTCTTTGTGGTTCAATTTGCATGTGTCTCATAATGCGTTGAAATTGAGCTTTTAGACATGTCCTTTTTATTTTTCCAGCTATGATTAGAGCTTATTTCTTCAAAGTGTTTTCTTAAAGTATGTGTCACCATTTGAAATATTTTGGCCATTACCTCCCTCAAGACATTTTGAGGGCAAGTTTCATTTACAGTTCTGCAGTACTTGTTCCTATGAAATGACCATTAGCACGGGCTTTAAAGCTGCTTTTGCAGGTAACTGTCAGAGGGCAGCAGCCTTTCTATGTTCCCCACCCTGGTAACTAGGGAAAAGCCCTTGCGGCCTGTGGTGTTTCTCGGTTAAAAATTAGAGTGGAGTGTGCCTGGAGAAACCCACACAAGCTGATGTCTCCTTACTTTTGTTGGATTTTTAAATGTAATTTTTATTTTTTATTGCAGTAATTTTCCACTGTGTACTTGGACCACTTCTACTTTGTGCATTCCTCGGTTGATGGACATTTTCATTTCTTCCAAGTGTTGGCTATGGTAAATATTGTTGGAGTGCAGGATTGCCAGCCTGTGACTTTTTGATTCTCATTTTCTCAGGTGATAGGCCCAGCAGTGGGTGTGATTCATTGACTGGTAGCACCGTGTTTCCCTTTTCAAAGCACCTCCTTTGTGTTTTCATTAGTGGCTCTTACCACGTCCCCCTTAGAATCGAGGGTACGCATTTCTCCACAATCGCTTCAGCATTTATTGTTTGCAGCATTTATGCTAATGACCCTACTGGCTGCTGTGAGCTGATAGGTTTTTGTAATTTGGGTTTGCATGTCTTTGAAAATTCGTAAAACTCATCATTTTTCTCCGCCGTTTTCTTTTCTGTTACAAAAAGGAAACAAATGGGAGTACATTATAACTCTTGAAAGTGTCTTCTTAGAAGGTTGCCCTCTTTTGAATTTTTTGGTCGATTTTCCACCCCAGAGTTTTTTTAGAGAGCAGGTGTCATTTCCCGAACTGCAAGTTTGGTGAATATTTATTGACCTTTAGAAATGGGTTTAAAGCTGCTGTTGTGGGAAGTGGCCTCAAGCAGGCAGCATTTCTCCATTCCCAAATCTGGTTTCTAGGGCAGCAGAGCCTTTCTGGAAGTCGTGTTCCTAGGTTGTAAATTACATTGGAATGTGCATGGAGAAACCCCCATAAGTTTATGTCTCATTATTTCTTCTTGGTTTTAAAATTTTTTTTAATTGTGGTAAAGCTTAGAATATTGTTTGTCCTAGGTGTACACAATCTGGTTCATTTGTAGATTATATATGTCTATTCAAGTACAGATCCTCTTCCCATGTAAAATGTTACAGAATGTTCCGCAGACCTCCCTTGCTATATGGTCGGTCTTTTTGAGATATGTATATAATATGTGTTTGTATACATATAGTAACACTAATCTTAATTTATCCATTCACTCCACCTTTCCTTTTAGATGAGCATAGTTTGTTTTCTAAGTCTGTGAGTGTCTTTCTCTGTGGAAATATGTTCATTTGTGTCAGTTATTAGATAACGCCTATAAGTGATATCATAGAATATAGGTCTTTTGCTTTTGGACTTACCTCATGTTTCGTGATTATCTCCAGACTCATTTGTGGTGCCTCAGAGAGCAATGGTTCATTGTTTTCCATGGCTAATATTCCATTGTGTACGTGGACCACTTCTTCTTTATCCATTCACCTCTTGTTGGATATTTTGATTGCTTCACGGTCTTGGCTATTGTGAATTAGGCTGCACTGCAGCTTTTGCGGCCTGTGTCTTCTCGATTCTTGTCTTCTCAGGTGAGAGGTCCAATGGTGTGCCTGCTGGATTGAATGGTACCTCCATTTTTACTTTTAAACACAGCTCCTTTCTATTCTCATTATTGGCTGTTACCCTTTTACGTCTCAACAGCAGGTAGAGGGTTCACAGTTCTCTAAAACCCCTTCAGCATTTATTGTTCGTAGACTTTTTGCTGATGGTCAGTCGATTGGTGTAAGTTGAAAACTTTTTGTAGATTAGATTGCATGGGTCTAACACTCCCTGTGGTTGAGCTTTTATCCATTTTCCTTTTTTTTTTAAAGAGCGTCAGTAAAACGTAACTCTTCATATTCTCTTCTTGAAACATTTGCCTGTTTTGAAATTTTTTGTCCATTCCCTACTTCAGCACAATTTTTTAGGGCAGGTGTCCTTACAGCCCTGAGTCCTTGTGAATGTTAAGTGACCATTAGCTGTGACTTTAAAGCTGCTCTTGCAGGAAACGGCCACAAGGTGGCAGCATTTCTCCTTTACCAAATTTGGTTACTAGGGAAACAGAGCCTTAATGGAAGTGGTGTTCTAGGTTGTAAATTAAAATGGAATGTGCCAGGAAAAAGCCCTTTAAGTTTATGTCTCATTACTTCTTGTTCATATTTGTAATTTACTTTTTATTTTTTATCCCAGCAAATTTGATTACAATGGTTTGTTTCTTCTTGGTGTGCAAGATGTGGTTCTTTCACACATATATGTGTATCTATTCTTCCTCGCATCCTTTTCCCATTTAGGTTATGACAGAATGTTGAGTAGTCTTCTCCTGGTCTTCCGTACGCCTTTGGTGATTATATATTTCACATGGTTTGTATATCTCTGTTAACCCCAATATGGTAATGTATCCAATCCTCATCCCTTTCTATTTGGTGAACCTAAGTTTTTTTAATGAATCTGTGATTGCCTTTCTCTGTGGAAATATCTTCATTGGTATCAATTTTTAAGTAACTCCTAAAAGTGATATGATAGGATATGTGTCTTTTGCTTTCTTACTAACTACAGGTGGCGTGATTACGTCTAGACTCATCTATGGTGCTGCAAATGGCATCGTTTCATTTTTTTCAGTAGCGAATATTCCATCTGTACATGGAGGAGTTCTTCTGTGTCCACCCATCTGTTGGTGGACTTTTTGGTTACTTCCATATCTTGGCTATTGTGATACTGTGCAATGCAGATTTGCCTGCCTGTGTCTTTCCAATTCTGACTTCTTAGATTATAGGTCGAGGAGTGGGCCTGTTAGGTCATATGGTAGCTCAATGTTTACCTTTTTAAGGCACCTCCTTTCTGCTCTCATCTGTGGCCCTTTCCAACTTACGTCCCACTTGAAGTTGAGGGTATACACTTCTCCACAACACCTTCAGCACTTATTGTTTGTAGTTTTCTTGCTGATGGTTACTCTTGCAATTGTGAGCTGATACCTCTTTGTGGTTGAATTCGCATGTGCCTCAAAATCCGTTGAAACTGAGCTTTAAGGCATGTCCTTTTTATTTTTCAAGCTGTGATTACCCCTTAGTTCTTCAAAGTGTTCTCTTAAAGTATGTGTCACATTTTGAAATGTTTTGGCCATTACCTCCCTCAAGACATTTTGAGGGCAGTTTTCATTTACAGTTCTGCAGTATTTGTTCCTATGAAATGACCATTAGCTCAGGCTTTAAAGCTGCTTTTGCAGGTAACTGCCAGAGGGCAGCAGCCTTTCTATTTTCCCCACCCTGGTAACTAGGGAAAAGCCCTTACGGCCGGTGGGGTTTCTCGGTTATAAATTAGAGTGGAGTGTGCCTGGACAAACCCACACAAGCTGATGTCTCCTTATTTTTGTTGGATTTTTAAATGTAATTTTTATTTTTTATTGGAGTAATTTTCGACTGTGTGCGTGGACCACTTCTACTTAGTGCATTCCTCGGTTGATGGACATTTTCATTGCTTCCAAGTGTTGGCTATGGTAAATATTGTTTTAGTGCAGGATTGCCAGCCTGTGACTTTTTGATTCTCATTTTCTCTGGTGATAGGCCCAGCAGTGGGTGTGATTGACTGACTGGTAGCACCGTATTTCCCTTTTCAATGCACCTTCTTTGTGTTTTCATTAGTGGCACTTACCACGTCCCCTTTAGAATCGAGGGTACACATTTCTCCACAATCGTTTTAGCATTTATTGTTTGCAGCATTTATGCTAATGGCCCTTCTGTCTGCTGTGAGCTGATAGGTTTTTGTAATTTGGGTTTGCATGTCTCTGAAAATTCGTAAAACTCATCATTTTTCTCCGCCGTTTTCTTTTCTGTTAAAAAAAGGAAACAATTGGGAGTACAATATAACTCTTGATATGGTCTTCTTGGAAGGTTGCCCTCTTTTGAATTTTTTGGTCAATTTTCCACCCCAGAATTTTTTTAGAGAGCAGGTGTCATTTACCGAACTGCAAGTTTGGTGAATATTTAGTGACCTTTAGCAATGGGTTTAAAGCTGATTTGTGGGAAGTGGCCTCAAGCAGGCAGCATTTCTCCATTCCCAAATCTGGGTACTAGGGCAGCAGAGCCTTTCTGGAAGTCGTGTTCCTAGGTTGTAAATTACGTTGGAATGTGCATGGAGAAACGCCCCTAAGTTTATGTCTCATTATTTCTTCTTGGTATAAAAATTTTTTTTAAATTGGAGTAAAGCTTAGAATATTGTTTGTCCTAGGTGTACACAATCTGGTTCATTTGTAGATTATATATGTCTATTCAAGTACAGATCCTCTTCCCATGTAAAATGTTACACAGGGTTCCGCAGACCTCCCTTGCTTTATGGTCGGTAGTTTTGAGATATGTATATAATATGTGTTTGTATACATATAGTAACACTAATCTTAATTTATCCATTCCCCCCACCGTTCCTTTTAGATGAGCATAGTTTGTTTTCTAAGTCTGTGAGTGTCTTTCTCTGTGGAAATATGTTCATTTGTGTCAGTTATTAGATAACGCCTATAAGTGATATCATAGAATATAGGTCTTTTGCTTTTGGACTTACCTCATGTTTCGTGATTATCTCCAGACTCATTTGTGGTGCCTCAGAGAGCAATGGTTCATTGTTTTCCATGGCTAATATTCCGTTGTGTACATGGACCACTTCTTCTTTATCCATTCACCTCTTGTTGGATATTTTGATTGCTTCACTGTCTTGGCTATTGTGAATAAGGCTGCACTGCAGCTTTTGCGGCCTGTGTCTTCTCGATTCTTGTCTTCTCAGGTGAGAGGTCCAATGGTGCGCCTGCTGGATTGAATGGTACCTCCATTTTTACTTTTAAACACAGCTCCTTTCTATTCTCATTATTGGCTGTTACCCTTTTACGTCTCACCAGCAGGTAGAGGGTACACAGTTCTGTAAAACCCCTTCAGATTTTATTGTTCGTAGACTTTTTGCTGATGGTCAGTCGACTGGTGTAAGTTGAAACTTTTTGTAGATTAGATTGCAGGTGTCTAACACTCCCTGAGGTTGAGCTTTTATCCATTTACCTTTTTTTTAAAAAGAGTGTGAGTAAAACTTAACTCTTCATAATCTCTTCTTGAAACAGTTGCCTGTTTTGAATTTTTTTGTTCATTCCCTACTTCAGCACAATTTTTTAGGGCAGGTGTCCTTTACAACCCTGAGTCTTTGTGAATGTTAAGTGACCATTAGCTGTGAGTTTAAAGCTGCTCTTGCAGGAAACGGCCACAAGGTGGCAGCATTTCTCCTTTACCAAATTTGGTTACGAGGGAAACAGAGCCTTAATGGAAGTGGTGTTCTAGGTTGTATATTAGAATGGAATATGCCAGGAAAAAGCCGTTTAAGTTTATGTCTCATTACTTCTTGTTCATATTTGTAATTTACGTTTTATTTTTTATCCCAGCAAATTTGATTACAATGGTTTGTTTGCTCTAGGTGTGCAAGATGTGGTTCTTTCACACATATACAGGTATCTATTCTTCCTCACATCCTTTTCTCATGTACGTTATGACAGAATGTTGAGTAGTCTTCTCCTGGTCTTCCGTACGTCTTTGGTGATTATATATTTCACATGGTTTGTATATCTCTGTTAACCCCAATATGGTAATGTATCCAATCCTCATCCCTTTCTATTTGGTGACCATAAGTTTTTTAATGAATCTGCGATTGCCTCTCTCTGTGGAAATATCTTCATTGGTATCGATTTTTAAGTAACTCCTAAAAGTGATATGATAGGATATGTGTCTTTTGCTTTCTCACTTACTACAGGTGGCGTGATTACGTCTAGACTCATCTATGGTGCTGCAAATGGCATTGTTTCGTTTTTTCACTAGCTCATATTCCATCTGTACAGGTAGCAGTTCTTCTTTGTCCTCCCATCTGTCGGTGGACTTTTTGGTTACTTCCGTATCTTGGCTATTGTAATACTATGCAATGCAGATTTGCATACCTGTGTCCTTCCAATTCTGTCTTTTTAGTTTATAGGTCCAGGAATAGGTCTGCTGGATCCTATGGTAGCTCAATGTTTACCTTTTAAAGGCACCTCTATTCTGTTCTCTTTAGTGGCTCTTTCCAGGTTACGTCCCACATAAAGTTGAGGGTATGCATTTCTTCCCAGCACCTTCAGCATTTATTCTTTGCAGTTTTTGCTGATGGTTATTCTGAGTGGTGTGAGCTGATACCTCTTTGTGGTTCAATTTGCATGTGTCTCATAATGCGTTGAAATTGAGCTTTTAGACATGTCCTTTTTATTTTTCCAGCTATGATTAGAGCTTATTTCTTCAAAGTGTTTTCTTAAAGTATGTGTCACCATTTGAAATATTTTGGCCATTACCTCCCTCAAGACATTTTGAGGGCAAGTTTCATTTACAGTTCTGCAGTACTTGTTCCTATGAAATGACCATTAGCACGGGCTTTAAAGCTGCTTTTGCAGGTAACTGTCAGAGGGCAGCAGCCTTTCTATGTTCCCCACCCTGGTAACTAGGGAAAAGCCCTTGCGGCCTGTGGTGTTTCTCGGTTAAAAATTAGAGTGGAGTGTGCCTGGAGAAACCCACACAAGCTGATGTCTCCTTACTTTTGTTGGATTTTTAAATGTAATTTTTATTTTTTATTGCAGTAATTTTCCACTGTGTACTTGGACCACTTCTACTTTGTGCATTCCTCGGTTGATGGACATTTTCATTTCTTCCAAGTGTTGGCTATGGTAAATATTGTTGGAGTGCAGGATTGCCAGCCTGTGACTTTTTGATTCTCATTTTCTCAGGTGATAGGCCCAGCAGTGGGTGTGATACATTGACTGGTAGCACCGTGTTTCCCTTTTCAAAGCACCTCCTTTGTGTTTTCATTAGTGGCTCTTACCACGTCCCCCTTAGAATCGAGGGTACGCATTTCTCCACAATCGCTTCAGCATTTATTGTTTGCAGCATTTATGCTAATGGCCCTACTGGCTGCTGTGAGCTGATAGGTTTTTGTAATTTGGGTTTGCATGTCTTTGAAAATTCGTAAAACTCATCATTTTTCTCCGCCGTTTTCTTTTCTGTTACAAAAAGGAAACAAATGGGAGTACATTATAACTCTTGAAAGTGTCTTCTTAGAAGGTTGCCCTCTTTTGAATTTTTTGGTCGATTTTCCACCCCAGAGTTTTTTTAGAGAGCAGGTGTCATTTCCCGAACTGCAAGTTTGGTGAATATTTATTGACCTTTAGAAATGGGTTTAAAGCTGCTGTTGTGGGAAGTGGCCTCAAGCAGGCAGCATTTCTCCATTCCCAAATCTGGTTTCTAGGGCAGCAGAGCCTTTCTGGAAGTCGTGTTCCTAGGTTGTAAATTACATTGGAATGTGCATGGAGAAACCCCCATAAGTTTATGTCTCATTATTTCTTCTTGGTTTTAAAATTTTTTTTTAATTGTGGTAAAGCTTAGAATATTGTTTGTCCTAGGTGTACACAATCTGGTTCATTTGTAGATTATATATGTCTATTCAAGTACAGATCCTCTTCCCATGTAAAATGTTACAGAATGTTCCGCAGACCTCCCTTGCTATATGGTCGGTCTTTTTGAGATATGTATATAATATGTGTTTGTATACATATAGTAACACTAATCTTAATTTATCCATTCACTCCACCTTTCCTTTTAGATGAGCATAGTTTGTTTTCTAAGTCTGTGAGTGTCTTTCTCTGTGGAAATATGTTCATTTGTGTCAGTTATTAGATAACGCCTATAAGTGATATCATAGAATATAGGTCTTTTGCTTTTGGACTTACCTCATGTTTCGTGATTATCTCCAGACTCATTTGTGGTGCCTCAGAGAGCAATGGTTCATTGTTTTCCATGGCTAATATTCCATTGTGTACGTGGACCACTTCTTCTTTATCCATTCACCTCTTGTTGGATATTTTGATTGCTTCACGGTCTTGGCTATTGTGAATTAGGCTGCACTGCAGCTTTTGCGGCCTGTGTCTTCTCGATTCTTGTCTTCTCAGGTGAGAGGTCCAATGGTGTGCCTGCTGGATTGAATGGTACCTCCATTTTTACTTTTAAACACAGCTCCTTTCTATTCTCATTATTGGCTGTTACCCTTTTACGTCTCAACAGCAGGTAGAGGGTTCACAGTTCTCTAAAACCCCTTCAGCATTTATTGTTCGTAGACTTTTTGCTGATGGTCAGTCGATTGGTGTAAGTTGAAAACTTTTTGTAGATTAGATTGCATGGGTCTAACACTCCCTGAGGTTGAGCTTTTATCCATTTTCCTTTTTTTTTTAAAGAGCGTCAGTAAAACGTAACTCTTCATATTCTCTTCTTGAAACATTTGCCTGTTTTGAAATTTTTTGTCCATTCCCTACTTCAGCACAATTTTTTAGGGCAGGTGTCCTTACAGCCCTGAGTCCTTGTGAATGTTAAGTGACCATTAGCTGTGACTTTAAAGCTGCTCTTGCAGGAAACGGCCACAAGGTGGCAGCATTTCTCCTTTACCAAATTTGGTTACTAGGGAAACAGAGCCTTAATGGAAGTGGTGTTCTAGGTTGTAAATTAAAATGGAATGTGCCAGGAAAAAGCCCTTTAAGTTTATGTCTCATTACTTCTTGTTCATATTTGTAATTTACTTTTTATTTTTTATCCCAGCAAATTTGATTACAATGGTTTGTTTCTTCTTGGTGTGCAAGATGTGGTTCTTTCACACATATATGTGTATCTATTCTTCCTCGCATCCTTTTCCCATTTAGGTTATGACAGAATGTTGAGTAGTCTTCTCCTGGTCTTCCGTACGCCTTTGGTGATTATATATTTCACATGGTTTGTATATCTCTATTAACCCCAATATGGTAATGTATCCAATCCTCATCCCTTTCTATTTGGTGAACCTAAGTTTTTTTAATGAATCTGTGATTGCCTTTCTCTGTGGAAATATCTTCATTGGTATCAATTTTTAAGTAACTCCTAAAAGTGATATGATAGGATATGTGTCTTTTGCTTTCTTACTAACTACAGGTGGCGTGATTACGTCTAGACTCATCTATGGTGCTGCAAATGGCATCGTTTCATTTTTTTCAGTAGCGAATATTCCATCTGTACATGGAGGAGTTCTTCTGTGTCCACCCATCTGTTGGTGGACTTTTTGGTTACTTCCATATCTTGGCTATTGTGATACTGTGCAATGCAGATTTGCCTGCCTGTGTCTTTCCAATTCTGACTTCTTAGATTATAGGTCGAGGAGTGGGCCTGTTAGGTCATATGGTAGCTCAATGTTTACCTTTTTAAGGCACCTCCTTTCTGCTCTCATCTGTGGCCCTTTCCAACTTACGTCCCACTTGAAGTTGAGGGTATACACTTCTCCACAACACCTTCAGCACTTATTGTTTGTAGTTTTCTTGCTGATGGTTACTCTTGCAATTGTGAGCTGATACCTCTTTGTGGTTGAATTCGCATGTGCCTCAAAATCCGTTGAAACTGAGCTTTAAGGCATGTCCTTTTTATTTTTCAAGCTGTGATTACCCCTTAGTTCTTCAAAGTGTTCTCTTAAAGTATGTGTCACATTTTGAAATGTTTTGGCCATTACCTCCCTCAAGACATTTTGAGGGCAGTTTTCATTTACAGTTCTGCAGTATTTGTTCCTATGAAATGACCATTAGCTCAGGCTTTAAAGCTGCTTTTGCAGGTAACTGCCAGAGGGCAGCAGCCTTTCTATTTTCCCCACCCTGGTAACTAGGGAAAAGCCCTTACGGCCGGTGGGGTTTCTCGGTTATAAATTAGAGTGGAGTGTGCCTGGACAAACCCACACAAGCTGATGTCTCCTTATTTTTGTTGGATTTTTAAATGTAATTTTTATTTTTTATTGGAGTAATTTTCGACTGTGTGCGTGGACCACTTCTACTTAGTGCATTCCTCGGTTGATGGACATTTTCATTGCTTCCAAGTGTTGGCTATGGTAAATATTGTTTTAGTGCAGGATTGCCAGCCTGTGACTTTTTGATTCTCATTTTCTCTGGTGATAGGCCCAGCAGTGGGTGTGATTGACTGACTGGTAGCACCGTATTTCCCTTTTCAATGCACCTTCTTTGTGTTTTCATTAGTGGCACTTACCACGTCCCCTTTAGAATCGAGGGTACACATTTCTCCACAATCGTTTTAGCATTTATTGTTTGCAGCATTTATGCTAATGGCCCTTCTGTCTGCTGTGAGCTGATAGGTTTTTGTAATTTGGGTTTGCATGTCTCTGAAAATTCGTAAAACTCATCATTTTTCTCCGCCGTTTTCTTTTCTGTTAAAAAAAGGAAACAATTGGGAGTACAATATAACTCTTGATATGGTCTTCTTGGCAGGTTGCCCTCTTTTGAATTTTTTGGTCAATTTTCCACCCCAGAATTTTTTTAGAGAGCAGGTGTCATTTACCGAACTGCAAGTTTGGTGAATATTTAGTGACCTTTAGCAATGGGTTTAAAGCTGATTTGTGGGAAGTGGCCTCAAGCAGGCAGCATTTCTCCATTCCCAAATCTGGGTACTAGGGCAGCAGAGCCTTTCTGGAAGTCGTGTTCCTAGGTTGTAAATTACGTTGGAATGTGCATGGAGAAACGCCCCTAAGTTTATGTCTCATTATTTCTTCTTGGTATAAAAATTTTTTTTAAATTGGAGTAAAGCTTAGAATATTGTTTGTCCTAGATGTACACAATCTGGTTCATTTGTAGATTATATATGTCTATTCAAGTACAGATCCTCTTCCCATGTAAAATGTTACACAGGGTTCCGCAGACCTCCCTTGCTTTATGGTCGGTAGTTTTGAGATATGTATATAATATGTGTTTGTATACATATAGTAACACTAATCTTAATTTATCCATTCCCCCCACCGTTCCTTTTAGATGAGCATAGTTTGTTTTCTAAGTCTGTGAGTGTCTTTCTCTGTGGAAATATGTTCATTTGTGTCAGTTATTAGATAACGCCTATAAGTGATATCATAGAATATAGGTCTTTTGCTTTTGGACTTACCTCATGTTTCGTGATTATCTCCAGACTCATTTGTGGTGCCTCAGAGAGCAATGGTTCATTGTTTTCCATGGCTAATATTCCGTTGTGTACATGGACCACTTCTTCTTTATCCATTCACCTCTTGTTGGATATTTTGATTGCTTCACTGTCTTGGCTATTGTGAATAAGGCTGCACTGCAGCTTTTGCGGCCTGTGTCTTCTCGATTCTTGTCTTCTCAGGTGAGAGGTCCAATGGTGCGCCTGCTGGATTGAATGGTACCTCCATTTTTACTTTTAAACACAGCTCCTTTCTATTCTCATTATTGGCTGTTACCCTTTTACGTCTCACCAGCAGGTAGAGGGTACACAGTTCTGTAAAACCCCTTCAGATTTTATTGTTCGTAGACTTTTTGCTGATGGTCAGTCGACTGGTGTAAGTTGAAACTTTTTGTAGATTAGATTGCAGGTGTCTAACACTCCCTGAGGTTGAGCTTTTATCCATTTACCTTTTTTTTAAAAAGAGTGTGAGTAAAACTTAACTCTTCATAATCTCTTCTTGAAACAGTTGCCTGTTTTGAATTTTTTTGTTCATTCCCTACTTCAGCACAATTTTTTAGGGCAGGTGTCCTTTACAACCCTGAGTCTTTGTGAATGTTAAGTGACCATTAGCTGTGAGTTTAAAGCTGCTCTTGCAGGAAACGGCCACAAGGTGGCAGCATTTCTCCTTTACCAAATTTGGTTACGAGGGAAACAGAGCCTTAATGGAAGTGGTGTTCTAGGTTGTATATTAGAATGGAATATGCCAGGAAAAAGCCGTTTAAGTTTATGTCTCATTACTTCTTGTTCATATTTGTAATTTACGTTTTATTTTTTATCCCAGCAAATTTGATTACAATGGTTTGTTTGCTCTAGGTGTGCAAGATGTGGTTCTTTCACACATATACAGGTATCTATTCTTCCTCACATCCTTTTCTCATGTACGTTATGACAGAATGTTGAGTAGTCTTCTCCTGGTCTTCCGTACGCCTTTGGTGATTATATATTTCACATGGTTTGTATATCTCTGTTAACCCCAATATGGTAATGTATCCAATCCTCATCCCTTTCTATTTGGTGACCATAAGTTTTTTAATGAATCTGCGATTGCCTCTCTCTGTGGAAATATCTTCATTGGTATCGATTTTTAAGTAACTCCTAAAAGTGATATGATAGGATATGTGTCTTTTGCTTTCTCACTTACTACAGGTGGCGTGATTACGTCTAGACTCATCTATGGTGCTGCAAATGGCATTGTTTCATTTTTTCACTAGCTCATATTCCATCTGTACAGGTAGCAGTTCTTCTTTGTCCTCCCATCTGTCGGTGGACTTTTTGGTTACTTCCGTATCTTGGCTATTGTAATACTATGCAATGCAGAATTGCATACCTGTGTCCTTCCAATTCTGTCTTTTTAGTTTATAGGTCCAGGAATAGGTCGGCTGGATCCTATGGTAGCTCAATGTTTACCTTTTAAAGGCACCTCTATTCTGTTCTCTTTAGTGGCTCTTTCCAGGTTACGTCCCACATAAAGTTGAGGGTATGCATTTCTTCCCAGCACCTTCAGCATTTATTCTTTGCAGTTTTTGCTGATGGTTATTCTGAGTGGTGTGAGCTGATACCTCTTTGTGGTTCAATTTGCATGTGTCTCATAATGCGTTGAAATTGAGCTTTTAGACATGTCCTTTTTATTTTTCCAGCTATGATTAGAGCTTATTTCTTCAAAGTGTTTTCTTAAAGTATGTGTCACCATTTGAAATATTTTGGCCATTACCTCCCTCAAGACATTTTGAGGGCAAGTTTCATTTACAGTTCTGCAGTACTTGTTCCTATGAAATGACCATTAGCACGGGCTTTAAAGCTGCTTTTGCAGGTAACTGTCAGAGGGCAGCAGCCTTTCTATGTTCCCCACCCTGGTAACTAGGGAAAAGCCCTTGCGGCCTGTGGTGTTTCTCGGTTAAAAATTAGAGTGGAGTGTGCCTGGAGAAACCCACACAAGCTGATGTCTCCTTACTTTTGTTGGATTTTTAAATGTAATTTTTATTTTTTATTGCAGTAATTTTCCACTGTGTACTTGGACCACTTCTACTTTGTGCATTCCTCGGTTGATGGACATTTTCATTTCTTCCAAGTGTTGGCTATGGTAAATATTGTTGGAGTGCAGGATTGCCAGCCTGTGACTTTTTGATTCTCATTTTCTCAGGTGATAGGCCCAGCAGTGGGTGTGATTCATTGACTGGTAGCACCGTGTTTCCCTTTTCAAAGCACCTCCTTTGTGTTTTCATTAGTGGCTCTTACCACGTCCCCCTTAGAATCGAGGGTACGCATTTCTCCACAATCGCTTCAGCATTTATTGTTTGCAGCATTTATGCTAATGACCCTACTGGCTGCTGTGAGCTGATAGGTTTTTGTAATTTGGGTTTGCATGTCTTTGAAAATTCGTAAAACTCATCATTTTTCTCCGCCGTTTTCTTTTCTGTTACAAAAAGGAAACAAATGGGAGTACATTATAACTCTTGAAAGTGTCTTCTTAGAAGGTTGCCCTCTTTTGAATTTTTTGGTCGATTTTCCACCCCAGAGTTTTTTTAGAGAGCAGGTGTCATTTCCCGAACTGCAAGTTTGGTGAATATTTATTGACCTTTAGAAATGGGTTTAAAGCTGCTGTTGTGGGAAGTGGCCTCAAGCAGGCAGCATTTCTCCATTCCCAAATCTGGTTTCTAGGGCAGCAGAGCCTTTCTGGAAGTCGTGTTCCTAGGTTGTAAATTACATTGGAATGTGCATGGAGAAACCCCCATAAGTTTATGTCTCATTATTTCTTCTTGGTTTTAAAATTTTTTTTAATTGTGGTAAAGCTTAGAATATTGTTTGTCCTAGGTGTACACAATCTGGTTCATTTGTAGATTATATATGTCTATTCAAGTACAGATCCTCTTCCCATGTAAAATGTTACAGAATGTTCCGCAGACCTCCCTTGCTATATGGTCGGTCTTTTTGAGATATGTATATAATATGTGTTTGTATACATATAGTAACACTAATCTTAATTTATCCATTCACTCCACCTTTCCTTTTAGATGAGCATAGTTTGTTTTCTAAGTCTGTGAGTGTCTTTCTCTGTGGAAATATGTTCATTTGTGTCAGTTATTAGATAACGCCTATAAGTGATATCATAGAATATAGGTCTTTTGCTTTTGGACTTACCTCATGTTTCGTGATTATCTCCAGACTCATTTGTGGTGCCTCAGAGAGCAATGGTTCATTGTTTTCCATGGCTAATATTCCATTGTGTACGTGGACCACTTCTTCTTTATCCATTCACCTCTTGTTGGATATTTTGATTGCTTCACGGTCTTGGCTATTGTGAATTAGGCTGCACTGCAGCTTTTGCGGCCTGTGTCTTCTCGATTCTTGTCTTCTCAGGTGAGAGGTCCAATGGTGTGCCTGCTGGATTGAATGGTACCTCCATTTTTACTTTTAAACACAGCTCCTTTCTATTCTCATTATTGGCTGTTACCCTTTTACGTCTCAACAGCAGGTAGAGGGTTCACAGTTCTCTAAAACCCCTTCAGCATTTATTGTTCGTAGACTTTTTGCTGATGGTCAGTCGATTGGTGTAAGTTGAAAACTTTTTGTAGATTAGATTGCATGGGTCTAACACTCCCTGAGGTTGAGCTTTTATCCATTTTCCTTTTTTTTTTAAAGAGCGTCAGTAAAACGTAACTCTTCATATTCTCTTCTTGAAACATTTGCCTGTTTTGAAATTTTTTGTCCATTCCCTACTTCAGCACAATTTTTTAGGGCAGGTGTCCTTACAGCCCTGAGTCCTTGTGAATGTTAAGTGACCATTAGCTGTGACTTTAAAGCTGCTCTTGCAGGAAACGGCCACAAGGTGGCAGCATTTCTCCTTTACCAAATTTGGTTACTAGGGAAACAGAGCCTTAATGGAAGTGGTGTTCTAGGTTGTAAATTAAAATGGAATGTGCCAGGAAAAAGCCCTTTAAGTTTATGTCTCATTACTTCTTGTTCATATTTGTAATTTACTTTTTATTTTTTATCCCAGCAAATTTGATTACAATGGTTTGTTTCTTCTTGGTGTGCAAGATGTGGTTCTTTCACACATATATGTGTATCTATTCTTCCTCGCATCCTTTTCCCATTTAGGTTATGACAGAATGTTGAGTAGTCTTCTCCTGGTCTTCCGTACGCCTTTGGTGATTATATATTTCACATGGTTTGTATATCTCTGTTAACCCCAATATGGTAATGTATCCAATCCTCATCCCTTTCTATTTGGTGAACCTAAGTTTTTTTAATGAATCTGTGATTGCCTTTCTCTGTGGAAATATCTTCATTGGTATCAATTTTTAAGTAACTCCTAAAAGTGATATGATAGGATATGTGTCTTTTGCTTTCTTACTAACTACAGGTGGCGTGATTACGTCTAGACTCATCTATGGTGCTGCAAATGGCATCGTTTCATTTTTTTCAGTAGCGAATATTCCATCTGTACATGGAGGAGTTCTTCTGTGTCCACCCATCTGTTGGTGGACTTTTTGGTTACTTCCATATCTTGGCTATTGTGATACTGTGCAATGCAGATTTGCCTGCCTGTGTCTTTCCAATTCTGACTTCTTAGATTATAGGTCGAGGAGTGGGCCTGTTAGGTCATATGGTAGCTCAATGTTTACCTTTTTAAGGCACCTCCTTTCTGCTCTCATCTGTGGCCCTTTCCAACTTACGTCCCACTTGAAGTTGAGGGTATACACTTCTCCACAACACCTTCAGCACTTATTGTTTGTAGTTTTCTTGCTGATGGTTACTCTTGCAATTGTGAGCTGATACCTCTTTGTGGTTGAATTCGCATGTGCCTCAAAATCCGTTGAAACTGAGCTTTAAGGCATGTCCTTTTTATTTTTCAAGCTGTGATTACCCCTTAGTTCTTCAAAGTGTTCTCTTAAAGTATGTGTCACATTTTGAAATGTTTTGGCCATTACCTCCCTCAAGACATTTTGAGGGCAGTTTTCATTTACAGTTCTGCAGTATTTGTTCCTATGAAATGACCATTAGCTCAGGCTTTAAAGCTGCTTTTGCAGGTAACTGCCAGAGGGCAGCAGCCTTTCTATTTTCCCCACCCTGGTAACTAGGGAAAAGCCCTTACGGCCGGTGGGGTTTCTCGGTTATAAATTAGAGTGGAGTGTGCCTGGACAAACCCACACAAGCTGATGTCTCCTTATTTTTGTTGGATTTTTAAATGTAATTTTTATTTTTTATTGGAGTAATTTTCGACTGTGTGCGTGGACCACTTCTACTTAGTGCATTCCTCGGTTGATGGACATTTTCATTGCTTCCAAGTGTTGGCTATGGTAAATATTGTTTTAGTGCAGGATTGCCAGCCTGTGACTTTTTGATTCTCATTTTCTCTGGTGATAGGCCCAGCAGTGGGTGTGATTGACTGACTGGTAGCACCGTATTTCCCTTTTCAATGCACCTTCTTTGTGTTTTCATTAGTGGCACTTACCACGTCCCCTTTAGAATCGAGGGTACACATTTCTCCACAATCGTTTTAGCATTTATTGTTTGCAGCATTTATGCTAATGGCCCTTCTGTCTGCTGTGAGCTGATAGGTTTTTGTAATTTGGGTTTGCATGTCTCTGAAAATTCGTAAAACTCATCATTTTTCTCCGCCGTTTTCTTTTCTGTTAAAAAAAGGAAACAATTGGGAGTACAATATAACTCTTGATATGGTCTTCTTGGAAGGTTGCCCTCTTTTGAATTTTTTGGTCAATTTTCCACCCCAGAATTTTTTTAGAGAGCAGGTGTCATTTACCGAACTGCAAGTTTGGTGAATATTTAGTGACCTTTAGCAATGGGTTTAAAGCTGATTTGTGGGAAGTGGCCTCAAGCAGGCAGCATTTCTCCATTCCCAAATCTGGGTACTAGGGCAGCAGAGCCTTTCTGGAAGTCGTGTTCCTAGGTTGTAAATTACGTTGGAATGTGCATGGAGAAACGCCCCTAAGTTTATGTCTCATTATTTCTTCTTGGTATAAAAATTTTTTTTAAATTGGAGTAAAGCTTAGAATATTGTTTGTCCTAGGTGTACACAATCTGGTTCATTTGTAGATTATATATGTCTATTCAAGTACAGATCCTCTTCCCATGTAAAATGTTACACAGGGTTCCGCAGACCTCCCTTGCTTTATGGTCGGTAGTTTTGAGATATGTATATAATATGTGTTTGTATACATATAGTAACACTAATCTTAATTTATCCATTCCCCCCACCGTTCCTTTTAGATGAGCATAGTTTGTTTTCTAAGTCTGTGAGTGTCTTTCTCTGTGGAAATATGTTCATTTGTGTCAGTTATTAGATAACGCCTATAAGTGATATCATAGAATATAGGTCTTTTGCTTTTGGACTTACCTCATGTTTCGTGATTATCTCCAGACTCATTTGTGGTGCCTCAGAGAGCAATGGTTCATTGTTTTCCATGGCTAATATTCCGTTGTGTACATGGACCACTTCTTCTTTATCCATTCACCTCTTGTTGGATATTTTGATTGCTTCACTGTCTTGGCTATTGTGAATAAGGCTGCACTGCAGCTTTTGCGGCCTGTGTCTTCTCGATTCTTGTCTTCTCAGGTGAGAGGTCCAATGGTGCGCCTGCTGGATTGAATGGTACCTCCATTTTTACTTTTAAACACAGCTCCTTTCTATTCTCATTATTGGCTGTTACCCTTTTACGTCTCACCAGCAGGTAGAGGGTACACAGTTCTGTAAAACCCCTTCAGATTTTATTGTTCGTAGACTTTTTGCTGATGGTCAGTCGACTGGTGTAAGTTGAAACTTTTTGTAGATTAGATTGCAGGTGTCTAACACTCCCTGAGGTTGAGCTTTTATCCATTTACCTTTTTTTTAAAAAGAGTGTGAGTAAAACTTAACTCTTCATAATCTCTTCTTGAAACAGTTGCCTGTTTTGAATTTTTTTGTTCATTCCCTACTTCAGCACAATTTTTTAGGGCAGGTGTCCTTTACAACCCTGAGTCTTTGTGAATGTTAAGTGACCATTAGCTGTGAGTTTAAAGCTGCTCTTGCAGGAAACGGCCACAAGGTGGCAGCATTTCTCCTTTACCAAATTTGGTTACGAGGGAAACAGAGCCTTAATGGAAGTGGTGTTCTAGGTTGTATATTAGAATGGAATATGCCAGGAAAAAGCCGTTTAAGTTTATGTCTCATTACTTCTTGTTCATATTTGTAATTTACGTTTTATTTTTTATCCCAGCAAATTTGATTACAATGGTTTGTTTGCTCTAGGTGTGCAAGATGTGGTTCTTTCACACATATACAGGTATCTATTCTTCCTCACATCCTTTTCTCATGTACGTTATGACAGAATGTTGAGTAGTCTTCTCCTGGTCTTCCGTACGTCTTTGGTGATTATATATTTCACATGGTTTGTATATCTCTGTTAACCCCAATATGGTAATGTATCCAATCCTCATCCCTTTCTATTTGGTGACCATAAGTTTTTTAATGAATCTGCGATTGCCTCTCTCTGTGGAAATATCTTCATTGGTATCGATTTTTAAGTAACTCCTAAAAGTGATATGATAGGATATGTGTCTTTTGCTTTCTCACTTACTACAGGTGGCGTGATTACGTCTAGACTCATCTATGGTGCTGCAAATGGCATTGTTTCGTTTTTTCACTAGCTCATATTCCATCTGTACAGGTAGCAGTTCTTCTTTGTCCTCCCATCTGTCGGTGGACTTTTTGGTTACTTCCGTATCTTGGCTATTGTAATACTATGCAATGCAGATTTGCATACCTGTGTCCTTCCAATTCTGTCTTTTTAGTTTATAGGTCCAGGAATAGGTCTGCTGGATCCTATGGTAGCTCAATGTTTACCTTTTAAAGGCACCTCTATTCTGTTCTCTTTAGTGGCTCTTTCCAGGTTACGTCCCACATAAAGTTGAGGGTATGCATTTCTTCCCAGCACCTTCAGCATTTATTCTTTGCAGTTTTTGCTGATGGTTATTCTGAGTGGTGTGAGCTGATACCTCTTTGTGGTTCAATTTGCATGTGTCTCATAATGCGTTGAAATTGAGCTTTTAGACATGTCCTTTTTATTTTTCCAGCTATGATTAGAGCTTATTTCTTCAAAGTGTTTTCTTAAAGTATGTGTCACCATTTGAAATATTTTGGCCATTACCTCCCTCAAGACATTTTGAGGGCAAGTTTCATTTACAGTTCTGCAGTACTTGTTCCTATGAAATGACCATTAGCACGGGCTTTAAAGCTGCTTTTGCAGGTAACTGTCAGAGGGCAGCAGCCTTTCTATGTTCCCCACCCTGGTAACTAGGGAAAAGCCCTTGCGGCCTGTGGTGTTTCTCGGTTAAAAATTAGAGTGGAGTGTGCCTGGAGAAACCCACACAAGCTGATGTCTCCTTACTTTTGTTGGATTTTTAAATGTAATTTTTATTTTTTATTGCAGTAATTTTCCACTGTGTACTTGGACCACTTCTACTTTGTGCATTCCTCGGTTGATGGACATTTTCATTTCTTCCAAGTGTTGGCTATGGTAAATATTGTTGGAGTGCAGGATTGCCAGCCTGTGACTTTTTGATTCTCATTTTCTCAGGTGATAGGCCCAGCAGTGGGTGTGATACATTGACTGGTAGCACCGTGTTTCCCTTTTCAAAGCACCTCCTTTGTGTTTTCATTAGTGGCTCTTACCACGTCCCCCTTAG
This sequence comes from Eschrichtius robustus, assembly GCF_028021215.1. Classification (NCBI taxonomy): domain Eukaryota; kingdom Metazoa; phylum Chordata; class Mammalia; order Artiodactyla; family Eschrichtiidae; genus Eschrichtius; species Eschrichtius robustus. The sequence goes on from NC_090830.1 coordinate 31,540,507, forward strand.
AATCGAGGGTACGCATTTCTCCACAATCGCTTCAGCATTTATTGTTTGCAGCATTTATGCTAATGGCCCTACTGGCTGCTGTGAGCTGATAGGTTTTTGTAATTTGGGTTTGCATGTCTTTGAAAATTCGTAAAACTCATCATTTTTCTCCGCCGTTTTCTTTTCTGTTACAAAAAGGAAACAAATGGGAGTACATTATAACTCTTGAAAGTGTCTTCTTAGAAGGTTGCCCTCTTTTGAATTTTTTGGTCGATTTTCCACCCCAGAGTTTTTTTAGAGAGCAGGTGTCATTTCCCGAACTGCAAGTTTGGTGAATATTTATTGACCTTTAGAAATGGGTTTAAAGCTGCTGTTGTGGGAAGTGGCCTCAAGCAGGCAGCATTTCTCCATTCCCAAATCTGGTTTCTAGGGCAGCAGAGCCTTTCTGGAAGTCGTGTTCCTAGGTTGTAAATTACATTGGAATGTGCATGGAGAAACCCCCATAAGTTTATGTCTCATTATTTCTTCTTGGTTTTAAAAATTTTTTTAATTGTGGTAAAGCTTAGAATATTGTTTGTCCTAGGTGTACACAATCTGGTTCATTTGTAGATTATATATGTCTATTCAAGTACAGATCCTCTTCCCATGTAAAATGTTACAGAATGTTCCGCAGACCTCCCTTGCTATATGGTCGGTCTTTTTGAGATATGTATATAATATGTGTTTGTATACATATAGTAACACTAATCTTAATTTATCCATTCACTCCACCTTTCCTTTTAGATGAGCATAGTTTGTTTTCTAAGTCTGTGAGTGTCTTTCTCTGTGGAAATATGTTCATTTGTGTCAGTTATTAGATAACGCCTATAAGTGATATCATAGAATATAGGTCTTTTGCTTTTGGACTTACCTCATGTTTCGTGATTATCTCCAGACTCATTTGTGGTGCCTCAGAGACCAATGGTTCATTGTTTTCCATGGCTAATATTCCATTGTGTACGTGGACCACTTCTTCTTTATCCATTCACCTCTTGTTGGATATTTTGATTGCTTCACGGTCTTGGCTATTGTGAATAAGGCTGCACTGCAGCTTTTTCGGCCTGTGTCTTCTCGATTCTTGTCTTCTCAGGTGAGAGGTCCAATGGTGTGCCTGCTGGATTGAATGGTACCTCCATTTTTACTTTTAAACACAGCTCCTTTCTATTCTCATTATTGGCTGTTACCCTTTTACGTCTCAACAGCAGGTAGAGGGTTCACAGTTCTCTAAAACCCCTTCAGCATTTATTGTTCGTAGACTTTTTGCTGATGGTCAGTCGATTGGTGTAAGTTGAAAACTTTTTGTAGATTAGATTGCATGGGTCTAACACTCCCTGAGGTTGAGCTTTTATCCATTTTCCTTTTTTTTTTAAAGAGCGTCAGTAAAACGTAACTCTTCATATTCTCTTCTTGAAACATTTGCCTGTTTTGAAATTTTTTGTCCATTCCCTACTTCAGCACAATTTTTTAGGGCAGGTGTCCTTACAGCCCTGAGTCCTTGTGAATGTTAAGTGACCATTAGCTGTGACTTTAAAGCTGCTCTTTCAGGAAACGGCCACAAGGTGGCAGCATTTCTCCTTTACCAAATTTGGTTACTAGGGAAACAGAGCCTTAATGGAAGTGGTGTTCTAGGTTGTAAATTAAAATGGAATGTGCCAGGAAAAAGCCCTTTAAGTTTATGTCTCATTACTTCTTGTTCATATTTGTAATTTACTTTTTATTTTTTATCCCAGCAAATTTGATTACAATGGTTTGTTTCTTCTTGGTGTGCAAGATGTGGTTCTTTCACACATATATGTGTATCTATTCTTCCTCGCATCCTTTTCCCATTTAGGTTATGACAGAATGTTGAGTAGTCTTCTCCTGGTCTTCCGTACGCCTTTGGTGATTATATATTTCACATGGTTTGTATATCTCTGTTAACCCCAATATGGTAATGTATCCAATCCTCATCCCTTTCTATTTGGTGAACCTAAGTTTTTTTAATGAATCTGTGATTGCCTTTCTCTGTGGAAATATCTTCATTGGTATCAATTTTTAAGTAACTCCTAAAAGTGATATGATAGGATATGTGTCTTTTGCTTTCTTACTAACTACAGGTGGCGTGATTACGTCTAGACTCATCTATGGTGCTGCAAATGGCATCGTTTCATTTTTTTCAGTAGCGAATATTCCATCTGTACATGGAGGAGTTCTTCTGTGTCCACCCATCTGTTGGTGGACTTTTTGGTTACTTCCATATCTTGGCTATTGTGATACTGTGCAATGCAGATTTGCCTGCCTGTGTCTTTCCAATTCTGACTTCTTAGATTATAGGTCGAGGAGTGGGCCTGTTAGGTCATATGGTAGCTCAATGTTTACCTTTTTAAGGCACCTCCTTTCTGCTCTCATCTGTGGCCCTTTCCAACTTACGTCCCACTTGAAGTTGAGGGTATACACTTCTCCACAACACCTTCAGCACTTATTGTTTGTAGTTTTCTTGCTGATGGTTACTCTTGCAATTGTGAGCTGATACCTCTTTGTGGTTGAATTCGCATGTGCCTCAAAATCCGTTGAAACTGAGCTTTAAGGCATGTCCTTTTTATTTTTCAAGCTGTGATTACCCCTTAGTTCTTCAAAGTGTTCTCTTAAAGTATGTGTCACATTTTGAAATGTTTTGGCCATTACCTCCCTCAAGACATTTTGAGGGCAGTTTTCATTTACAGTTCTGCAGTATTTGTTCCTATGAAATGACCATTAGCTCAGGCTTTAAAGCTGCTTTTGCAGGTAACTGCCAGAGGGCAGCAGCCTTTCTATTTTCCCCACCCTGGTAACTAGGGAAAAGCCCTTACGGCCGGTGGGGTTTCTCGGTTATAAATTAGAGTGGAGTGTGCCTGGACAAACCCACACAAGCTGATGTCTCCTTATTTTTGTTGGATTTTTAAATGTAATTTTTATTTTTTATTGGAGTAATTTTCGACTGTGTGCGTGGACCACTTCTACTTAGTGCATTCCTCGGTTGATGGACATTTTCATTGCTTCCAAGTGTTGGCTATGGTAAATATTGTTTTAGTGCAGGATTGCCAGCCTGTGACTTTTTGATTCTCATTTTCTCTGGTGATAGGCCCAGCAGTGGGTGTGATTGACTGACTGGTAGCACCGTATTTCCCTTTTCAATGCACCTTCTTTGTGTTTTCATTAGTGGCACTTACCACGTCCCCTTTAGAATCGAGGGTACACATTTCTCCACAATCGTTTTAGCATTTATTGTTTGCAGCATTTATGCTAATGGCCCTTCTGTCTGCTGTGAGCTGATAGGTTTTTGTAATTTGGGTTTGCATGTCTCTGAAAATTCGTAAAACTCATCATTTTTCTCCGCCGTTTTCTTTTCTGTTAAAAAAAGGAAACAATTGGGAGTACAATATAACTCTTGATATGGTCTTCTTGGAAGGTTGCCCTCTTTTGAATTTTTTGGTCAATTTTCCACCCCAGAATTTTTTTAGAGAGCAGGTGTCATTTACCGAACTGCAAGTTTGGTGAATATTTAGTGACCTTTAGCAATGGGTTTAAAGCTGATTTGTGGGAAGTGGCCTCAAGCAGGCAGCATTTCTCCATTCCCAAATCTGGGTACTAGGGCAGCAGAGCCTTTCTGGAAGTCGTGTTCCTAGGTTGTAAATTACGTTGGAATGTGCATGGAGAAACGCCCCTAAGTTTATGTCTCATTATTTCTTCTTGGTATAAAAATTTTTTTTAAATTGGAGTAAAGCTTAGAATATTGTTTGTCCTAGGTGTACACAATCTGGTTCATTTGTAGATTATATATGTCTATTCAAGTACAGATCCTCTTCCCATGTAAAATGTTACACAGGGTTCCGCAGACCTCCCTTGCTTTATGGTCGGTAGTTTTGAGATATGTATATAATATGTGTTTGTATACATATAGTAACACTAATCTTAATTTATCCATTCCCCCCACCGTTCCTTTTAGATGAGCATAGTTTGTTTTCTAAGTCTGTGAGTGTCTTTCTCTGTGGAAATATGTTCATTTGTGTCAGTTATTAGATAACGCCTATAAGTGATATCATAGAATATAGGTCTTTTGCTTTTGGACTTACCTCATGTTTCGTGATTATCTCCAGACTCATTTGTGGTGCCTCAGAGAGCAATGGTTCATTGTTTTCCATGGCTAATATTCCGTTGTGTACATGGACCACTTCTTCTTTATCCATTCACCTCTTGTTGGATATTTTGATTGCTTCACTGTCTTGGCTATTGTGAATAAGGCTGCACTGCAGCTTTTGCGGCCTGTGTCTTCTCGATTCTTGTCTTCTCAGGTGAGAGGTCCAATGGTGCGCCTGCTGGATTGAATGGTACCTCCATTTTTACTTTTAAACACAGCTCCTTTCTATTCTCATTATTGGCTGTTACCCTTTTACGTCTCACCAGCAGGTAGAGGGTACACAGTTCTGTAAAACCCCTTCAGATTTTATTGTTCGTAGACTTTTTGCTGATGGTCAGTCGACTGGTGTAAGTTGAAACTTTTTGTAGATTAGATTGCAGGTGTCTAACACTCCCTGAGGTTGAGCTTTTATCCATTTACCTTTTTTTTAAAAAGAGTGTGAGTAAAACTTAACTCTTCATAATCTCTTCTTGAAACAGTTGCCTGTTTTGAATTTTTTTGTTCATTCCCTACTTCAGCACAATTTTTTAGGGCAGGTGTCCTTTACAACCCTGAGTCTTTGTGAATGTTAAGTGACCATTAGCTGTGAGTTTAAAGCTGCTCTTGCAGGAAACGGCCACAAGGTGGCAGCATTTCTCCTTTACCAAATTTGGTTACGAGGGAAACAGAGCCTTAATGGAAGTGGTGTTCTAGGTTGTATATTAGAATGGAATATGCCAGGAAAAAGCCGTTTAAGTTTATGTCTCATTACTTCTTGTTCATATTTGTAATTTACGTTTTATTTTTTATCCCAGCAAATTTGATTACAATGGTTTGTTTGCTCTAGGTGTGCAAGATGTGGTTCTTTCACACATATACAGGTATCTATTCTTCCTCACATCCTTTTCTCATGTACGTTATGACAGAATGTTGAGTAGTCTTCTCCTGGTCTTCCGTACGCCTTTGGTGATTATATATTTCACATGGTTTGTATATCTCTGTTAACCCCAATATGGTAATGTATCCAATCCTCATCCCTTTCTATTTGGTGACCATAAGTTTTTTAATGAATCTGCGATTGCCTCTCTCTGTGGAAATATCTTCATTGGTATCGATTTTTAAGTAACTCCTAAAAGTGATATGATAGGATATGTGTCTTTTGCTTTCTCACTTACTACAGGTGGCGTGATTACGTCTAGACTCATCTATGGTGCTGCAAATGGCATTGTTTCATTTTTTCACTAGCTCATATTCCATCTGTACAGGTAGCAGTTCTTCTTTGTCCTCCCATCTGTCGGTGGACTTTTTGGTTACTTCCGTATCTTGGCTATTGTAATACTATGCAATGCAGAATTGCATACCTGTGTCCTTCCAATTCTGTCTTTTTAGTTTATAGGTCCAGGAATAGGTCGGCTGGATCCTATGGTAGCTCAATGTTTACCTTTTAAAGGCACCTCTATTCTGTTCTCTTTAGTGGCTCTTTCCAGGTTACGTCCCACATAAAGTTGAGGGTATGCATTTCTTCCCAGCACCTTCAGCATTTATTCTTTGCAGTTTTTGCTGATGGTTATTCTGAGTGGTGTGAGCTGATACCTCTTTGTGGTTCAATTTGCATGTGTCTCATAATGCGTTGAAATTGAGCTTTTAGACATGTCCTTTTTATTTTTCCAGCTATGATTAGAGCTTATTTCTTCAAAGTGTTTTCTTAAAGTATGTGTCACCATTTGAAATATTTTGGCCATTACCTCCCTCAAGACATTTTGAGGGCAAGTTTCATTTACAGTTCTGCAGTACTTGTTCCTATGAAATGACCATTAGCACGGGCTTTAAAGCTGCTTTTGCAGGTAACTGTCAGAGGGCAGCAGCCTTTCTATGTTCCCCACCCTGGTAACTAGGGAAAAGCCCTTGCGGCCTGTGGTGTTTCTCGGTTAAAAATTAGAGTGGAGTGTGCCTGGAGAAACCCACACAAGCTGATGTCTCCTTACTTTTGTTGGATTTTTAAATGTAATTTTTATTTTTTATTGCAGTAATTTTCCACTGTGTACTTGGACCACTTCTACTTTGTGCATTCCTCGGTTGATGGACATTTTCATTTCTTCCAAGTGTTGGCTATGGTAAATATTGTTGGAGTGCAGGATTGCCAGCCTGTGACTTTTTGATTCTCATTTTCTCAGGTGATAGGCCCAGCAGTGGGTGTGATTCATTGACTGGTAGCACCGTGTTTCCCTTTTCAAAGCACCTCCTTTGTGTTTTCATTAGTGGCTCTTACCACGTCCCCCTTAGAATCGAGGGTACGCATTTCTCCACAATCGCTTCAGCATTTATTGTTTGCAGCATTTATGCTAATGACCCTACTGGCTGCTGTGAGCTGATAGGTTTTTGTAATTTGGGTTTGCATGTCTTTGAAAATTCGTAAAACTCATCATTTTTCTCCGCCGTTTTCTTTTCTGTTACAAAAAGGAAACAAATGGGAGTACATTATAACTCTTGAAAGTGTCTTCTTAGAAGGTTGCCCTCTTTTGAATTTTTTGGTCGATTTTCCACCCCAGAGTTTTTTTAGAGAGCAGGTGTCATTTCCCGAACTGCAAGTTTGGTGAATATTTATTGACCTTTAGAAATGGGTTTAAAGCTGCTGTTGTGGGAAGTGGCCTCAAGCAGGCAGCATTTCTCCATTCCCAAATCTGGTTTCTAGGGCAGCAGAGCCTTTCTGGAAGTCGTGTTCCTAGGTTGTAAATTACATTGGAATGTGCATGGAGAAACCCCCATAAGTTTATGTCTCATTATTTCTTCTTGGTTTTAAAATTTTTTTTAATTGTGGTAAAGCTTAGAATATTGTTTGTCCTAGGTGTACACAATCTGGTTCATTTGTAGATTATATATGTCTATTCAAGTACAGATCCTCTTCCCATGTAAAATGTTACAGAATGTTCCGCAGACCTCCCTTGCTATATGGTCGGTCTTTTTGAGATATGTATATAATATGTGTTTGTATACATATAGTAACACTAATCTTAATTTATCCATTCACTCCACCTTTCCTTTTAGATGAGCATAGTTTGTTTTCTAAGTCTGTGAGTGTCTTTCTCTGTGGAAATATGTTCATTTGTGTCAGTTATTAGATAACGCCTATAAGTGATATCATAGAATATAGGTCTTTTGCTTTTGGACTTACCTCATGTTTCGTGATTATCTCCAGACTCATTTGTGGTGCCTCAGAGAGCAATGGTTCATTGTTTTCCATGGCTAATATTCCATTGTGTACGTGGACCACTTCTTCTTTATCCATTCACCTCTTGTTGGATATTTTGATTGCTTCACGGTCTTGGCTATTGTGAATTAGGCTGCACTGCAGCTTTTGCGGCCTGTGTCTTCTCGATTCTTGTCTTCTCAGGTGAGAGGTCCAATGGTGTGCCTGCTGGATTGAATGGTACCTCCATTTTTACTTTTAAACACAGCTCCTTTCTATTCTCATTATTGGCTGTTACCCTTTTACGTCTCAACAGCAGGTAGAGGGTTCACAGTTCTCTAAAACCCCTTCAGCATTTATTGTTCGTAGACTTTTTGCTGATGGTCAGTCGATTGGTGTAAGTTGAAAACTTTTTGTAGATTAGATTGCATGGGTCTAACACTCCCTGAGGTTGAGCTTTTATCCATTTTCCTTTTTTTTTTAAAGAGCGTCAGTAAAACGTAACTCTTCATATTCTCTTCTTGAAACATTTGCCTGTTTTGAAATTTTTTGTCCATTCCCTACTTCAGCACAATTTTTTAGGGCAGGTGTCCTTACAGCCCTGAGTCCTTGTGAATGTTAAGTGACCATTAGCTGTGACTTTAAAGCTGCTCTTGCAGGAAACGGCCACAAGGTGGCAGCATTTCTCCTTTACCAAATTTGGTTACTAGGGAAACAGAGCCTTAATGGAAGTGGTGTTCTAGGTTGTAAATTAAAATGGAATGTGCCAGGAAAAAGCCCTTTAAGTTTATGTCTCATTACTTCTTGTTCATATTTGTAATTTACTTTTTATTTTTTATCCCAGCAAATTTGATTACAATGGTTTGTTTCTTCTTGGTGTGCAAGATGTGGTTCTTTCACACATATATGTGTATCTATTCTTCCTCGCATCCTTTTCCCATTTAGGTTATGACAGAATGTTGAGTAGTCTTCTCCTGGTCTTCCGTACGCCTTTGGTGATTATATATTTCACATGGTTTGTATATCTCTGTTAACCCCAATATGGTAATGTATCCAATCCTCATCCCTTTCTATTTGGTGAACCTAAGTTTTTTTAATGAATCTGTGATTGCCTTTCTCTGTGGAAATATCTTCATTGGTATCAATTTTTAAGTAACTCCTAAAAGTGATATGATAGGATATGTGTCTTTTGCTTTCTTACTAACTACAGGTGGCGTGATTACGTCTAGACTCATCTATGGTGCTGCAAATGGCATCGTTTCATTTTTTTCAGTAGCGAATATTCCATCTGTACATGGAGGAGTTCTTCTGTGTCCACCCATCTGTTGGTGGACTTTTTGGTTACTTCCATATCTTGGCTATTGTGATACTGTGCAATGCAGATTTGCCTGCCTGTGTCTTTCCAATTCTGACTTCTTAGATTATAGGTCGAGGAGTGGGCCTGTTAGGTCATATGGTAGCTCAATGTTTACCTTTTTAAGGCACCTCCTTTCTGCTCTCATCTGTGGCCCTTTCCAACTTACGTCCCACTTGAAGTTGAGGGTATACACTTCTCCACAACACCTTCAGCACTTATTGTTTGTAGTTTTCTTGCTGATGGTTACTCTTGCAATTGTGAGCTGATACCTCTTTGTGGTTGAATTCGCATGTGCCTCAAAATCCGTTGAAACTGAGCTTTAAGGCATGTCCTTTTTATTTTTCAAGCTGTGATTACCCCTTAGTTCTTCAAAGTGTTCTCTTAAAGTATGTGTCACATTTTGAAATGTTTTGGCCATTACCTCCCTCAAGACATTTTGAGGGCAGTTTTCATTTACAGTTCTGCAGTATTTGTTCCTATGAAATGACCATTAGCTCAGGCTTTAAAGCTGCTTTTGCAGGTAACTGCCAGAGGGCAGCAGCCTTTCTATTTTCCCCACCCTGGTAACTAGGGAAAAGCCCTTACGGCCGGTGGGGTTTCTCGGTTATAAATTAGAGTGGAGTGTGCCTGGACAAACCCACACAAGCTGATGTCTCCTTATTTTTGTTGGATTTTTAAATGTAATTTTTATTTTTTATTGGAGTAATTTTCGACTGTGTGCGTGGACCACTTCTACTTAGTGCATTCCTCGGTTGATGGACATTTTCATTGCTTCCAAGTGTTGGCTATGGTAAATATTGTTTTAGTGCAGGATTGCCAGCCTGTGACTTTTTGATTCTCATTTTCTCTGGTGATAGGCCCAGCAGTGGGTGTGATTGACTGACTGGTAGCACCGTATTTCCCTTTTCAATGCACCTTCTTTGTGTTTTCATTAGTGGCACTTACCACGTCCCCTTTAGAATCGAGGGTACACATTTCTCCACAATCGTTTTAGCATTTATTGTTTGCAGCATTTATGCTAATGGCCCTTCTGTCTGCTGTGAGCTGATAGGTTTTTGTAATTTGGGTTTGCATGTCTCTGAAAATTCGTAAAACTCATCATTTTTCTCCGCCGTTTTCTTTTCTGTTAAAAAAAGGAAACAATTGGGAGTACAATATAACTCTTGATATGGTCTTCTTGGAAGGTTGCCCTCTTTTGAATTTTTTGGTCAATTTTCCACCCCAGAATTTTTTTAGAGAGCAGGTGTCATTTACCGAACTGCAAGTTTGGTGAATATTTAGTGACCTTTAGCAATGGGTTTAAAGCTGATTTGTGGGAAGTGGCCTCAAGCAGGCAGCATTTCTCCATTCCCAAATCTGGGTACTAGGGCAGCAGAGCCTTTCTGGAAGTCGTGTTCCTAGGTTGTAAATTACGTTGGAATGTGCATGGAGAAACGCCCCTAAGTTTATGTCTCATTATTTCTTCTTGGTATAAAAATTTTTTTTAAATTGGAGTAAAGCTTAGAATATTGTTTGTCCTAGGTGTACACAATCTGGTTCATTTGTAGATTATATATGTCTATTCAAGTACAGATCCTCTTCCCATGTAAAATGTTACACAGGGTTCCGCAGACCTCCCTTGCTTTATGGTCGGTAGTTTTGAGATATGTATATAATATGTGTTTGTATACATATAGTAACACTAATCTTAATTTATCCATTCCCCCCACCGTTCCTTTTAGATGAGCATAGTTTGTTTTCTAAGTCTGTGAGTGTCTTTCTCTGTGGAAATATGTTCATTTGTGTCAGTTATTAGATAACGCCTATAAGTGATATCATAGAATATAGGTCTTTTGCTTTTGGACTTACCTCATGTTTCGTGATTATCTCCAGACTCATTTGTGGTGCCTCAGAGAGCAATGGTTCATTGTTTTCCATGGCTAATATTCCGTTGTGTACATGGACCACTTCTTCTTTATCCATTCACCTCTTGTTGGATATTTTGATTGCTTCACTGTCTTGGCTATTGTGAATAAGGCTGCACTGCAGCTTTTGCGGCCTGTGTCTTCTCGATTCTTGTCTTCTCAGGTGAGAGGTCCAATGGTGCGCCTGCTGGATTGAATGGTACCTCCATTTTTACTTTTAAACACAGCTCCTTTCTATTCTCATTATTGGCTGTTACCCTTTTACGTCTCACCAGCAGGTAGAGGGTACACAGTTCTGTAAAACCCCTTCAGATTTTATTGTTCGTAGACTTTTTGCTGATGGTCAGTCGACTGGTGTAAGTTGAAACTTTTTGTAGATTAGATTGCAGGTGTCTAACACTCCCTGAGGTTGAGCTTTTATCCATTTACCTTTTTTTTAAAAAGAGTGTGAGTAAAACTTAACTCTTCATAATCTCTTCTTGAAACAGTTGCCTGTTTTGAATTTTTTTGTTCATTCCCTACTTCAGCACAATTTTTTAGGGCAGGTGTCCTTTACAACCCTGAGTCTTTGTGAATGTTAAGTGACCATTAGCTGTGAGTTTAAAGCTGCTCTTGCAGGAAACGGCCACAAGGTGGCAGCATTTCTCCTTTACCAAATTTGGTTACGAGGGAAACAGAGCCTTAATGGAAGTGGTGTTCTAGGTTGTATATTAGAATGGAATATGCCAGGAAAAAGCCGTTTAAGTTTATGTCTCATTACTTCTTGTTCATATTTGTAATTTACGTTTTATTTTTTATCCCAGCAAATTTGATTACAATGGTTTGTTTGCTCTAGGTGTGCAAGATGTGGTTCTTTCACACATATACAGGTATCTATTCTTCCTCACATCCTTTTCTCATGTACGTTATGACAGAATGTTGAGTAGTCTTCTCCTGGTCTTCCGTACGTCTTTGGTGATTATATATTTCACATGGTTTGTATATCTCTGTTAACCCCAATATGGTAATGTATCCAATCCTCATCCCTTTCTATTTGGTGACCATAAGTTTTTTAATGAATCTGCGATTGCCTCTCTCTGTGGAAATATCTTCATTGGTATCGATTTTTAAGTAACTCCTAAAAGTGATATGATAGGATATGTGTCTTTTGCTTTCTCACTTACTACAGGTGGCGTGATTACGTCTAGACTCATCTATGGTGCTGCAAATGGCATTGTTTCGTTTTTTCACTAGCTCATATTCCATCTGTACAGGTAGCAGTTCTTCTTTGTCCTCCCATCTGTCGGTGGACTTTTTGGTTACTTCCGTATCTTGGCTATTGTAATACTATGCAATGCAGATTTGCATACCTGTGTCCTTCCAATTCTGTCTTTTTAGTTTATAGGTCCAGGAATAGGTCTGCTGGATCCTATGGTAGCTCAATGTTTACCTTTTAAAGGCACCTCTATTCTGTTCTCTTTAGTGGCTCTTTCCAGGTTACGTCCCACATAAAGTTGAGGGTATGCATTTCTTCCCAGCACCTTCAGCATTTATTCTTTGCAGTTTTTGCTGATGGTTATTCTGAGTGGTGTGAGCTGATACCTCTTTGTGGTTCAATTTGCATGTGTCTCATAATGCGTTGAAATTGAGCTTTTAGACATGTCCTTTTTATTTTTCCAGCTATGATTAGAGCTTATTTCTTCAAAGTGTTTTCTTAAAGTATGTGTCACCATTTGAAATATTTTGGCCATTACCTCCCTCAAGACATTTTGAGGGCAAGTTTCATTTACAGTTCTGCAGTACTTGTTCCTATGAAATGACCATTAGCACGGGCTTTAAAGCTGCTTTTGCAGGTAACTGTCAGAGGGCAGCAGCCTTTCTATGTTCCCCACCCTGGTAACTAGGGAAAAGCCCTTGCGGCCTGTGGTGTTTCTCGGTTAAAAATTAGAGTGGAGTGTGCCTGGAGAAACCCACACAAGCTGATGTCTCCTTACTTTTGTTGGATTTTTAAATGTAATTTTTATTTTTTATTGCAGTAATTTTCCACTGTGTACTTGGACCACTTCTACTTTGTGCATTCCTCGGTTGATGGACATTTTCATTTCTTCCAAGTGTTGGCTATGGTAAATATTGTTGGAGTGCAGGATTGCCAGCCTGTGACTTTTTGATTCTCATTTTCTCAGGTGATAGGCCCAGCAGTGGGTGTGATACATTGACTGGTAGCACCGTGTTTCCCTTTTCAAAGCACCTCCTTTGTGTTTTCATTAGTGGCTCTTACCACGTCCCCCTTAGAATCGAGGGTACGCATTTCTCCACAATCGCTTCAGCATTTATTGTTTGCAGCATTTATGCTAATGGCCCTACTGGCTGCTGTGAGCTGATAGGTTTTTGTAATTTGGGTTTGCATGTCTTTGAAAATTCGTAAAACTCATCATTTTTCTCCGCCGTTTTCTTTTCTGTTACAAAAAGGAAACAAATGGGAGTACATTATAACTCTTGAAAGTGTCTTCTTAGAAGGTTGCCCTCTTTTGAATTTTTTGGTCGATTTTCCACCCCAGAGTTTTTTTAGAGAGCAGGTGTCATTTCCCGAACTGCAAGTTTGGTGAATATTTATTGACCTTTAGAAATGGGTTTAAAGCTGCTGTTGTGGGAAGTGGCCTCAAGCAGGCAGCATTTCTCCATTCCCAAATCTGGTTTCTAGGGCAGCAGAGCCTTTCTGGAAGTCGTGTTCCTAGGTTGTAAATTACATTGGAATGTGCATGGAGAAACCCCCATAAGTTTATGTCTCATTATTTCTTCTTGGTTTTAAAAATTTTTTTAATTGTGGTAAAGCTTAGAATATTGTTTGTCCTAGGTGTACACAATCTGGTTCATTTGTAGATTATATATGTCTATTCAAGTACAGATCCTCTTCCCATGTAAAATGTTACAGAATGTTCCGCAGACCTCCCTTGCTATATGGTCGGTCTTTTTGAGATATGTATATAATATGTGTTTGTATACATATAGTAACACTAATCTTAATTTATCCATTCACTCCACCTTTCCTTTTAGATGAGCATAGTTTGTTTTCTAAGTCTGTGAGTGTCTTTCTCTGTGGAAATATGTTCATTTGTGTCAGTTATTAGATAACGCCTATAAGTGATATCATAGAATATAGGTCTTTTGCTTTTGGACTTACCTCATGTTTCGTGATTATCTCCAGACTCATTTGTGGTGCCTCAGAGACCAATGGTTCATTGTTTTCCATGGCTAATATTCCATTGTGTACGTGGACCACTTCTTCTTTATCCATTCACCTCTTGTTGGATATTTTGATTGCTTCACGGTCTTGGCTATTGTGAATAAGGCTGCACTGCAGCTTTTTCGGCCTGTGTCTTCTCGATTCTTGTCTTCTCAGGTGAGAGGTCCAATGGTGTGCCTGCTGGATTGAATGGTACCTCCATTTTTACTTTTAAACACAGCTCCTTTCTATTCTCATTATTGGCTGTTACCCTTTTACGTCTCAACAGCAGGTAGAGGGTTCACAGTTCTCTAAAACCCCTTCAGCATTTATTGTTCGTAGACTTTTTGCTGATGGTCAGTCGATTGGTGTAAGTTGAAAACTTTTTGTAGATTAGATTGCATGGGTCTAACACTCCCTGAGGTTGAGCTTTTATCCATTTTCCTTTTTTTTTTAAAGAGCGTCAGTAAAACGTAACTCTTCATATTCTCTTCTTGAAACATTTGCCTGTTTTGAAATTTTTTGTCCATTCCCTACTTCAGCACAATTTTTTAGGGCAGGTGTCCTTACAGCCCTGAGTCCTTGTGAATGTTAAGTGACCATTAGCTGTGACTTTAAAGCTGCTCTTTCAGGAAACGGCCACAAGGTGGCAGCATTTCTCCTTTACCAAATTTGGTTACTAGGGAAACAGAGCCTTAATGGAAGTGGTGTTCTAGGTTGTAAATTAAAATGGAATGTGCCAGGAAAAAGCCCTTTAAGTTTATGTCTCATTACTTCTTGTTCATATTTGTAATTTACTTTTTATTTTTTATCCCAGCAAATTTGATTACAATGGTTTGTTTCTTCTTGGTGTGCAAGATGTGGTTCTTTCACACATATATGTGTATCTATTCTTCCTCGCATCCTTTTCCCATTTAGGTTATGACAGAATGTTGAGTAGTCTTCTCCTGGTCTTCCGTACGCCTTTGGTGATTATATATTTCACATGGTTTGTATATCTCTGTTAACCCCAATATGGTAATGTATCCAATCCTCATCCCTTTCTATTTGGTGAACCTAAGTTTTTTTAATGAATCTGTGATTGCCTTTCTCTGTGGAAATATCTTCATTGGTATCAATTTTTAAGTAACTCCTAAAAGTGATATGATAGGATATGTGTCTTTTGCTTTCTTACTAACTACAGGTGGCGTGATTACGTCTAGACTCATCTATGGTGCTGCAAATGGCATCGTTTCATTTTTTTCAGTAGCGAATATTCCATCTGTACATGGAGGAGTTCTTCTGTGTCCACCCATCTGTTGGTGGACTTTTTGGTTACTTCCATATCTTGGCTATTGTGATACTGTGCAATGCAGATTTGCCTGCCTGTGTCTTTCCAATTCTGACTTCTTAGATTATAGGTCGAGGAGTGGGCCTGTTAGGTCATATGGTAGCTCAATGTTTACCTTTTTAAGGCACCTCCTTTCTGCTCTCATCTGTGGCCCTTTCCAACTTACGTCCCACTTGAAGTTGAGGGTATACACTTCTCCACAACACCTTCAGCACTTATTGTTTGTAGTTTTCTTGCTGATGGTTACTCTTGCAATTGTGAGCTGATACCTCTTTGTGGTTGAATTCGCATGTGCCTCAAAATCCGTTGAAACTGAGCTTTAAGGCATGTCCTTTTTATTTTTCAAGCTGTGATTACCCCTTAGTTCTTCAAAGTGTTCTCTTAAAGTATGTGTCACATTTTGAAATGTTTTGGCCATTACCTCCCTCAAGACATTTTGAGGGCAGTTTTCATTTACAGTTCTGCAGTATTTGTTCCTATGAAATGACCATTAGCTCAGGCTTTAAAGCTGCTTTTGCAGGTAACTGCCAGAGGGCAGCAGCCTTTCTATTTTCCCCACCCTGGTAACTAGGGAAAAGCCCTTACGGCCGGTGGGGTTTCTCGGTTATAAATTAGAGTGGAGTGTGCCTGGACAAACCCACACAAGCTGATGTCTCCTTATTTTTGTTGGATTTTTAAATGTAATTTTTATTTTTTATTGGAGTAATTTTCGACTGTGTGCGTGGACCACTTCTACTTAGTGCATTCCTCGGTTGATGGACATTTTCATTGCTTCCAAGTGTTGGCTATGGTAAATATTGTTTTAGTGCAGGATTGCCAGCCTGTGACTTTTTGATTCTCATTTTCTCTGGTGATAGGCCCAGCAGTGGGTGTGATTGACTGACTGGTAGCACCGTATTTCCCTTTTCAATGCACCTTCTTTGTGTTTTCATTAGTGGCACTTACCACGTCCCCTTTAGAATCGAGGGTACACATTTCTCCACAATCGTTTTAGCATTTATTGTTTGCAGCATTTATGCTAATGGCCCTTCTGTCTGCTGTGAGCTGATAGGTTTTTGTAATTTGGGTTTGCATGTCTCTGAAAATTCGTAAAACTCATCATTTTTCTCCGCCGTTTTCTTTTCTGTTAAAAAAAGGAAACAATTGGGAGTACAATATAACTCTTGATATGGTCTTCTTGGAAGGTTGCCCTCTTTTGAATTTTTTGGTCAATTTTCCACCCCAGAATTTTTTTAGAGAGCAGGTGTCATTTACCGAACTGCAAGTTTGGTGAATATTTAGTGACCTTTAGCAATGGGTTTAAAGCTGATTTGTGGGAAGTGGCCTCAAGCAGGCAGCATTTCTCCATTCCCAAATCTGGGTACTAGGGCAGCAGAGCCTTTCTGGAAGTCGTGTTCCTAGGTTGTAAATTACGTTGGAATGTGCATGGAGAAACGCCCCTAAGTTTATGTCTCATTATTTCTTCTTGGTATAAAAATTTTTTTTAAATTGGAGTAAAGCTTAGAATATTGTTTGTCCTAGGTGTACACAATCTGGTTCATTTGTAGATTATATATGTCTATTCAAGTACAGATCCTCTTCCCATGTAAAATGTTACACAGGGTTCCGCAGACCTCCCTTGCTTTATGGTCGGTAGTTTTGAGATATGTATATAATATGTGTTTGTATACATATAGTAACACTAATCTTAATTTATCCATTCCCCCCACCGTTCCTTTTAGATGAGCATAGTTTGTTTTCTAAGTCTGTGAGTGTCTTTCTCTGTGGAAATATGTTCATTTGTGTCAGTTATTAGATAACGCCTATAAGTGATATCATAGAATATAGGTCTTTTGCTTTTGGACTTACCTCATGTTTCGTGATTATCTCCAGACTCATTTGTGGTGCCTCAGAGAGCAATGGTTCATTGTTTTCCATGGCTAATATTCCGTTGTGTACATGGACCACTTCTTCTTTATCCATTCACCTCTTGTTGGATATTTTGATTGCTTCACTGTCTTGGCTATTGTGAATAAGGCTGCACTGCAGCTTTTGCGGCCTGTGTCTTCTCGATTCTTGTCTTCTCAGGTGAGAGGTCCAATGGTGCGCCTGCTGGATTGAATGGTACCTCCATTTTTACTTTTAAACACAGCTCCTTTCTATTCTCATTATTGGCTGTTACCCTTTTACGTCTCACCAGCAGGTAGAGGGTACACAGTTCTGTAAAACCCCTTCAGATTTTATTGTTCGTAGACTTTTTGCTGATGGTCAGTCGACTGGTGTAAGTTGAAACTTTTTGTAGATTAGATTGCAGGTGTCTAACACTCCCTGAGGTTGAGCTTTTATCCATTTACCTTTTTTTTAAAAAGAGTGTGAGTAAAACTTAACTCTTCATAATCTCTTCTTGAAACAGTTGCCTGTTTTGAATTTTTTTGTTCATTCCCTACTTCAGCACAATTTTTTAGGGCAGGTGTCCTTTACAACCCTGAGTCTTTGTGAATGTTAAGTGACCATTAGCTGTGAGTTTAAAGCTGCTCTTGCAGGAAACGGCCACAAGGTGGCAGCATTTCTCCTTTACCAAATTTGGTTACGAGGGAAACAGAGCCTTAATGGAAGTGGTGTTCTAGGTTGTATATTAGAATGGAATATGCCAGGAAAAAGCCGTTTAAGTTTATGTCTCATTACTTCTTGTTCATATTTGTAATTTACGTTTTATTTTTTATCCCAGCAAATTTGATTACAATGGTTTGTTTGCTCTAGGTGTGCAAGATGTGGTTCTTTCACACATATACAGGTATCTATTCTTCCTCACATCCTTTTCTCATGTACGTTATGACAGAATGTTGAGTAGTCTTCTCCTGGTCTTCCGTACGTCTTTGGTGATTATATATTTCACATGGTTTGTATATCTCTGTTAACCCCAATATGGTAATGTATCCAATCCTCATCCCTTTCTATTTGGTGACCATAAGTTTTTTAATGAATCTGCGATTGCCTCTCTCTGTGGAAATATCTTCATTGGTATCGATTTTTAAGTAACTCCTAAAAGTGATATGATAGGATATGTGTCTTTTGCTTTCTCACTTACTACAGGTGGCGTGATTACGTCTAGACTCATCTATGGTGCTGCAAATGGCATTGTTTCATTTTTTCACTAGCTCATATTCCATCTGTACAGGTAGCAGTTCTTCTTTGTCCTCCCATCTGTCGGTGGACTTTTTGGTTATTTCCGTATCTTGGCTATTGTAATACTATGCAATGCAGATTTGCATACCTGTGTCCTTCCAATTCTGTCTTTTTAGTTTATAGGTCCAGGAATAGGTCTGCTGGATCCTATGGTAGCTCAATGTTTACCTTTTAAAGGCACCTCTATTCTGTTCTCTTTAGTGGCTCTTTCCAGGTTACGTCCCACATAAAGTTGAGGGTATGCATTTCTTCCCAGCACCTTCAGCATTTATTCTTTGCAGTTTTTGCTGATGGTTATTCTGAGTGGTGTGAGCTGATACCTCTTTGTGGTTCAATTTGCATGTGTCTCATAATGCGTTGAAATTGAGCTTTTAGACATGTCCTTTTTATTTTTCCAGCTATGATTAGAGCTTATTTCTTCAAAGTGTTTTCTTAAAGTATGTGTCACCATTTGAAATATTTTGGCCATTACCTCCCTCAAGACATTTTGAGGGCAAGTTTCATTTACAGTTCTGCAGTACTTGTTCCTATGAAATGACCATTAGCACGGGCTTTAAAGCTGCTTTTGCAGGTAACTGTCAGAGGGCAGCAGCCTTTCTATGTTCCCCACCCTGGTAACTAGGGAAAAGCCCTTGCGGCCTGTGGTGTTTCTCGGTTAAAAATTAGAGTGGAGTGTGCCTGGAGAAACCCACACAAGCTGATGTCTCCTTACTTTTGTTGGATTTTTAAATGTAATTTTTATTTTTTATTGCAGTAATTTTCCACTGTGTACTTGGACCACTTCTACTTTGTGCATTCCTCGGTTGATGGACATTTTCATTTCTTCCAAGTGTTGGCTATGGTAAATATTGTTGGAGTGCAGGATTGCCAGCCTGTGACTTTTTGATTCTCATTTTCTCAGGTGATAGGCCCAGCAGTGGGTGTGATACATTGACTGGTAGCACCGTGTTTCCCTTTTCAAAGCACCTCCTTTGTGTTTTCATTAGTGGCTCTTACCACGTCCCCCTTAGAATCGAGGGTACGCATTTCTCCACAATCGCTTCAGCATTTATTGTTTGCAGCATTTATGCTAATGGCCCTACTGGCTGCTGTGAGCTGATAGGTTTTTGTAATTTGGGTTTGCATGTCTTTGAAAATTCGTAAAACTCATCATTTTTCTCCGCCGTTTTCTTTTCTGTTACAAAAAGGAAACAAATGGGAGTACATTATAACTCTTGAAAGTGTCTTCTTAGAAGGTTGCCCTCTTTTGAATTTTTTGGTCGATTTTCCACCCCAGAGTTTTTTTAGAGAGCAGGTGTCATTTCCCGAACTGCAAGTTTGGTGAATATTTATTGACCTTTAGAAATGGGTTTAAAGCTGCTGTTGTGGGAAGTGGCCTCAAGCAGGCAGCATTTCTCCATTCCCAAATCTGGTTTCTAGGGCAGCAGAGCCTTTCTGGAAGTCGTGTTCCTAGGTTGTAAATTACATTGGAATGTGCATGGAGAAACCCCCATAAGTTTATGTCTCATTATTTCTTCTTGGTTTTAAAAATTTTTTTAATTGTGGTAAAGCTTAGAATATTGTTTGTCCTAGGTGTACACAATCTGGTTCATTTGTAGATTATATATGTCTATTCAAGTACAGATCCTCTTCCCATGTAAAATGTTACAGAATGTTCCGCAGACCTCCCTTGCTATATGGTCGGTCTTTTTGAGATATGTATATAATATGTGTTTGTATACATATAGTAACACTAATCTTAATTTATCCATTCACTCCACCTTTCCTTTTAGATGAGCATAGTTTGTTTTCTAAGTCTGTGAGTGTCTTTCTCTGTGGAAATATGTTCATTTGTGTCAGTTATTAGATAACGCCTATAAGTGATATCATAGAATATAGGTCTTTTGCTTTTGGACTTACCTCATGTTTCGTGATTATCTCCAGACTCATTTGTGGTGCCTCAGAGAGCAATGGTTCATTGTTTTCCATGGCTAATATTCCATTGTGTACGTGGACCACTTCTTCTTTATCCATTCACCTCTTGTTGGATATTTTGATTGCTTCACGGTCTTGGCTATTGTGAATAAGGCTGCACTGCAGCTTTTGCGGTCTGTGTCTTCTCGATTCTTGTCTTCTCAGGTGAGAGGTCCAATGGTGTGCCTGCTGGATTGAGTGGTACCTCCATTTTTACTTTTAAACACAGCTCCTTTCTATTCTCATTATTGGCTGTTACCCTTTT
This sequence comes from Eschrichtius robustus, assembly GCF_028021215.1. NCBI lineage: Eukaryota > Metazoa > Chordata > Mammalia > Artiodactyla > Eschrichtiidae > Eschrichtius > Eschrichtius robustus. The sequence continues at coordinate 31,561,023 of NC_090830.1, forward strand.
ACGTCTCAACAGCAGGTAGAGGGTTCACAGTTCTCTAAAACCCCTTCAGCATTTATTGTTCGTAGACTTTTTGCTGATGGTCAGTCGATTGGTGTAAGTTGAAAACTTTTTGTAGATTAGATTGCATGGGTCTAACACTCCCTGAGGTTGAGCTTTTATCCATTTTCCTTTTTTTTTAAAGAGCGTCAGTAAAACGTAACTCTTCATATTCTCTTCTTGAAACATTTGCCTGTTTTGAAATTTTTTGTCCATTCCCTACTTCAGCACAATTTTTTAGGGCAGGTGTCCTTACAGCCCTGAGTCCTTGTGAATGTTAAGTGACCATTAGCTGTGACTTTAAAGCTGCTCTTGCAGGAAACGGCCACAAGGTGGCAGCATTTCTCCTTTACCAAATTTGGTTACTAGGGAAACAGAGCCTTAATGGAAGTGGTGTTCTAGGTTGTAAATTAAAATGGAATGTGCCAGGAAAAAGCCCTTTAAGTTTATGTCTCATTACTTCTTGTTCATATTTGTAATTTACTTTTTATTTTTTATCCCAGCAAATTTGATTACAATGGTTTGTTTCTTCTTGGTGTGCAAGATGTGGTTCTTTCACACATATATGTGTATCTATTCTTCCTCGCATCCTTTTCCCATTTAGGTTATGACAGAATGTTGAGTAGTCTTCTCCTGGTCTTCCGTACGCCTTTGGTGATTATATATTTCACATGGTTTGTATATCTCTGTTAACCCCAATATGGTAATGTATCCAATCCTCATCCCTTTCTATTTGGTGAACCTAAGTTTTTTTAATGAATCTGTGATTGCCTTTCTCTGTGGAAATATCTTCATTGGTATCAATTTTTAAGTAACTCCTAAAAGTGATATGATAGGATATGTGTCTTTTGCTTTCTTACTAACTACAGGTGGCGTGATTACGTCTAGACTCATCTATGGTGCTGCAAATGGCATCGTTTCATTTTTTTCAGTAGCGAATATTCCATCTGTACATGGAGGAGTTCTTCTGTGTCCACCCATCTGTTGGTGGACTTTTTGGTTACTTCCATATCTTGGCTATTGTGATACTGTGCAATGCAGATTTGCCTGCCTGTGTCTTTCCAATTCTGACTTCTTAGATTATAGGTCGAGGAGTGGGCCTGTTAGGTCATATGGTAGCTCAATGTTTACCTTTTTAAGGCACCTCCTTTCTGCTCTCATCTGTGGCCCTTTCCAACTTACGTCCCACTTGAAGTTGAGGGTATACACTTCTCCACAACACCTTCAGCACTTATTGTTTGTAGTTTTCTTGCTGATGGTTACTCTTGCAATTGTGAGCTGATACCTCTTTGTGGTTGAATTCGCATGTGCCTCAAAATCCGTTGAAACTGAGCTTTAAGGCATGTCCTTTTTATTTTTCAAGCTGTGATTACCCCTTAGTTCTTCAAAGTGTTCTCTTAAAGTATGTGTCACATTTTGAAATGTTTTGGCCATTACCTCCCTCAAGACATTTTGAGGGCAGTTTTCATTTACAGTTCTGCAGTATTTGTTCCTATGAAATGACCATTAGCTCAGGCTTTAAAGCTGCTTTTGCAGGTAACTGCCAGAGGGCAGCAGCCTTTCTATTTTCCCCACCCTGGTAACTAGGGAAAAGCCCTTACGGCCGGTGGGGTTTCTCGGTTATAAATTAGAGTGGAGTGTGCCTGGACAAACCCACACAAGCTGATGTCTCCTTATTTTTGTTGGATTTTTAAATGTAATTTTTATTTTTTATTGGAGTAATTTTCGACTGTGTGCGTGGACCACTTCTACTTAGTGCATTCCTCGGTTGATGGACATTTTCATTGCTTCCAAGTGTTGGCTATGGTAAATATTGTTTTAGTGCAGGATTGCCAGCCTGTGACTTTTTGATTCTCATTTTCTCTGGTGATAGGCCCAGCAGTGGGTGTGATTGACTGACTGGTAGCACCGTATTTCCCTTTTCAATGCACCTTCTTTGTGTTTTCATTAGTGGCACTTACCACGTCCCCTTTAGAATCGAGGGTACACATTTCTCCACAATCGTTTTAGCATTTATTGTTTGCAGCATTTATGCTAATGGCCCTTCTGTCTGCTGTGAGCTGATAGGTTTTTGTAATTTGGGTTTGCATGTCTCTGAAAATTCGTAAAACTCATCATTTTTCTCCGCCGTTTTCTTTTCTGTTAAAAAAAGGAAACAATTGGGAGTACAATATAACTCTTGATATGGTCTTCTTGGAAGGTTGCCCTCTTTTGAATTTTTTGGTCAATTTTCCACCCCAGAATTTTTTTAGAGAGCAGGTGTCATTTACCGAACTGCAAGTTTGGTGAATATTTAGTGACCTTTAGCAATGGGTTTAAAGCTGATTTGTGGGAAGTGGCCTCAAGCAGGCAGCATTTCTCCATTCCCAAATCTGGGTACTAGGGCAGCAGAGCCTTTCTGGAAGTCGTGTTCCTAGGTTGTAAATTACGTTGGAATGTGCATGGAGAAACGCCCCTAAGTTTATGTCTCATTATTTCTTCTTGGTATAAAAATTTTTTTTAAATTGGAGTAAAGCTTAGAATATTGTTTGTCCTAGGTGTACACAATCTGGTTCATTTGTAGATTATATATGTCTATTCAAGTACAGATCCTCTTCCCATGTAAAATGTTACACAGGGTTCCGCAGACCTCCCTTGCTTTATGGTCGGTAGTTTTGAGATATGTATATAATATGTGTTTGTATACATATAGTAACACTAATCTTAATTTATCCATTCCCCCCACCGTTCCTTTTAGATGAGCATAGTTTGTTTTCTAAGTCTGTGAGTGTCTTTCTCTGTGGAAATATGTTCATTTGTGTCAGTTATTAGATAACGCCTATAAGTGATATCATAGAATATAGGTCTTTTGCTTTTGGACTTACCTCATGTTTCGTGATTATCTCCAGACTCATTTGTGGTGCCTCAGAGAGCAATGGTTCATTGTTTTCCATGGCTAATATTCCGTTGTGTACATGGACCACTTCTTCTTTATCCATTCACCTCTTGTTGGATATTTTGATTGCTTCACTGTCTTGGCTATTGTGAATAAGGCTGCACTGAAGCTTTTGCGGCCTGTGTCTTCTCGATTCTTGTCTTCTCAGGTGAGAGGTCCAATGGTGCGCCTGCTGGATTGAATGGTACCTCCATTTTTACTTTTAAACACAGCTCCTTTCTATTCTCATTATTGGCTGTTACCCTTTTACGTCTCACCAGCAGGTAGAGGGTACACAGTTCTGTAAAACCCCTTCAGATTTTATTGTTCGTAGACTTTTTGCTGATGGTCAGTCGACTGGTGTAAGTTGAAACTTTTTGTAGATTAGATTGCAGGTGTCTAACACTCCCTGAGGTTGAGCTTTTATCCATTTACCTTTTTTTTAAAAAGAGTGTGAGTAAAACTTAACTCTTCATAATCTCTTCTTGAAACAGTTGCCTGTTTTGAATTTTTTTGTTCATTCCCTACTTCAGCACAATTTTTTAGGGCAGGTGTCCTTTACAACCCTGAGTCTTTGTGAATGTTAAGTGACCATTAGCTGTGAGTTTAAAGCTGCTCTTGCAGGAAACGGCCACAAGGTGGCAGCATTTCTCCTTTACCAAATTTGGTTACGAGGGAAACAGAGCCTTAATGGAAGTGGTGTTCTAGGTTGTATATTAGAATGGAATATGCCAGGAAAAAGCCGTTTAAGTTTATGTCTCATTACTTCTTGTTCATATTTGTAATTTACGTTTTATTTTTTATCCCAGCAAATTTGATTACAATGGTTTGTTTGCTCTAGGTGTGCAAGATGTGGTTCTTTCACACATATACAGGTATCTATTCTTCCTCACATCCTTTTCTCATGTACGTTATGACAGAATGTTGAGTAGTCTTCTCCTGGTCTTCCGTACGTCTTTGGTGATTATATATTTCACATGGTTTGTATATCTCTGTTAACCCCAATATGGTAATGTATCCAATCCTCATCCCTTTCTATTTGGTGACCATAAGTTTTTTAATGAATCTGCGATTGCCTCTCTCTGTGGAAATATCTTCATTGGTATCGATTTTTAAGTAACTCCTAAAAGTGATATGATAGGATATGTGTCTTTTGCTTTCTCACTTACTACAGGTGGCGTGATTACGTCTAGACTCATCTATGGTGCTGCAAATGGCATTGTTTCATTTTTTCACTAGCTCATATTCCATCTGTACAGGTAGCAGTTCTTCTTTGTCCTCCCATCTGTCGGTGGACTTTTTGGTTATTTCCGTATCTTGGCTATTGTAATACTATGCAATGCAGATTTGCATACCTGTGTCCTTCCAATTCTGTCTTTTTAGTTTATAGGTCCAGGAATAGGTCTGCTGGATCCTATGGTAGCTCAATGTTTACCTTTTAAAGGCACCTCTATTCTGTTCTCTTTAGTGGCTCTTTCCAGGTTACGTCCCACATAAAGTTGAGGGTATGCATTTCTTCCCAGCACCTTCAGCATTTATTCTTTGCAGTTTTTGCTGATGGTTATTCTGAGTGGTGTGAGCTGATACCTCTTTGTGGTTCAATTTGCATGTGTCTCATAATGCGTTGAAATTGAGCTTTTAGACATGTCCTTTTTATTTTTCCAGCTATGATTAGAGCTTATTTCTTCAAAGTGTTTTCTTAAAGTATGTGTCACCATTTGAAATATTTTGGCCATTACCTCCCTCAAGACATTTTGAGGGCAAGTTTCATTTACAGTTCTGCAGTACTTGTTCCTATGAAATGACCATTAGCACGGGCTTTAAAGCTGCTTTTGCAGGTAACTGTCAGAGGGCAGCAGCCTTTCTATGTTCCCCACCCTGGTAACTAGGGAAAAGCCCTTGCGGCCTGTGGTGTTTCTCGGTTAAAAATTAGAGTGGAGTGTGCCTGGAGAAACCCACACAAGCTGATGTCTCCTTACTTTTGTTGGATTTTTAAATGTAATTTTTATTTTTTATTGCAGTAATTTTCCACTGTGTACTTGGACCACTTCTACTTTGTGCATTCCTCGGTTGATGGACATTTTCATTTCTTCCAAGTGTTGGCTATGGTAAATATTGTTGGAGTGCAGGATTGCCAGCCTGTGACTTTTTGATTCTCATTTTCTCAGGTGATAGGCCCAGCAGTGGGTGTGATACATTGACTGGTAGCACCGTGTTTCCCTTTTCAAAGCACCTCCTTTGTGTTTTCATTAGTGGCTCTTACCACGTCCCCCTTAGAATCGAGGGTACGCATTTCTCCACAATCGCTTCAGCATTTATTGTTTGCAGCATTTATGCTAATGGCCCTACTGGCTGCTGTGAGCTGATAGGTTTTTGTAATTTGGGTTTGCATGTCTTTGAAAATTCGTAAAACTCATCATTTTTCTCCGCCGTTTTCTTTTCTGTTACAAAAAGGAAACAAATGGGAGTACATTATAACTCTTGAAAGTGTCTTCTTAGAAGGTTGCCCTCTTTTGAATTTTTTGGTCGATTTTCCACCCCAGAGTTTTTTTAGAGAGCAGGTGTCATTTCCCGAACTGCAAGTTTGGTGAATATTTATTGACCTTTAGAAATGGGTTTAAAGCTGCTGTTGTGGGAAGTGGCCTCAAGCAGGCAGCATTTCTCCATTCCCAAATCTGGTTTCTAGGGCAGCAGAGCCTTTCTGGAAGTCGTGTTCCTAGGTTGTAAATTACATTGGAATGTGCATGGAGAAACCCCCATAAGTTTATGTCTCATTATTTCTTCTTGGTTTTAAAAATTTTTTTAATTGTGGTAAAGCTTAGAATATTGTTTGTCCTAGGTGTACACAATCTGGTTCATTTGTAGATTATATATGTCTATTCAAGTACAGATCCTCTTCCCATGTAAAATGTTACAGAATGTTCCGCAGACCTCCCTTGCTATATGGTCGGTCTTTTTGAGATATGTATATAATATGTGTTTGTATACATATAGTAACACTAATCTTAATTTATCCATTCACTCCACCTTTCCTTTTAGATGAGCATAGTTTGTTTTCTAAGTCTGTGAGTGTCTTTCTCTGTGGAAATATGTTCATTTGTGTCAGTTATTAGATAACGCCTATAAGTGATATCATAGAATATAGGTCTTTTGCTTTTGGACTTACCTCATGTTTCGTGATTATCTCCAGACTCATTTGTGGTGCCTCAGAGAGCAATGGTTCATTGTTTTCCATGGCTAATATTCCATTGTGTACGTGGACCACTTCTTCTTTATCCATTCACCTCTTGTTGGATATTTTGATTGCTTCACGGTCTTGGCTATTGTGAATAAGGCTGCACTGCAGCTTTTGCGGTCTGTGTCTTCTCGATTCTTGTCTTCTCAGGTGAGAGGTCCAATGGTGTGCCTGCTGGATTGAGTGGTACCTCCATTTTTACTTTTAAACACAGCTCCTTTCTATTCTCATTATTGGCTGTTACCCTTTTACGTCTCAACAGCAGGTAGAGGGTTCACAGTTCTCTAAAACCCCTTCAGCATTTATTGTTCGTAGACTTTTTGCTGATGGTCAGTCGATTGGTGTAAGTTGAAAACTTTTTGTAGATTAGATTGCATGGGTCTAACACTCCCTGAGGTTGAGCTTTTATCCATTTTCCTTTTTTTTTAAAGAGCGTCAGTAAAACGTAACTCTTCATATTCTCTTCTTGAAACATTTGCCTGTTTTGAAATTTTTTGTCCATTCCCTACTTCAGCACAATTTTTTAGGGCAGGTGTCCTTACAGCCCTGAGTCCTTGTGAATGTTAAGTGACCATTAGCTGTGACTTTAAAGCTGCTCTTGCAGGAAACGGCCACAAGGTGGCAGCATTTCTCCTTTACCAAATTTGGTTACTAGGGAAACAGAGCCTTAATGGAAGTGGTGTTCTAGGTTGTAAATTAAAATGGAATGTGCCAGGAAAAAGCCCTTTAAGTTTATGTCTCATTACTTCTTGTTCATATTTGTAATTTACTTTTTATTTTTTATCCCAGCAAATTTGATTACAATGGTTTGTTTCTTCTTGGTGTGCAAGATGTGGTTCTTTCACACATATATGTGTATCTATTCTTCCTCGCATCCTTTTCCCATTTAGGTTATGACAGAATGTTGAGTAGTCTTCTCCTGGTCTTCCGTACGCCTTTGGTGATTATATATTTCACATGGTTTGTATATCTCTGTTAACCCCAATATGGTAATGTATCCAATCCTCATCCCTTTCTATTTGGTGAACCTAAGTTTTTTTAATGAATCTGTGATTGCCTTTCTCTGTGGAAATATCTTCATTGGTATCAATTTTTAAGTAACTCCTAAAAGTGATATGATAGGATATGTGTCTTTTGCTTTCTTACTAACTACAGGTGGCGTGATTACGTCTAGACTCATCTATGGTGCTGCAAATGGCATCGTTTCATTTTTTTCAGTAGCGAATATTCCATCTGTACATGGAGGAGTTCTTCTGTGTCCACCCATCTGTTGGTGGACTTTTTGGTTACTTCCATATCTTGGCTATTGTGATACTGTGCAATGCAGATTTGCCTGCCTGTGTCTTTCCAATTCTGACTTCTTAGATTATAGGTCGAGGAGTGGGCCTGTTAGGTCATATGGTAGCTCAATGTTTACCTTTTTAAGGCACCTCCTTTCTGCTCTCATCTGTGGCCCTTTCCAACTTACGTCCCACTTGAAGTTGAGGGTATACACTTCTCCACAACACCTTCAGCACTTATTGTTTGTAGTTTTCTTGCTGATGGTTACTCTTGCAATTGTGAGCTGATACCTCTTTGTGGTTGAATTCGCATGTGCCTCAAAATCCGTTGAAACTGAGCTTTAAGGCATGTCCTTTTTATTTTTCAAGCTGTGATTACCCCTTAGTTCTTCAAAGTGTTCTCTTAAAGTATGTGTCACATTTTGAAATGTTTTGGCCATTACCTCCCTCAAGACATTTTGAGGGCAGTTTTCATTTACAGTTCTGCAGTATTTGTTCCTATGAAATGACCATTAGCTCAGGCTTTAAAGCTGCTTTTGCAGGTAACTGCCAGAGGGCAGCAGCCTTTCTATTTTCCCCACCCTGGTAACTAGGGAAAAGCCCTTACGGCCGGTGGGGTTTCTCGGTTATAAATTAGAGTGGAGTGTGCCTGGACAAACCCACACAAGCTGATGTCTCCTTATTTTTGTTGGATTTTTAAATGTAATTTTTATTTTTTATTGGAGTAATTTTCGACTGTGTGCGTGGACCACTTCTACTTAGTGCATTCCTCGGTTGATGGACATTTTCATTGCTTCCAAGTGTTGGCTATGGTAAATATTGTTTTAGTGCAGGATTGCCAGCCTGTGACTTTTTGATTCTCATTTTCTCTGGTGATAGGCCCAGCAGTGGGTGTGATTGACTGACTGGTAGCACCGTATTTCCCTTTTCAATGCACCTTCTTTGTGTTTTCATTAGTGGCACTTACCACGTCCCCTTTAGAATCGAGGGTACACATTTCTCCACAATCGTTTTAGCATTTATTGTTTGCAGCATTTATGCTAATGGCCCTTCTGTCTGCTGTGAGCTGATAGGTTTTTGTAATTTGGGTTTGCATGTCTCTGAAAATTCGTAAAACTCATCATTTTTCTCCGCCGTTTTCTTTTCTGTTAAAAAAAGGAAACAATTGGGAGTACAATATAACTCTTGATATGGTCTTCTTGGAAGGTTGCCCTCTTTTGAATTTTTTGGTCAATTTTCCACCCCAGAATTTTTTTAGAGAGCAGGTGTCATTTACCGAACTGCAAGTTTGGTGAATATTTAGTGACCTTTAGCAATGGGTTTAAAGCTGATTTGTGGGAAGTGGCCTCAAGCAGGCAGCATTTCTCCATTCCCAAATCTGGGTACTAGGGCAGCAGAGCCTTTCTGGAAGTCGTGTTCCTAGGTTGTAAATTACGTTGGAATGTGCATGGAGAAACGCCCCTAAGTTTATGTCTCATTATTTCTTCTTGGTATAAAAATTTTTTTTAAATTGGAGTAAAGCTTAGAATATTGTTTGTCCTAGGTGTACACAATCTGGTTCATTTGTAGATTATATATGTCTATTCAAGTACAGATCCTCTTCCCATGTAAAATGTTACACAGGGTTCCGCAGACCTCCCTTGCTTTATGGTCGGTAGTTTTGAGATATGTATATAATATGTGTTTGTATACATATAGTAACACTAATCTTAATTTATCCATTCCCCCCACCGTTCCTTTTAGATGAGCATAGTTTGTTTTCTAAGTCTGTGAGTGTCTTTCTCTGTGGAAATATGTTCATTTGTGTCAGTTATTAGATAACGCCTATAAGTGATATCATAGAATATAGGTCTTTTGCTTTTGGACTTACCTCATGTTTCGTGATTATCTCCAGACTCATTTGTGGTGCCTCAGAGAGCAATGGTTCATTGTTTTCCATGGCTAATATTCCGTTGTGTACATGGACCACTTCTTCTTTATCCATTCACCTCTTGTTGGATATTTTGATTGCTTCACTGTCTTGGCTATTGTGAATAAGGCTGCACTGCAGCTTTTGCGGCCTGTGTCTTCTCGATTCTTGTCTTCTCAGGTGAGAGGTCCAATGGTGCGCCTGCTGGATTGAATGGTACCTCCATTTTTACTTTTAAACACAGCTCCTTTCTATTCTCATTATTGGCTGTTACCCTTTTACGTCTCACCAGCAGGTAGAGGGTACACAGTTCTGTAAAACCCCTTCAGATTTTATTGTTCGTAGACTTTTTGCTGATGGTCAGTCGACTGGTGTAAGTTGAAACTTTTTGTAGATTAGTTTGCAGGTGTCTAACACTCCCTGAGGTTGAGCTTTTATCCATTTACCTTTTTTTTAAAAAGAGTGTGAGTAAAACTTAACTCTTCATAATCTCTTCTTGAAACAGTTGCCTGTTTTGAATTTTTTTGTTCATTCCCTACTTCAGCACAATTTTTTAGGGCAGGTGTCCTTTACAACCCTGAGTCTTTGTGAATGTTAAGTGACCATTAGCTGTGAGTTTAAAGCTGCTCTTGCAGGAAACGGCCACAAGGTGGCAGCATTTCTCCTTTACCAAATTTGGTTACGAGGGAAACAGAGCCTTAATGGAAGTGGTGTTCTAGGTTGTATATTAGAATGGAATATGCCAGGAAAAAGCCGTTTAAGTTTATGTCTCATTACTTCTTGTTCATATTTGTAATTTACGTTTTATTTTTTATCCCAGCAAATTTGATTACAATGGTTTGTTTGCTCTAGGTGTGCAAGATGTGGTTCTTTCACACATATACAGGTATCTATTCTTCCTCACATCCTTTTCTCATGTACGTTATGACAGAATGTTGAGTAGTCTTCTCCTGGTCTTCCGTACGTCTTTGGTGATTATATATTTCACATGGTTTGTATATCTCTGTTAACCCCAATATGGTAATGTATCCAATCCTCATCCCTTTCTATTTGGTGACCATAAGTTTTTTAATGAATCTGCGATTGCCTCTCTCTGTGGAAATATCTTCATTGGTATCGATTTTTAAGTAACTCCTAAAAGTGATATGATAGGATATGTGTCTTTTGCTTTCTCACTTACTACAGGTGGCGTGATTATGTCTAGACTCATCTATGGTGCTGCAAATGGCATTGTTTCGTTTTTTCACTAGCTCATATTCCATCTGTACAGGTAGCAGTTCTTCTTTGTCCTCCCATCTGTCGGTGGACTTTTTGGTTATTTCCGTATCTTGGCTATTGTAATACTATGCAATGCAGATTTGCATACCTGTGTCCTTCCAATTCTGTCTTTTTAGTTTATAGGTCCAGGAATAGGTCTGCTGGATCCTATGGTAGCTCAATGTTTACCTTTTAAAGGCACCTCTATTCTGTTCTCTTTAGTGGCTCTTTCCAGGTTACGTCCCACATAAAGTTGAGGGTATGCATTTCTTCCCAGCACCTTCAGCATTTATTCTTTGCAGTTTTTGCTGATGGTTATTCTGAGTGGTGTGAGCTGATACCTCTTTGTGGTTCAATTTGCATGTGTCTCATAATGCGTTGAAATTGAGCTTTTAGACATGTCCTTTTTATTTTTCCAGCTATGATTAGAGCTTATTTCTTCAAAGTGTTTTCTTAAAGTATGTGTCACCATTTGAAATATTTTGGCCATTACCTCCCTCAAGACATTTTGAGGGCAAGTTTCATTTACAGTTCTGCAGTACTTGTTCCTATGAAATGACCATTAGCACGGGCTTTAAAGCTGCTTTTGCAGGTAACTGTCAGAGGGCAGCAGCCTTTCTATGTTCCCCACCCTGGTAACTAGGGAAAAGCCCTTGCGGCCTGTGGTGTTTCTCGGTTAAAAATTAGAGTGGAGTGTGCCTGGAGAAACCCACACAAGCTGATGTCTCCTTACTTTTGTTGGATTTTTAAATGTAATTTTTATTTTTTATTGCAGTAATTTTCCACTGTGTACTTGGACCACTTCTACTTTGTGCATTCCTCGGTTGATGGACATTTTCATTTCTTCCAAGTGTTGGCTATGGTAAATATTGTTGGAGTGCAGGATTGCCAGCCTGTGACTTTTTGATTCTCATTTTCTCAGGTGATAGGCCCAGCAGTGGGTGTGATACATTGACTGGTAGCACCGTGTTTCCCTTTTCAAAGCACCTCCTTTGTGTTTTCATTAGTGGCTCTTACCACGTCCCCCTTAGAATCGAGGGTACGCATTTCTCCACAATCGCTTCAGCATTTATTGTTTGCAGCATTTATGCTAATGGCCCTACTGGCTGCTGTGAGCTGATAGGTTTTTGTAATTTGGGTTTGCATGTCTTTGAAAATTCGTAAAACTCATCATTTTTCTCCGCCGTTTTCTTTTCTGTTACAAAAAGGAAACAAATGGGAGTACATTATAACTCTTGAAAGTGTCTTCTTAGAAGGTTGCCCTCTTTTGAATTTTTTGGTCGATTTTCCACCCCAGAGTTTTTTTAGAGAGCAGGTGTCATTTCCCGAACTGCAAGTTTGGTGAATATTTATTGACCTTTAGAAATGGGTTTAAAGCTGCTGTTGTGGGAAGTGGCCTCAAGCAGGCAGCATTTCTCCATTCCCAAATCTGGTTTCTAGGGCAGCAGAGCCTTTCTGGAAGTCGTGTTCCTAGGTTGTAAATTACATTGGAATGTGCATGGAGAAACCCCCATAAGTTTATGTCTCATTATTTCTTCTTGGTTTTAAAAATTTTTTTAATTGTGGTAAAGCTTAGAATATTGTTTGTCCTAGGTGTACACAATCTGGTTCATTTGTAGATTATATATGTCTATTCAAGTACAGATCCTCTTCCCATGTAAAATGTTACAGAATGTTCCGCAGACCTCCCTTGCTATATGGTCGGTCTTTTTGAGATATGTATATAATATGTGTTTGTATACATATAGTAACACTAATCTTAATTTATCCATTCACTCCACCTTTCCTTTTAGATGAGCATAGTTTGTTTTCTAAGTCTGTGAGTGTCTTTCTCTGTGGAAATATGTTCATTTGTGTCAGTTATTAGATAACGCCTATAAGTGATATCATAGAATATAGGTCTTTTGCTTTTGGACTTACCTCATGTTTCGTGATTATCTCCAGACTCATTTGTGGTGCCTCAGAGAGCAATGGTTCATTGTTTTCCATGGCTAATATTCCATTGTGTACGTGGACCACTTCTTCTTTATCCATTCACCTCTTGTTGGATATTTTGATTGCTTCACGGTCTTGGCTATTGTGAATAAGGCTGCACTGCAGCTTTTGCGGCCTGTGTCTTCTCGATTCTTGTCTTCTCAGGTGAGAGGTCCAATGGTGTGCCTGCTGGATTGAATGGTACCTCCATTTTTACTTTTAAACACAGCTCCTTTCTATTCTCATTATTGGCTGTTACCCTTTTACGTCTCAACAGCAGGTAGAGGGTTCACAGTTCTCTAAAACCCCTTCAGCATTTATTGTTCGTAGACTTTTTGCTGATGGTCAGTCGATTGGTGTAAGTTGAAAACTTTTTGTAGATTAGATTGCATGGGTCTAACACTCCCTGAGGTTGAGCTTTTATCCATTTTCCTTTTTTTTTTAAAGAGCGTCAGTAAAACGTAACTCTTCATATTCTCTTCTTGAAACATTTGCCTGTTTTGAAATTTTTTGTCCATTCCCTACTTCAGCACAATTTTTTAGGGCAGGTGTCCTTACAGCCCTGAGTCCTTGTGAATGTTAAGTGACCATTAGCTGTGACTTTAAAGCTGCTCTTGCAGGAAACGGCCACAAGGTGGCAGCATTTCTCCTTTACCAAATTTGGTTACTAGGGAAACAGAGCCTTAATGGAAGTGGTGTTCTAGGTTGTATATTAAAATGGAATGTGCCAGGAAAAAGCCCTTTAAGTTTATGTCTCATTACTTCTTGTTCATATTTGTAATTTACTTTTTATTTTTTATCCCAGCAAATTTGATTACAATGGTTTGTTTCTTCTTGGTGTGCAAGATGTGGTTCTTTCACACATATATGTGTATCTATTCTTCCTCGCATCCTTTTCCCATTTAGGTTATGACAGAATGTTGAGTAGTCTTCTCCTGGTCTTCCGTACGCCTTTGGTGATTATATATTTCACATGGTTTGTATATCTCTGTTAACCCCAATATGGTAATGTATCCAATCCTCATCCCTTTCTATTTGGTGAACCTAAGTTTTTTTAATGAATCTGTGATTGCCTTTCTCTGTGGAAATATCTTCATTGGTATCAATTTTTAAGTAACTCCTAAAAGTGATATGATAGGATATGTGTCTTTTGCTTTCTTACTAACTACAGGTGGCGTGATTACGTCTAGACTCATCTATGGTGCTGCAAATGGCATCGTTTCATTTTTTTCAGTAGCGAATATTCCATCTGTACATGGAGGAGTTCTTCTGTGTCCACCCATCTGTTGGTGGACTTTTTGGTTACTTCCATATCTTGGCTATTGTGATACTGTGCAATGCAGATTTGCCTGCCTGTGTCTTTCCAATTCTGACTTCTTAGATTATAGGTCGAGGAGTGGGCCTGTTAGGTCATATGGTAGCTCAATGTTTACCTTTTTAAGGCACCTCCTTTCTGCTCTCATCTGTGGCCCTTTCCAACTTACGTCCCACTTGAAGTTGAGGGTATACACTTCTCCACAACACCTTCAGCACTTATTGTTTGTAGTTTTCTTGCTGATGGTTACTCTTGCAATTGTGAGCTGATACCTCTTTGTGGTTGAATTCGCATGTGCCTCAAAATCCGTTGAAACTGAGCTTTAAGGCATGTCCTTTTTATTTTTCAAGCTGTGATTACCCCTTAGTTCTTCAAAGTGTTCTCTTAAAGTATGTGTCACATTTTGAAATGTTTTGGCCATTACCTCCCTCAAGACATTTTGAGGGCAGTTTTCATTTACAGTTCTGCAGTATTTGTTCCTATGAAATGACCATTAGCTCAGGCTTTAAAGCTGCTTTTGCAGGTAACTGCCAGAGGGCAGCAGCCTTTCTATTTTCCCCACCCTGGTAACTAGGGAAAAGCCCTTACGGCCGGTGGGGTTTCTCGGTTATAAATTAGAGTGGAGTGTGCCTGGACAAACCCACACAAGCTGATGTCTCCTTATTTTTGTTGGATTTTTAAATGTAATTTTTATTTTTTATTGGAGTAATTTTCGACTGTGTGCGTGGACCACTTCTACTTAGTGCATTCCTCGGTTGATGGACATTTTCATTGCTTCCAAGTGTTGGCTATGGTAAATATTGTTTTAGTGCAGGATTGCCAGCCTGTGACTTTTTGATTCTCATTTTCTCTGGTGATAGGCCCAGCAGTGGGTGTGATTGACTGACTGGTAGCACCGTATTTCCCTTTTCAATGCACCTTCTTTGTGTTTTCATTAGTGGCACTTACCACGTCCCCTTTAGAATCGAGGGTACACATTTCTCCACAATCGTTTTAGCATTTATTGTTTGCAGCATTTATGCTAATGGCCCTTCTGTCTGCTGTGAGCTGATAGGTTTTTGTAATTTGGGTTTGCATGTCTCTGAAAATTCGTAAAACTCATCATTTTTCTCCGCCGTTTTCTTTTCTGTTAAAAAAAGGAAACAATTGGGAGTACAATATAACTCTTGATATGGTCTTCTTGGAAGGTTGCCCTCTTTTGAATTTTTTGGTCAATTTTCCACCCCAGAATTTTTTTAGAGAGCAGGTGTCATTTACCGAACTGCAAGTTTGGTGAATATTTAGTGACCTTTAGCAATGGGTTTAAAGCTGATTTGTGGGAAGTGGCCTCAAGCAGGCAGCATTTCTCCATTCCCAAATCTGGGTACTAGGGCAGCAGAGCCTTTCTGGAAGTCGTGTTCCTAGGTTGTAAATTACGTTGGAATGTGCATGGAGAAACGCCCCTAAGTTTATGTCTCATTATTTCTTCTTGGTATAAAAATTTTTTTTAAATTGGAGTAAAGCTTAGAATATTGTTTGTCCTAGGTGTACACAATCTGGTTCATTTGTAGATTATATATGTCTATTCAAGTACAGATCCTCTTCCCATGTAAAATGTTACACAGGGTTCCGCAGACCTCCCTTGCTTTATGGTCGGTAGTTTTGAGATATGTATATAATATGTGTTTGTATACATATAGTAACACTAATCTTAATTTATCCATTCCCCCCACCGTTCCTTTTAGATGAGCATAGTTTGTTTTCTAAGTCTGTGAGTGTCTTTCTCTGTGGAAATATGTTCATTTGTGTCAGTTATTAGATAACGCCTATAAGTGATATCATAGAATATAGGTCTTTTGCTTTTGGACTTACCTCATGTTTCGTGATTATCTCCAGACTCATTTGTGGTGCCTCAGAGAGCAATGGTTCATTGTTTTCCATGGCTAATATTCCGTTGTGTACATGGACCACTTCTTCTTTATCCATTCACCTCTTGTTGGATATTTTGATTGCTTCACTGTCTTGGCTATTGTGAATAAGGCTGCACTGCAGCTTTTGCGGCCTGTGTCTTCTCGATTCTTGTCTTCTCAGGTGAGAGGTCCAATGGTGCGCCTGCTGGATTGAATGGTACCTCCATTTTTACTTTTAAACACAGCTCCTTTCTATTCTCATTATTGGCTGTTACCCTTTTACGTCTCACCAGCAGGTAGAGGGTACACAGTTCTGTAAAACCCCTTCAGATTTTATTGTTCGTAGACTTTTTGCTGATGGTCAGTCGACTGGTGTAAGTTGAAACTTTTTGTAGATTAGATTGCAGGTGTCTAACACTCCCTGAGGTTGAGCTTTTATCCATTTACCTTTTTTTTAAAAAGAGTGTGAGTAAAACTTAACTCTTCATAATCTCTTCTTGAAACAGTTGCCTGTTTTGAATTTTTTTGTTCATTCCCTACTTCAGCACAATTTTTTAGGGCAGGTGTCCTTTACAACCCTGAGTCTTTGTGAATGTTAAGTGACCATTAGCTGTGAGTTTAAAGCTGCTCTTGCAGGAAACGGCCACAAGGTGGCAGCATTTCTCCTTTACCAAATTTGGTTACGAGGGAAACAGAGCCTTAATGGAAGTGGTGTTCTAGGTTGTATATTAGAATGGAATATGCCAGGAAAAAGCCGTTTAAGTTTATGTCTCATTACTTCTTGTTCATATTTGTAATTTACGTTTTATTTTTTATCCCAGCAAATTTGATTACAATGGTTTGTTTGCTCTAGGTGTGCAAGATGTGGTTCTTTCACACATATACAGGTATCTATTCTTCCTCACATCCTTTTCTCATGTACGTTATGACAGAATGTTGAGTAGTCTTCTCCTGGTCTTCCGTACGTCTTTGGTGATTATATATTTCACATGGTTTGTATATCTCTGTTAACCCCAATATGGTAATGTATCCAATCCTCATCCCTTTCTATTTGGTGACCATAAGTTTTTTAATGAATCTGCGATTGCCTCTCTCTGTGGAAATATCTTCATTGGTATCGATTTTTAAGTAACTCCTAAAAGTGATATGATAGGATATGTGTCTTTTGCTTTCTCACTTACTACAGGTGGCGTGATTACGTCTAGACTCATCTATGGTGCTGCAAATGGCATTGTTTCGTTTTTTCACTAGCTCATATTCCATCTGTACAGGTAGCAGTTCTTCTTTGTCCTCCCATCTGTCGGTGGACTTTTTGGTTATTTCCGTATCTTGGCTATTGTAATACTATGCAATGCAGATTTGCATACCTGTGTCCTTCCAATTCTGTCTTTTTAGTTTATAGGTCCAGGAATAGGTCTGCTGGATCCTATGGTAGCTCAATGTTTACCTTTTAAAGGCACCTCTATTCTGTTCTCTTTAGTGGCTCTTTCCAGGTTACGTCCCACATAAAGTTGAGGGTATGCATTTCTTCCCAGCACCTTCAGCATTTATTCTTTGCAGTTTTTGCTGATGGTTATTCTGAGTGGTGTGAGCTGATACCTCTTTGTGGTTCAATTTGCATGTGTCTCATAATGCGTTGAAATTGAGCTTTTAGACATGTCCTTTTTATTTTTCCAGCTATGATTAGAGCTTATTTCTTCAAAGTGTTTTCTTAAAGTATGTGTCACCATTTGAAATATTTTGGCCATTACCTCCCTCAAGACATTTTGAGGGCAAGTTTCATTTACAGTTCTGCAGTACTTGTTCCTATGAAATGACCATTAGCACGGGCTTTAAAGCTGCTTTTGCAGGTAACTGTCAGAGGGCAGCAGCCTTTCTATGTTCCCCACCCTGGTAACTAGGGAAAAGCCCTTGCGGCCTGTGGTGTTTCTCGGTTAAAAATTAGAGTGGAGTGTGCCTGGAGAAACCCACACAAGCTGATGTCTCCTTACTTTTGTTGGATTTTTAAATGTAATTTTTATTTTTTATTGCAGTAATTTTCCACTGTGTACTTGGACCACTTCTACTTTGTGCATTCCTCGGTTGATGGACATTTTCATTTCTTCCAAGTGTTGGCTATGGTAAATATTGTTGGAGTGCAGGATTGCCAGCCTGTGACTTTTTGATTCTCATTTTCTCAGGTGATAGGCCCAGCAGTGGGTGTGATACATTGACTGGTAGCACCGTGTTTCCCTTTTCAAAGCACCTCCTTTGTGTTTTCATTAGTGGCTCTTACCACGTCCCCCTTAGAATCGAGGGTACGCATTTCTCCACAATCGCTTCAGCATTTATTGTTTGCAGCATTTATGCTAATGGCCCTACTGGCTGCTGTGAGCTGATAGGTTTTTGTAATTTGGGTTTGCATGTCTTTGAAAATTCGTAAAACTCATCATTTTTCTCCGCCGTTTTCTTTTCTGTTACAAAAAGGAAACAAATGGGAGTACATTATAACTCTTGAAAGTGTCTTCTTAGAAGGTTGCCCTCTTTTGAATTTTTTGGTCGATTTTCCACCCCAGAGTTTTTTTAGAGAGCAGGTGTCATTTCCCGAACTGCAAGTTTGGTGAATATTTATTGACCTTTAGAAATGGGTTTAAAGCTGCTGTTGTGGGAAGTGGCCTCAAGCAGGCAGCATTTCTCCATTCCCAAATCTGGTTTCTAGGGCAGCAGAGCCTTTCTGGAAGTCGTGTTCCTAGGTTGTAAATTACATTGGAATGTGCATGGAGAAACCCCCATAAGTTTATGTCTCATTATTTCTTCTTGGTTTTAAAAATTTTTTTAATTGTGGTAAAGCTTAGAATATTGTTTGTCCTAGGTGTACACAATCTGGTTCATTTGTAGATTATATATGTCTATTCAAGTACAGATCCTCTTCCCATGTAAAATGTTACAGAATGTTCCGCAGACCTCCCTTGCTATATGGTCGGTCTTTTTGAGATATGTATATAATATGTGTTTGTATACATATAGTAACACTAATCTTAATTTATCCATTCACTCCACCTTTCCTTTTAGATGAGCATAGTTTGTTTTCTAAGTCTGTGAGTGTCTTTCTCTGTGGAAATATGTTCATTTGTGTCAGTTATTAGATAACGCCTATAAGTGATATCATAGAATATAGGTCTTTTGCTTTTGGACTTACCTCATGTTTCGTGATTATCTCCAGACTCATTTGTGGTGCCTCAGAGAGCAATGGTTCATTGTTTTCCATGGCTAATATTCCATTGTGTACGTGGACCACTTCTTCTTTATCCATTCACCTCTTGTTGGATATTTTGATTGCTTCACGGTCTTGGCTATTGTGAATAAGGCTGCACTGCAGCTTTTGCGGCCTGTGTCTTCTCGATTCTTGTCTTCTCAGGTGAGAGGTCCAATGGTGTGCCTGCTGGATTGAATGGTACCTCCATTTTTACTTTTAAACACAGCTCCTTTCTATTCTCATTATTGGCTGTTACCCTTTTACGTCTCAACAGCAGGTAGAGGGTTCACAGTTCTCTAAAACCCCTTCAGCATTTATTGTTCGTAGACTTTTTGCTGATGGTCAGTCGATTGGTGTAAGTTGAAAACTTTTTGTAGATTAGATTGCATGGGTCTAACACTCCCTGAGGTTGAGCTTTTATCCATTTTCCTTTTTTTTTTAAAGAGCGTCAGTAAAACGTAACTCTTCATATTCTCTTCTTGAAACATTTGCCTGTTTTGAAATTTTTTGTCCATTCCCTACTTCAGCACAATTTTTTAGGGCAGGTGTCCTTACAGCCCTGAGTCCTTGTGAATGTTAAGTGACCATTAGCTGTGACTTTAAAGCTGCTCTTGCAGGAAACGGCCACAAGGTGGCAGCATTTCTCCTTTACCAAATTTGGTTACTAGGGAAACAGAGCCTTAATGGAAGTGGTGTTCTAGGTTGTAAATTAAAATGGAATGTGCCAGGAAAAAGCCCTTTAAGTTTATGTCTCATTACTTCTTGTTCATATTTGTAATTTACTTTTTATTTTTTATCCCAGCAAATTTGATTACAATGGTTTGTTTCTTCTTGGTGTGCAAGATGTGGTTCTTTCACACATATATGTGTATCTATTCTTCCTCGCATCCTTTTCCCATTTAGGTTATGACAGAATGTTGAGTAGTCTTCTCCTGGTCTTCCGTACGCCTTTGGTGATTATATATTTCACATGGTTTGTATATCTCTGTTAACCCCAATATGGTAATGTATCCAATCCTCATCCCTTTCTATTTGGTGAACCTAAGTTTTTTTAATGAATCTGTGATTGCCTTTCTCTGTGGAAATATCTTCATTGGTATCAATTTTTAAGTAACTCCTAAAAGTGATATGATAGGATATGTGTCTTTTGCTTTCTTACTAACTACAGGTGGCGTGATTACGTCTAGACTCATCTATGGTGCTGCAAATGGCATCGTTTCATTTTTTTCAGTAGCGAATATTCCATCTGTACATGGAGGAGTTCTTCTGTGTCCACCCATCTGTTGGTGGACTTTTTGGTTACTTCCATATCTTGGCTATTGTGATACTGTGCAATGCAGATTTGCCTGCCTGTGTCTTTCCAATTCTGACTTCTTAGATTATAGGTCGAGGAGTGGGCCTGTTAGGTCATATGGTAGCTCAATGTTTACCTTTTTAAGGCACCTCCTTTCTGCTCTCATCTGTGGCCCTTTCCAACTTACGTCCCACTTGAAGTTGAGGGTATACACTTCTCCACAACACCTTCAGCACTTATTGTTTGTAGTTTTCTTGCTGATGGTTACTCTTGCAATTGTGAGCTGATACCTCTTTGTGGTTGAATTCGCATGTGCCTCAAAATCCGTTGAAACTGAGCTTTAAGGCATGTCCTTTTTATTTTTCAAGCTGTGATTACCCCTTAGTTCTTCAAAGTGTTCTCTTAAAGTATGTGTCACATTTTGAAATGTTTTGGCCATTACCTCCCTCAAGACATTTTGAGGGCAGTTTTCATTTACAGTTCTGCAGTATTTGTTCCTATGAAATGACCATTAGCTCAGGCTTTAAAGCTGCTTTTGCAGGTAACTGCCAGAGGGCAGCAGCCTTTCTATTTTCCCCACCCTGGTAACTAGGGAAAAGCCCTTACGGCCGGTGGGGTTTCTCGGTTATAAATTAGAGTGGAGTGTGCCTGGACAAACCCACACAAGCTGATGTCTCCTTATTTTTGTTGGATTTTTAAATGTAATTTTTATTTTTTATTGGAGTAATTTTCGACTGTGTGCGTGGACCACTTCTACTTAGTGCATTCCTCGGTTGATGGACATTTTCATTGCTTCCAAGTGTTGGCTATGGTAAATATTGTTTTAGTGCAGGATTGCCAGCCTGTGACTTTTTGATTCTCATTTTCTCTGGTGATAGGCCCAGCAGTGGGTGTGATTGACTGACTGGTAGCACCGTATTTCCCTTTTCAATGCACCTTCTTTGTGTTTTCATTAGTGGCACTTACCACGTCCCCTTTAGAATCGAGGGTACACATTTCTCCACAATCGTTTTAGCATTTATTGTTTGCAGCATTTATGCTAATGGCCCTTCTGTCTGCTGTGAGCTGATAGGTTTTTGTAATTTGGGTTTGCATGTCTCTGAAAATTCGTAAAACTCATCATTTTTCTCCGCCGTTTTCTTTTCTGTTAAAAAAAGGAAACAATTGGGAGTACAATATAACTCTTGATATGGTCTTCTTGGAAGGTTGCCCTCTTTTGAATTTTTTGGTCAATTTTCCACCCCAGAATTTTTTTAGAGAGCAGGTGTCATTTACCGAACTGCAAGTTTGGTGAATATTTAGTGACCTTTAGCAATGGGTTTAAAGCTGATTTGTGGGAAGTGGCCTCAAGCAGGCAGCATTTCTCCATTCCCAAATCTGGGTACTAGGGCAGCAGAGCCTTTCTGGAAGTCGTGTTCCTAGGTTATAAATTACGTTGGAATGTGCATGGAGAAACGCCCCTAAGTTTATGTCTCATTATTTCTTCTTGGTATAAAAATTTTTTTTAAATTGGAGTAAAGCTTAGAATATTGTTTGTCCTAGGTGTACACAATCTGGTTCATTTGTAGATTATATATGTCTATTCAAGTACAGATCCTCTTCCCATGTAAAATGTTACACAGGGTTCCGCAGACCTCCCTTGCTTTATGGTCGGTAGTTTTGAGATATGTATATAATATGTGTTTGTATACATATAGTAACACTAATCTTAATTTATCCATTCCCCCCACCGTTCCTTTTAGATGAGCATAGTTTGTTTTCTAAGTCTGTGAGTGTCTTTCTCTGTGGAAATATGTTCATTTGTGTCAGTTATTAGATAACGCCTATAAGTGATATCATAGAATATAGGACTTTTGCTTTTGGACTTACCTCATGTTTCGTGATTATCTCCAGACTCATTTGTGGTGCCTCAGAGAGCAATGGTTCATTGTTTTCCATGGCTAATATTCCGTTGTGTACATGGACCACTTCTTCTTTATCCATTCACCTCTTGTTGGATATTTTGATTGCTTCACTGTCTTGGCTATTGTGAATAAGGCTGCACTGCAGCTTTTGCGGCCTGTGTCTTCTCGATTCTTGTCTTCTCAGGTGAGAGGTCCAATGGTGCGCCTGCTGGATTGAATGGTACCTCCATTTTTACTTTTAAACACAGCTCCTTTCTATTCTCATTATTGGCTGTTACCCTTTTACGTCTCACCAGCAGGTAGAGGGTACACAGTTCTGTAAAACCCCTTCAGATTTTATTGTTCGTAGACTTTTTGCTGATGGTCAGTCGACTGGTGTAAGTTGAAACTTTTTGTAGATTAGATTGCAGGTGTCTAACACTCCCTGAGGTTGAGCTTTTATCCATTTACCTTTTTTTTAAAAAGAGTGTGAGTAAAACTTAACTCTTCATAATCTCTTCTTGAAACAGTTGCCTGTTTTGAATTTTTTTGTTCATTCCCTACTTCAGCACAATTTTTTAGGGCAGGTGTCCTTTACAACCCTGAGTCTTTGTGAATGTTAAGTGACCATTAGCTGTGAGTTTAAAGCTGCTCTTGCAGGAAACGGCCACAAGGTGGCAGCATTTCTCCTTTACCAAATTTGGTTACGAGGGAAACAGAGCCTTAATGGAAGTGGTGTTCTAGGTTGTATATTAGAATGGAATATGCCAGGAAAAAGCCGTTTAAGTTTATGTCTCATTACTTCTTGTTCATATTTGTAATTTACGTTTTATTTTTTATCCCAGCAAATTTGATTACAATGGTTTGTTTGCTCTAGGTGTGCAAGATGTGGTTCTTTCACACATATACAGGTATCTATTCTTCCTCACATCCTTTTCTCATGTACGTTATGACAGAATGTTGAGTAGTCTTCTCCTGGTCTTCCGTACGTCTTTGGTGATTATATATTTCACATGGTTTGTATATCTCTGTTAACCCCAATATGGTAATGTATCCAATCCTCATCCCTTTCTATTTGGTGACCATAAGTTTTTTAATGAATCTGCGATTGCCTCTCTCTGTGGAAATATCTTCATTGGTATCGATTTTTAAGTAACTCCTAAAAGTGATATGATAGGATATGTGTCTTTTGCTTTCTCACTTACTACAGGTGGCGTGATTACGTCTAGACTCATCTATGGTGCTGCAAATGGCATTGTTTCGTTTTTTCACTAGCTCATATTCCATCTGTACAGGTAGCAGTTCTTCTTTGTCCTCCCATCTGTCGGTGGACTTTTTGGTTATTTCCGTATCTTGGCTATTGTAATACTATGCAATGCAGATTTGCATACCTGTGTCCTTCCAATTCTGTCTTTTTAGTTTATAGGTCCAGGAATAGGTCTGCTGGATCCTATGGTAGCTCAATGTTTACCTTTTAAAGGCACCTCTATTCTGTTCTCTTTAGTGGCTCTTTCCAGGTTACGTCCCACATAAAGTTGAGGGTATGCATTTCTTCCCAGCACCTTCAGCATTTATTCTTTGCAGTTTTTGCTGATGGTTATTCTGAGTGGTGTGAGCTGATACCTCTTTGTGGTTCAATTTGCATGTGTCTCATAATGCGTTGAAATTGAGCTTTTAGACATGTCCTTTTTATTTTTCCAGCTATGATTAGAGCTTATTTCTTCAAAGTGTTTTCTTAAAGTATGTGTCACCATTTGAAATATTTTGGCCATTACCTCCCTCAAGACATTTTGAGGGCAAGTTTCATTTACAGTTCTGCAGTACTTGTTCCTATGAAATGACCATTAGCACGGGCTTTAAAGCTGCTTTTGCAGGTAACTGTCAGAGGGCAGCAGCCTTTCTATGTTCCCCACCCTGGTAACTAGGGAAAAGCCCTTGCGGCCTGTGGTGTTTCTCGGTTAAAAATTAGAGTGGAGTGTGCCTGGAGAAACCCACACAAGCTGATGTCTCCTTACTTTTGTTGGATTTTTAAATGTAATTTTTATTTTTTATTGCAGTAATTTTCCACTGTGTACTTGGACCACTTCTACTTTGTGCATTCCTCGGTTGATGGACATTTTCATTTCTTCCAAGTGTTGGCTATGGTAAATATTGTTGGAGTGCAGGATTGCCAGCCTGTGACTTTTTGATTCTCATTTTCTCAGGTGATAGGCCCAGCAGTGGGTGTGATACATTGACTGGTAGCACCGTGTTTCCCTTTTCAAAGCACCTCCTTTGTGTTTTCATTAGTGGCTCTTACCACGTCCCCCTTAGAATCGAGGGTACGCATTTCTCCACAATCGCTTCAGCATTTATTGTTTGCAGCATTTATGCTAATGGCCCTACTGGCTGCTGTGAGCTGATAGGTTTTTGTAATTTGGGTTTGCATGTCTTTGAAAATTCGTAAAACTCATCATTTTTCTCCGCCGTTTTCTTTTCTGTTACAAAAAGGAAACAAATGGGAGTACATTATAACTCTTGAAAGTGTCTTCTTAGAAGGTTGCCCTCTTTTGAATTTTTTGGTCGATTTTCCACCCCAGAGTTTTTTTAGAGAGCAGGTGTCATTTCCCGAACTGCAAGTTTGGTGAATATTTATTGACCTTTAGAAATGGGTTTAAAGCTGCTGTTGTGGGAAGTGGCCTCAAGCAGGCAGCATTTCTCCATTCCCAAATCTGGTTTCTAGGGCAGCAGAGCCTTTCTGGAAGTCGTGTTCCTAGGTTGTAAATTACATTGGAATGTGCATGGAGAAACCCCCATAAGTTTATGTCTCATTATTTCTTCTTGGTTTTAAAAATTTTTTTAATTGTGGTAAAGCTTAGAATATTGTTTGTCCTAGGTGTACACAATCTGGTTCATTTGTAGATTATATATGTCTATTCAAGTACAGATCCTCTTCCCATGTAAAATGTTACAGAATGTTCCGCAGACCTCCCTTGCTATATGGTCGGTCTTTTTGAGATATGTATATAATATGTGTTTGTATACATATAGTAACACTAATCTTAATTTATCCATTCACTCCACCTTTCCTTTTAGATGAGCATAGTTTGTTTTCTAAGTCTGTGAGTGTCTTTCTCTGTGGAAATATGTTCATTTGTGTCAGTTATTAGATAACGCCTATAAGTGATATCATAGAATATAGGTCTTTTGCTTTTGGACTTACCTCATGTTTCGTGATTATCTCCAGACTCATTTGTGGTGCCTCAGAGAGCAATGGTTCATTGTTTTCCATGGCTAATATTCCATTGTGTACGTGGACCACTTCTTCTTTATCCATTCACCTCTTGTTGGATATTTTGATTGCTTCACGGTCTTGGCTATTGTGAATAAGGCTGCACTGCAGCTTTTGCGGCCTGTGTCTTCTCGATTCTTGTCTTCTCAGGTGAGAGGTCCAATGGTGTGCCTGCTGGATTGAATGGTACCTCCATTTTTACTTTTAAACACAGCTCCTTTCTATTCTCATTATTGGCTGTTACCCTTTTACGTCTCAACAGCAGGTAGAGGGTTCACAGTTCTCTAAAACCCCTTCAGCATTTATTGTTCGTAGACTTTTTGCTGATGGTCAGTCGATTGGTGTAAGTTGAAAACTTTTTGTAGATTAGATTGCATGGGTCTAACACTCCCTGAGGTTGAGCTTTTATCCATTTTCCTTTTTTTTTTAAAGAGCGTCAGTAAAACGTAACTCTTCATATTCTCTTCTTGAAACATTTGCCTGTTTTGAAATTTTTTGTCCATTCCCTACTTCAGCACAATTTTTTAGGGCAGGTGTCCTTACAGCCCTGAGTCCTTGTGAATGTTAAGTGACCATTAGCTGTGACTTTAAAGCTGCTCTTTCAGGAAACGGCCACAAGGTGGCAGCATTTCTCCTTTACCAAATTTGGTTACTAGGGAAACAGAGCCTTAATGGAAGTGGTGTTCTAGGTTGTAAATTAAAATGGAATGTGCCAGGAAAAAGCCCTTTAAGTTTATGTCTCATTACTTCTTGTTCATATTTGTAATTTACTTTTTATTTTTTATCCCAGCAAATTTGATTACAATGGTTTGTTTCTTCTTGGTGTGCAAGATGTGGTTCTTTCACACATATATGTGTATCTATTCTTCCTCGCATCCTTTTCCCATTTAGGTTATGACAGAATGTTGAGTAGTCTTCTCCTGGTCTTCCGTACGCCTTTGGTGATTATATATTTCACATGGTTTGTATATCTCTGTTAACCCCAATATGGTAATGTATCCAATCCTCATCCCTTTCTATTTGGTGAACCTAAGTTTTTTTAATGAATCTGTGATTGCCTTTCTCTGTGGAAATATCTTCATTGGTATCAATTTTTAAGTAACTCCTAAAAGTGATATGATAGGATATGTGTCTTTTGCTTTCTTACTAACTACAGGTGGCGTGATTACGTCTAGACTCATCTATGGTGCTGCAAATGGCATCGTTTCATTTTTTTCAGTAGCGAATATTCCATCTGTACATGGAGGAGTTCTTCTGTGTCCACCCATCTGTTGGTGGACTTTTTGGTTACTTCCATATCTTGGCTATTGTGATACTGTGCAATGCAGATTTGCCTGCCTGTGTCTTTCCAATTCTGACTTCTTAGATTATAGGTCGAGGAGTGGGCCTGTTAGGTCATATGGTAGCTCAATGTTTACCTTTTTAATGCACCTCCTTTCTGCTCTCATCTGTGGCCCTTTCCAACTTACGTCCCACTTGAAGTTGAGGGTATACACTTCTCCACAACACCTTCAGCACTTATTGTTTGTAGTTTTCTTGCTGATGGTTACTCTTGCAATTGTGAGCTGATACCTCTTTGTGGTTGAATTCGCATGTGCCTCAAAATCCGTTGAAACTGAGCTTTAAGGCATGTCCTTTTTATTTTTCAAGCTGTGATTACCCCTTAGTTCTTCAAAGTGTTCTCTTAAAGTATGTGTCACATTTTGAAATGTTTTGGCCATTACCTCCCTCAAGACATTTTGAGGGCAGTTTTCATTTACAGTTCTGCAGTATTTGTTCCTATGAAATGACCATTAGCTCAGGCTTTAAAGCTGCTTTTGCAGGTAACTGCCAGAGGGCAGCAGCCTTTCTATTTTCCCCACCCTGGTAACTAGGGAAAAGCCCTTACGGCCGGTGGGGTTTCTCGGTTATAAATTAGAGTGGAGTGTGCCTGGACAAACCCACACAAGCTGATGTCTCCTTATTTTTGTTGGATTTTTAAATGTAATTTTTATTTTTTATTGGAGTAATTTTCGACTGTGTGCGTGGACCACTTCTACTTAGTGCATTCCTCGGTTGATGGACATTTTCATTGCTTCCAAGTGTTGGCTATGGTAAATATTGTTTTAGTGCAGGATTGCCAGCCTGTGACTTTTTGATTCTCATTTTCTCTGGTGATAGGCCCAGCAGTGGGTGTGATTGACTGACTGGTAGCACCGTATTTCCCTTTTCAATGCACCTTCTTTGTGTTTTCATTAGTGGCACTTACCACGTCCCCTTTAGAATCGAGGGTACACATTTCTCCACAATCGTTTTAGCATTTATTGTTTGCAGCATTTATGCTAATGGCCCTTCTGTCTGCTGTGAGCTGATAGGTTTTTGTAATTTGGGTTTGCATGTCTCTGAAAATTCGTAAAACTCATCATTTTTCTCCGCCGTTTTCTTTTCTGTTAAAAAAAGGAAACAATTGGGAGTACAATATAACTCTTGATATGGTCTTCTTGGAAGGTTGCCCTCTTTTGAATTTTTTGGTCAATTTTCCACCCCAGAATTTTTTTAGAGAGCAGGTGTCATTTACCGAACTGCAAGTTTGGTGAATATTTAGTGACCTTTAGCAATGGGTTTAAAGCTGATTTGTGGGAAGTGGCCTCAAGCAGGCAGCATTTCTCCATTCCCAAATCTGGGTACTAGGGCAGCAGAGCCTTTCTGGAAGTCGTGTTCCTAGGTTGTAAATTACGTTGGAATGTGCATGGAGAAACGCCCCTAAGTTTATGTCTCATTATTTCTTCTTGGTATAAAAATTTTTTTTAAATTGGAGTAAAGCTTAGAATATTGTTTGTCCTAGGTGTACACAATCTGGTTCATTTGTAGATTATATATGTCTATTCAAGTACAGATCCTCTTCCCATGTAAAATGTTACACAGGGTTCCGCAGACCTCCCTTGCTTTATGGTCGGTAGTTTTGAGATATGTATATAATATGTGTTTGTATACATATAGTAACACTAATCTTAATTTATCCATTCCCCCCACCGTTCCTTTTAGATGAGCATAGTTTGTTTTCTAAGTCTGTGAGTGTCTTTCTCTGTGGAAATATGTTCATTTGTGTCAGTTATTAGATAACGCCTATAAGTGATATCATAGAATATAGGTCTTTTGCTTTTGGACTTACCTCATGTTTCGTGATTATCTCCAGACTCATTTGTGGTGCCTCAGAGAGCAATGGTTCATTGTTTTCCATGGCTAATATTCCGTTGTGTACATGGACCACTTCTTCTTTATCCATTCACCTCTTGTTGGATATTTTGATTGCTTCACTGTCTTGGCTATTGTGAATAAGGCTGCACTGAAGCTTTTGCGGCCTGTGTCTTCTCGATTCTTGTCTTCTCAGGTGAGAGGTCCAATGGTGCGCCTGCTGGATTGAATGGTACCTCCATTTTTACTTTTAAACACAGCTCCTTTCTATTCTCATTATTGGCTGTTACCCTTTTACGTCTCACCAGCAGGTAGAGGGTACACAGTTCTGTAAAACCCCTTCAGATTTTATTGTTCGTAGACTTTTTGCTGATGGTCAGTCGACTGGTGTAAGTTGAAACTTTTTGTAGATTAGATTGCAGGTGTCTAACACTCCCTGAGGTTGAGCTTTTATCCATTTACCTTTTTTTTAAAAAGAGTGTGAGTAAAACTTAACTCTTCATAATCTCTTCTTGAAACAGTTGCCTGTTTTGAATTTTTTTGTTCATTCCCTACTTCAGCACAATTTTTTAGGGCAGGTGTCCTTTACAACCCTGAGTCTTTGTGAATGTTAAGTGACCATTAGCTGTGAGTTTAAAGCTGCTCTTGCAGGAAACGGCCACAAGGTGGCAGCATTTCTCCTTTACCAAATTTGGTTACGAGGGAAACAGAGCCTTAATGGAAGTGGTGTTCTAGGTTGTATATTAGAATGGAATATGCCAGGAAAAAGCCGTTTAAGTTTATGTCTCATTACTTCTTGTTCATATTTGTAATTTACGTTTTATTTTTTATCCCAGCAAATTTGATTACAATGGTTTGTTTGCTCTAGGTGTGCAAGATGTGGTTCTTTCACACATATACAGGTATCTATTCTTCCTCACATCCTTTTCTCATGTACGTTATGACAGAATGTTGAGTAGTCTTCTCCTGGTCTTCCGTACGTCTTTGGTGATTATATATTTCACATGGTTTGTATATCTCTGTTAACCCCAATATGGTAATGTATCCAATCCTCATCCCTTTCTATTTGGTGACCATAAGTTTTTTAATGAATCTGCGATTGCCTCTCTCTGTGGAAATATCTTCATTGGTATCGATTTTTAAGTAACTCCTAAAAGTGATATGATAGGATATGTGTCTTTTGCTTTCTCACTTACTACAGGTGGCGTGATTACGTCTAGACTCATCTATGGTGCTGCAAATGGCATTGTTTCATTTTTTCACTAGCTCATATTCCATCTGTACAGGTAGCAGTTCTTCTTTGTCCTCCCATCTGTCGGTGGACTTTTTGGTTACTTCCGTATCTTGGCTATTGTAATACTATGCAATGCAGAATTGCATACCTGTGTCCTTCCAATTCTGTCTTTTTAGTTTATAGGTCCAGGAATAGGTCTGCTGGATCCTATGGTAGCTCAATGTTTACCTTTTAAAGGCACCTCTATTCTGTTCTCTTTAGTGGCTCTTTCCAGGTTACGTCCCACATAAAGTTGAGGGTATGCATTTCTTCCCAGCACCTTCAGCATTTATTCTTTGCAGTTTTTGCTGATGGTTATTCTGAGTGGTGTGAGCTGATACCTCTTTGTGGTTCAATTTGCATGTGTCTCATAATGCGTTGAAATTGAGCTTTTAGACATGTCCTTTTTATTTTTCCAGCTATGATTAGAGCTTATTTCTTCAAAGTGTTTTCTTAAAGTATGTGTCACCATTTGAAATATTTTGGCCATTACCTCCCTCAAGACATTTTGAGGGCAAGTTTCATTTACAGTTCTGCAGTACTTGTTCCTATGAAATGACCATTAGCACGGGCTTTAAAGCTGCTTTTGCAGGTAACTGTCAGAGGGCAGCAGCCTTTCTATGTTCCCCACCCTGGTAACTAGGGAAAAGCCCTTGCGGCCTGTGGTGTTTCTCGGTTAAAAATTAGAGTGGAGTGTGCCTGGAGAAACCCACACAAGCTGATGTCCCCTTACTTTTGTTGGATTTTTAAATGTAATTTTTATTTTTTATTGGAGTAATTTTCCACTGTGTACTTGGACCACTTCTACTTTGTGCATTCCTCGGTTGATGGACATTTTCATTTCTTCCAAGTGTTGGCTATGGTAAATATTGTTGGAGTGCAGGATTGCCAGCCTGTGACTTTTTGATTCTCATTTTCTCAGGTGATAGGCCCAGCAGTGGGTGTGATTCATTGACTGGTAGCACCGTGTTTCCCTTTTCAAAGCACCTCCTTTGTGTTTTCATTAGTGGCTCTTACCACGTCCCCCTTAGAATCGAGGGTACGCATTTCTCCACAATCGCTTCAGCATTTATTGTTTGCAGCATTTATGCTAATGGCCCTACTGGCTGCTGTGAGCTGATAGGTTTTTGTAATTTGGGTTTGCATGTCTTTGAAAATTCGTAAAACTCATCATTTTTCTCCGCCGTTTTCTTTTCTGTTACAAAAAGGAAACAAATGGGAGTACATTATAACTCTTGAAAGTGTCTTCTTAGAAGGTTGCCCTCTTTTGAATTTTTTGGTCGATTTTCCACCCCAGAGTTTTTTTAGAGAGCAGGTGTCATTTCCCGAACTGCAAGTTTGGTGAATATTTATTGACCTTTAGAAATGGGTTTAAAGCTGCTGTTGTGGGAAGTGGCCTCAAGCAGGCAGCATTTCTCCATTCCCAAATCTGGTTTCTAGGGCAGCAGAGCCTTTCTGGAAGTCGTGTTCCTAGGTTGTAAATTACATTGGAATGTGCATGGAGAAACCCCCATAAGTTTATGTCTCATTATTTCTTCTTGGTTTTAAAAATTTTTTTAATTGTGGTAAAGCTTAGAATATTGTTTGTCCTAGGTGTACACAATCTGGTTCATTTGTAGATTATATATGTCTATTCAAGTACAGATCCTCTTCCCATGTAAAATGTTACAGAATGTTCCGCAGACCTCCCTTGCTATATGGTCGGTCTTTTTGAGATATGTATATAATATGTGTTTGTATACATATAGTAACACTAATCTTAATTTATCCATTCACTCCACCTTTCCTTTTAGATGAGCATAGTTTGTTTTCTAAGTCTGTGAGTGTCTTTCTCTGTGGAAATATGTTCATTTGTGTCAGTTATTAGATAACGCCTATAAGTGATATCATAGAATATAGGTCTTTTGCTTTTGGACTTACCTCATGTTTCGTGATTATCTCCAGACTCATTTGTGGTGCCTCAGAGAGCAATGGTTCATTGTTTTCCATGGCTAATATTCCATTGTGTACGTGGACCACTTCTTCTTTATCCATTCACCTCTTGTTGGATATTTTGATTGCTTCACGGTCTTGGCTATTGTGAATAAGGCTGCACTGCAGCTTTTGCGGCCTGTGTCTTCTCGATTCTTGTCTTCTCAGGTGAGAGGTCCAATGGTGTGCCTGCTGGATTGAATGGTACCTCCATTTTTACTTTTAAACACAGCTCCTTTCTATTCTCATTATTGGCTGTTACCCTTTTACGTCTCAACAGCAGGTAGAGGGTTCACAGTTCTCTAAAACCCCTTCAGCATTTATTGTTCGTAGACTTTTTGCTGATGGTCAGTCGATTGGTGTAAGTTGAAAACTTTTTGTAGATTAGATTGCATGGGTCTAACACTCCCTGAGGTTGAGCTTTTATCCATTTTCCTTTTTTTTTTAAAGAGCGTCAGTAAAACGTAACTCTTCATATTCTCTTCTTGAAACATTTGCCTGTTTTGAAATTTTTTGTCCATTCCCTACTTCAGCACAATTTTTTAGGGCAGGTGTCCTTACAGCCCTGAGTCCTTGTGAATGTTAAGTGACCATTAGCTGTGACTTTAAAGCTGCTCTTTCAGGAAACGGCCACAAGGTGGCAGCATTTCTCCTTTACCAAATTTGGTTACTAGGGAAACAGAGCCTTAATGGAAGTGGTGTTCTAGGTTGTAAATTAAAATGGAATGTGCCAGGAAAAAGCCCTTTAAGTTTATGTCTCATTACTTCTTGTTCATATTTGTAATTTACTTTTTATTTTTTATCCCAGCAAATTTGATTACAATGGTTTGTTTCTTCTTGGTGTGCAAGATGTGGTTCTTTCACACATATATGTGTATCTATTCTTCCTCGCATCCTTTTCCCATTTAGGTTATGACAGAATGTTGAGTAGTCTTCTCCTGGTCTTCCGTACGCCTTTGGTGATTATATATTTCACATGGTTTGTATATCTCTGTTAACCCCAATATGGTAATGTATCCAATCCTCATCCCTTTCTATTTGGTGAACCTAAGTTTTTTTAATGAATCTGTGATTGCCTTTCTCTGTGGAAATATCTTCATTGGTATCAATTTTTAAGTAACTCCTAAAAGTGATATGATAGGATATGTGTCTTTTGCTTTCTTACTAACTACAGGTGGCGTGATTACGTCTAGACTCATCTATGGTGCTGCAAATGGCATCGTTTCATTTTTTTCAGTAGCGAATATTCCATCTGTACATGGAGGAGTTCTTCTGTGTCCACCCATCTGTTGGTGGACTTTTTGGTTACTTCCATATCTTGGCTATTGTGATACTGTGCAATGCAGATTTGCCTGCCTGTGTCTTTCCAATTCTGACTTCTTAGATTATAGGTCGAGGAGTGGGCCTGTTAGGTCATATGGTAGCTCAATGTTTACCTTTTTAAGGCACCTCCTTTCTGCTCTCATCTGTGGCCCTTTCCAACTTACGTCCCACTTGAAGTTGAGGGTATACACTTCTCCACAACACCTTCAGCACTTATTGTTTGTAGTTTTCTTGCTGATGGTTACTCTTGCAATTGTGAGCTGATACCTCTTTGTGGTTGAATTCGCATGTGCCTCAAAATCCGTTGAAACTGAGCTTTAAGGCATGTCCTTTTTATTTTTCAAGCTGTGATTACCCCTTAGTTCTTCAAAGTGTTCTCTTAAAGTATGTGTCACATTTTGAAATGTTTTGGCCATTACCTCCCTCAAGACATTTTGAGGGCAGTTTTCATTTACAGTTCTGCAGTATTTGTTCCTATGAAATGACCATTAGCTCAGGCTTTAAAGCTGCTTTTGCAGGTAACTGCCAGAGGGCAGCAGCCTTTCTATTTTCCCCACCCTGGTAACTAGGGAAAAGCCCTTACGGCCGGTGGGGTTTCTCGGTTATAAATTAGAGTGGAGTGTGCCTGGACAAACCCACACAAGCTGATGTCTCCTTATTTTTGTTGGATTTTTAAATGTAATTTTTATTTTTTATTGGAGTAATTTTCGACTGTGTGCGTGGACCACTTCTACTTAGTGCATTCCTCGGTTGATGGACATTTTCATTGCTTCCAAGTGTTGGCTATGGTAAATATTGTTTTAGTGCAGGATTGCCAGCCTGTGACTTTTTGATTCTCATTTTCTCTGGTGATAGGCCCAGCAGTGGGTGTGATTGACTGACTGGTAGCACCGTATTTCCCTTTTCAATGCACCTTCTTTGTGTTTTCATTAGTGGCACTTACCACGTCCCCTTTAGAATCGAGGGTACACATTTCTCCACAATCGTTTTAGCATTTATTGTTTGCAGCATTTATGCTAATGGCCCTTCTGTCTGCTGTGAGCTGATAGGTTTTTGTAATTTGGGTTTGCATGTCTCTGAAAATTCGTAAAACTCATCATTTTTCTCCGCCGTTTTCTTTTCTGTTAAAAAAAGGAAACAATTGGGAGTACAATATAACTCTTGATATGGTCTTCTTGGAAGGTTGCCCTCTTTTGAATTTTTTGGTCAATTTTCCACCCCAGAATTTTTTTAGAGAGCAGGTGTCATTTACCGAACTGCAAGTTTGGTGAATATTTAGTGACCTTTAGCAATGGGTTTAAAGCTGATTTGTGGGAAGTGGCCTCAAGCAGGCAGCATTTCTCCATTCCCAAATCTGGGTACTAGGGCAGCAGAGCCTTTCTGGAAGTCGTGTTCCTAGGTTGTAAATTACGTTGGAATGTGCATGGAGAAACGCCCCTAAGTTTATGTCTCATTATTTCTTCTTGGTATAAAAATTTTTTTTAAATTGGAGTAAAGCTTAGAATATTGTTTGTCCTAGGTGTACACAATCTGGTTCATTTGTAGATTATATATGTCTATTCAAGTACAGATCCTCTTCCCATGTAAAATGTTACACAGGGTTCCGCAGACCTCCCTTGCTTTATGGTCGGTAGTTTTGAGATATGTATATAATATGTGTTTGTATACATATAGTAACACTAATCTTAATTTATCCATTCCCCCCACCGTTCCTTTTAGATGAGCATAGTTTGTTTTCTAAGTCTGTGAGTGTCTTTCTCTGTGGAAATATGTTCATTTGTGTCAGTTATTAGATAACGCCTATAAGTGATATCATAGAATATAGGTCTTTTGCTTTTGGACTTACCTCATGTTTCGTGATTATCTCCAGACTCATTTGTGGTGCCTCAGAGAGCAATGGTTCATTGTTTTCCATGGCTAATATTCCGTTGTGTACATGGACCACTTCTTCTTTATCCATTCACCTCTTGTTGGATATTTTGATTGCTTCACTGTCTTGGCTATTGTGAATAAGGCTGCACTGAAGCTTTTGCGGCCTGTGTCTTCTCGATTCTTGTCTTCTCAGGTGAGAGGTCCAATGGTGCGCCTGCTGGATTGAATGGTACCTCCATTTTTACTTTTAAACACAGCTCCTTTCTATTCTCATTATTGGCTGTTACCCTTTTACGTCTCACCAGCAGGTAGAGGGTACACAGTTCTGTAAAACCCCTTCAGATTTTATTGTTCGTAGACTTTTTGCTGATGGTCAGTCGACTGGTGTAAGTTGAAACTTTTTGTAGATTAGATTGCAGGTGTCTAACACTCCCTGAGGTTGAGCTTTTATCCATTTACCTTTTTTTTAAAAAGAGTGTGAGTAAAACTTAACTCTTCATAATCTCTTCTTGAAACAGTTGCCTGTTTTGAATTTTTTTGTTCATTCCCTACTTCAGCACAATTTTTTAGGGCAGGTGTCCTTTACAACCCTGAGTCTTTGTGAATGTTAAGTGACCATTAGCTGTGAGTTTAAAGCTGCTCTTGCAGGAAACGGCCACAAGGTGGCAGCATTTCTCCTTTACCAAATTTGGTTACGAGGGAAACAGAGCCTTAATGGAAGTGGTGTTCTAGGTTGTATATTAGAATGGAATATGCCAGGAAAAAGCCGTTTAAGTTTATGTCTCATTACTTCTTGTTCATATTTGTAATTTACGTTTTATTTTTTATCCCAGCAAATTTGATTACAATGGTTTGTTTGCTCTAGGTGTGCAAGATGTGGTTCTTTCACACATATACAGGTATCTATTCTTCCTCACATCCTTTTCTCATGTACGTTATGACAGAATGTTGAGTAGTCTTCTCCTGGTCTTCCGTACGTCTTTGGTGATTATATATTTCACATGGTTTGTATATCTCTGTTAACCCCAATATGGTAATGTATCCAATCCTCATCCCTTTCTATTTGGTGACCATAAGTTTTTTAATGAATCTGCGATTGCCTCTCTCTGTGGAAATATCTTCATTGGTATCGATTTTTAAGTAACTCCTAAAAGTGATATGATAGGATATGTGTCTTTTGCTTTCTCACTTACTACAGGTGGCGTGATTACGTCTAGACTCATCTATGGTGCTGCAAATGGCATTGTTTCATTTTTTCACTAGCTCATATTCCATCTGTACAGGTAGCAGTTCTTCTTTGTCCTCCCATCTGTCGGTGGACTTTTTGGTTACTTCCGTATCTTGGCTATTGTAATACTATGCAATGCAGAATTGCATACCTGTGTCCTTCCAATTCTGTCTTTTTAGTTTATAGGTCCAGGAATAGGTCGGCTGGATCCTATGGTAGCTCAATGTTTACCTTTTAAAGGCACCTCTATTCTGTTCTCTTTAGTGGCTCTTTCCAGGTTACGTCCCACATAAAGTTGAGGGTATGCATTTCTTCCCAGCACCTTCAGCATTTATTCTTTGCAGTTTTTGCTGATGGTTATTCTGAGTGGTGTGAGCTGATACCTCTTTGTGGTTCAATTTGCATGTGTCTCATAATGCGTTGAAATTGAGCTTTTAGACATGTCCTTTTTATTTTTCCAGCTATGATTAGAGCTTATTTCTTCAAAGTGTTTTCTTAAAGTATGTGTCACCATTTGAAATATTTTGGCCATTACCTCCCTCAAGACATTTTGAGGGCAAGTTTCATTTACAGTTCTGCAGTACTTGTTCCTATGAAATGACCATTAGCACGGGCTTTAAAGCTGCTTTTGCAGGTAACTGTCAGAGGGCAGCAGCCTTTCTATGTTCCCCACCCTGGTAACTAGGGAAAAGCCCTTGCGGCCTGTGGTGTTTCTCGGTTAAAAATTAGAGTGGAGTGTGCCTGGAGAAACCCACACAAGCTGATGTCCCCTTACTTTTGTTGGATTTTTAAATGTAATTTTTATTTTTTATTGGAGTAATTTTCCACTGTGTACTTGGACCACTTCTACTTTGTGCATTCCTCGGTTGATGGACATTTTCATTTCTTCCAAGTGTTGGCTATGGTAAATATTGTTGGAGTGCAGGATTGCCAGCCTGTGACTTTTTGATTCTCATTTTCTCAGGTGATAGGCCCAGCAGTGGGTGTGATTCATTGACTGGTAGCACCGTGTTTCCCTTTTCAAAGCACCTCCTTTGTGTTTTCATTAGTGGCTCTTACCACGTCCCCCTTAGAATCGAGGGTACGCATTTCTCCACAATCGCTTCAGCATTTATTGTTTGCAGCATTTATGCTAATGGCCCTACTGGCTGCTGTGAGCTGATAGGTTTTTGTAATTTGGGTTTGCATGTCTTTGAAAATTCGTAAAACTCATCATTTTTCTCCGCCGTTTTCTTTTCTGTTACAAAAAGGAAACAAATGGGAGTACATTATAACTCTTGAAAGTGTCTTCTTAGAAGGTTGCCCTCTTTTGAATTTTTTGGTCGATTTTCCACCCCAGAGTTTTTTTAGAGAGCAGGTGTCATTTCCCGAACTGCAAGTTTGGTGAATATTTATTGACCTTTAGAAATGGGTTTAAAGCTGCTGTTGTGGGAAGTGGCCTCAAGCAGGCAGCATTTCTCCATTCCCAAATCTGGTTTCTAGGGCAGCAGAGCCTTTCTGGAAGTCGTGTTCCTAGGTTGTAAATTACATTGGAATGTGCATGGAGAAACCCCCATAAGTTTATGTCTCATTATTTCTTCTTGGTTTTAAAAATTTTTTTAATTGTGGTAAAGCTTAGAATATTGTTTGTCCTAGGTGTACACAATCTGGTTCATTTGTAGATTATATATGTCTATTCAAGTACAGATCCTCTTCCCATGTAAAATGTTACAGAATGTTCCGCAGACCTCCCTTGCTATATGGTCGGTCTTTTTGAGATATGTATATAATATGTGTTTGTATACATATAGTAACACTAATCTTAATTTATCCATTCACTCCACCTTTCCTTTTAGATGAGCATAGTTTGTTTTCTAAGTCTGTGAGTGTCTTTCTCTGTGGAAATATGTTCATTTGTGTCAGTTATTAGATAACGCCTATAAGTGATATCATAGAATATAGGTCTTTTGCTTTTGGACTTACCTCATGTTTCGTGATTATCTCCAGACTCATTTGTGGTGCCTCAGAGAGCAATGGTTCATTGTTTTCCATGGCTAATATTCCATTGTGTACGTGGACCACTTCTTCTTTATCCATTCACCTCTTGTTGGATATTTTGATTGCTTCACGGTCTTGGCTATTGTGAATAAGGCTGCACTGCAGCTTTTGCGGCCTGTGTCTTCTCGATTCTTGTCTTCTCAGGTGAGAGGTCCAATGGTGTGCCTGCTGGATTGAATGGTACCTCCATTTTTACTTTTAAACACAGCTCCTTTCTATTCTCATTATTGGCTGTTACCCTTTTACGTCTCAACAGCAGGTAGAGGGTTCACAGTTCTCTAAAACCCCTTCAGCATTTATTGTTCGTAGACTTTTTGCTGATGGTCAGTCGATTGGTGTAAGTTGAAAACTTTTTGTAGATTAGATTGCATGGGTCTAACACTCCCTGAGGTTGAGCTTTTATCCATTTTCCTTTTTTTTTTAAAGAGCGTCAGTAAAACGTAACTCTTCATATTCTCTTCTTGAAACATTTGCCTGTTTTGAAATTTTTTGTCCATTCCCTACTTCAGCACAATTTTTTAGGGCAGGTGTCCTTACAGCCCTGAGTCCTTGTGAATGTTAAGTGACCATTAGCTGTGACTTTAAAGCTGCTCTTTCAGGAAACGGCCACAAGGTGGCAGCATTTCTCCTTTACCAAATTTGGTTACTAGGGAAACAGAGCCTTAATGGAAGTGGTGTTCTAGGTTGTAAATTAAAATGGAATGTGCCAGGAAAAAGCCCTTTAAGTTTATGTCTCATTACTTCTTGTTCATATTTGTAATTTACTTTTTATTTTTTATCCCAGCAAATTTGATTACAATGGTTTGTTTCTTCTTGGTGTGCAAGATGTGGTTCTTTCACACATATATGTGTATCTATTCTTCCTCGCATCCTTTTCCCATTTAGGTTATGACAGAATGTTGAGTAGTCTTCTCCTGGTCTTCCGTACGCCTTTGGTGATTATATATTTCACATGGTTTGTATATCTCTGTTAACCCCAATATGGTAATGTATCCAATCCTCATCCCTTTCTATTTGGTGAACCTAAGTTTTTTTAATGAATCTGTGATTGCCTTTCTCTGTGGAAATATCTTCATTGGTATCAATTTTTAAGTAACTCCTAAAAGTGATATGATAGGATATGTGTCTTTTGCTTTCTTACTAACTACAGGTGGCGTGATTACGTCTAGACTCATCTATGGTGCTGCAAATGGCATCGTTTCATTTTTTTCAGTAGCGAATATTCCATCTGTACATGGAGGAGTTCTTCTGTGTCCACCCATCTGTTGGTGGACTTTTTGGTTACTTCCATATCTTGGCTATTGTGATACTGTGCAATGCAGATTTGCCTGCCTGTGTCTTTCCAATTCTGACTTCTTAGATTATAGGTCGAGGAGTGGGCCTGTTAGGTCATATGGTAGCTCAATGTTTACCTTTTTAAGGCACCTCCTTTCTGCTCTCATCTGTGGCCCTTTCCAACTTACGTCCCACTTGAAGTTGAGGGTATACACTTCTCCACAACACCTTCAGCACTTATTGTTTGTAGTTTTCTTGCTGATGGTTACTCTTGCAATTGTGAGCTGATACCTCTTTGTGGTTGAATTCGCATGTGCCTCAAAATCCGTTGAAACTGAGCTTTAAGGCATGTCCTTTTTATTTTTCAAGCTGTGATTACCCCTTAGTTCTTCAAAGTGTTCTCTTAAAGTATGTGTCACATTTTGAAATGTTTTGGCCATTACCTCCCTCAAGACATTTTGAGGGCAGTTTTCATTTACAGTTCTGCAGTATTTGTTCCTATGAAATGACCATTAGCTCAGGCTTTAAAGCTGCTTTTGCAGGTAACTGCCAGAGGGCAGCAGCCTTTCTATTTTCCCCACCCTGGTAACTAGGGAAAAGCCCTTACGGCCGGTGGGGTTTCTCGGTTATAAATTAGAGTGGAGTGTGCCTGGACAAACCCACACAAGCTGATGTCTCCTTATTTTTGTTGGATTTTTAAATGTAATTTTTATTTTTTATTGGAGTAATTTTCGACTGTGTGCGTGGACCACTTCTACTTAGTGCATTCCTCGGTTGATGGACATTTTCATTGCTTCCAAGTGTTGGCTATGGTAAATATTGTTTTAGTGCAGGATTGCCAGCCTGTGACTTTTTGATTCTCATTTTCTCTGGTGATAGGCCCAGCAGTGGGTGTGATTGACTGACTGGTAGCACCGTATTTCCCTTTTCAATGCACCTTCTTTGTGTTTTCATTAGTGGCACTTACCACGTCCCCTTTAGAATCGAGGGTACACATTTCTCCACAATCGTTTTAGCATTTATTGTTTGCAGCATTTATGCTAATGGCCCTTCTGTCTGCTGTGAGCTGATAGGTTTTTGTAATTTGGGTTTGCATGTCTCTGAAAATTCGTAAAACTCATCATTTTTCTCCGCCGTTTTCTTTTCTGTTAAAAAAAGGAAACAATTGGGAGTACAATATAACTCTTGATATGGTCTTCTTGGAAGGTTGCCCTCTTTTGAATTTTTTGGTCAATTTTCCACCCCAGAATTTTTTTAGAGAGCAGGTGTCATTTACCGAACTGCAAGTTTGGTGAATATTTAGTGACCTTTAGCAATGGGTTTAAAGCTGATTTGTGGGAAGTGGCCTCAAGCAGGCAGCATTTCTCCATTCCCAAATCTGGGTACTAGGGCAGCAGAGCCTTTCTGGAAGTCGTGTTCCTAGGTTGTAAATTACGTTGGAATGTGCATGGAGAAACGCCCCTAAGTTTATGTCTCATTATTTCTTCTTGGTATAAAAATTTTTTTTAAATTGGAGTAAAGCTTAGAATATTGTTTGTCCTAGATGTACACAATCTGGTTCATTTGTAGATTATATATGTCTATTCAAGTACAGATCCTCTTCCCATGTAAAATGTTACACAGGGTTCCGCAGACCTCCCTTGCTTTATGGTCGGTAGTTTTGAGATATGTATATAATATGTGTTTGTATACATATAGTAACACTAATCTTAATTTATCCATTCCCCCCACCGTTCCTTTTAGATGAGCATAGTTTGTTTTCTAAGTCTGTGAGTGTCTTTCTCTGTGGAAATATGTTCATTTGTGTCAGTTATTAGATAACGCCTATAAGTGATATCATAGAATATAGGTCTTTTGCTTTTGGACTTACCTCATGTTTCGTGATTATCTCCAGACTCATTTGTGGTGCCTCAGAGAGCAATGGTTCATTGTTTTCCATGGCTAATATTCCGTTGTGTACATGGACCACTTCTTCTTTATCCATTCACCTCTTGTTGGATATTTTGATTGCTTCACTGTCTTGGCTATTGTGAATAAGGCTGCACTGCAGCTTTTGCGGCCTGTGTCTTCTCGATTCTTGTCTTCTCAGGTGAGAGGTCCAATGGTGCGCCTGCTGGATTGAATGGTACCTCCATTTTTACTTTTAAACACAGCTCCTTTCTATTCTCATTATTGGCTGTTACCCTTTTACGTCTCACCAGCAGGTAGAGGGTACACAGTTCTGTAAAACCCCTTCAGATTTTATTGTTCGTAGACTTTTTGCTGATGGTCAGTCGACTGGTGTAAGTTGAAACTTTTTGTAGATTAGATTGCAGGTGTCTAACACTCCCTGAGGTTGAGCTTTTATCCATTTACCTTTTTTTTAAAAAGAGTGTGAGTAAAACTTAACTCTTCATAATCTCTTCTTGAAACAGTTGCCTGTTTTGAATTTTTTTGTTCATTCCCTACTTCAGCACAATTTTTTAGGGCAGGTGTCCTTTACAACCCTGAGTCTTTGTGAATGTTAAGTGACCATTAGCTGTGAGTTTAAAGCTGCTCTTGCAGGAAACGGCCACAAGGTGGCAGCATTTCTCCTTTACCAAATTTGGTTACGAGGGAAACAGAGCCTTAATGGAAGTGGTGTTCTAGGTTGTATATTAGAATGGAATATGCCAGGAAAAAGCCGTTTAAGTTTATGTCTCATTACTTCTTGTTCATATTTGTAATTTACGTTTTATTTTTTATCCCAGCAAATTTGATTACAATGGTTTGTTTGCTCTAGGTGTGCAAGATGTGGTTCTTTCACACATATACAGGTATCTATTCTTCCTCACATCCTTTTCTCATGTACGTTATGACAGAATGTTGAGTAGTCTTCTCCTGGTCTTCCGTACGTCTTTGGTGATTATATATTTCACATGGTTTGTATATCTCTGTTAACCCCAATATGGTAATGTATCCAATCCTCATCCCTTTCTATTTGGTGACCATAAGTTTTTTAATGAATCTGCGATTGCCTCTCTCTGTGGAAATATCTTCATTGGTATCGATTTTTAAGTAACTCCTAAAAGTGATATGATAGGATATGTGTCTTTTGCTTTCTCACTTACTACAGGTGGCGTGATTACGTCTAGACTCATCTATGGTGCTGCAAATGGCATTGTTTCATTTTTTCACTAGCTCATATTCCATCTGTACAGGTAGCAGTTCTTCTTTGTCCTCCCATCTGTCGGTGGACTTTTTGGTTACTTCCGTATCTTGGCTATTGTAATACTATGCAATGCAGAATTGCATACCTGTGTCCTTCCAATTCTGTCTTTTTAGTTTATAGGTCCAGGAATAGGTCGGCTGGATCCTATGGTAGCTCAATGTTTACCTTTTAAAGGCACCTCTATTCTGTTCTCTTTAGTGGCTCTTTCCAGGTTACGTCCCACATAAAGTTGAGGGTATGCATTTCTTCCCAGCACCTTCAGCATTTATTCTTTGCAGTTTTTGCTGATGGTTATTCTGAGTGGTGTGAGCTGATACCTCTTTGTGGTTCAATTTGCATGTGTCTCATAATGCGTTGAAATTGAGCTTTTAGACATGTCCTTTTTATTTTTCCAGCTATGATTAGAGCTTATTTCTTCAAAGTGTTTTCTTAAAGTATGTGTAACCATTTGAAATATTTTGGCCATTACCTCCCTCAAGACATTTTGAGGGCAAGTTTCATTTACAGTTCTGCAGTACTTGTTCCTATGAAATGACCATTAGCACGGGCTTTAAAGCTGCTTTTGCAGGTAACTGTCAGAGGGCAGCAGCCTTTCTATGTTCCCCACCCTGGTAACTAGGGAAAAGCCCTTGCGGCCTGTGGTGTTTCTCGGTTAAAAATTAGAGTGGAGTGTGCCTGGAGAAACCCACACAAGCTGATGTCCCCTTACTTTTGTTGGATTTTTAAATGTAATTTTTATTTTTTATTGGAGTAATTTTCCACTGTGTACTTGGACCACTTCTACTTTGTGCATTCCTCGGTTGATGGACATTTTCATTTCTTCCAAGTGTTGGCTATGGTAAATATTGTTGGAGTGCAGGATTGCCAGCCTGTGACTTTTTGATTCTCATTTTCTCAGGTGATAGGCCCAGCAGTGGGTGTGATTCATTGACTGGTAGCACCGTGTTTCCCTTTTCAAAGCACCTCCTTTGTGTTTTCATTAGTGGCTCTTACCACGTCCCCCTTAGAATCGAGGGTACGCATTTCTCCACAATCGCTTCAGCATTTATTGTTTGCAGCATTTATGCTAATGACCCTACTGGCTGCTGTGAGCTGATAGGTTTTTGTAATTTGGGTTTGCATGTCTTTGAAAATTCGTAAAACTCATCATTTTTCTCCGCCGTTTTCTTTTCTGTTACAAAAAGGAAACAAATGGGAGTACATTATAACTCTTGAAAGTGTCTTCTTAGAAGGTTGCCCTCTTTTGAATTTTTTGGTCGATTTTCCACCCCAGAGTTTTTTTAGAGAGCAGGTGTCATTTCCCGAACTGCAAGTTTGGTGAATATTTATTGACCTTTAGAAATGGGTTTAAAGCTGCTGTTGTGGGAAGTGGCCTCAAGCAGGCAGCATTTCTCCATTCCCAAATCTGGTTTCTAGGGCAGCAGAGCCTTTCTGGAAGTCGTGTTCCTAGGTTGTAAATTACATTGGAATGTGCATGGAGAAACCCCCATAAGTTTATGTCTCATTATTTCTTCTTGGTTTTAAAAATTTTTTTAATTGTGGTAAAGCTTAGAATATTGTTTGTCCTAGGTGTACACAATCTGGTTCATTTGTAGATTATATATG
Organism: Eschrichtius robustus; assembly: GCF_028021215.1. NCBI lineage: Eukaryota > Metazoa > Chordata > Mammalia > Artiodactyla > Eschrichtiidae > Eschrichtius > Eschrichtius robustus. The sequence goes on from NC_090830.1 coordinate 31,605,463, forward strand.
TCTATTCAAGTACAGATCCTCTTCCCATGTAAAATGTTACAGAATGTTCCGCAGACCTCCCTTGCTATATGGTCGGTCTTTTTGAGATATGTATATAATATGTGTTTGTATACATATAGTAACACTAATCTTAATTTATCCATTCACTCCACCTTTCCTTTTAGATGAGCATAGTTTGTTTTCTAAGTCTGTGAGTGTCTTTCTCTGTGGAAATATGTTCATTTGTGTCAGTTATTAGATAACGCCTATAAGTGATATCATAGAATATAGGTCTTTTGCTTTTGGACTTACCTCATGTTTCGTGATTATCTCCAGACTCATTTGTGGTGCCTCAGAGAGCAATGGTTCATTGTTTTCCATGGCTAATATTCCATTGTGTACGTGGACCACTTCTTCTTTATCCATTCACCTCTTGTTGGATATTTTGATTGCTTCACGGTCTTGGCTATTGTGAATAAGGCTGCACTGCAGCTTTTGCGGCCTGTGTCTTCTCGATTCTTGTCTTCTCAGGTGAGAGGTCCAATGGTGTGCCTGCTGGATTGAATGGTACCTCCATTTTTACTTTTAAACACAGCTCCTTTCTATTCTCATTATTGGCTGTTACCCTTTTACGTCTCAACAGCAGGTAGAGGGTTCACAGTTCTCTAAAACCCCTTCAGCATTTATTGTTCGTAGACTTTTTGCTGATGGTCAGTCGATTGGTGTAAGTTGAAAACTTTTTGTAGATTAGATTGCATGGGTCTAACACTCCCTGAGGTTGAGCTTTTATCCATTTTCCTTTTTTTTTTAAAGAGCGTCAGTAAAACGTAACTCTTCATATTCTCTTCTTGAAACATTTGCCTGTTTTGAAATTTTTTGTCCATTCCCTACTTCAGCACAATTTTTTAGGGCAGGTGTCCTTACAGCCCTGAGTCCTTGTGAATGTTAAGTGACCATTAGCTGTGACTTTAAAGCTGCTCTTTCAGGAAACGGCCACAAGGTGGCAGCATTTCTCCTTTACCAAATTTGGTTACTAGGGAAACAGAGCCTTAATGGAAGTGGTGTTCTAGGTTGTAAATTAAAATGGAATGTGCCAGGAAAAAGCCCTTTAAGTTTATGTCTCATTACTTCTTGTTCATATTTGTAATTTACTTTTTATTTTTTATCCCAGCAAATTTGATTACAATGGTTTGTTTCTTCTTGGTGTGCAAGATGTGGTTCTTTCACACATATATGTGTATCTATTCTTCCTCGCATCCTTTTCCCATTTAGGTTATGACAGAATGTTGAGTAGTCTTCTCCTGGTCTTCCGTACGCCTTTGGTGATTATATATTTCACATGGTTTGTATATCTCTGTTAACCCCAATATGGTAATGTATCCAATCCTCATCCCTTTCTATTTGGTGAACCTAAGTTTTTTTAATGAATCTGTGATTGCCTTTCTCTGTGGAAATATCTTCATTGGTATCAATTTTTAAGTAACTCCTAAAAGTGATATGATAGGATATGTGTCTTTTGCTTTCTTACTAACTACAGGTGGCGTGATTACGTCTAGACTCATCTATGGTGCTGCAAATGGCATCGTTTCATTTTTTTCAGTAGCGAATATTCCATCTGTACATGGAGGAGTTCTTCTGTGTCCACCCATCTGTTGGTGGACTTTTTGGTTACTTCCATATCTTGGCTATTGTGATACTGTGCAATGCAGATTTGCCTGCCTGTGTCTTTCCAATTCTGACTTCTTAGATTATAGGTCGAGGAGTGGGCCTGTTAGGTCATATGGTAGCTCAATGTTTACCTTTTTAAGGCACCTCCTTTCTGCTCTCATCTGTGGCCCTTTCCAACTTACGTCCCACTTGAAGTTGAGGGTATACACTTCTCCACAACACCTTCAGCACTTATTGTTTGTAGTTTTCTTGCTGATGGTTACTCTTGCAATTGTGAGCTGATACCTCTTTGTGGTTGAATTCGCATGTGCCTCAAAATCCGTTGAAACTGAGCTTTAAGGCATGTCCTTTTTATTTTTCAAGCTGTGATTACCCCTTAGTTCTTCAAAGTGTTCTCTTAAAGTATGTGTCACATTTTGAAATGTTTTGGCCATTACCTCCCTCAAGACATTTTGAGGGCAGTTTTCATTTACAGTTCTGCAGTATTTGTTCCTATGAAATGACCATTAGCTCAGGCTTTAAAGCTGCTTTTGCAGGTAACTGCCAGAGGGCAGCAGCCTTTCTATTTTCCCCACCCTGGTAACTAGGGAAAAGCCCTTACGGCCGGTGGGGTTTCTCGGTTATAAATTAGAGTGGAGTGTGCCTGGACAAACCCACACAAGCTGATGTCTCCTTATTTTTGTTGGATTTTTAAATGTAATTTTTATTTTTTATTGGAGTAATTTTCGACTGTGTGCGTGGACCACTTCTACTTAGTGCATTCCTCGGTTGATGGACATTTTCATTGCTTCCAAGTGTTGGCTATGGTAAATATTGTTTTAGTGCAGGATTGCCAGCCTGTGACTTTTTGATTCTCATTTTCTCTGGTGATAGGCCCAGCAGTGGGTGTGATTGACTGACTGGTAGCACCGTATTTCCCTTTTCAATGCACCTTCTTTGTGTTTTCATTAGTGGCACTTACCACGTCCCCTTTAGAATCGAGGGTACACATTTCTCCACAATCGTTTTAGCATTTATTGTTTGCAGCATTTATGCTAATGGCCCTTCTGTCTGCTGTGAGCTGATAGGTTTTTGTAATTTGGGTTTGCATGTCTCTGAAAATTCGTAAAACTCATCATTTTTCTCCGCCGTTTTCTTTTCTGTTAAAAAAAGGAAACAATTGGGAGTACAATATAACTCTTGATATGGTCTTCTTGGAAGGTTGCCCTCTTTTGAATTTTTTGGTCAATTTTCCACCCCAGAATTTTTTTAGAGAGCAGGTGTCATTTACCGAACTGCAAGTTTGGTGAATATTTAGTGACCTTTAGCAATGGGTTTAAAGCTGATTTGTGGGAAGTGGCCTCAAGCAGGCAGCATTTCTCCATTCCCAAATCTGGGTACTAGGGCAGCAGAGCCTTTCTGGAAGTCGTGTTCCTAGGTTGTAAATTACGTTGGAATGTGCATGGAGAAACGCCCCTAAGTTTATGTCTCATTATTTCTTTTTGGTATAAAAATTTTTTTTAAATTGGAGTAAAGCTTAGAATATTGTTTGTCCTAGGTGTACACAATCTGGTTCATTTGTAGATTATATATGTCTATTCAAGTACAGATCCTCTTCCCATGTAAAATGTTACACAGGGTTCCGCAGACCTCCCTTGCTTTATGGTCGGTAGTTTTGAGATATGTATATAATATGTGTTTGTATACATATAGTAACACTAATCTTAATTTATCCATTCCCCCCACCGTTCCTTTTAGATGAGCATAGTTTGTTTTCTAAGTCTGTGAGTGTCTTTCTCTGTGGAAATATGTTCATTTGTGTCAGTTATTAGATAACGCCTATAAGTGATATCATAGAATATAGGTCTTTTGCTTTTGGACTTACCTCATGTTTCGTGATTATCTCCAGACTCATTTGTGGTGCCTCAGAGAGCAATGGTTCATTGTTTTCCATGGCTAATATTCCGTTGTGTACATGGACCACTTCTTCTTTATCCATTCACCTCTTGTTGGATATTTTGATTGCTTCACTGTCTTGGCTATTGTGAATAAGGCTGCACTGCAGCTTTTGCGGCCTGTGTCTTCTCGATTCTTGTCTTCTCAGGTGAGAGGTCCAATGGTGCGCCTGCTGGATTGAATGGTACCTCCATTTTTACTTTTAAACACAGCTCCTTTCTATTCTCATTATTGGCTGTTACCCTTTTACGTCTCACCAGCAGGTAGAGGGTACACAGTTCTGTAAAACCCCTTCAGATTTTATTGTTCGTAGACTTTTTGCTGATGGTCAGTCGACTGGTGTAAGTTGAAACTTTTTGTAGATTAGATTGCAGGTGTCTAACACTCCCTGAGGTTGAGCTTTTATCCATTTACCTTTTTTTTAAAAAGAGTGTGAGTAAAACTTAACTCTTCATAATCTCTTCTTGAAACAGTTGCCTGTTTTGAATTTTTTTGTTCATTCCCTACTTCAGCACAATTTTTTAGGGCAGGTGTCCTTTACAACCCTGAGTCTTTGTGAATGTTAAGTGACCATTAGCTGTGAGTTTAAAGCTGCTCTTGCAGGAAACGGCCACAAGGTGGCAGCATTTCTCCTTTACCAAATTTGGTTACGAGGGAAACAGAGCCTTAATGGAAGTGGTGTTCTAGGTTGTATATTAGAATGGAATATGCCAGGAAAAAGCCGTTTAAGTTTATGTCTCATTACTTCTTGTTCATATTTGTAATTTACGTTTTATTTTTTATCCCAGCAAATTTGATTACAATGGTTTGTTTGCTCTAGGTGTGCAAGATGTGGTTCTTTCACACATATACAGGTATCTATTCTTCCTCACATCCTTTTCTCATGTACGTTATGACAGAATGTTGAGTAGTCTTCTCCTGGTCTTCCGTACGTCTTTGGTGATTATATATTTCACATGGTTTGTATATCTCTGTTAACCCCAATATGGTAATGTATCCAATCCTCATCCCTTTCTATTTGGTGACCATAAGTTTTTTAATGAATCTGCGATTGCCTCTCTCTGTGGAAATATCTTCATTGGTATCGATTTTTAAGTAACTCCTAAAAGTGATATGATAGGATATGTGTCTTTTGCTTTCTCACTTACTACAGGTGGCGTGATTACGTCTAGACTCATCTATGGTGCTGCAAATGGCATTGTTTCATTTTTTCACTAGCTCATATTCCATCTGTACAGGTAGCAGTTCTTCTTTGTCCTCCCATCTGTCGGTGGACTTTTTGGTTACTTCCGTATCTTGGCTATTGTAATACTATGCAATGCAGAATTGCATACCTGTGTCCTTCCAATTCTGTCTTTTTAGTTTATAGGTCCAGGAATAGGTCGGCTGGATCCTATGGTAGCTCAATGTTTACCTTTTAAAGGCACCTCTATTCTGTTCTCTTTAGTGGCTCTTTCCAGGTTACGTCCCACATAAAGTTGAGGGTATGCATTTCTTCCCAGCACCTTCAGCATTTATTCTTTGCAGTTTTTGCTGATGGTTATTCTGAGTGGTGTGAGCTGATACCTCTTTGTGGTTCAATTTGCATGTGTCTCATAATGCGTTGAAATTGAGCTTTTAGACATGTCCTTTTTATTTTTCCAGCTATGATTAGAGCTTATTTCTTCAAAGTGTTTTCTTAAAGTATGTGTAACCATTTGAAATATTTTGGCCATTACCTCCCTCAAGACATTTTGAGGGCAAGTTTCATTTACAGTTCTGCAGTACTTGTTCCTATGAAATGACCATTAGCACGGGCTTTAAAGCTGCTTTTGCAGGTAACTGTCAGAGGGCAGCAGCCTTTCTATGTTCCCCACCCTGGTAACTAGGGAAAAGCCCTTGCGGCCTGTGGTGTTTCTCGGTTAAAAATTAGAGTGGAGTGTGCCTGGAGAAACCCAAACAAGCTGATGTCTCCTTACTTTTGTTGGATTTTTAAATGTAATTTTTATTTTTTATTGCAGTAATTTTCCACTGTGTACTTGGACCACTTCTACTTTGTGCATTCCTCGGTTGATGGACATTTTCATTTCTTCCAAGTGTTGGCTATGGTAAATATTGTTGGAGTGCAGGATTGCCAGCCTGTGACTTTTTGATTCTCATTTTCTCAGGTGATAGGCCCAGCAGTGGGTGTGATACATTGACTGGTAGCACCGTGTTTCCCTTTTCAAAGCACCTCCTTTGTGTTTTCATTAGTGGCTCTTACCACGTCCCCCTTAGAATCGAGGGTACGCATTTCTCCACAATCGCTTCAGCATTTATTGTTTGCAGCATTTATGCTAATGACCCTACTGGCTGCTGTGAGCTGATAGGTTTTTGTAATTTGGGTTTGCATGTCTTTGAAAATTCGTAAAACTCATCATTTTTCTCCGCCGTTTTCTTTTCTGTTACAAAAAGGAAACAAATGGGAGTACATTATAACTCTTGAAAGTGTCTTCTTAGAAGGTTGCCCTCTTTTGAATTTTTTGGTCGATTTTCCACCCCAGAGTTTTTTTAGAGAGCAGGTGTCATTTCCCGAACTGCAAGTTTGGTGAATATTTATTGACCTTTAGAAATGGGTTTAAAGCTGCTGTTGTGGGAAGTGGCCTCAAGCAGGCAGCATTTCTCCATTCCCAAATCTGGTTTCTAGGGCAGCAGAGCCTTTCTGGAAGTCGTGTTCCTAGGTTGTAAATTACATTGGAATGTGCATGGAGAAACCCCCATAAGTTTATGTCTCATTATTTCTTCTTGGTTTTAAAAATTTTTTTAATTGTGGTAAAGCTTAGAATATTGTTTGTCCTAGGTGTACACAATCTGGTTCATTTGTAGATTATATATGTCTATTCAAGTACAGATCCTCTTCCCATGTAAAATGTTACAGAATGTTCCGCAGACCTCCCTTGCTATATGGTCGGTCTTTTTGAGATATGTATATAATATGTGTTTGTATACATATAGTAACACTAATCTTAATTTATCCATTCACTCCACCTTTCCTTTTAGATGAGCATAGTTTGTTTTCTAAGTCTGTGAGTGTCTTTCTCTGTGGAAATATGTTCATTTGTGTCAGTTATTAGATAACGCCTATAAGTGATATCATAGAATATAGGTCTTTTGCTTTTGGACTTACCTCATGTTTCGTGATTATCTCCAGACTCATTTGTGGTGCCTCAGAGAGCAATGGTTCATTGTTTTCCATGGCTAATATTCCATTGTGTACGTGGACCACTTCTTCTTTATCCATTCACCTCTTGTTGGATATTTTGATTGCTTCACGGTCTTGGCTATTGTGAATAAGGCTGCACTGCAGCTTTTGCGGCCTGTGTCTTCTCGATTCTTGTCTTCTCAGGTGAGAGGTCCAATGGTGTGCCTGCTGGATTGAATGGTACCTCCATTTTTACTTTTAAACACAGCTCCTTTCTATTCTCATTATTGGCTGTTACCCTTTTACGTCTCAACAGCAGGTAGAGGGTTCACAGTTCTCTAAAACCCCTTCAGCATTTATTGTTCGTAGACTTTTTGCTGATGGTCAGTCGATTGGTGTAAGTTGAAAACTTTTTGTAGATTAGATTGCATGGGTCTAACACTCCCTGAGGTTGAGCTTTTATCCATTTTCCTTTTTTTTTTAAAGAGCGTCAGTAAAACGTAACTCTTCATATTCTCTTCTTGAAACATTTGCCTGTTTTGAAATTTTTTGTCCATTCCCTACTTCAGCACAATTTTTTAGGGCAGGTGTCCTTACAGCCCTGAGTCCTTGTGAATGTTAAGTGACCATTAGCTGTGACTTTAAAGCTGCTCTTTCAGGAAACGGCCACAAGGTGGCAGCATTTCTCCTTTACCAAATTTGGTTACTAGGGAAACAGAGCCTTAATGGAAGTGGTGTTCTAGGTTGTAAATTAAAATGGAATGTGCCAGGAAAAAGCCCTTTAAGTTTATGTCTCATTACTTCTTGTTCATATTTGTAATTTACTTTTTATTTTTTATCCCAGCAAATTTGATTACAATGGTTTGTTTCTTCTTGGTGTGCAAGATGTGGTTCTTTCACACATATATGTGTATCTATTCTTCCTCGCATCCTTTTCCCATTTAGGTTATGACAGAATGTTGAGTAGTCTTCTCCTGGTCTTCCGTACGCCTTTGGTGATTATATATTTCACATGGTTTGTATATCTCTGTTAACCCCAATATGGTAATGTATCCAATCCTCATCCCTTTCTATTTGGTGAACCTAAGTTTTTTTAATGAATCTGTGATTGCCTTTCTCTGTGGAAATATCTTCATTGGTATCAATTTTTAAGTAACTCCTAAAAGTGATATGATAGGATATGTGTCTTTTGCTTTCTTACTAACTACAGGTGGCGTGATTACGTCTAGACTCATCTATGGTGCTGCAAATGGCATCGTTTCATTTTTTTCAGTAGCGAATATTCCATCTGTACATGGAGGAGTTCTTCTGTGTCCACCCATCTGTTGGTGGACTTTTTGGTTACTTCCATATCTTGGCTATTGTGATACTGTGCAATGCAGATTTGCCTGCCTGTGTCTTTCCAATTCTGACTTCTTAGATTATAGGTCGAGGAGTGGGCCTGTTAGGTCATATGGTAGCTCAATGTTTACCTTTTTAAGGCACCTCCTTTCTGCTCTCATCTGTGGCCCTTTCCAACTTACGTCCCACTTGAAGTTGAGGGTATACACTTCTCCACAACACCTTCAGCACTTATTGTTTGTAGTTTTCTTGCTGATGGTTACTCTTGCAATTGTGAGCTGATACCTCTTTGTGGTTGAATTCGCATGTGCCTCAAAATCCGTTGAAACTGAGCTTTAAGGCATGTCCTTTTTATTTTTCAAGCTGTGATTACCCCTTAGTTCTTCAAAGTGTTCTCTTAAAGTATGTGTCACATTTTGAAATGTTTTGGCCATTACCTCCCTCAAGACATTTTGAGGGCAGTTTTCATTTACAGTTCTGCAGTATTTGTTCCTATGAAATGACCATTAGCTCAGGCTTTAAAGCTGCTTTTGCAGGTAACTGCCAGAGGGCAGCAGCCTTTCTATTTTCCCCACCCTGGTAACTAGGGAAAAGCCCTTACGGCCGGTGGGGTTTCTCGGTTATAAATTAGAGTGGAGTGTGCCTGGACAAACCCACACAAGCTGATGTCTCCTTATTTTTGTTGGATTTTTAAATGTAATTTTTATTTTTTATTGGAGTAATTTTCGACTGTGTGCGTGGACCACTTCTACTTAGTGCATTCCTCGGTTGATGGACATTTTCATTGCTTCCAAGTGTCGGCTATGGTAAATATTGTTTTAGTTCAGGATTGCCAGCCTGTGACTTTTTGATTCTCATTTTCTCTGGTGATAGGCCCAGCAGTGGGTGTGATTGACTGACTGGTAGCACCGTATTTCCCTTTTCAATGCACCTTCTTTGTGTTTTCATTAGTGGCACTTACCACGTCCCCTTTAGAATCGAGGGTACACATTTCTCCACAATCGTTTTAGCATTTATTGTTTGCAGCATTTATGCTAATGGCCCTTCTGTCTGCTGTGAGCTGATAGGTTTTTGTAATTTGGGTTTGCATGTCTCTGAAAATTCGTAAAACTCATCATTTTTCTCCGCCGTTTTCTTTTCTGTTAAAAAAAGGAAACAATTGGGAGTACAATATAACTCTTGATATGGTCTTCTTGGAAGGTTGCCCTCTTTTGAATTTTTTGGTCAATTTTCCACCCCAGAATTTTTTTAGAGAGCAGGTGTCATTTACCGAACTGCAAGTTTGGTGAATATTTAGTGACCTTTAGCAATGGGTTTAAAGCTGATTTGTGGGAAGTGGCCTCAAGCAGGCAGCATTTCTCCATTCCCAAATCTGGGTACTAGGGCAGCAGAGCCTTTCTGGAAGTCGTGTTCCTAGGTTGTAAATTACGTTGGAATGTGCATGGAGAAACGCCCCTAAGTTTATGTCTCATTATTTCTTTTTGGTATAAAAATTTTTTTTAAATTGGAGTAAAGCTTAGAATATTGTTTGTCCTAGGTGTACACAATCTGGTTCATTTGTAGATTATATATGTCTATTCAAGTACAGATCCTCTTCCCATGTAAAATGTTACACAGGGTTCCGCAGACCTCCCTTGCTTTATGGTCGGTAGTTTTGAGATATGTATATAATATGTGTTTGTATACATATAGTAACACTAATCTTAATTTATCCATTCCCCCCACCGTTCCTTTTAGATGAGCATAGTTTGTTTTCTAAGTCTGTGAGTGTCTTTCTCTGTGGAAATATGTTCATTTGTGTCAGTTATTAGATAACGCCTATAAGTGATATCATAGAATATAGGTCTTTTGCTTTTGGACTTACCTCATGTTTCGTGATTATCTCCAGACTCATTTGTGGTGCCTCAGAGAGCAATGGTTCATTGTTTTCCATGGCTAATATTCCGTTGTGTACATGGACCACTTCTTCTTTATCCATTCACCTCTTGTTGGATATTTTGATTGCTTCACTGTCTTGGCTATTGTGAATAAGGCTGCACTGCAGCTTTTGCGGCCTGTGTCTTCTCGATTCTTGTCTTCTCAGGTGAGAGGTCCAATGGTGCGCCTGCTGGATTGAATGGTACCTCCATTTTTACTTTTAAACACAGCTCCTTTCTATTCTCATTATTGGCTGTTACCCTTTTACGTCTCACCAGCAGGTAGAGGGTACACAGTTCTGTAAAACCCCTTCAGATTTTATTGTTCGTAGACTTTTTGCTGATGGTCAGTCGACTGGTGTAAGTTGAAACTTTTTGTAGATTAGATTGCAGGTGTCTAACACTCCCTGAGGTTGAGCTTTTATCCATTTACCTTTTTTTTAAAAAGAGTGTGAGTAAAACTTAACTCTTCATAATCTCTTCTTGAAACAGTTGCCTGTTTTGAATTTTTTTGTTCATTCCCTACTTCAGCACAATTTTTTAGGGCAGGTGTCCTTTACAACCCTGAGTCTTTGTGAATGTTAAGTGACCATTAGCTGTGAGTTTAAAGCTGCTCTTGCAGGAAACGGCCACAAGGTGGCAGCATTTCTCCTTTACCAAATTTGGTTACGAGGGAAACAGAGCCTTAATGGAAGTGGTGTTCTAGGTTGTATATTAGAATGGAATATGCCAGGAAAAAGCCGTTTAAGTTTATGTCTCATTACTTCTTGTTCATATTTGTAATTTACGTTTTATTTTTTATCCCAGCAAATTTGATTACAATGGTTTGTTTGCTCTAGGTGTGCAAGATGTGGTTCTTTCACACATATACAGGTATCTATTCTTCCTCACATCCTTTTCTCATGTACGTTATGACAGAATGTTGAGTAGTCTTCTCCTGGTCTTCCGTACGTCTTTGGTGATTATATATTTCACATGGTTTGTATATCTCTGTTAACCCCAATATGGTAATGTATCCAATCCTCATCCCTTTCTATTTGGTGACCATAAGTTTTTTAATGAATCTGCGATTGCCTCTCTCTGTGGAAATATCTTCATTGGTATCGATTTTTAAGTAACTCCTAAAAGTGATATGATAGGATATGTGTCTTTTGCTTTCTCACTTAATACAGGTGGCGTGATTACGTCTAGACTCATCTATGGTGCTGCAAATGGCATTGTTTCATTTTTTCACTAGCTCATATTCCATCTGTACAGGTAGCAGTTCTTCTTTGTCCTCCCATCTGTCGGTGGACTTTTTGGTTACTTCCGTATCTTGGCTATTGTAATACTATGCAATGCAGAATTGCATACCTGTGTCCTTCCAATTCTGTCTTTTTAGTTTATAGGTCCAGGAATAGGTCGGCTGGATCCTATGGTAGCTCAATGTTTACCTTTTAAAGGCACCTCTATTCTGTTCTCTTTAGTGGCTCTTTCCAGGTTACGTCCCACATAAAGTTGAGGGTATGCATTTCTTCCCAGCACCTTCAGCATTTATTCTTTGCAGTTTTTGCTGATGGTTATTCTGAGTGGTGTGAGCTGATACCTCTTTGTGGTTCAATTTGCATGTGTCTCATAATGCGTTGAAATTGAGCTTTTAGACATGTCCTTTTTATTTTTCCAGCTATGATTAGAGCTTATTTCTTCAAAGTGTTTTCTTAAAGTATGTGTAACCATTTGAAATATTTTGGCCATTACCTCCCTCAAGACATTTTGAGGGCAAGTTTCATTTACAGTTCTGCAGTACTTGTTCCTATGAAATGACCATTAGCACGGGCTTTAAAGCTGCTTTTGCAGGTAACTGTCAGAGGGCAGCAGCCTTTCTATGTTCCCCACCCTGGTAACTAGGGAAAAGCCCTTGCGGCCTGTGGTGTTTCTCGGTTAAAAATTAGAGTGGAGTGTGCCTGGAGAAACCCACACAAGCTGATGTCTCCTTACTTTTGTTGGATTTTTAAATGTAATTTTTATTTTTTATTGGAGTAATTTTCCACTGTGTACTTGGACCACTTCTACTTTGTGCATTCCTCGGTTGATGGACATTTTCATTTCTTCCAAGTGTTGGCTATGGTAAATATTGTTGGAGTGCAGGATTGCCAGCCTGTGACTTTTTGATTCTCATTTTCTCAGGTGATAGGCCCAGCAGTGGGTGTGATTCATTGACTGGTAGCACCGTGTTTCCCTTTTCAAAGCACCTCCTTTGTGTTTTCATTAGTGGCTCTTACCACGTCCCCCTTAGAATCGAGGGTACGCATTTCTCCACAATCGCTTCAGCATTTATTGTTTGCAGCATTTATGCTAATGGCCCTACTGGCTGCTGTGAGCTGATAGGTTTTTGTAATTTGGGTTTGCATGTCTTTGAAAATTCGTAAAACTCATCATTTTTCTCCGCCGTTTTCTTTTCTGTTACAAAAAGGAAACAAATGGGAGTACATTATAACTCTTGAAAGTGTCTTCTTAGAAGGTTGCCCTCTTTTGAATTTTTTGGTCGATTTTCCACCCCAGAGTTTTTTTAGAGAGCAGGTGTCATTTCCCGAACTGCAAGTTTGGTGAATATTTATTGACCTTTAGAAATGGGTTTAAAGCTGCTGTTGTGGGAAGTGGCCTCAAGCAGGCAGCATTTCTCCATTCCCAAATCTGGTTTCTAGGGCAGCAGAGCCTTTCTGGAAGTCGTGTTCCTAGGTTGTAAATTACATTGGAATGTGCATGGAGAAACCCCCATAAGTTTATGTCTCATTATTTCTTCTTGGTTTTAAAAATTTTTTTAATTGTGGTAAAGCTTAGAATATTGTTTGTCCTAGGTGTACACAATCTGGTTCATTTGTAGATTATATATGTCTATTCAAGTACAGATCCTCTTCCCATGTAAAATGTTACAGAATGTTCCGCAGACCTCCCTTGCTATATGGTCGGTCTTTTTGAGATATGTATATAATATGTGTTTGTATACATATAGTAACACTAATCTTAATTTATCCATTCACTCCACCTTTCCTTTTAGATGAGCATAGTTTGTTTTCTAAGTCTGTGAGTGTCTTTCTCTGTGGAAATATGTTCATTTGTGTCAGTTATTAGATAACGCCTATAAGTGATATCATAGAATATAGGTCTTTTGCTTTTGGACTTACCTCATGTTTCGTGATTATCTCCAGACTCATTTGTGGTGCCTCAGAGAGCAATGGTTCATTGTTTTCCATGGCTAATATTCCATTGTGTACGTGGACCACTTCTTCTTTATCCATTCACCTCTTGTTGGATATTTTGATTGCTTCACGGTCTTGGCTATTGTGAATAAGGCTGCACTGCAGCTTTTGCGGCCTGTGTCTTCTCGATTCTTGTCTTCTCAGGTGAGAGGTCCAATGGTGTGCCTGCTGGATTGAATGGTACCTCCATTTTTACTTTTAAACACAGCTCCTTTCTATTCTCATTATTGGCTGTTACCCTTTTACGTCTCAACAGCAGGTAGAGGGTTCACAGTTCTCTAAAACCCCTTCAGCATTTATTGTTCGTAGACTTTTTGCTGATGGTCAGTCGATTGGTGTAAGTTGAAAACTTTTTGTAGATTAGATTGCATGGGTCTAACACTCCCTGAGGTTGAGCTTTTATCCATTTTCCTTTTTTTTTTAAAGAGCGTCAGTAAAACGTAACTCTTCATATTCTCTTCTTGAAACATTTGCCTGTTTTGAAATTTTTTGTCCATTCCCTACTTCAGCACAATTTTTTAGGGCAGGTGTCCTTACAGCCCTGAGTCCTTGTGAATGTTAAGTGACCATTAGCTGTGACTTTAAAGCTGCTCTTTCAGGAAACGGCCACAAGGTGGCAGCATTTCTCCTTTACCAAATTTGGTTACTAGGGAAACAGAGCCTTAATGGAAGTGGTGTTCTAGGTTGTAAATTAAAATGGAATGTGCCAGGAAAAAGCCCTTTAAGTTTATGTCTCATTACTTCTTGTTCATATTTGTAATTTACTTTTTATTTTTTATCCCAGCAAATTTGATTACAATGGTTTGTTTCTTCTTGGTGTGCAAGATGTGGTTCTTTCACACATATATGTGTATCTATTCTTCCTCGCATCCTTTTCCCATTTAGGTTATGACAGAATGTTGAGTAGTCTTCTCCTGGTCTTCCGTACGCCTTTGGTGATTATATATTTCACATGGTTTGTATATCTCTGTTAACCCCAATATGGTAATGTATCCAATCCTCATCCCTTTCTATTTGGTGAACCTAAGTTTTTTTAATGAATCTGTGATTGCCTTTCTCTGTGGAAATATCTTCATTGGTATCAATTTTTAAGTAACTCCTAAAAGTGATATGATAGGATATGTGTCTTTTGCTTTCTTACTAACTACAGGTGGCGTGATTACGTCTAGACTCATCTATGGTGCTGCAAATGGCATCGTTTCATTTTTTTCAGTAGCGAATATTCCATCTGTACATGGAGGAGTTCTTCTGTGTCCACCCATCTGTTGGTGGACTTTTTGGTTACTTCCATATCTTGGCTATTGTGATACTGTGCAATGCAGATTTGCCTGCCTGTGTCTTTCCAATTCTGACTTCTTAGATTATAGGTCGAGGAGTGGGCCTGTTAGGTCATATGGTAGCTCAATGTTTACCTTTTTAAGGCACCTCCTTTCTGCTCTCATCTGTGGCCCTTTCCAACTTACGTCCCACTTGAAGTTGAGGGTATACACTTCTCCACAACACCTTCAGCACTTATTGTTTGTAGTTTTCTTGCTGATGGTTACTCTTGCAATTGTGAGCTGATACCTCTTTGTGGTTGAATTCGCATGTGCCTCAAAATCCGTTGAAACTGAGCTTTAAGGCATGTCCTTTTTATTTTTCAAGCTGTGATTACCCCTTAGTTCTTCAAAGTGTTCTCTTAAAGTATGTGTCACATTTTGAAATGTTTTGGCCATTACCTCCCTCAAGACATTTTGAGGGCAGTTTTCATTTACAGTTCTGCAGTATTTGTTCCTATGAAATGACCATTAGCTCAGGCTTTAAAGCTGCTTTTGCAGGTAACTGCCAGAGGGCAGCAGCCTTTCTATTTTCCCCACCCTGGTAACTAGGGAAAAGCCCTTACGGCCGGTGGGGTTTCTCGGTTATAAATTAGAGTGGAGTGTGCCTGGACAAACCCACACAAGCTGATGTCTCCTTATTTTTGTTGGATTTTTAAATGTAATTTTTATTTTTTATTGGAGTAATTTTCGACTGTGTGCGTGGACCACTTCTACTTAGTGCATTCCTCGGTTGATGGACATTTTCATTGCTTCCAAGTGTTGGCTATGGTAAATATTGTTTTAGTGCAGGATTGCCAGCCTGTGACTTTTTGATTCTCATTTTCTCTGGTGATAGGCCCAGCAGTGGGTGTGATTGACTGACTGGTAGCACCGTATTTCCCTTTTCAATGCACCTTCTTTGTGTTTTCATTAGTGGCACTTACCACGTCCCCTTTAGAATCGAGGGTACACATTTCTCCACAATCGTTTTAGCATTTATTGTTTGCAGCATTTATGCTAATGGCCCTTCTGTCTGCTGTGAGCTGATAGGTTTTTGTAATTTGGGTTTGCATGTCTCTGAAAATTCGTAAAACTCATCATTTTTCTCCGCCGTTTTCTTTTCTGTTAAAAAAAGGAAACAATTGGGAGTACAATATAACTCTTGATATGGTCTTCTTGGAAGGTTGCCCTCTTTTGAATTTTTTGGTCAATTTTCCACCCCAGAATTTTTTTAGAGAGCAGGTGTCATTTACCGAACTGCAAGTTTGGTGAATATTTAGTGACCTTTAGCAATGGGTTTAAAGCTGATTTGTGGGAAGTGGCCTCAAGCAGGCAGCATTTCTCCATTCCCAAATCTGGGTACTAGGGCAGCAGAGCCTTTCTGGAAGTCGTGTTCCTAGGTTGTAAATTACGTTGGAATGTGCATGGAGAAACGCCCCTAAGTTTATGTCTCATTATTTCTTCTTGGTATAAAAATTTTTTTTAAATTGGAGTAAAGCTTAGAATATTGTTTGTCCTAGGTGTACACAATCTGGTTCATTTGTAGATTATATATGTCTATTCAAGTACAGATCCTCTTCCCATGTAAAATGTTACACAGGGTTCCGCAGACCTCCCTTGCTTTATGGTCGGTAGTTTTGAGATATGTATATAATATGTGTTTGTATACATATAGTAACACTAATCTTAATTTATCCATTCCCCCCACCGTTCCTTTTAGATGAGCATAGTTTGTTTTCTAAGTCTGTGAGTGTCTTTCTCTGTGGAAATATGTTCATTTGTGTCAGTTATTAGATAACGCCTATAAGTGATATCATAGAATATAGGTCTTTTGCTTTTGGACTTACCTCATGTTTCGTGATTATCTCCAGACTCATTTGTGGTGCCTCAGAGAGCAATGGTTCATTGTTTTCCATGGCTAATATTCCGTTGTGTACATGGACCACTTCTTCTTTATCCATTCACCTCTTGTTGGATATTTTGATTGCTTCACTGTCTTGGCTATTGTGAATAAGGCTGCACTGCAGCTTTTGCGGCCTGTGTCTTCTCGATTCTTGTCTTCTCAGGTGAGAGGTCCAATGGTGCGCCTGCTGGATTGAATGGTACCTCCATTTTTACTTTTAAACACAGCTCCTTTCTATTCTCATTATTGGCTGTTACCCTTTTACGTCTCACCAGCAGGTAGAGGGTACACAGTTCTGTAAAACCCCTTCAGATTTTATTGTTCGTAGACTTTTTGCTGATGGTCAGTCGACTGGTGTAAGTTGAAACTTTTTGTAGATTAGATTGCAGGTGTCTAACACTCCCTGAGGTTGAGCTTTTATCCATTTACCTTTTTTTTAAAAAGAGTGTGAGTAAAACTTAACTCTTCATAATCTCTTCTTGAAACAGTTGCCTGTTTTGAATTTTTTTGTTCATTCCCTACTTCAGCACAATTTTTTAGGGCAGGTGTCCTTTACAACCCTGAGTCTTTGTGAATGTTAAGTGACCATTAGCTGTGAGTTTAAAGCTGCTCTTGCAGGAAACGGCCACAAGGTGGCAGCATTTCTCCTTTACCAAATTTGGTTACGAGGGAAACAGAGCCTTAATGGAAGTGGTGTTCTAGGTTGTATATTAGAATGGAATATGCCAGGAAAAAGCCGTT
Source organism: Eschrichtius robustus (assembly GCF_028021215.1). Lineage (NCBI taxonomy): Eukaryota > Metazoa > Chordata > Mammalia > Artiodactyla > Eschrichtiidae > Eschrichtius > Eschrichtius robustus. Next base: position 31,622,643 of record NC_090830.1, read on the forward strand.
TAAGTTTATGTCTCATTACTTCTTGTTCATATTTGTAATTTACGTTTTATTTTTTATCCCAGCAAATTTGATTACAATGGTTTGTTTGCTCTAGGTGTGCAAGATGTGGTTCTTTCACACATATACAGGTATCTATTCTTCCTCACATCCTTTTCTCATGTACGTTATGACAGAATGTTGAGTAGTCTTCTCCTGGTCTTCCGTACGTCTTTGGTGATTATATATTTCACATGGTTTGTATATCTCTGTTAACCCCAATATGGTAATGTATCCAATCCTCATCCCTTTCTATTTGGTGACCATAAGTTTTTTAATGAATCTGCGATTGCCTCTCTCTGTGGAAATATCTTCATTGGTATCGATTTTTAAGTAACTCCTAAAAGTGATATGATAGGATATGTGTCTTTTGCTTTCTCACTTACTACAGGTGGCGTGATTACGTCTAGACTCATCTATGGTGCTGCAAATGGCATTGTTTCGTTTTTTCACTAGCTCATATTCCATCTGTACAGGTAGCAGTTCTTCTTTGTCCTCCCATCTGTCGGTGGACTTTTTGGTTACTTCCGTATCTTGGCTATTGTAATACTATGCAATGCAGATTTGCATACCTGTGTCCTTCCAATTCTGTCTTTTTAGTTTATAGGTCCAGGAATAGGTCTGCTGGATCCTATGGTAGCTCAATGTTTACCTTTTAAAGGCACCTCTATTCTGTTCTCTTTAGTGGCTCTTTCCAGGTTACGTCCCACATAAAGTTGAGGGTATGCATTTCTTCCCAGCACCTTCAGCATTTATTCTTTGCAGTTTTTGCTGATGGTTATTCTGAGTGGTGTGAGCTGATACCTCTTTGTGGTTCAATTTGCATGTGTCTCATAATGCGTTGAAATTGAGCTTTTAGACATGTCCTTTTTATTTTTCCAGCTATGATTAGAGCTTATTTCTTCAAAGTGTTTTCTTAAAGTATGTGTCACCATTTGAAATATTTTGGCCATTACCTCCCTCAAGACATTTTGAGGGCAAGTTTCATTTACAGTTCTGCAGTACTTGTTCCTATGAAATGACCATTAGCACGGGCTTTAAAGCTGCTTTTGCAGGTAACTGTCAGAGGGCAGCAGCCTTTCTATGTTCCCCACCCTGGTAACTAGGGAAAAGCCCTTGCGGCCTGTGGTGTTTCTCGGTTAAAAATTAGAGTGGAGTGTGCCTGGAGAAACCCACACAAGCTGATGTCTCCTTACTTTTGTTGGATTTTTAAATGTAATTTTTATTTTTTATTGCAGTAATTTTCCACTGTGTACTTGGACCACTTCTACTTTGTGCATTCCTCGGTTGATGGACATTTTCATTTCTTCCAAGTGTTGGCTATGGTAAATATTGTTGGAGTGCAGGATTGCCAGCCTGTGACTTTTTGATTCTCATTTTCTCAGGTGATAGGCCCAGCAGTGGGTGTGATACATTGACTGGTAGCACCGTGTTTCCCTTTTCAAAGCACCTCCTTTGTGTTTTCATTAGTGGCTCTTACCACGTCCCCCTTAGAATCGAGGGTACGCATTTCTCCACAATCGCTTCAGCATTTATTGTTTGCAGCATTTATGCTAATGGCCCTACTGGCTGCTGTGAGCTGATAGGTTTTTGTAATTTGGGTTTGCATGTCTTTGAAAATTCGTAAAACTCATCATTTTTCTCCGCCGTTTTCTTTTCTGTTACAAAAAGGAAACAAATGGGAGTACATTATAACTCTTGAAAGTGTCTTCTTAGAAGGTTGCCCTCTTTTGAATTTTTTGGTCGATTTTCCACCCCAGAGTTTTTTTAGAGAGCAGGTGTCATTTCCCGAACTGCAAGTTTGGTGAATATTTATTGACCTTTAGAAATGGGTTTAAAGCTGCTGTTGTGGGAAGTGGCCTCAAGCAGGCAGCATTTCTCCATTCCCAAATCTGGTTTCTAGGGCAGCAGAGCCTTTCTGGAAGTCGTGTTCCTAGGTTGTAAATTACATTGGAATGTGCATGGAGAAACCCCCATAAGTTTATGTCTCATTATTTCTTCTTGGTTTTAAAATTTTTTTTTAATTGTGGTAAAGCTTAGAATATTGTTTGTCCTAGGTGTACACAATCTGGTTCATTTGTAGATTATATATGTCTATTCAAGTACAGATCCTCTTCCCATGTAAAATGTTACAGAATGTTCCGCAGACCTCCCTTGCTATATGGTCGGTCTTTTTGAGATATGTATATAATATGTGTTTGTATACATATAGTAACACTAATCTTAATTTATCCATTCACTCCACCTTTCCTTTTAGATGAGCATAGTTTGTTTTCTAAGTCTGTGAGTGTCTTTCTCTGTGGAAATATGTTCATTTGTGTCAGTTATTAGATAACGCCTATAAGTGATATCATAGAATATAGGTCTTTTGCTTTTGGACTTACCTCATGTTTCGTGATTATCTCCAGACTCATTTGTGGTGCCTCAGAGAGCAATGGTTCATTGTTTTCCATGGCTAATATTCCATTGTGTACGTGGACCACTTCTTCTTTATCCATTCACCTCTTGTTGGATATTTTGATTGCTTCACGGTCTTGGCTATTGTGAATTAGGCTGCACTGCAGCTTTTGCGGCCTGTGTCTTCTCGATTCTTGTCTTCTCAGGTGAGAGGTCCAATGGTGTGCCTGCTGGATTGAATGGTACCTCCATTTTTACTTTTAAACACAGCTCCTTTCTATTCTCATTATTGGCTGTTACCCTTTTACGTCTCAACAGCAGGTAGAGGGTTCACAGTTCTCTAAAACCCCTTCAGCATTTATTGTTCGTAGACTTTTTGCTGATGGTCAGTCGATTGGTGTAAGTTGAAAACTTTTTGTAGATTAGATTGCATGGGTCTAACACTCCCTGTGGTTGAGCTTTTATCCATTTTCCTTTTTTTTTTAAAGAGCGTCAGTAAAACGTAACTCTTCATATTCTCTTCTTGAAACATTTGCCTGTTTTGAAATTTTTTGTCCATTCCCTACTTCAGCACAATTTTTTAGGGCAGGTGTCCTTACAGCCCTGAGTCCTTGTGAATGTTAAGTGACCATTAGCTGTGACTTTAAAGCTGCTCTTGCAGGAAACGGCCACAAGGTGGCAGCATTTCTCCTTTACCAAATTTGGTTACTAGGGAAACAGAGCCTTAATGGAAGTGGTGTTCTAGGTTGTAAATTAAAATGGAATGTGCCAGGAAAAAGCCCTTTAAGTTTATGTCTCATTACTTCTTGTTCATATTTGTAATTTACTTTTTATTTTTTATCCCAGCAAATTTGATTACAATGGTTTGTTTCTTCTTGGTGTGCAAGATGTGGTTCTTTCACACATATATGTGTATCTATTCTTCCTCGCATCCTTTTCCCATTTAGGTTATGACAGAATGTTGAGTAGTCTTCTCCTGGTCTTCCGTACGCCTTTGGTGATTATATATTTCACATGGTTTGTATATCTCTGTTAACCCCAATATGGTAATGTATCCAATCCTCATCCCTTTCTATTTGGTGAACCTAAGTTTTTTTAATGAATCTGTGATTGCCTTTCTCTGTGGAAATATCTTCATTGGTATCAATTTTTAAGTAACTCCTAAAAGTGATATGATAGGATATGTGTCTTTTGCTTTCTTACTAACTACAGGTGGCGTGATTACGTCTAGACTCATCTATGGTGCTGCAAATGGCATCGTTTCATTTTTTTCAGTAGCGAATATTCCATCTGTACATGGAGGAGTTCTTCTGTGTCCACCCATCTGTTGGTGGACTTTTTGGTTACTTCCATATCTTGGCTATTGTGATACTGTGCAATGCAGATTTGCCTGCCTGTGTCTTTCCAATTCTGACTTCTTAGATTATAGGTCGAGGAGTGGGCCTGTTAGGTCATATGGTAGCTCAATGTTTACCTTTTTAAGGCACCTCCTTTCTGCTCTCATCTGTGGCCCTTTCCAACTTACGTCCCACTTGAAGTTGAGGGTATACACTTCTCCACAACACCTTCAGCACTTATTGTTTGTAGTTTTCTTGCTGATGGTTACTCTTGCAATTGTGAGCTGATACCTCTTTGTGGTTGAATTCGCATGTGCCTCAAAATCCGTTGAAACTGAGCTTTAAGGCATGTCCTTTTTATTTTTCAAGCTGTGATTACCCCTTAGTTCTTCAAAGTGTTCTCTTAAAGTATGTGTCACATTTTGAAATGTTTTGGCCATTACCTCCCTCAAGACATTTTGAGGGCAGTTTTCATTTACAGTTCTGCAGTATTTGTTCCTATGAAATGACCATTAGCTCAGGCTTTAAAGCTGCTTTTGCAGGTAACTGCCAGAGGGCAGCAGCCTTTCTATTTTCCCCACCCTGGTAACTAGGGAAAAGCCCTTACGGCCGGTGGGGTTTCTCGGTTATAAATTAGAGTGGAGTGTGCCTGGACAAACCCACACAAGCTGATGTCTCCTTATTTTTGTTGGATTTTTAAATGTAATTTTTATTTTTTATTGGAGTAATTTTCGACTGTGTGCGTGGACCACTTCTACTTAGTGCATTCCTCGGTTGATGGACATTTTCATTGCTTCCAAGTGTTGGCTATGGTAAATATTGTTTTAGTGCAGGATTGCCAGCCTGTGACTTTTTGATTCTCATTTTCTCTGGTGATAGGCCCAGCAGTGGGTGTGATTGACTGACTGGTAGCACCGTATTTCCCTTTTCAATGCACCTTCTTTGTGTTTTCATTAGTGGCACTTACCACGTCCCCTTTAGAATCGAGGGTACACATTTCTCCACAATCGTTTTAGCATTTATTGTTTGCAGCATTTATGCTAATGGCCCTTCTGTCTGCTGTGAGCTGATAGGTTTTTGTAATTTGGGTTTGCATGTCTCTGAAAATTCGTAAAACTCATCATTTTTCTCCGCCGTTTTCTTTTCTGTTAAAAAAAGGAAACAATTGGGAGTACAATATAACTCTTGATATGGTCTTCTTGGAAGGTTGCCCTCTTTTGAATTTTTTGGTCAATTTTCCACCCCAGAATTTTTTTAGAGAGCAGGTGTCATTTACCGAACTGCAAGTTTGGTGAATATTTAGTGACCTTTAGCAATGGGTTTAAAGCTGATTTGTGGGAAGTGGCCTCAAGCAGGCAGCATTTCTCCATTCCCAAATCTGGGTACTAGGGCAGCAGAGCCTTTCTGGAAGTCGTGTTCCTAGGTTGTAAATTACGTTGGAATGTGCATGGAGAAACGCCCCTAAGTTTATGTCTCATTATTTCTTCTTGGTATAAAAATTTTTTTTAAATTGGAGTAAAGCTTAGAATATTGTTTGTCCTAGGTGTACACAATCTGGTTCATTTGTAGATTATATATGTCTATTCAAGTACAGATCCTCTTCCCATGTAAAATGTTACACAGGGTTCCGCAGACCTCCCTTGCTTTATGGTCGGTAGTTTTGAGATATGTATATAATATGTGTTTGTATACATATAGTAACACTAATCTTAATTTATCCATTCCCCCCACCGTTCCTTTTAGATGAGCATAGTTTGTTTTCTAAGTCTGTGAGTGTCTTTCTCTGTGGAAATATGTTCATTTGTGTCAGTTATTAGATAACGCCTATAAGTGATATCATAGAATATAGGTCTTTTGCTTTTGGACTTACCTCATGTTTCGTGATTATCTCCAGACTCATTTGTGGTGCCTCAGAGAGCAATGGTTCATTGTTTTCCATGGCTAATATTCCGTTGTGTACATGGACCACTTCTTCTTTATCCATTCACCTCTTGTTGGATATTTTGATTGCTTCACTGTCTTGGCTATTGTGAATAAGGCTGCACTGCAGCTTTTGCGGCCTGTGTCTTCTCGATTCTTGTCTTCTCAGGTGAGAGGTCCAATGGTGCGCCTGCTGGATTGAATGGTACCTCCATTTTTACTTTTAAACACAGCTCCTTTCTATTCTCATTATTGGCTGTTACCCTTTTACGTCTCACCAGCAGGTAGAGGGTACACAGTTCTGTAAAACCCCTTCAGATTTTATTGTTCGTAGACTTTTTGCTGATGGTCAGTCGACTGGTGTAAGTTGAAACTTTTTGTAGATTAGATTGCAGGTGTCTAACACTCCCTGAGGTTGAGCTTTTATCCATTTACCTTTTTTTTAAAAAGAGTGTGAGTAAAACTTAACTCTTCATAATCTCTTCTTGAAACAGTTGCCTGTTTTGAATTTTTTTGTTCATTCCCTACTTCAGCACAATTTTTTAGGGCAGGTGTCCTTTACAACCCTGAGTCTTTGTGAATGTTAAGTGACCATTAGCTGTGAGTTTAAAGCTGCTCTTGCAGGAAACGGCCACAAGGTGGCAGCATTTCTCCTTTACCAAATTTGGTTACGAGGGAAACAGAGCCTTAATGGAAGTGGTGTTCTAGGTTGTATATTAGAATGGAATATGCCAGGAAAAAGCCGTTTAAGTTTATGTCTCATTACTTCTTGTTCATATTTGTAATTTACGTTTTATTTTTTATCCCAGCAAATTTGATTACAATGGTTTGTTTGCTCTAGGTGTGCAAGATGTGGTTCTTTCACACATATACAGGTATCTATTCTTCCTCACATCCTTTTCTCATGTACGTTATGACAGAATGTTGAGTAGTCTTCTCCTGGTCTTCCGTACGTCTTTGGTGATTATATATTTCACATGGTTTGTATATCTCTGTTAACCCCAATATGGTAATGTATCCAATCCTCATCCCTTTCTATTTGGTGACCATAAGTTTTTTAATGAATCTGCGATTGCCTCTCTCTGTGGAAATATCTTCATTGGTATCGATTTTTAAGTAACTCCTAAAAGTGATATGATAGGATATGTGTCTTTTGCTTTCTCACTTAATACAGGTGGCGTGATTACGTCTAGACTCATCTATGGTGCTGCAAATGGCATTGTTTCATTTTTTCACTAGCTCATATTCCATCTGTACAGGTAGCAGTTCTTCTTTGTCCTCCCATCTGTCGGTGGACTTTTTGGTTACTTCCGTATCTTGGCTATTGTAATACTATGCAATGCAGAATTGCATACCTGTGTCCTTCCAATTCTGTCTTTTTAGTTTATAGGTCCAGGAATAGGTCGGCTGGATCCTATGGTAGCTCAATGTTTACCTTTTAAAGGCACCTCTATTCTGTTCTCTTTAGTGGCTCTTTCCAGGTTACGTCCCACATAAAGTTGAGGGTATGCATTTCTTCCCAGCACCTTCAGCATTTATTCTTTGCAGTTTTTGCTGATGGTTATTCTGAGTGGTGTGAGCTGATACCTCTTTGTGGTTCAATTTGCATGTGTCTCATAATGCGTTGAAATTGAGCTTTTAGACATGTCCTTTTTATTTTTCCAGCTATGATTAGAGCTTATTTCTTCAAAGTGTTTTCTTAAAGTATGTGTAACCATTTGAAATATTTTGGCCATTACCTCCCTCAAGACATTTTGAGGGCAAGTTTCATTTACAGTTCTGCAGTACTTGTTCCTATGAAATGACCATTAGCACGGGCTTTAAAGCTGCTTTTGCAGGTAACTGTCAGAGGGCAGCAGCCTTTCTATGTTCCCCACCCTGGTAACTAGGGAAAAGCCCTTGCGGCCTGTGGTGTTTCTCGGTTAAAAATTAGAGTGGAGTGTGCCTGGAGAAACCCACACAAGCTGATGTCTCCTTACTTTTGTTGGATTTTTAAATGTAATTTTTATTTTTTATTGGAGTAATTTTCCACTGTGTACTTGGACCACTTCTACTTTGTGCATTCCTCGGTTGATGGACATTTTCATTTCTTCCAAGTGTTGGCTATGGTAAATATTGTTGGAGTGCAGGATTGCCAGCCTGTGACTTTTTGATTCTCATTTTCTCAGGTGATAGGCCCAGCAGTGGGTGTGATTCATTGACTGGTAGCACCGTGTTTCCCTTTTCAAAGCACCTCCTTTGTGTTTTCATTAGTGGCTCTTACCACGTCCCCCTTAGAATCGAGGGTACGCATTTCTCCACAATCGCTTCAGCATTTATTGTTTGCAGCATTTATGCTAATGGCCCTACTGGCTGCTGTGAGCTGATAGGTTTTTGTAATTTGGGTTTGCATGTCTTTGAAAATTCGTAAAACTCATCATTTTTCTCCGCCGTTTTCTTTTCTGTTACAAAAAGGAAACAAATGGGAGTACATTATAACTCTTGAAAGTGTCTTCTTAGAAGGTTGCCCTCTTTTGAATTTTTTGGTCGATTTTCCACCCCAGAGTTTTTTTAGAGAGCAGGTGTCATTTCCCGAACTGCAAGTTTGGTGAATATTTATTGACCTTTAGAAATGGGTTTAAAGCTGCTGTTGTGGGAAGTGGCCTCAAGCAGGCAGCATTTCTCCATTCCCAAATCTGGTTTCTAGGGCAGCAGAGCCTTTCTGGAAGTCGTGTTCCTAGGTTGTAAATTACATTGGAATGTGCATGGAGAAACCCCCATAAGTTTATGTCTCATTATTTCTTCTTGGTTTTAAAAATTTTTTTAATTGTGGTAAAGCTTAGAATATTGTTTGTCCTAGGTGTACACAATCTGGTTCATTTGTAGATTATATATGTCTATTCAAGTACAGATCCTCTTCCCATGTAAAATGTTACAGAATGTTCCGCAGACCTCCCTTGCTATATGGTCGGTCTTTTTGAGATATGTATATAATATGTGTTTGTATACATATAGTAACACTAATCTTAATTTATCCATTCACTCCACCTTTCCTTTTAGATGAGCATAGTTTGTTTTCTAAGTCTGTGAGTGTCTTTCTCTGTGGAAATATGTTCATTTGTGTCAGTTATTAGATAACGCCTATAAGTGATATCATAGAATATAGGTCTTTTGCTTTTGGACTTACCTCATGTTTCGTGATTATCTCCAGACTCATTTGTGGTGCCTCAGAGAGCAATGGTTCATTGTTTTCCATGGCTAATATTCCATTGTGTACGTGGACCACTTCTTCTTTATCCATTCACCTCTTGTTGGATATTTTGATTGCTTCACGGTCTTGGCTATTGTGAATAAGGCTGCACTGCAGCTTTTTCGGCCTGTGTCTTCTCGATTCTTGTCTTCTCAGGTGAGAGGTCCAATGGTGTGCCTGCTGGATTGAATGGTACCTCCATTTTTACTTTTAAACACAGCTCCTTTCTATTCTCATTATTGGCTGTTACCCTTTTACGTCTCAACAGCAGGTAGAGGGTTCACAGTTCTCTAAAACCCCTTCAGCATTTATTGTTCGTAGACTTTTTGCTGATGGTCAGTCGATTGGTGTAAGTTGAAAACTTTTTGTAGATTAGATTGCATGGGTCTAACACTCCCTGAGGTTGAGCTTTTATCCATTTTCCTTTTTTTTTTAAAGAGCGTCAGTAAAACGTAACTCTTCATATTCTCTTCTTGAAACATTTGCCTGTTTTGAAATTTTTTGTCCATTCCCTACTTCAGCACAATTTTTTAGGGCAGGTGTCCTTACAGCCCTGAGTCCTTGTGAATGTTAAGTGACCATTAGCTGTGACTTTAAAGCTGCTCTTTCAGGAAACGGCCACAAGGTGGCAGCATTTCTCCTTTACCAAATTTGGTTACTAGGGAAACAGAGCCTTAATGGAAGTGGTGTTCTAGGTTGTAAATTAAAATGGAATGTGCCAGGAAAAAGCCCTTTAAGTTTATGTCTCATTACTTCTTGTTCATATTTGTAATTTACTTTTTATTTTTTATCCCAGCAAATTTGATTACAATGGTTTGTTTCTTCTTGGTGTGCAAGATGTGGTTCTTTCACACATATATGTGTATCTATTCTTCCTCGCATCCTTTTCCCATTTAGGTTATGACAGAATGTTGAGTAGTCTTCTCCTGGTCTTCCGTACGCCTTTGGTGATTATATATTTCACATGGTTTGTATATCTCTGTTAACCCCAATATGGTAATGTATCCAATCCTCATCCCTTTCTATTTGGTGAACCTAAGTTTTTTTAATGAATCTGTGATTGCCTTTCTCTGTGGAAATATCTTCATTGGTATCAATTTTTAAGTAACTCCTAAAAGTGATATGATAGGATATGTGTCTTTTGCTTTCTTACTAACTACAGGTGGCGTGATTACGTCTAGACTCATCTATGGTGCTGCAAATGGCATCGTTTCATTTTTTTCAGTAGCGAATATTCCATCTGTACATGGAGGAGTTCTTCTGTGTCCACCCATCTGTTGGTGGACTTTTTGGTTACTTCCATATCTTGGCTATTGTGATACTGTGCAATGCAGATTTGCCTGCCTGTGTCTTTCCAATTCTGACTTCTTAGATTATAGGTCGAGGAGTGGGCCTGTTAGGTCATATGGTAGCTCAATGTTTACCTTTTTAAGGCACCTCCTTTCTGCTCTCATCTGTGGCCCTTTCCAACTTACGTCCCACTTGAAGTTGAGGGTATACACTTCTCCACAACACCTTCAGCACTTATTGTTTGTAGTTTTCTTGCTGATGGTTACTCTTGCAATTGTGAGCTGATACCTCTTTGTGGTTGAATTCGCATGTGCCTCAAAATCCGTTGAAACTGAGCTTTAAGGCATGTCCTTTTTATTTTTCAAGCTGTGATTACCCCTTAGTTCTTCAAAGTGTTCTCTTAAAGTATGTGTCACATTTTGAAATGTTTTGGCCATTACCTCCCTCAAGACATTTTGAGGGCAGTTTTCATTTACAGTTCTGCAGTATTTGTTCCTATGAAATGACCATTAGCTCAGGCTTTAAAGCTGCTTTTGCAGGTAACTGCCAGAGGGCAGCAGCCTTTCTATTTTCCCCACCCTGGTAACTAGGGAAAAGCCCTTACGGCCGGTGGGGTTTCTCGGTTATAAATTAGAGTGGAGTGTGCCTGGACAAACCCACACAAGCTGATGTCTCCTTATTTTTGTTGGATTTTTAAATGTAATTTTTATTTTTTATTGGAGTAATTTTCGACTGTGTGCGTGGACCACTTCTACTTAGTGCATTCCTCGGTTGATGGACATTTTCATTGCTTCCAAGTGTCGGCTATGGTAAATATTGTTTTAGTGCAGGATTGCCAGCCTGTGACTTTTTGATTCTCATTTTCTCTGGTGATAGGCCCAGCAGTGGGTGTGATTGACTGACTGGTAGCACCGTATTTCCCTTTTCAATGCACCTTCTTTGTGTTTTCATTAGTGGCACTTACCACGTCCCCTTTAGAATCGAGGGTACACATTTCTCCACAATCGTTTTAGCATTTATTGTTTGCAGCATTTATGCTAATGGCCCTTCTGTCTGCTGTGAGCTGATAGGTTTTTGTAATTTGGGTTTGCATGTCTCTGAAAATTCGTAAAACTCATCATTTTTCTCCGCCGTTTTCTTTTCTGTTAAAAAAAGGAAACAATTGGGAGTACAATATAACTCTTGATATGGTCTTCTTGGAAGGTTGCCCTCTTTTGAATTTTTTGGTCAATTTTCCACCCCAGAATTTTTTTAGAGAGCAGGTGTCATTTACCGAACTGCAAGTTTGGTGAATATTTAGTGACCTTTAGCAATGGGTTTAAAGCTGATTTGTGGGAAGTGGCCTCAAGCAGGCAGCATTTCTCCATTCCCAAATCTGGGTACTAGGGCAGCAGAGCCTTTCTGGAAGTCGTGTTCCTAGGTTGTAAATTACGTTGGAATGTGCATGGAGAAACGCCCCTAAGTTTATGTCTCATTATTTCTTCTTGGTATAAAAATTTTTTTTAAATTGGAGTAAAGCTTAGAATATTGTTTGTCCTAGATGTACACAATCTGGTTCATTTGTAGATTATATATGTCTATTCAAGTACAGATCCTCTTCCCATGTAAAATGTTACACAGGGTTCCGCAGACCTCCCTTGCTTTATGGTCGGTAGTTTTGAGATATGTATATAATATGTGTTTGTATACATATAGTAACACTAATCTTAATTTATCCATTCCCCCCACCGTTCCTTTTAGATGAGCATAGTTTGTTTTCTAAGTCTGTGAGTGTCTTTCTCTGTGGAAATATGTTCATTTGTGTCAGTTATTAGATAACGCCTATAAGTGATATCATAGAATATAGGTCTTTTGCTTTCCGACTTACCTCATGTTTCATGATTATCTCCAGACTCATTTGTGGTGCCTCAGAGAGCAATGGTTCATTGTTTTCCATGGCTAATATTCCATTGTGTACATGGACCACTTCTTCTTTATCCATTCACCTCTTGTTGGATATTTTGATTGCTTCACTGTCTTGGCTATTGTGAATAAGGCTGCACTGCAGCTTTTGCGGCCTGTGTCTTCTCGATTCTTGTCTTCTCAGGTGAGAGGTCCAATGGTGCGCCTGCTGGATTGAATGGTACCACCATTTTTACTTTTAAACACAGCTCCTTTCTATTCTCATTATTGGCTGTTACCCTTTTACGTCTCACCAGCAGGTAGAGGGTACACAGTTCTGTAAAACCCCTTCAGCTTTTATTGTTCGTAGACTTTTTGCTGATGGTCAGTCGACTGGTGTAAGTTGAAACTTTTTGTAGATTAGATTGCAGGTGTCTAACACTCCCTGAGGTTGAGCTTTTATCCATTTACCTTTTTTTTAAAAAGAGTGTGAGTAAAACTTAACTCTTCATAATCTCTTCTTGAAACATTTGCCTGTTTTGAATTTTTTTGTTCATTCCCTACTTCAGCACAATTTTTTAGGGCAGGTGTCCTTTACAACCCTGAGTCTTTGTGAATGTTAAGTGACCACTAGCTGTGAGTTTAAAGCTGCTCTTGCAGGAAACGGCCACAAGGTGGCAGCATTTCTCCTTTACCAAATTTGGTTACGAGGGAAACAGAGCCTTAATGGAAGTGGTGTTCTAGGTTGTATATTAGAATGGAATATGCCAGGAAAAAGCCGTTTAAGTTTATGTCTCATTACTTCTTGTTCATATTTGTAATTTAGTTTATATTTTTTATCCCAGCAAATTTGATTACAATGGTTTGTTTGCTCTAGGTGTGCAAGATGTGGTTCTTTCACACATATACAGGTATCTATTCTTCCTCACATCCTTTTCTCATGTACGTTATGACAGAATGTTGAGTAGTCTTCTCCTGGTCTTCCGTACGTCTTTGGTGATTATATATTTCACATGGTTTGTATATCTCTGTTAACCCCAATATGGTAATGTATCCAATCCTCATCCCTTTCTATTTGGTGAACCATAAGTTTTTTAATGAATCTGCGATTGCCCCTCTCTGTGGAAATATCTTCATTGGTATCGATTTTTAAGTAACTCCTAAAAGTGATATCATAGGATATGTGTCTTTTGCTTTCTCACTTACTACAGGTGGCGTGATTACGTCTAGACTCATCTATGGTGCTGCAAATGGCATTGTTTCATTTTTTCACTAGCTCATATTCCATCTGTACAGGTAGCAGTTCTTCTTTGTCCGCCCATCTGTCGGTGGACTTTTTGGTTACTTCCGTATCTTGGCTATTGTAATACTATGCAATGCAGATTTGCATACCTGTGTCCTTCCAATTCTGTCTTCTTAGTTTATAGGTCCAGGAATAGGTCTGCTGGATCCTATGGTAGCTCAATGTTTACCTTTTAAAGGCACCTCTATTCTGTTCTCTTTAGTGGCTCTTTCCAGGTTACGTCCCACATAAAGTTGAGGGTATGCATTTCTTCCCAGCACCTTCAGCATTTATTCTTTGCAGTTTTTGCTGATGGTTATTCTGAGTGGTGTGAGCTGATACCTCTTTGTGGTTCAATTTGCATGTGTCTCATAATGCGTTGAAATTGAGCTTTTAGACATGTCCTTTTTATTTTTCCAGCTATGATTAGAGCTTATTTCTTCAAAGTGTTTTCTTAAAGTATGTGTCACCATTTGAAATATTTTGGCCATTACCTCCCTCAAGACATTTTGAGGGCAAGTTTCATTTACAGTTCTGCAGTACTTGTTCCTATGAAATGACCATTAGCACGGGCTTTAAAGCTGCTTTTGCAGGTAACTGCCAGAGGGCAGCAGCCTTTCTATGTTCCCCACCCTGGTAACTAGGGAAAAGCCCTTGCGGCCTGTGGTGTTTCTCGGTTAAAAATTAGAGTGGAGTGTGCCTGGAGAAACCCACACAAGCTGATGTCTCCTTACTTTTGTTGGATTTTTAAATGTAATTTTTATTTTTTATTGGAGTAATTTTCCACTGTGTACGTGGACCACTTCTACTTTGTGCATTCCTCGGTTGATGGACATTTTCATTTCTTCCAAGTGTTGGCTATGGTAAATATTGTTGGAGTGCAGGATTGCCAGCCTGTGACTTTTTGATTCTCATTTTCTCAGGTGATAGGCCCAGCAGTGGGTGTGATTCATTGACTGGTAGCACCGTGTTTCCCTTTTCAAAGCACCTCCTTTGTGTTTTCATTAGTGGCTCTTACCACGTCCCCCTTAGAATCGAGGGTACGCATTTCTCCACAATCGCTTCAGCATTTATTGTTTGCAGCATTTATGCTAATGGCCCTACTGGCTGCTGTGAGCTGATAGGTTTTTGTAATTTGGGTTTGCATGTCTTTGAAAATTCGTAAAACTCATCATTTTTCTCCGCCGTTTTCTTTTCTGTTACAAAAAGGAAACAAATGGGAGTACATTATAACTCTTGAAAGTGTCTTCTTAGAAGGTTGCCCTCTTTTGAATTTTTTGGTCGATTTTCCACCCCAGAGTTTTTTTAGAGAGCAGGTGTCATTTCCCGAACTGCAAGTTTGGTGAATATTTATTGACCTTTAGAAATGGGTTTAAAGCTGCTGTTGTGGGAAGTGGCCTCAAGCAGGCAGCATTTCTCCATTCCCAAATCTGGTTTCTAGGGCAGCAGAGCCTTTCTGGAAGTCGTGTTCCTAGGTTGTAAATTACATTGGAATGTGCATGGAGAAACCCCCATAAGTTTATGTCTCATTATTTCTTCTTGGTTTTAAAAATTTTTTTAATTGTGGTAAAGCTTAGAATATTGTTTGTCCTAGGTGTACACAATCTGGTTCATTTGTAGATTATATATGTCTATTCAAGTACAGATCCTCTTCCCATGTAAAATGTTACAGAATGTTCCGCAGACCTCCCTTGCTATATGGTCGGTCTTTTTGAGATATGTATATAATATGTGTTTGTATACATATAGTAACACTAATCTTAATTTATCCATTCACTCCACCTTTCCTTTTAGATGAGCATAGTTTGTTTTCTAAGTCTGTGAGTGTCTTTCTCTGTGGAAATATGTTCATTTGTGTCAGTTATTAGATAACGCCTATAAGTGATATCATAGAATATAGGTCTTTTGCTTTTGGACTTACCTCATGTTTCGTGATTATCTCCAGACTCATTTGTGGTGCCTCAGAGAGCAATGGTTCATTGTTTTCCATGGCTAATATTCCATTGTGTACGTGGACCACTTCTTCTTTATCCATTCACCTCTTGTTGGATATTTTGATTGCTTCACGGTCTTGGCTATTGTGAATAAGGCTGCACTGCAGCTTTTTCGGCCTGTGTCTTCTCGATTCTTGTCTTCTCAGGTGAGAGGTCCAATGGTGTGCCTGCTGGATTGAATGGTACCTCCATTTTTACTTTTAAACACAGCTCCTTTCTATTCTCATTATTGGCTGTTACCCTTTTACGTCTCAACAGCAGGTAGAGGGTTCACAGTTCTCTAAAACCCCTTCAGCATTTATTGTTCGTAGACTTTTTGCTGATGGTCAGTCGATTGGTGTAAGTTGAAAACTTTTTGTAGATTAGATTGCATGGGTCTAACACTCCCTGAGGTTGAGCTTTTATCCATTTTCCTTTTTTTTTTAAAGAGCGTCAGTAAAACGTAACTCTTCATATTCTCTTCTTGAAACATTTGCCTGTTTTGAAATTTTTTGTCCATTCCCTACTTCAGCACAATTTTTTAGGGCAGGTGTCCTTACAGCCCTGAGTCCTTGTGAATGTTAAGTGACCATTAGCTGTGACTTTAAAGCTGCTCTTTCAGGAAACGGCCACAAGGTGGCAGCATTTCTCCTTTACCAAATTTGGTTACTAGGGAAACAGAGCCTTAATGGAAGTGGTGTTCTAGGTTGTAAATTAAAATGGAATGTGCCAGGAAAAAGCCCTTTAAGTTTATGTCTCATTACTTCTTGTTCATATTTGTAATTTACTTTTTATTTTTTATCCCAGCAAATTTGATTACAATGGTTTGTTTCTTCTTGGTGTGCAAGATGTGGTTCTTTCACACATATATGTGTATCTATTCTTCCTCGCATCCTTTTCCCATTTAGGTTATGACAGAATGTTGAGTAGTCTTCTCCTGGTCTTCCGTACGCCTTTGGTGATTATATATTTCACATGGTTTGTATATCTCTGTTAACCCCAATATGGTAATGTATCCAATCCTCATCCCTTTCTATTTGGTGAACCTAAGTTTTTTTAATGAATCTGTGATTGCCTTTCTCTGTGGAAATATCTTCATTGGTATCAATTTTTAAGTAACTCCTAAAAGTGATATGATAGGATATGTGTCTTTTGCTTTCTTACTAACTACAGGTGGCGTGATTACGTCTAGACTCATCTATGGTGCTGCAAATGGCATCGTTTCATTTTTTTCAGTAGCGAATATTCCATCTGTACATGGAGGAGTTCTTCTGTGTCCACCCATCTGTTGGTGGACTTTTTGGTTACTTCCATATCTTGGCTATTGTGATACTGTGCAATGCAGATTTGCCTGCCTGTGTCTTTCCAATTCTGACTTCTTAGATTATAGGTCGAGGAGTGGGCCTGTTAGGTCATATGGTAGCTCAATGTTTACCTTTTTAAGGCACCTCCTTTCTGCTCTCATCTGTGGCCCTTTCCAACTTACGTCCCACTTGAAGTTGAGGGTATACACTTCTCCACAACACCTTCAGCACTTATTGTTTGTAGTTTTCTTGCTGATGGTTACTCTTGCAATTGTGAGCTGATACCTCTTTGTGGTTGAATTCGCATGTGCCTCAAAATCCGTTGAAACTGAGCTTTAAGGCATGTCCTTTTTATTTTTCAAGCTGTGATTACCCCTTAGTTCTTCAAAGTGTTCTCTTAAAGTATGTGTCACATTTTGAAATGTTTTGGCCATTACCTCCCTCAAGACATTTTGAGGGCAGTTTTCATTTACAGTTCTGCAGTATTTGTTCCTATGAAATGACCATTAGCTCAGGCTTTAAAGCTGCTTTTGCAGGTAACTGCCAGAGGGCAGCAGCCTTTCTATTTTCCCCACCCTGGTAACTAGGGAAAAGCCCTTACGGCCGGTGGGGTTTCTCGGTTATAAATTAGAGTGGAGTGTGCCTGGACAAACCCACACAAGCTGATGTCTCCTTATTTTTGTTGGATTTTTAAATGTAATTTTTATTTTTTATTGGAGTAATTTTCGACTGTGTGCGTGGACCACTTCTACTTAGTGCATTCCTCGGTTGATGGACATTTTCATTGCTTCCAAGTGTTGGCTATGGTAAATATTGTTTTAGTGCAGGATTGCCAGCCTGTGACTTTTTGATTCTCATTTTCTCTGGTGATAGGCCCAGCAGTGGGTGTGATTGACTGACTGGTAGCACCGTATTTCCCTTTTCAATGCACCTTCTTTGTGTTTTCATTAGTGGCACTTACCACGTCCCCTTTAGAATCGAGGGTACACATTTCTCCACAATCGTTTTAGCATTTATTGTTTGCAGCATTTATGCTAATGGCCCTTCTGTCTGCTGTGAGCTGATAGGTTTTTGTAATTTGGGTTTGCATGTCTCTGAAAATTCGTAAAACTCATCATTTTTCTCCGCCGTTTTCTTTTCTGTTAAAAAAAGGAAACAATTGGGAGTACAATATAACTCTTGATATGGTCTTCTTGGAAGGTTGCCCTCTTTTGAATTTTTTGGTCAATTTTCCACCCCAGAATTTTTTTAGAGAGCAGGTGTCATTTACCGAACTGCAAGTTTGGTGAATATTTAGTGACCTTTAGCAATGGGTTTAAAGCTGATTTGTGGGAAGTGGCCTCAAGCAGGCAGCATTTCTCCATTCCCAAATCTGGGTACTAGGGCAGCAGAGCCTTTCTGGAAGTCGTGTTCCTAGGTTGTAAATTACGTTGGAATGTGCATGGAGAAACGCCCCTAAGTTTATGTCTCATTATTTCTTCTTGGTATAAAAATTTTTTTTAAATTGGAGTAAAGCTTAGAATATTGTTTGTCCTAGATGTACACAATCTGGTTCATTTGTAGATTATATATGTCTATTCAAGTACAGATCCTCTTCCCATGTAAAATGTTACACAGGGTTCCGCAGACCTCCCTTGCTTTATGGTCGGTAGTTTTGAGATATGTATATAATATGTGTTTGTATACATATAGTAACACTAATCTTAATTTATCCATTCCCCCCACCGTTCCTTTTAGATGAGCATAGTTTGTTTTCTAAGTCTGTGAGTGTCTTTCTCTGTGGAAATATGTTCATTTGTGTCAGTTATTAGATAACGCCTATAAGTGATATCATAGAATATAGGTCTTTTGCTTTCCGACTTACCTCATGTTTCATGATTATCTCCAGACTCATTTGTGGTGCCTCAGAGAGCAATGGTTCATTGTTTTCCATGGCTAATATTCCATTGTGTACATGGACCACTTCTTCTTTATCCATTCACCTCTTGTTGGATATTTTGATTGCTTCACTGTCTTGGCTATTGTGAATAAGGCTGCACTGCAGCTTTTGCGGCCTGTGTCTTCTCGATTCTTGTCTTCTCAGGTGAGAGGTCCAATGGTGTGCCTGCTGGATTGAATGGTACCACCATTTTTACTTTTAAACACAGCTCCTTTCTATTCTCATTATTGGCTGTTACCCTTTTACGTCTCACCAGCAGGTAGAGGGTACACAGTTCTGTAAAACCCCTTCAGCTTTTATTGTTCGTAGACTTTTTGCTGATGGTCAGTCGACTGGTGTAAGTTGAAACTTTTTGTAGATTAGATTGCAGGTGTCTAACACTCCCTGAGGTTGAGCTTTTATCCATTTACCTTTTTTTTAAAAAGAGTGTGAGTAAAACTTAACTCTTCATAATCTCTTCTTGAAACATTTGCCTGTTTTGAATTTTTTTGTTCATTCCCTACTTCAGCACAATTTTTTAGGGCAGGTGTCCTTTACAACCCTGAGTCTTTGTGAATGTTAAGTGACCACTAGCTGTGAGTTTAAAGCTGCTCTTGCAGGAAACGGCCACAAGGTGGCAGCATTTCTCCTTTACCAAATTTGGTTACGAGGGAAACAGAGCCTTAATGGAAGTGGTGTTCTAGGTTGTATATTAGAATGGAATATGCCAGGAAAAAGCCGTTTAAGTTTATGTCTCATTACTTCTTGTTCATATTTGTAATTTAGTTTATATTTTTTATCCCAGCAAATTTGATTACAATGGTTTGTTTGCTCTAGGTGTGCAAGATGTGGTTCTTTCACACATATACAGGTATCTATTCTTCCTCACATCCTTTTCTCATGTACGTTATGACAGAATGTTGAGTAGTCTTCTCCTGGTCTTCCGTACGTCTTTGGTGATTATATATTTCACATGGTTTGTATATCTCTGTTAACCCCAATATGGTAATGTATCCAATCCTCATCCCTTTCTATTTGGTGAACCATAAGTTTTTTAATGAATCTGCGATTGCCCCTCTCTGTGGAAATATCTTCATTGGTATCGATTTTTAAGTAACTCCTAAAAGTGATATCATAGGATATGTGTCTTTTGCTTTCTCACTTACTACAGGTGGCGTGATTACGTCTAGACTCATCTATGGTGCTGCAAATGGCATTGTTTCATTTTTTCACTAGCTCATATTCCATCTGTACAGGTAGCAGTTCTTCTTTGTCCGCCCATCTGTCGGTGGACTTTTTGGTTACTTCCGTATCTTGGCTATTGTAATACTATGCAATGCAGATTTGCATACCTGTGTCCTTCCAATTCTGTCTTCTTAGTTTATAGGTCCAGGAATAGGTCTGCTGGATCCTATGGTAGCTCAATGTTTACCTTTTAAAGGCACCTCTATTCTGTTCTCTTTAGTGGCTCTTTCCAGGTTACGTCCCACATAAAGTTGAGGGTATGCATTTCTTCCCAGCACCTTCAGCATTTATTCTTTGCAGTTTTTGCTGATGGTTATTCTGAGTGGTGTGAGCTGATACCTCTTTGTGGTTCAATTTGCATGTGTCTCATAATGCGTTGAAATTGAGCTTTTAGACATGTCCTTTTTATTTTTCCAGCTATGATTAGAGCTTATTTCTTCAAAGTGTTTTCTTAAAGTATGTGTCACCATTTGAAATATTTTGGCCATTACCTCCCTCAAGACATTTTGAGGGCAAGTTTCATTTACAGTTCTGCAGTACTTGTTCCTATGAAATGACCATTAGCACGGGCTTTAAAGCTGCTTTTGCAGGTAACTGCCAGAGGGCAGCAGCCTTTCTATGTTCCCCACCCTGGTAACTAGGGAAAAGCCCTTGCGGCCTGTGGTGTTTCTCGGTTAAAAATTAGAGTGGAGTGTGCCTGGAGAAACCCACACAAGCTGATGTCTCCTTACTTTTGTTGGATTTTTAAATGTAATTTTTATTTTTTATTGGAGTAATTTTCCACTGTGTACGTGGACCACTTCTACTTTGTGCATTCCTCGGTTGATGGACATTTTCATTTCTTCCAAGTGTTGGCTATGGTAAATATTGTTGGAGTGCAGGATTGCCAGCCTGTGACTTTTTGATTCTCATTTTCTCAGGTGATAGGCCCAGCAGTGGGTGTGATTCATTGACTGGTAGCACCGTGTTTCCCCTTTCAAAGCACCTCCTTTTTGTTTTCATTAGTGGCTCTTACCACGTCCCCCTTAGAATCGAGGGTACGCATTTCTCCACAATCGCTTCAGCATTTATTGTTTGCAGCATTTATGCTAATGGCCCTACTGGCTGCTGTGAGCTGATAGGTTTTTGTAATTTGGGTTTGCATGTATTTGAAAATTCGTAAAACTCATTATTTTTCTCCGCCGTTTTCTTTTCTGTTACAAAAAGGAAACAAATGGGAGTACATTATAACTCTTGAAATTGTCTTCTTAGAAGGTTGCCCTCTTTTGAATTTTTTGGTCGATTTTCCACCCCAGAGTTTTATTAGAGAGCAGGTGTCATTTCCCGAACTGCTAGTTTGGTGAATATTTATTGACCTTTAGAAATGGGTTTAAAGCTGCTGTTGTGGGAAGTGGCCTCAAGCAGGCAGCATTTCTCCATTCCCAAATCTGGTTTCTAGGGCAGCAGAGCCTTTCTGGAAGTCGTGTTCCTAGGTTGTAAATTACATTGGAATGTGCATGGAGAAACCCCCATAAGTTTATGTCTCATTATTTCTTCTTGGTTTTAAAAATTTATTAATTGTGGTAAAGCTTAGAATATTGTTTGTCCTAGGTGTACACAATCTGGTTCATTTGTAGATTATATATGTCTATTCAAGTACAGATCCTCTTCCCATGTAAAATGTTACAGAATGTTCCGCAGACCTCCCTTGCTATATGGTCGGTCGTTTTGAGATATGTATATAATATGTGTTTGTATACATATAGTAACACTAATCTTAATTTATCCATTCCCCCCACCTTTCCTTTTAGATGAGCATAGTTTGTTTTCTAAGTCTGTGAGTGTCTTTCTCTGTGGAAATATGTTCATTTGTGTCAGTTATTAGATAACGCCTATAAGTGATATCATAGAATATAGGTCTTTTGCTTTCCGACTTACCTCATGTTTCATGATTATCTCCAGACTCATTTGTGGTGCCTCAGAGAGCAATGGTTCATTGTTTTCCATGGCTAATATTCCATTGTGTACATGGACCACTTCTTCTTTATCCATTCACCTCTTGTTGGATATTTTGATTGCTTCACGGTCTTGGCTATTGCGAATAAGGCTGCACTGCAGCTTTTGCGGCCTGTCTCTTCTCGATTCTTGCCTTCTCAGGTGAGAGGTCCAATGGTGTGCCTGCTGGATTGAATGGTACCTCCATTTTTACTTTTAAACACAGCTCCTTTCTATTCTCATTATTGGCTGTTACCCTTTTACGTCTCAACAGCAGGTAGAGGGTTCACAGTTCTCTAAAACCCCTTCAGCATTTATTGTTCGTAGACTTTTTGCTGATGGTCAGTCGATTGGTGTAAGTTGAAAACTTTTTGTAGATTAGATTGTATGGGTCTAACACTCTGTGAGGTTGAGCTTTTATCCATTTTCCTTTTTTTTAAAAGAGCGTCAGTAAAACGTAACTCTTCATATTCTCTTCTTGAAACATTTGCCTGTTTTGAAATTTTTTGTCCATTCCCTACTTCAGCACAATTTTTTAGGGCAGGTGTCCTTACAGCCCTGAGTCCTTGTGAATGTTAAGTGACCATTAGCTGTGACTTTAAAGCTGCTCTTGCAGGAAACGTCCACAAGTTGGCAGCATTTCTCCTTTACCAAATTTGGTTACTAGGGAAACAGAGCCTTAAAGGAAGTGGTGTTCTAGGTTGTAAATTAAAATGGAATGTGCCAGGAAAAAGCCTTTTAAGTTTATCTCTCATTACTTCTTGTTCATATTTGTAATTTACTTTTTATTTTTTATCCCAGCAAATTTGATTACAATGGTTTGTTTCTTCTTGGTGTGCAAGATGTGGTTCTTTCACACATATATGTGTATCTATTCTTCCTCGCATCCTTTTCCCATTTAGGTTATGACAGAATGTTGAGTATTCTTCTCCTGGTGTTCCGTACGCCTTTGGTGATTATATATTTCACATGGTATGTATATCTCTGTTAACCCCAATATGGTAATGTATCCAATCCTCATCCCTTTCTATTTGGTGAACCATAAGTTTTCAAATGAATCTGCGATTGCCTCTCTCTGTTGAAATATCTTCATTGGTATCAATTTTTAAGTAACTCCTAAAAGTAGTATGATAGGATATGTGTCTTTTGCTTTCTCACTTACTACAGGTGGCATGATTACGTCTAGACTCATCTATGGTGCTGCAAATGGCATTGTTTCATTTTTTTCAGTAGCGAATATTCCATCTGTACATGGAGGAGTTCTTCTTTGTCCATCCTTCTGTTGGTGGCCTTTTTGGTTACTTCCATATCTTGGCTATTGTAATACTGTGCAATGCAGATTTCCTGCCTCTGTCTTTCCAATTCTCTCCTCTTAGATTATAGGTCGAGGAGTGGGCCTGCTGGATCATATGGTAGCTCAATGTTTACCTTTTTAAGGCACCTCCATTCTGTTCTAGTTCGTGGCCCTTTCCAAGTTACGTCCCCCTTGAAGTTGAGGGTATGCATTTCTCTACAACACCTTCAGCATTTATTGTTTCTAGTTTTCTTGCTGGTGGTTATTCTGACAAGTGTGATCTGATACCTCTTTGTGGTTGAATTCGTACGTGCCTCATAATCCATTGAAAATGAGCTTGAAGGCATGTCCTTTTTTATTTTTCAAGCTGTGATTACCCCTTAGTTCTTCAAAGTGTTCTCTTAAAGTATGTGTCACATTTTGAAATGTATTGGCCATTACCTCCCTCAAGACATTTTGAGGGCAGGTTTCATTTACAGTTCTGCAGTACTTTTTCCTATGAAATGACCATTAGCACAGGCTTAAAGCTGTTTTTGCAGGTAACTGCCAGAGGGCAGCAGCCTTTCTATGTTCCCCACCCTGGTAACTCGGGAAAAGCCCTTGCAGCCTGTGGTGTTTCTCGGTTATATATTAGCGTGGAGTGTGCCTGGACAAACCCACACAAGCTGATGTCTCCTTACTTTCGTTGGATTTTTAAATGTAAGTTTTATTTTTTATTGGAGTAATTTTCCACTGTGTACGTGGACCACTTCTACTTTGTGCATTCCTCGGTTGATGGACATTTTCATTGCTTCCAAGTGTTGGCTATGGTAAATATTGTTGGAGTGCAGGATTGCCAGCCTGTGACTTTTTGATTCTCATTTTCTCAGGTGATAGGCCAAGCAGTGGTTGTGATTGACTGACTGGTAGCACCGTGTTTCCCTTTTCAAAGCACCTTCTTTGTGTTTTCATTAGTGGCACTTACCACGTCCCCTATAGAATCGAGGGTACACATTTCTCCACAATCGTTTCAGCATTTATTGTTTGCAGCATTTATGCTAATGGCCCTTCTAGCTGCTGTGAGCTGATAGGTTTTTGTAATTTGGGTTTGCATGTCTCTGAAAATTCCTAAAACTCATCATTTTTCTCCGCCGTTTTCTTTTCTGTTAAAAAAAGAAAACAGTTAGGAGTACAATATAACTCTTGATATGGTCTTCTTGGAAGGTTGCCCTCTTTTGAATTTTTTGGTCAATTTTCCACCCCAGAATTTTTTTAGAGAGCAGGTGTCATTTACCGAACTGCAAGTTTGGTGAATATTTAGAGACCTTTAGCAATAGTTTAAAGCTGATTTGTGGGAAGTGGCCTCAAGCAGGCAGCATTTCTCCATTCCCAAATCTGGGTACTAGGGCAGCAGAGCCTTTCTGGAAGTCGTGTTCCTAGGTTGTAAATTACGTTGGAATGTGCATGGAGAAAAGCCCATAAGTTTATGTCTCATTATTTCTTCTTGGTATAAATTTTTTTTTAAAATTTGAGTAAAGCTTAGAATATTGTTTGTCCTAGGTGTACACAATCTGGTTCATTTGTAGATTATATATGTCTATTCAAGTACAGATCCTCTTCCCATGTAAAATGTTACACAGGGTTCCGCAGACCTCCCTTGCTTTATGGTCGGTAGTTTTGAGATATGTATATAATATGTGTTTGTATACATATAGTAACACTAATCTTAATTTATCCATTCCCCCCACCGTTCCTTTTAGATGATCACAGTTTGTTTTCTAAGTCTGTGAGTGTCTTTCTCTGTGGAAATATGTTCATTTGTGTCAGTTATTAGATAACGCCTATAAGTGATATCATAGAGTATAGGTCTTTTGCTTTCCGACTTACCTCATGTTTCATGATTATCTCCAGACTCATTTGTGGTGCCTCAGAGAGCAATGGTTCATTGTTTTCCATGGCTAATATTCCATTGTGTACATGGACCACTTCTTCTTTATCCATTCACCTCTTGTTGGATATTTTGATTGCTTCACTGTCTTGGCTATTGTGAATAAGGCTGCACTGCAGCTTTTGCGGCCTGTGTCTTCTCGATTCTTGTCTTCTCAGGTGAGAGGTCCAATGGTGTGCCTGCTGGATTGAATGGTACCTCCATTTTTACTTTTAAACACAGCTCCTTTCTGTTCTCATTATTGGCTCTTATCCTTTTACGTCTCACCAGCAGGTTGAGGGTACACAGTTCTGTAAAACCCCTTCAGCATTTATTGTTTGTAGACTTTTTGCTGATGGTCAGTCGATTGGTGTAAGTTGAAACTTTTTGTAGATTAGATTGCATGCGTCTAACACTCCCTGAGGTTGAGCTTTTATCCATGTTCCGTTTTTTTAAAAAAAGAGTGTGAGTAAAACTTAATTCTTCATAATCTCTTCTTGAAACATTTGCCTGTTTTGAATTTTTTTGTCCATTCCCTACTTCAGCACAATTTTTTAGGGCAGGTGTCCTTTACAGCCCTGAGTCTTTGTGAATGTTAAGTGACCATTAGCTGTGACTTTAACGCTGCTCTTGCAGGAAACGGCCACAAGGTG